>NC_134573.1:31596364-32232614 GCF_050947875.1 Dermacentor variabilis
TTGTGCAGGAAAGCGAAGTAGCCAGTTTTGCAAAGTGTTCATGGTGTATTATCCACATTCCGCGAACTGGTCTTTCAAATGGATTTCCACTGTATGTTCCATACTTGTAATGAAATGTAACAGTGAATGCAATGAAAAGACATGTCTGGTTTGTAAAGGACGAAAATCGCCTGTGTGGAAGCGCGACTGTCCCGAAGAAGAAATTGGTGTGCAAATTGGGTACAGAACCACTTCTACTGATGCAAGCCACTTTATAAACTTGCTGCGAAGCGGGTTGACACTACTGCAAATTATCTCGCAATTTTTGCCTAAGGATGCTGGCAAGACATCAGCACCTTGTCTAGCGTGCCAATGTTCGCATACATTTGCCACGAGTATAAGGAGCCATTCTACACCTAGTCTCCGTGTCGAGTACGGGGCACGCTGCAATTTTGATTTTTTTTTCTTCTATGCAGTGAATCTGTTTTAGAGGTTTTGCTAAAGGGTCCATTGGATTCCACAAGCCGTCCGCTATTTTGAAGCGCCGTTTGATTAACATAATCGATCCACGGCATAAGGCTGGAGGTTTCTGTGC
Source organism: Dermacentor variabilis (assembly GCF_050947875.1). NCBI lineage: Eukaryota > Metazoa > Arthropoda > Arachnida > Ixodida > Ixodidae > Dermacentor > Dermacentor variabilis. Next base: position 31,596,939 of record NC_134573.1, read on the forward strand.
ACGCATGCGAAATCGGCCGTTTTATTAGGCACGTATCCTTTTGCACGACGTACATTCTCGTCTCCCATGAAGAATACAGCTAGCGGAAGCTGGTGAACATGTTTGCTCTAAGTTGTGAACAACACGTGGCTGAAGCGAAATGATACACTCCGACCTCATTTTGTGGCACTAAACCATACCACTCGTACGGGACGAACAAGGATCACTAAAGAAGACTTTTAGATAATTTTTCAGCCGCATTACTGTTCGCATAGAATTCACGTGGCTTTTTTTTTCTTAGCACCACCGCAGGAGCAGCGTCGGAATTCCTCGTGATACGACTCATTTATTTCCTGGCCGGCACGGTTGCGTGTGGACTCTGCTGCCCTAAAAGATGCCAGAGATGACATGTGGCCGGGTGACATTCGCAGATCCCTGACAGACCTCATGCAAGATCTGCTGTAGCTATTTTGCGCAAGTTGTGCATGAATTATACGCTTAGTGTCTTTCTGCGCTTCAAAAGAGCGCTCTACTCAATGCCATTCCGGAGTATAGCACATGTGCGCATGATCAGAGCTCATCTCGATATCACATAGTACGCGACCGATCACCTGGCCACACGTGCGCTGGCTGCATTGGGCACGTGCCGTTAACTACGCACATACTCGCACACGACGTTGACCCGTAGATGAGAATGCATATAAGGTACAATCCCGACACGAAAAACCTCGTACGAAAAAAAAGAAAAAGAAATGCGTACTCACGTGCACGTTGGGAACAAGGAAGACTGTCGATGGCGATGGCGCGACGATGTATCCCGCAGCTCTGGACGATAGACGATAGGAGAGAGAAAACCGAGGAACCGACGTTCTTTTATAGCCGCGAAATTTCTTGGCTTCACTATGCGCCACCTCTCGAATTGCCAGTCCAAAAGTGCATTATTACTTCATGAATTACGGCTCGTCATACGCAATGAAAACAAGCGCACCGGGAAGTGTGTTCGAGTCACGTGGGTCGCACCAGAATCAGAGAACGACAAAAACAAAAAGAAGTGTAATAATCATTGTTTTAATCCGATCCACAATCCAGCTATCCGTGGCGGCTTCGCTACGGTTCGTATCTGATGTAGGTGAATCGAACGCACCTAAGGTACGTTCGATTCACCTGCACCAGTTCGCAAAGTGCTGCACCTCGCCATTCGTTACAAAAGGTGCAGGAAAAGCGCAGAGCTGATTCACGATTATATTGCGCCCTCTCTACGCTCTCTATTGTCGGCGCCGGCTTCGTGCAGACCACAGCCTATTCTTACACCGTGGTGCAGACGTACAGGTGGTGGTATACAAACTTTATTTAGCAGACGTACAGGTGCGAAGCAGCGGCGCAGCAGACGACATAGCCCATATGCGCAAGCGCCGTTAAAAGCCCGCATACGTGCATCTGCCGTGTCCACGCAAGCGCGGGTGTATGAGCGCCTCAGAAGCTGATCATACCAGAAGTTCAGGATCTTTCAAACTTACGCACTCTGTACACATTAGTCGGACAGAACGCCTGCACCGCGTCTGCACCGCGTCTGCACCTTGTCATTCATTGCGAGTGTCGCGCTGTGCCTGCAGCGCAGAAATGGAGCTCCGAACTTCTCGCGAATCGATGTGAACTGGTTTTTAGTGGTGCGGGCGAATCAAACGAACCGTTAACACGAACAGACGAAAGTCCGTTCGATTCTATTTGGCTCATGTGCTAGCTGCTCGGCTGTTCCTTGCTGTGACTGACTGACTGCCCCACTGCGCTGCTGCTGTGCACGCCTTCGCCTCGCTGTCGTTTTGCGTTTTTTGGCACGGGTTGCAGCGTTGCGGCTTGGGCTTCTGACTCGTCTCTTTCGCACACCATGTCTTCCAAGTGGAGAAAATGTAGAGTCGTAAGAAAGGAATACGACAATATACTGAATGAACTAGGACTCGCGCGGCTTGTTGCTGGGCCTTCATCGGTTTCCCTGTCCAACGACAGAGCTGCAAGCACCACCTTTACGGACAGTGCTCGCGTAGCGCCACTTTCGCCTCCGAAGCTGGGAAGCAGCAGGCAATCGGGAAATTCAATTTCGACGGACGACGGGGGTGAGCCTCCACTCAAACTTGAAAGAGCAGTCGGGAAGCGAAGCCTTAGTCAGCAGCGTCTGCGGACAAGGTGCACATTTTGTTGAAGAATTCCAATCAGAAATTGTGGATATGTCTTCACGTGAGCACAGCGACTCTGATAGTAGCTCAAGTGACAATCAAATCTCAAGCAAATCTTGGGATGAGCCTGATGACTTTGTTGCTTCAGACAGCTGCACGGGGCCAGATGAGGGAACAGCGCTCACTTGTAGCGTAGCGCTGTCTCGTGTATCTCCTGAACAAATGACAGCAAGTGAAGAGTTTGCTGTCATTGCTTCCAAACATAATATGACTCATGCATGCATTAACGATGTCCTCGATTTCTGCCGTCGAAGAGGCTTCTGTGACCTTCCAAGGGATGCTAGGACAGTTTTGAGAACTGAGCGCAAAGCTCAGGTGGAGCAAAATGGGTCTTTTGTGCACTTTGGCCTTGCAGCCGGAATTCGTCAAGTGTTGCCGCCGGGGCAAGTAGTTCCAAGTGAACTGAAGCTACAGGGCAACATCGATGGAGTCCCTCTTTACAGAAGTAGCCAGCTTGCCTTTTGGCCCATTTTGTGCCTCATTACAAACGTGGAGGCATCACCACCATTTGTTGTAAGTGTGTATTGTGGTGCAGGGAAGCCACCATCTCTGCAGGATTATCTAGAGCCGTTTGTGCGAGAGGTCTCGGAGCTTGCGTCTGAAGGGTTAAGCATAGGAGATGTTCGAGTACAGGTGAGCATTGAAGCCATGGTGTGCGATGCTCCAGCAAGGAGCTACGTGAAATGTATTGTTGGCCACACTGGCTATTATGCGTGTGAGCGATGCAACCAAAAAGGGCGGCACATTGAAAACAGGGTCACATTTCCCAAACTGCACGCACCAACACGAACGAATGCATCATTTCGATCTCAAAAGAACAAGCGCCACCATTCTGGTTTTTCACCATTCCTATCGCTTGATGTTGACATGATTGCATTTTTCCCATCTGAATACATGCACCTCGTTTGCCTGGGAGTCATGCGACGACTCTTAAAGAATTGGGTATGCCAAGGCCACAGTAATAGATTGAGCAGACTGCAACGTTGCCAACTAAATGAAAGCCTGCGAGAGGCATCCAAAGCATTTCCAACATATTTCCAGCGAAAGACAAGGGGTACAGAAGAACTTGATCGTTGGAAGGCAACAGAGTTTCGAACATTCCTCCTTTATGTGGGGCCTGTTGTCCTAAAGCCCCTTCTGCCTCCATCACACTACAAACATTTTCTCATGTTTCATGTAGCTATCAGAATTTTAGCATCACCTCAGTACTACTGTGAATACAATGATTTTGCCAAAGATGTGCTGAGGTATTTTGTTCAAGAGTTTAGTGAGCTATACGGAAGAAACCAGCTTGTGTACAATGTGCACTCACTAATTCATCTTGCTGACCAGTGCCGGGACCATGGCCCATTGGATCAGTTTAGTGCATTCCCTTTTGAAAGCTACCTTGGACGAATGAAGAAGTTGCTGCGATCCTAAAACAAGCCACTTTCACAGCTAAGTAGGAGAATCTCTGAACTTAGGCACTCGACCAAGAACCAAGTCGAGCAGAAACTGCAACATGTGAAGCCTGGGGACTGCTTCCTGATTGACAGTGCTCCTGTGGTTGTTCTGGAAATAATGGGAGACTACTTCAAGGGAGGGATTTTACCAAATGCCAGGGACTTTTTCAAACTTCCACTCAAGTCATCTCAGTTGAATATTTGGCGCTGCAACACCTTAAGTAATAGAACTAAGGTCTGGCCTCTTGATGAGCTCCGGAATACTGCTCAGTGCCTGAGGCTTAACTACAAGCAAGGACATGTTGTTGTTCCTATTTTGCACTTTCACTGAAGCTGTCAGTGGTCGGCGGACTTATATTAACCCAGACTGCCATAGTCAGTCATCTGACTGCCATATTGCTATGCCTCCAATGGCCACAATGTCTGTTCTATATGAGGCCGACAGTTGGGCTAGTTGGAATTCAAAGACAAAGACATTTTCAAAGAAAAGTTATCCTTTTGTCTCTGCACCTCTTTTCATTTTTCTTATGTGCTGGAACATGTCCTTGTTTGTTCTATTGTCATTGTCGCGAATCACCTATTCAAGGCGTGTTCAAGCTTTCTGCATCAAGCATCATGTCATTAATACAGTCATTAGCACTATTGTCCAGAGTGCTTGAATGGCACCCTTTGACCTGCCCAGGTGGCATTTGGTGGCAACACTGGATTCGAGGTAACATACAGCTGTGTATAGATTGCTGCACTTACGTTACTTCCCTAATCTTTCTCCTCACAGGCCTTCGTGTCTTCCGCAGCTGCAATTTCCTGAAGGCACTGCATTGCCACTGAGCAAAAGTAGAGATAACACATGGCAAAACTTTCAGCAGCACACGCCAGGATGTGTTATCTTGACTTTTATTCCATGGCACCTTCAGACACTACAGTGATCAGTGCAGCAGTGCAAGACCCGGTCCAATGACAGAGCTGCAAGCTCCCCATTTGAGGACTGCACTTGTATAGCACCACTTTTGCCTCAGAAGCCGGGAAGCAGCATACAATCAGAAAGTCCATCATATCAGTGCAGCAGCGCGTTCTCAGATGTAAGGTATCTAGAGCCAGGTGTTATCGATAAATGTCGCCCAAGCAGGCTTAAGCATGCCGTTCAAGCACTTAAGCATGCTGATAACTGTACAACCCGGACAAATTGCATTTCAAGCCTTCAAGGTTCAGCCCCAGCTTTCATTTTTGCTGCTGATGTGTTTTCACCACATCAGGCTCATACTGCCATGTCTCTTGAGAAGTCACCGCTCTCACTTGGGCACATCACCACCTCCACGACTTGGATTTTGTTTGACACAGCAGAGCATCTGAGCCATCCAGTTCTGCAACACAGAATCCAGCTGAGCCTGCACCTAACTTGCTGAAACTGTACTTGTGCTTAGATACCTCCAGTTTCTACGTGTTAAGTGCACTTCACCTGTGACAAGCTGCAGCATGGAACACTAAACGGCCCTTTCCTGGGCCACCCAAACTATATGACTGGTGGGGATGTGGCAGCTCCTACTCTGCTCTCCCTGACCCTCTAGAAAATTAGCATGTATTTATGTATGTCTGTGTGCGAGTAGAATATCATTTGGAATCTTGGGAAGTGCTTCTGGAAAAAATATATATACAGAACAGTCTTTCTTTTCTAGAATAAACAGAAGGAAAGAGCGAGAGAATCAACAAACCATTTCTTTAGTAATCACAGAAAATTCCAGGTTTCCAGATTTGTGTGATCATGGCAGTAACAGAGCAAAATGACAATGCAATGCCATTTGAGACTTCATCTGCGCAAGGGTTGAGCGTCTCTTAAATGCTGTTGCAGTCAGATTAAGCTTTCTAGTGCTAGGCACCCTGTTCTTGCAATCTGATACTCTCAAAACTCTGGGGTGAACTTCTGCAACCAGCATGTTTTAAATACAGCCGCCTTCTTTTAGAAAACAAACCACCATAAAATTCAGGAAGGTGCAAGCAAAGTAAGTGACAGAACAGAAGCTGGACTTACAAATGTTAGTTTATCTTCACAATGCCCAGCATATAATTTTTGATATGCCGAGTTTGATACCTCAAAATGCCAATTTAAGTGTGGGAAAGTTTATGTGAAGTTCACTCTAGTGTCTTTGACACACCGAACCTAAGGTTTCATTGTGGGTAGCTCAGATAACCAATAATAATTAGTAAGTTGTAAATAGGGTGTGTCTGCACTCACCTACACAAGATTCAAACATTATTCTAAACGTCTGCATTCTTTCTCAGTGAGTATAACTGATGGAATGCTTGCACATCTAGAGCGGTGTTTCTTAAGTATGTTTCCAAAAGCTCAATTTCAAGAGTTGTGCATGCTTTTCCTATTTGATACACACAATTAAAACTGGAGGTAGAGCCATATTCACAACAAATAAATATTACAGGTAAGTGGTCACCTGTGTGCCCATGGGCAGCATAGAGTAATGTTCACGCATTCTATCATTGATGTGCTTACCAATCTGGAGGATGTGAACCATGCCACATGTCAAAGGGTCCTGCAAATTATTTTTGTGGCATGTGAATTCTATGGCATATTTTGACATGCAGACACCCTTGAATTGGTTACCAAATGGCTACAGAAGCCATCAAGCATGCTGTGTGCAGAAAACAGCAGATTCACATTATGCCCCTTCTCTACTTATGCGAAAATGCACAAACATGAGATAATTTGCTGTTTAGTCTCCGCGCTGTCATGATCACCTTGTTACGTATATATTGCTGCCTATCTCTCTTCTTTCACATTCACTGTGACACCACAGCAGTTGCACTACTGATGCTCATCACCTTCCAGGCAACCAGTTTCTTACTGACCGCTTAATTCATTTGAGTGAATGCAGCACTCTTTCCAAGCGTTAATAACAACATGCCAACACTATAGAAATGAACTGCAACAAGGCACAGCAACTGAGTTTACTAAAGCCTGCCTAGATTGCAACATGTGCAGTCCCCATCAGGCTTAGCCCAAGCAATCGAGCAGGTTATTGATTTTCAACACCTCATCTATCTAATCCTCACACCTTAACTGCAGCAGTTCTAGCTGCTTCCACACATGCAAAAAGATGGCACCAACACAGTATATACATCTGCATATATGCATGCAGCATGCACATCATCACTGGAGCAGCCTTTTCGTGTGCTGCTAGCATAATGGAAGCAAGACTTATTCCACACTCAATTTTACGTTATCTTCAGCTGTGCGGTGGAAGCTGAGACACTGCACCATTACTGTATCTGTGATTCCTTGTGACGTGTTCTTATATTTGTCATGCACGTGTTGTTTTCGACATGACGCCAATTACGAATAAAGCTTATAAGTTTAACCACTGCCTCCCACCACATCAAAGGTACACTAAAAAGCAAAAATAAATCATCTTACACTCGTAAAGTATTCTTTCATACTTCTTTCATTCACTTGGCAGGAACAGATTGACTTTTACTTCAGAATATAAGGGCCAAATGTTTTTTCTTCTTTCTTTTAATGTCGTAGTGGCATATCGATATGTATGAAAGATGTCAGTGTTCTCTCATATTCGGGATCTGCTAAGAGAGGGGAAGTACGAAAAGGTTTCTAAGGTTATTCTTTGACTCCTTTAGAATGAAGTAATTTTTACCAGGTAAACCAGCATACCCATTTAGATCTTGTCAAAATTCAAAACGTCGCATTGAGCTGGTGCCGGAACTTTGCTGCAGCACCACCACTCATCGTTCACTTGTGTCTGACTTCTAAGCTGCCGCCTAACAGTGGCCGTTTTGCTATTGCAGTGCATAATTTACTAATACAGCATAAATTGGTAACCCTGTCTAGCACATCTTTAACGTAAAATGTAACATTGCTGTTACAGTTGTGCCTAACTTGAGGTGACCACGTGGTTATGAAAACAGACACAAGAACCATGAGAATTTTTTTTTTGCGGAATGCCATGGGATATAATGACGATTTGGTTTGAGTGAAAGCACTAGCCACTCAGGCTTGCACTATGTAAACATACTCTGCTTCTCAGGTCGCGTTATATAACCTATGATATACTATATTAGCAGCAGTGCATAAAGACAGGCTTCCTTGTAGGAGCACGTAGAAACAATAAACAACATACAAATTTTGTGCACATGTGACTTCTTGAAGCTTAGCACCATTTTATTTGCCCTATATAGAGGGACAGATTAGAGACATGCAAGTATTTGTTTAGTATTCAGGAAACAGCATGCAAACAAAGAAGACTGATATAGAAGCAAGAGGAAGTGCTGATTTGCCACTGAGGTTTTGTAGATGCTTTGTGCAGTGAGATATACAACAAAAATGAAAACATAGCAGACTACTAACTTGAAAATAAAAAGTGCAGCTATCTATGCACTAAAGAACATCTTTATAATTCAGGGAAACGGAAGGATAACTGCTGTGTCTTCCATCGATTCGGGTGTTGTACATTTGTGTTATATTCTGCATGGTCAAGCTGCGTAGTGCTGTGATAGATGATTCTTTAAACAAGTATGCGGCTGCACTGTTGATAACCGACCACAATGTGGTTGTTTGTTGGCTTTTATGCTCCTGCAATGTTACATCAATGCAACTTCATGTTTCTCTTATATAGCCGAGGCCATACAAGAAATTTCACCTCCAGCTCTTCAAATGGCTGGAGCTGTTTCTAGCACCACTGTCCCTTTTTTAAATGAAGCATTACTTGTTTATAGCAGCGTAAAATTTGTAAGCTCATATTTGATTGCGTGACAGGATTATGACTTGGAACTTGCACTGGGCAACCACTTCATCCTGTAATATGGCATGTGCCTATGGGGCTGTAGTAACTCTCCATGTTCATTTCTTCCCCATACATATGCTCCCTGCCAGTTCGAGCTTTCCTCGAAAATCACCTTCTGGAACATGCATTTGCTAAAAGGAAGTTTCTCATCATCAGTGTGTTACCTGGAGAAAGCCTCATTGCATCAATAACTCAAACACGGAAAGAAGGGCCTAAGGACAGCTGGAAATGCTCATTTTTTAAACAATAGTAGTAGTATAAGACTTTTATTCAGCCAAAAATTACAGGCCGAGCATATCGACCGCCTGGGTGGCCAGTCGACGCTGTTCTTCTTCACCTTCAGCGCCAAGCCAGTCGAGCCAGGTGGTGATGGAAAGTGAAGGGGGAGGATAGGAACTTCATTGCTGAGCAGCCGGACAGTAGAATAGGCAATGGGATACGTCTGCATAAGTAGAGGGGCAGTTGGGACAGGAGGGGTCGGAGCGATAGCGATAGAGAAAGAGGCGGGAAGGGGTTACCAGTGCATTCATTTGGATGTGCCGCAGAAGGCAAGCCTCCGGCACAGTGAGTGATGGATGAGGGGGAGGGTAGAGGCGCTTGTCGAGACGGAGCTGGAGGTAAACTTCCTTGATAGTGCGGCGCAGGGAGAGTCCCCCAGAATCCTGCGAGGGCCCCGACCAGGGTATCAACGGTGCCCGGTTAAAAACGTCACGGGCGAGCTGATGGGCCAGCTCATTGCCGTCAATCCCCGAATGCCCAGGGACCCAGCGGAGGAAAACGGTGGAAGGTTGCAGCGCGGAGACCGCTCGTTCGACCTCTTGTTGGAGTGAATGGGGTAGGGTGCGGTTTTGTTATGTGGCGAATGGCGGCTTGGGAGTCGGTGTATATCGTGTACTCTGGGAGCGAGGGCAGGGAGGGAAATGATTGTAGGGCATGTACAATGGCAAGGACCTCGAGAGATAGTGCATCCGGAGGGTGTAGGTACGGCCCACTCGTGTGAGTTTCAGGTGCTGGGAGGTGGGGATGGTAGATAGCGTAGCCGCAAGAACTTCGAGGGGCTATGAAAGAGGCATCCGTGTAGGCTACTCCCTGGGTAGTAAAGAGGGGGGAATGATGCTGCGCGGCCGCGTGACGACGGCCGGCATGCAGGACAGGGGACATATTGGACGGCAGGGGAAGAATGCGAAGATTGGGCGCCGGGGTGGATTTTGGAGAGGTAAAGGAGGAAACGGGAATGGGAGAGATACCCGCCTGGGCCAGTAACCACTGACCCTGACGGGTAAGAGAAAGCCGGGCAAGCTGGGAGTCAGGGTGGAGAGAGAGAAGAGAACGAAGAGGATGGAAGAGGCCTGTGGCAAAGAGCTTAGCAGTGGAGGTGGTGATAGGGAGGTTGAGAGCTGCCTTGTAGAGGCCCACAAGGGCGGTCTCGAGGGTGTTAAGCTGAGTGGGGGTGAAGGAAACGTAAGGCACAAAGTACAGGAACTTGTTGAGGGCGAGCGCATGGGCAACTCGGCACGCATGAGCCTCGTGGAGGCCCGAGCGCCGAGTGACCACGCGCTGCAGGAGGTGAGTTACCGAGTGACAAGTCCTGACAGCATGGTGTAGGGCTTGCACATTCTTGGCTGCATGCAATGGGAAGCCAAGAACTTTGCATTGGGGGACAATAGGAATGGGAGAGCCGGAAAGATGGAGGGAGATTAGTGCGTTGTGGGAGCGCTGGTATGAGGAGTAGTTAAGAAGGAGAAGCTCGGATTTCTCCGGAACAGGTGACAAGCCAGCTGTGGAGAGAAAGGAGTTGATGAGATCGAGGCCACGTTGCAGGGTGTCCTCTACGTGACCGGGAGAACCAGACGAACACCAGAGGGTGATGTCGTCGGCATAAAAGATGTGCTGGAGGTTAGGAATCTGGGCTAGTTGGGAGGCGAGAGAGGTCATCGCAAGATTAAAAAGGATAGGAGTGAGAACAGCACCTTGAGGAGTGCCACGGGTGAGCGGGTGGGGATCGGACAGATGTGTGTCCACTCGGAAACGAGCCACTCGGTTAGAGAGAAAGGAGCGGAGATAAGAGTACATCCGGTGTCCGCAGTCCAGGGAGGAGAGTTGAGACAGGATATGGTCGTGGCACACACCGTCGAAGGCCTTGCGGACATCAACAGTCACAAGAGCGTGGATCTGGCTGGGATTGGGTGAGAGAAAGGTGTGCTGGAGGATCAGGAACATGTCCTGTGCACAGACGCGCCGTCGAAAGCCGATAAGAGAATGGGGGAAGAACTCTTTCGCTTCAATAAAATCAGAGAGGCGAGTCAAAGCCATTCGCTCAAGGGTCTTGCCAACACACGACGTCAAGGAGATAGGGCGAAGGTTAGAAAGGGAGGGAGGTTTGTCCGGCTTCGTAATCATAGAAATAAGGGAGGATGTCCAAGCGCTCGGCAAGCAGCCGGTGTCCCAGGCATTGTTGAAAGTCTGAAGGAGGAATTCCTTGGAGTGGTCGGGGAGGTTGCGGAGTGTAGTGTATGTGATGGTATCCTCACCGGGAACCGAGCGAGAAGCATTAGCAGCCAGGGCAGCTTCGAGCTCCCGGAGAGTGAAAGGCCGGTCGAGGTCTGGGTTAGGATCACCAGAGTAGGTTGGGTAGGAAGGTGGGAGAGGGGGTGGGAGATACAAAGAAGTGAGCTTGTCAAAGACATCGGAGGGAGTCCCCTGAGTGAGGGCTTTTGCTAGAGTGGGAGCAAGGGCAGGCTTCGTACCTAAGAAAGATTTAAAAAGGGACCACGTGGATCGCGAGTGTAATGCAGAATCGAGGCCGTCACAAAGCGCACTCCAACGAGAATGCTCGAGGGACGTGCCATGGGCGACTATCTCGGCCCTCAGAGCAGCAATCCGGGAGGAAAGTTGGGTATTTTGGGGTTGGGAGCGCAAGGAACGTTGGAGACGTTTCAGCCGACGCCATAAACGGAGAAAGTGAGGATCCGGGTCTGGGATAGGGTGACGTGAGCGAACGCGACGGCTACTGGTCGAAAACGCTGCGGAGATGCGCGGCGTCCAGTCGTCGTAAGATTCAAAGGAGGCGGAAAGGAGATTAGTGCGAAATGCATGCCAGTCAGTGTGAGTGGTTGAGTGCGATCGAGGGATGTGGGAAAGAGAAGCGCTAATATGAATGAGGAAATGGTCGCTGAGGAGCATTTCAGCTATGACCTGCCAGTGAAAGGAAAAGGAGTCCCGAGAGAAAGAGAGGTCGGGTGTCGTGGAGCGCTGTGAGACAGTGCCCGCTCGAGTAGGGGAGCCAGGGGTATTAAGAAGGCTGAGGTGGCGCTCCTGGGCAAGACAGTGGAGATTTAAACAATATAAACGTCACATGCCACCCATATGAAATAATTTAAAACAGCATGTTGGTGTAGTTCTCAAAGATGTTCCAAAAATGAAATCTCCTTGCGACAGTGCCAGCAGCACGCAGTTTCTAGAGAACACCTGCAAACTGGAGCATGTAAACAAGTTATTTAAAAGCAAGAACATTCACTCCGGCATTACACTTTTATGAGGCTATACATAGGCAGGCTAAACTTAAATGTACATCACTGAAAGGCTCAGGGAAGAACATTGTACATGCAAACAAACTGACAACACACCCAACGAAAGCTGACCATACATTGTGAGATGTGTACCTACACATCAAAGCTCAGTGATGCAACAAGAATGCATTGAAATGATAAATGTAAAAGCGTGCTATTGGCCGCTCTACTGAAGAAATAAGTATTGCATGTGCCAAAGAGAGAGACTGCACATGTGTATGAATAAAAATGACATCTTCATTGTTTTGACAGAAAAGGAAATGGTATACAAAAATGAACAGATGGTGAGTTTGGAACTCATTTCATCTGTCCCTGTATCTTCTAATTATATGTCTGCATTAATAAGTGCCACTAGCAGCGTGCATTGCCATGAAGTGTTGTCAACTAACCAGGCTTGTGCATTGCTACTCTCGACCTGGTTCCAAAATACCGCAATCAGTTCAAAACTATACATTTAAATGTTTTTGCTTGCTACCACAAAGTGTATGTTACTTGCAAGCACCTAGTGCACTTCTTTCAAGCAAGTGCATCGTAGCAGTATTCTCACACATGATAAGTTGTATGCTGTAAACAGCTTAGAATGTATATATATATAGTAAGGACAGCTGAGGAGTTGGTGTGGGAATGCAATGAAGTAGCACTGAAAAAGAACACAAAAGGAGAAACAGATAGTGCACGTGACTATCAACTAAAGTTTATTAGAAAAGTTAGTGCTATTTCATCATGTTGCGACGCCAACTTTCCAGCTGTAATTAGTTATGCAGACTTTAATCCATTTGCAACGCTAAAGACGAACACAAAAAGCAGAAACAACAAACCTTTCCAATAAACTTAAATTCATATAAATGGACTATTAGAGTGCCTAGGTGCCTATATGGCATGATTTCAGAGAGATAAAAAAACACAGCACGCAAGTAAGGGTAGACATGAGACAAGTGCTTTAAGGGTTTAGATATTTGGCTATGTATGTGTCAGATAGTGCAACATTTAACAAAAAGGCCTTCTAAGAGTTGCCATGGAACTGTATACATTGCCTTCCAGTGTGGACAACCCTGAAAGCACTTCTATTCTCTATTCACCAGATGTGGTATTCGCTGGTGAGGCTGACGGTTTAACTCGATCCTACCAGTTGTGGTCGCAGTACTATGAATGTGGGCAAAATGCAAAATAATGCTTGTGTATAATGTGCTTTGACTGCATGTTGTGGACTCCCAGGTGGCCAAAATGAACCCGAGTTCATTACATCATCTCCGACAGCTGTATACTTGTCGCTTAGGAACATCAAACCCCATGAATCAAGTTTTTCTACGCACAGTATTTGTTGGTCACTTGTAGGAGCTGTTATTGTGCACAATGTAATGGACGACTGTGGAACTTTTAATGATGAACTCAAGAGTTTGTGATGACACACAATGCTTCGTATTATACTCTGTGACTATAGCAGCTTCTAACATGTTTTAAGTCAGGCATACTAGCCTCAACCACAAATAACGAATGCTGTCTGTAGCTTTGACTGCAGTTAATTTTTGGTGAATGCATGGAGAAAAAAAATGAACACAATTAATGTAACGCAAATTGGGAACATATATGGTACACAGCCGCCTTTAATGAAATAATGCTATTGCACTTGTGTGGATCATGCACAACATCAAAAACCTCACTTTCTTAATGCTCCATGAGTTGCACATAACGTTAGTGCTAGTGCTAAATTGCTGTACAAGATAAACTAAAGTAGTGTATGGCAAGATAAACTAAAAAAAAACGTTAGAATGGAGTGAGTACATTGCTTCAAATTAAGGGCGGATCCAAGACAACTTCACAGGGAGCAGAGGCGGAAGCTATAAAAGATGGGGGTGCCGCGGAAGTCCCCGAGACACGCCGACACGGAAGCGGATTTCGCCCAGTAACCGCAGATTTATCGGTAGGGAAGCGCATGAAATTGCAAACGTCAAGCACGCAATACTAAACTGCTAAAAAAAATAGAAATAAAAACCAACAAGAGCGGATTCGAACACACTCAAGCTGAGATATGAACAAAGGTGCCCGCAACGTATGCACAGAACCACGATCGCGTTAACACCGACAGGTGCTTTAAATAAGGTTTTTAATTTCATTCTTTTTTTATTTGGTTTTACAGAATTATTAACGTGTAAATGTCTGTGTAAGGTTTGATCAGATTTGAAGGACAAACTATCGCCATGCCCGTCGAGACCGATGACCGAGTCGAAGGCGTTTTTGCGCCGACGGCGCCGAGAAAGAAGGCAAGCTGTAGATTGCGCCCCAGGTCTTCGGCTGGGGCGCAGACTTCGACTTCGAAGCACGTATGCTAGCATAACCTGATAGCAAACATTACAAGATTGCAGTAGTTTGCTTACTTCTGCCCAAGGTGACACGAAATAAATTAGCGAGTGCTAATATAGAAGCTTCAAGCACTGGGCAACCGCCCATAAAATGGATCAGTTGACCACTTGCGAACACCATACTACGCAAATCTCTGATATGCTGCCAGAGCCCGTAATGCAAACGTATGTGTTCGCCGTAATTGGTTTTCACAATTCAGTAATTAATACACCATCGGTTATCACGTGCGTGTGGAGCACACTTAAGCGGAAGGCGTTAGAACCCCTACCCTGCTGTGAACAACCCCGTCTGTCGCGGAAGTGAGCCCGCCTCCCGTGGCAGATAAGCATATAAGTGAGCTGTTATTAAACCTCAACAAAAATGGTATTGCTTATATGCCGTGTCAAGCGAATTAACAAGCGTGGTGCCAGCTCTGTTGAAGGGGTCGCAGCTTGCAAACATATTTCTGGTTCCTGCGCAGTGTGCCTGTGATCATGAAGTGCGTTAGTTTTCAAAACATGTTGTTCAATTTCAGCAAGTCGTAGAGCACTAAAAACCGACAAGGCAAAAATTGGCTTATTACGGGCCAATGTCCTCCAATGAAAGCCAACTAGTAACCCATATTGGCAAATCCGTACGAAAGTTGGTCCAATAATTCCCACCTTGTCGAACGGCAGTGCCAAATTGTGTTTACTGACTGTGTAAAGTGGGCCAACGTTGGATCTCTATCAGAATGGCACAGCCAATATTGTTTACTGGCTGTGTAATGTGGGCCAACATTGGATCTCTATCAGACTGGCACAGCCAATATTGGCGCCACGCTGTTAACCTTGGCCCGTCATTGGGCCAGGATTCAGAATGGCGCTGCCAATATTGGAACCACGCTGTTAATCTTAGGCCGTCATTGGGCCAGGAAGTGCCAATATGTTTCCAACGTTGGCCCAACCTGACGTGCCGCCTGGGATACCTCGGGCGAGTCGGCCCAAAACGGCGGAAGCTTGACAACGACACGCCAGACGCCGTGCGGGGCAGCGTGCGGGATGCCATCTGCCGGGTTTGTGACGTCCTCGGCGGAGCCGGCAGGATGCCGCTGCACGGAACCATTGAGCTGGTCGTGCCGTTCCTGAAGCTGTTCCTCTTGCTTCTGGATCACCTCTTGGTGCGTGTGAAGCTGTCTGTTGAGAAGTTCCAGCTGGCGTTGAAGGGCGTCTTGTTCGTCCATGGCGATGCGTTGTTGTTCGTTGTCCGGGTCACCAGATGTGGGGTGTCGTGTCTGCCGAAGGACGAATCCCAACATAAAAACGTAACGCTTCTTTATTCGACTAACGATGGCAGCGGACGGGCATACCAACGCTACGTTCGTCACAGTAGCGGAAGGTCGAAGGCGGTCTTTCTCAGCCAGGCAGCCTGTTTTTATAGCCACCATCGGTGACGCATACCTCGGGTGACGTGGCGGTGGCGCTATGTTTTATCGACCATGCAGTCGAGCGTGCAGCTGTGTTATGCTGGGCCAGTTGATAAAAAGACGGAGGGTGCGCAGAAGTATGCGTGGAGTGTGTCGCCACAAGTTGAATAGTGTCTGTGTTCTTACGGTTGTGATCTATACGGAGATACAGGCATTGCAGGGTAGGCTCTCAGAGTATTGGATGTCTTTTGGCCTCAAGCGCGATGGGCTACGCGCTCTCCCGAGTTGTTCGATGGTGTGTAACGGGACACAGGATGAGTGATTCGAATTTAGCCGGCGAACACGAAAGTCCTTTTGGCTCGGCGTACCGTACCAGCGTGTGGATTGCTTCCAGCAGTCCAGTGGGTGATGTCATATGCGAATAGGCACGGGCGACCAGAGCACTGCAGCTCTGGCTAGCTGGCAGGAGCAGATGGCGGCGGCGTTCTGGCCAGTACGCTAGACGTAAAACTCGGGCCGGTAGCCCGACTACTTTCGCTCTGCCCACGAGCCCAGAAGCTCGCCGGCCTCGGGTAGCAGTACACGATCGGGTAGATTGGCGACGCACAGTAACGGGTTGCGAGGAGGCCCCGGTCGGGTGAAGTCCTGATGGCTCGGGTCTGGAACCCGATGGCCAGTCTTCAACTTCCGGTCCGGTGGACGACCTTCTCCTGGCGTCGCTTCCTGGAACTCTCCCTTCTGCCAATGCGCCTCGCTTTCCTGCCGCTCCGGCCGATTCGTCGTTTGCTCGTTGGCTGCTTGAAGCTCCATTGTTTCTTCTGATCGGATTGGCTTTCTTTTTTCTTTTAGTATTTCTTCTTGTGCCGCGTGTTGACGTGCCAGACGCTCCTCGACGTTGTTGTTTTATATCCAGCACTGAATTCGCCTCGGTGCACGCACTACTTGTCGTCTGCTTCCTGTCCTCTCCAACCACCGCATCGTGTCGCGCACTGCGCACATCTCATAAGCCCCTTTGTTACAAAGTTTTTCTAAGGGAAAACTGCTGCTTAGTGCCTGGAGATATTTCACGTGTCCTCGGAACAACCCGGTGACATAGGCAAGGGTTGGCCGACAGCTGCCCTGGTAGGCCACGCAGGAAGTGAGGGATATGGGACATAAATGGTACAAATGTATACGTTTGCCATGCTTGAAAAGGAAGGCTATCTTGGCGTGTTTCCATGGCGCAGTCAAGGAGCAGAATTGCCAGACGGTACTGATATGTGTCAGCAGAGTCGCTAAGTTGTCGTTGTCCACGTATGGAAGCAGCCAGTTGGTGACTTGATTGTGCCCCGGCGCACAGTTCGGCGCGGAGTATGCAAGAAGCTTTAGTGAAAAAGGGTAAAGCACGTAATATAACAAATACCACTTATAAAATCAGTGGTAAGAGCTACCATTAGACTTCATGTTACAGCGCGATATGTTTCGCAAGGGCGCTTGCTCAACATATGGTTGCGTATCGAGTGCGAACGGGGATTCGTGGCTTTCGATTCGTTGGACTTGTAGCTGTGGTGTTCAACAGATCCGAAAAGCTGGTGCAGCTGACATCGTCACACGTAGGTCCAGCGTCGTCCCGTATCAGCTGAGCGCCTGCTCTTCGCTGCTTTTGTTCTTTCCGCGCGCGATACCGGCATGCCTTGCGCGCCTTCCCCGCTGGTGTGCCTCTCGTAACGTTCCCTTGGATGGTTCGCCAAGTTGCCGTTTAGTTACAGCGCTTTTTACAGCGAAGCTATTTATGCAGACTCTGTGCCATCGTTCTCGGACTTCGCTAAAAAGGGGCTACGTGATCTAGGAGGAGAGGAACCGAAAAGCTCAACAGGGGGAAAGGAGGTGGAGTGACTCGTTTCCCCCTGTAAGCATGCTATCTTATAGATGAAACTTGTACGGTTGTCGAACTGTGCATTTTCGGCGATCGAGTCGGATCGGCATCGACTTTATCGATGATTGTTTCTACCCTGCCCCGAAATAAATACATTTTATGCTAGCGGCCTGCGCCAAATGAACAATGCCCAGTGATTGAAACGCGATACTAGGAGCGAGTGGCTGCCGGCATTTCTTGCGCCAACAAAAGTGCCGGCGGCTACGTCAATCGTCGAGCCAATCCAGCCAATCGTCACAACGATTACGGTGCCCGCGTCATCAGTGGTGGGCCTTGTGTCCAAAATACGGAGCTCTGGATTAGTGTGTCCGAACGGTCCATCCCAGCTACAACTATAGGAAGACCACGAGTACTGCGTATTTCCAAGGAAGAAGCCGCCTACCGTAAAATCGCAAGCGACGTGAAAAAAATGGTAAAGCAAAACATTTGCATTATAGACTTCTTGCGAAGTTTGACTTGCGTAGTGTAAAATTCGGCGTAAAAAGCACACCTTCGCTGTTCGACCATGCTCATGCAGTGGAAAGGGCGGTAATTTGTTTGCTTATTTAAAATTATCTGGGAAATTGTGGAACAATTCTCTTCTCAGGCACGTAATCTAAAAAAATTACCGACGATTACGTTACTTCCTAATGCGAAATGTGAGCGCAGCAAATAAGCTGTTTCACCTTTTGGATAGATTGAGGCAAAGAAATCGAGCAACACATGTATGCGCTATCACATAATTTTTTTTTATTTTTCACACGTATTCCTTTAACAAAGACTCCACTAACAGTTCTTGACAGTCATGAAGGAAGCTTTGTGGTCGGAGAAATAGACTGATATATGTTCGACTTGGTACACCAATGCTTGATTCTCAAAGACGAGATCTATACAAGTGCCTCGCGAGGTTGTCACAGCCGTGGGGGAAGCAGAGGCTAAGCGCCGCCGCCGAGAAGACCCTGCCGTTCGCGCCGCCGAAGCGGAGGCTCATCGCCGCCGTCGAGAGCAACCAGCAGTAAGCGAGGCTGAAGCAGAAGCTCATCGCCGCCGCCGAGAAGACCCTGCAGTTCGCGCCGCCGAAGCGGAGGCTCATCGCCGCCGTCGAGAGCAACCAGCAGTAAGCGGAAGCGGAGGGGGGCGGCGTGTACACCCAGCGGCAAACCGTGGGGGCAGAAGCGCGCGCAGCAAGCGGACAACACGATAAAGGGAGGAGGGAAGAGATAGCAGCGACTGACTGATGCCGCTGACGGCGATAGTGAGTCAACCCCAGCTATCCGCCACACAAGAACAGGGGGGGGGGACCCTTTCCTCCTCTTTCTGCATGGCGGCGACGGTGTTCTATGCAGTCACGTTATCTTGACTCTCTAGCGGCGTCAGCGGCATCCAGCGGTATCAGTCGGTCGCTGCTAGCGCTGGGGGGATGAAAGGGGGGCGGAGCTGGTTACGAGGCCGACGACGACGCCGACGACGACGACGACGCCGACGACGACGCGAAACCCAGGAACGGACGCCAAAGAGCTGCGCTCTAAAACTTCCGTTACACTGACAATGTAAGAAAGTCGCCGGAGTTGTCCTATAAGCGTCCGATAAAGGCAGTTGCCTGCCTGAAGGGAGGAACGTGAGCTTGTAACGAGCACACACTACGGGAGTGATGAAGGTAGGATTGTGGCGAGCTTGCGTCTCCACCTTTAGGCTAGTCGCGGCTGCATATGGCGCAGGCGCTTGCCGGTTCCCGTGCCATCGCGTCTGTGGCGGAATGGGCGTTTGGAGCTGCGTCGCTTTCGCGACAGAGAAGGCAGCAAGGGGGCGCCGAGCAGGGCAGTACTGCTTGCATCGCGCTCTGCGTTTCGATGTGTTTTTTGGTAGATTAGTGATTCCACCCGCGGTACCAAGATACCAGTCGACTCGTGAGGATACAAGGAACACGGGTGTGCTACCCACGTGGCCCTTGGTGAAGCTCGTGGAGCCCAGCGATCCTACAAACTCGGACTACGGGGCAGCGTCGATTAGCCCGACGCCAGCTCGGCGCAGCAGCCGGTGCTGCTCCGATGCGTGAGGAACGCGAACGGCAGCAACCGTTCTGCCTGGGCATGGCTACGGGAACGCTTAGCGAACTTCAGACGACCATGCAAGGTGAGACCACACCAGCAGAGAACATGGATGTAACAAATGTAGACAGAACAGAAGACGGAATAGCAGGCACCGTTCGCCACAACGCCGGGGGACGCCAGCGGACGGACGACGACTGGCAGACAGTCCTGACACTACGGCAAAAGAAGCAGCAGGCTCGAGAGCGCAAGCGCGAAACGAGCTCGACGGGCTGCACTAACCCGGCGAAACTAAGGAAACGACGAAGAGGCATACCCAAACTTCCTCCTCTTCCTAAGCATGACTTCAAGATAGTTATCCGACCACAACAGGGACTGCCTTTGAAGACTATCAGCACGCCGGCCCTCGCCGAAGCGATCGTCACGGCCTGCGACTACCAAATAAGAGATGAGCAATTTTTGCTCCGTATAAAGCCCGGCTCCAATATCGCCATACTTTCGACATCGAGTCAGGAGGTCGCGGAGCAGGCACGCCGAGTCCACTCCCTCACTATCAACGGACGTTCACATGACGTTAGCGTATACGCTGCCACCGAAGAGGAAGCTATCCGAGGAGTTATACACGGACTTCCACCCCAAACGCCACCGGAGACCATCATAGCAAACATACGTATACGCACTCAAGGCGTCGAACTTATCCAAGCAAAAATGATCGGAGAAACAAGGAGTGCAGCCCTTACTTTCTGCGGCCCGTCACTACTTCGCGTGGTGTACTACAACAGAGGCGAACGCCTGTGTCATCCTTACAGCGCTACTGTTCAGGTGTGCAAAACATGCCATGGAAAAGGGCATCGGACAGACGTCTGTCCACAGCCCGACTTGCGAGTGTGCCGAATTTGCGGACTCAGAAACCCTGGGGACGGACACCCGTGTGAGCCAAAGTGTGCCTCTTGTGAGGGGGCCCACGTCACCGGGGACCGTAGCTGTCAACGACGCCTCAAGCAACCAAAAAAAACCTCAAGTCAGAAAGAGCACAGACAAGCGCAATGAAGGGCAGAAAAAACCACGCTGGTTTGCCTCAGAGGATGAGGAATCGGACTACACAAACGGCCATAGGAGCGACCAACGCGACCGACAAGGAAGGACGCGATCGCCATCTCCACACCGACAGAACGCTCGGTCCAGATCAGCGTCACCTCACCCGAGCAGATCCCGCTCTCGAGCACGAGAGCGCGTCCAGGGAGGAGAAGCAAGGCAGACGCAACGATCATCCAGAGAAGCACCGAAGGCGGCCTCCGTTCCACAGGTAAGCTGGGCAGCGGTCGCTTCCTCCACAACCACACCTATCACACAAAACGAGGAGTACAAGAAAAGAGTTGCCGAAAACAGACAACTTAAGGCAAGCTTGGACAGCATGAAAAGTGAACTCGAAACGCTTAAACGACAAATGGCAAGCATGATGACGCACGGAGGAACCCATAAAACAAACGCACCCGCACAACTGTCCAATACACAGACGAAAACAACACAGGCCAAACCACTATCACAAACGCAGCCTATAGAACAGACGCCTACACCTATCACTCATCTGGAAGCGAAACTAGGCGATATGTGCGCACAAATGCAATTATTTTTTGCAGAGCTTCAGAATCGTAAGCGGTACGTCGACGACTCGCTCAAAGGAGTCAAAAAAACGCGAAAACGTCGTAGCAGCCTGAGCCCGGAGAACCGAGATCCAAAGGTCACCGTAACCACAGACACAGAACATTTCGAGAGCCCATACTCTGGCTAATTACACACATACACACCAAGAGAATCTCGTAATTTGGCAGTGGAACTGCCGATCACTACCTAACAAACATGCTGCACTTACACAATATATCAAGGCGGCGCTCGTCCCACCTGACATTATTTGTCTTCAGGAAGTGGGGAATATGCGGATACATATTGGGGGATACCGCTTTTACGGCGATTCGAACTACCCTGAAGTGGCAGCATTTGCCCGCAAGGACCTGACAATCACAGTCGCCATAGCACCTGGCGTAGAAATCCACCACCAAATACTTACCATTTGGCCAGTTAAGAAGAGTCGTCCCAAGTGCCTGATAACCAACATATATAGCGCCTAGGGATAAGAGGGCCGATTTTTCATTAACTTTAAGTCATGTATCTGCCTTGCTCCCAATGAAAGACCGGCTAATCTTTCTCGGAGACTTTAACGCTTGGCACACCGCATGGGGTTATCAACGCGACACCGCCAAGGGCTTCAACCTACTACGAGAAACTCAGTCCCACGAACTTGTACTGATTACGCAGCCAGGCACTCCTACAAGAATAGGAAACAACGCTGCCCGGCACACCACGCCGGACCTTACGTTTGTCAACAGTGAGAAGGGGGTCACCTGGTGTAACCTAGACGAAACGCGAGGTAGTGATCACCATCTATTGTGTATCAATGTTAACACAGCTAAAGTTCGACAGCCCCTAGGGGTGGCAAGGCTCACTGATTGGAAAATGTATAGAGAACGACAACAGGCTGCTTCCTCATTTCCAGCCACGGCCGCAGGTTGGACAACTTTCCTGAAGGAGGCCCATGCTGCCACTACGAGAGAGATCAAGACAACAACGAAAGCACCAGCAGTAGACAGCCATCTCGCCCACCTCTGGGAGGCCCACAGAAGCCTCACCAAACGCTGGAAGCGGCAGCGGCGTGATCGCAAACTTAGGCGCCGAATAGCCCTGCTGGCAAACGAAGCTAACACCTATGCAAAGGAGCTGAATAATCAAAATTGGCGCAGCTTCTGCGACTCTCTCAGAGGCACCCTCAGCACCAAGAAGACCTGGGCCATTCTTCGGTGCATGCTAGACCCAACTAGCACGCACACCGAGACGTCTAACGTCATGCGACGGCTCTTAGGAGAATACAAGGGCTCAGAACAAGAACTACTCGAGCACCTAAAACGCACCTACACTGGCGCTGCCCAGACATCTTCACGCGTTAATACCAAGGACAGGATAACTCGAGCTTGGACGCCCCCATCACCTTCTCAGAGCTCTACGCAGCGGCACAAACCTTCAAGAAGAACACGGCTCCTGGACCCGACCAAATCACCAACGCAATGCTGCGCAACCTTAGTGACGCAGCCCTACAGCACTTAGTCGACTTCTTCAACGAACTGGTCTGGCGACCGGACGGAAGACTACCGCGAGAATGGAAGGAGGCAGACATCGTGCTTATACCAAAACCGGGCAAGCCGCGCGAGCTCAACCATCTCAGGCCCATATCGCTCACGTCTTGCATGGGCAAGCTCTTTGAACGAGTAATTCTAACCCGACTCGAAGCCCACAGCGAACGAAACTCACTCTTCCCTGAATCCATGTTCGGTTTCCGTAGGCGAATCTGTGCACAGGACATCTTTCTTCTATTAAGAGATGAGGTGCTCGATCCTCCCCATGGCAGTATGGACAGAATCTTGCTAGCACTCGACGTCCATAAAGCATTTGATAACATTTCACACACTACAATACTAGACGGACTACGAGATGTCGGGTGTGGAGAAAGAGTATTCCATTACGTTCAAGACTTCCTGAGCAGCCGCTCCGCGAAAATAGGACTGGGTTCAGCTCGTTCTGCCCTGTATCGCCTACCAGATAAGGGCACTCCTCAACGATCCATATTGTCACCACTTCTGTTTAACATCGGCTTACGTAGAATGGCCCTGGACTTACAGAAGAACCGGGACCTTGGCTGCGCCATAAATGCAGACGACATTAAACTCTGGGCCTGCAAAGGGTCCTACGGAAACTGACAGGACACGCTTCAACAGGCCATCAACACCATTGAAAGCTATATGAGGCTAGCAGGCATGAGGTGCGCTCCAGCGAAATCGGAGTACATTCATATTAGACCTAGACATACCCAAGCGACCAGGGCTCCAGATCTGCAGCTCATCTTGGAGGGAGAGCCCATCAAGAGGGCATCCCACCTGCGCGTACTGGGAATGTGCATTCAAGAAACGGGCAGCGTTAGCATAGCGCTCTCCAATCTCAGACGCACTGTTCGGAGCGTAACCGGGCTTATTAGCAGAGTTGCACGCAGCAGCGAAGGCATGACCGAAGCAGACACTATGCAACTAGTAAACGCCTTCATCATTAGTCGTCTAACATACGCCCTGCCTTTCCAAACCACGTGGCGTAACGACATCGAACATGCGGATGAGCTCTTAAGAATCGCCTGTAAAGCAGCACTCGGCCTGCCTGAAAGCACAAGCACGATCCGACTGAACGAATTGGGAATGATTAACACTTTCGAGGAATATGCAGCAGCTACACTAATGGCGCAGCGTGAACGGCTAAACACGACACCTCAGGGACGCTCGGTTTTACAAAGACTTCACTATCCACTGACATCACAATATTGCGGTGACGAAACAATAATACTGCCATCTGAAATCCGAGAGCGGATCCACGTCGTGCCAATAACCCGTCACATGCGCCCAGTCCATCATGCGGCTCGGAGACGCGCGCCGGCAGCCACCTTACTAAGGCGGCGAAGCGATCCGGATACTTACTTTACAGACGCGAGTTGGCATCAGAGGAATACAGGCACCCGCAATACTTTTGCAGCAATCGTGACTAGCCAACGACGAGCAACCGCAGCAGCATCCATACACACGAAATCGGTTGCAACGGCCGAAGCTGTGGCCATAGCCCTGGCCATACGCGCCGCGGAAGCTAAGGGCCAATCGGCCTACGTGCTGACAGACTCACAGGACGCCTGCTGCCTCTTCCTTGGGGGGGGCTTTACCGGGCTGCGTCTTCCGCATCCTAGGAACGGAACTCACCCTGGATCATTGCGTTACCTGGTGCCCGGCGCACACAGGGATAGCGGGGAACGAACGGGCGGACCGCTTGGCTCGAGGCATGACAGGCCGAGCCGCGGGCCACACCGCCCGAGAGAACACCTCGACACCCGGTGCGCCAAAAGAAATCCTCGAATTACAACGGCTAAGTAGGTGAACCAAAGCCCTTCCTCACTGAGATCTAGACAGGAGGCAAGCACGGGACTGGCGCCGCCTGCAAACAAACACTTTCCCACATTTATACAGGCTACACACAATGTACCCAGAAAAATACAGCAACAAATGCCCGTGGTGCGAAGGAACACCGACATTGGAACACATAACTTTCCAGTGCGCGTTACGTCCGGCGGCAGCCACTTCGCCGCTGCTAGACAACACTCTCCATAACTGGTCGTGGGAGGCGCGACTCGCGGAAGTGGAATTGGGAAGCCAACTGGCGACCCTTGACCAGGCCCGGCGAGCCGCTGTAACCAGTGGGGCCCTGGAGGAGGGGCTCCACCCACCATAACCAAAAAACCTATACTACAATAAACGTTTACTCTCTCTTTCGCGACAGACGCTGCATGCGGTTTCGGTCGACGGCGTTTCTCACACTGTGGCAGACGCGTCTTGGGCTGTCTACTTCGACATGTCTAGTGCAGAGGCACGCGAAATGTCTCGAAAATGGCGTATAACGGGAAGTGATCGCTCGAGAAGGTCACCCCTGAGTGCAACTTTCCACTTTGTACGCGATCGCGGCTGATCACCACTACTGGCGAGTTGCGGGATGTGATGGTACCCGAGAACCGCGGCGCGTTTCTTATTACGGTGCGCCGTTTTTCCTTGCCTCATCAACACGGTTCCCACAATGCAAGGGAACTGCGGTTTTTTCCAATTCAAGTAAACAACATTTCCGAAAAGGCAGCTTTATTTACACGTCAACTCGCTATTTTTTTGCACGGCTTTCACACTGACATTCAATAAAAACTTACCCTGACTTTGTAAAGGCGTACGACAGAGTCCGAGATAAGTACTTGCTAGTAAACCACTGACGACTTAATCTACCTCATTTTCTCTTAGACTTTATTAGGAACTTCCTTACTAATCAGAAGCAATTAGTTAATGCAAGTAATTCATTATGTTCAAGTTCTGCTTTATATTGCTTACCACAAAGCATTGTCTTGGATCCTCTTTTTATAATTTCCCTTAGCGCCCTGTCCACTAACATTTTCTTCCCTGATGCGTCTGTTACACGATGAGTGCGTCATTTATCGCCCGATCGTTGAGACAAGCGATAATCTGGCTCTCCAAGACGATTTGATAAAATATTTCGAAATAATTCCGTCTTTGTTATATTGGTGCTAGGACTCACTGTAAATTCTTGTTTTGGACACGTGATTTCCAACGTGAAAAGACAGTGATTGTGAGACAGCGAGAGTGAGAGATAGAGGAGAAACGGCGGTCTGGTTCGGGCTACTGTCAGTCGCAGTTCGCTTCTGAAAAAGCATCCCAAACAACACTTTGCGCATAGGTGAACGCAGTAAAATTTATGCATTCAGGGCCACTGAAAGGTGGGACAAATTGCGGACACACTTCTCTCATTTACGGCTAAATTGTGAATGAATTTGTTTTAGTGTCACCTAATTGTGTTTACAGCAGCGCTCCTGTAAAACCTTATATGGAGGCTACTCTCCTTGAAGTATTCTCGAGAAGTAATAAATAAATCTTGCGCAATACGCATGTTCTTTCACTGATAATCGCGTTCAACAAGTAGCGCAATTACAACTTGCCGCGCAGTACGACATTTCTTAAAATTCTCAATGCACTGGCCACATGAGGACGGCCCCGATACCTTTTTCCTGAGGTTCTCCGCGGTGTCGAACGCCAGCACAACTTCAAAGCCGTCGCTGCTGCTGAACATGGTCTCAGCGCTCGAGATATACTCTGTCTTGCTGAATGTGTCTTTGCAACTCTGTGTAACGCAAGAATACATATATTAGCGCCTCTCGCAGTGCTCGCAAGGTAAAATTTGCTTTATTCGTTACCAGGATGCTATAGCAATAATTGTCAAGAGTGACTTCATTCACCGGGTTCACTAAAGCAAACATTCGTGGAGTGTATCTTTCTTTATTATATAAAAAATCGCTGGTAACTCGGGCGGGACGTAGTCGTTAATTATTAGGAACGTTGAGTTTCACTTGCATTTGTCACAAATGTAGAGAGCCTGAGTATTGTAGATGACGCCCTCTCTTGTAAGTCACCGGTCGACACATATTACATGAGGATGCAGCTCATAAAGAGATTATCTTAGGGTTCACGTAGGCTAGACATAAGCAGAGAACCTCGACGCCCGGTTGTTAATCATACATGGTAGAGGTTCGATACGCGGCCCGATCAAAGAAAACTCACAACGCTCCATTAGATTAGAAAACGTAGTTATGTATCCTAGCGCTACTTACACGAAGCATTTTACCGTGTGTTAAGCTCAACACACGCATAAAATTTGACACAAGTGTGAGTAAGCCACCTGTACGGGAACTTACTGGATGACAAAGAGGCGGCGTTTACCAGCCTTTACCTAATTTGGTAACACGAAAATAATGTTAACGAACTTGCTTGATCTCGCGCGAAATTTCTAATCATTCATTCGCGGGTAAAATATATAGGGCAACTTCCTACAGCTGATTTCGGTTTACGTGGTGCGCACCTGACTTATTGCTTGTGACACACTACCTCCACATGTTAGTCACTTGGCTTTCCGCCTTCCCCGTTCGGAGGAAGGGATGACTGGCCTATCTAAGAGAACTGGTCTGTTGATTTGTTTAGTCTTTTAGGAATGCATCGCTTGCGTTGAGAAGAAAACCTATAAAAAAACAACGTAGCACATCGTACTTATGTATAGGACAAAGTGAATTGCAAGCGTTCTTCCGCCTGAAATATTGCTTCCGCTACCCCTATTACGTGCGGTTCGGCTAGTTGACAGAACGGGGCTCCAGAAATATCAGTAGTTAAAATAACACTAAACTGCCATGATGTCCCCGCGAAGCGCCCGAATATGCGACTATGTGCACAACGTAACTATCCCCTCTGCAATCCGCACTGGCTCTATAGATCACTCGCTTTGAACACGTAGGCTTTGAACACGTAAGCTCTATAGTGATGTCACGTTGTAGGGACAGCGAAGAACCAGACAGTAGCAATAAGGAATTTTGTGATTAAAGCAGCTGAATTCGCGCGACGGGACAGGTCAGCGTGTGGACTAGCATGACGTGGCACAGCAATTGTGTGCCAAGCAACAAAGCAAGCCGGAAAAAGATGTACCTGTCTCGCCTTAATGCATGCGGCTCCACATCATCAACAAAAATAGACAATCTCGAAAGACATGTATTTCTACATAGGAAATTGCATAATCTCTTACCTGCACGTATACTACAGGGTTCCACCATTTATATCTATAGCGCAAGGGGTCCGTAGCACTGCCCGTGGAGCCGTTTGTGATCCACACCGTGGCCGACATGGTAAATGACACCAGGATTCTGACGCTGTCGTTTATCCTTACCTTTGCCCAACTCCAGGCAGTCTCTCTCTGAAGGCACAAAGCGCCAACGCTTCAGCATGCAACATACTGCTCAATGTGCAGTACATATTTTAGAACACAGGCATAAACAGAGGATTGGAGCATTGCATGGGAAATCACGGCAGTTGCCTTTTTTCTTATCAAAATTGAGGCCTACGTCAAAATACCGTTAGCTGTAGAGGTGGATTCTAAGATGCTCACAGCAATTTTATAATCTTGTGGTGCGTACATGCTCGATACTTCACAAAAATATAGTAGTGAGAAGAAGCTACACGAAGACCCGTAGAAAAGTTAGAATGTTATCCGCCAGATATCGCAGGACATTTTAGGGGTCTCGCTATGTAAACTTGCGATCCGCAAAATTTGGCGTTCATACATACAACGCCTGGGGAATGGGGCCCGGAAGTGCATGCCGCAGTACTGGTGCTTTTTAAAAACTTTTTCAGGCTTCTCACCAGAGTGCGTGTTTATCGGGAATTGTACAACAGTATTTCACAAGTTTGGGGCACATCGTATATCAAGTGCACGTATGAAGGACGGGCATGTTTACGACGACGGTGTGCGAGAGTTCGGGATAAGCAGTCGCTTATGAAGATTCTATTCGAGACCAGTTTTCAGTAGTATACAATACGCCCTTTTTGCAAACATTTAAGGGCAGCACTTTAAGCATGAAGAGCTAAGGCATGCCTACCAGAGATTAAGAATAGAAACAAAGAAAGAAGGCGATCTGTTGCAAATAACATGCCAAATGAGGCGGAGCGCGAGATGTGTTTCACAATGCTCTTTGCGTTAAAACAAACAAAAACTTGTACTAAACTATCGTCGTGGTAGAACCGGCTGTTACCGGATACGCAAGAAATATGTTTCCATATCGCATAGGACAGAAAGCTCTTGCACAAAACATGGGATGGCTAATTTACGAAATTGTAAACACGCGTGAGACGTGCTCATTCCATGACCTGTCTTAATTTGAACGCGTCTCAAAATATTACATTTTAGCAAAGTATTCAAAGAGGTTGTTATTGAAGTACAAAAGGCAACTGAAAACCTATACTCCGTTCCATAGATAGCAGTCAGCGCTGGAAGCTAGGGAACAATTTCGGTGAATAAAATTTATCACTCCGCGCGTTCCGTCCGTGCATCGTTGCGAGTCACCAACGTTCGCTCGCGCAAGACGCAAGGTTCCTCCCGAGGGATTTCAAATAAAAAGAACCGCGAACAGAACGGCAAGAATAAACATGATCTAAAACAACGTATTGGCAGCCGTATACCACAGTGTCTTTGTTCCTAAGGCTTAAAATATGTTTGATTCAATACTGCACCTAAATAATTCACGCGTACAATTTCGGTCAAAGAACATCGAACTACAACGAAGTGCGAAGGAAGCCATTGGAAAACTATGTATGTAACGCGGTATAACTGCGTCGCCTTTTCGCCTCTAGTTGATACGGAAGAAGGGTAATTGTTTTACTAAAGTTTGCTAAGATTAACTTATCATAAAGTGCCACTGAGTGTAACATCATTTGTTACACCACTTTTAATTTCTGCATTCCACTGTTGATTTGTTTAGTCTTCAGGAATGCATCGCTTGCGCTGAGAAGAAAACCTATAAAAAAACAACGTAGCACTTCGTGCTTATGTATAGGACAAAGGGAATTGCAAGCGTTCTTCCGCCTGAAAAGTCAATGAGTGCAACTTCTTGGGGTTCTTCAACCGCATATATGGCAATGCGTCGCCAAAGAAATGCTCTTTATCAGCGCAAAAGGCGGTTGTATACTCTGTGGATACAGAAAAATGCGAATGCCGACGAGCGTCTCATTGTCGCGACTCAGCCAGATGAAACAGGCTCTTTGTTGCGAAGGACTGGTGAAAATAACAAGAGTAGTTAAGCATTATCAAGATCGATCGATAATTATAAATGCTGCTTTTCTCTCAACTTTTACATTTTCAGCAAAACGGTATGCGCGTACTCGAAGCCAGCTACCACAACAGGCGTGGCGATGCTCTTGCTTATAAGGATGAACGAAACATCAGCAAAATTTTCAATTTTTTTTATCATGTACGCCTGTTCACGCAATGTTGCGCGTCACTCGCAATTAACAGTAGCCGACCGTCCGCCATCTTGGCTTCCCTATGGTCTGTAAATAGCCTTTGTACATAAAAAATATGTTCATTTGGTTGTTTATTTAATACAAGTACCCTCAAGTGCCAAAGCTCTAAAGAGGAGAGCGGGATGACAATTGAAAAATCAATTGAAAATTCAGAAAAAGGATAAAAGGTAGCAACATTATAGAACTTTTAGATATAACACTGGAAAACATGAACTATACCAAAGAGTGAAAATGGCCTGGCATTAACTAAATAAAGTGTCTAGCAAACCAAGACGACAAAAAGAACAGTATGCCAGATGCGTACATAATGTGATATGCTCAGCGAACGTGCGCCACGCGCACATATGCATATGATACGTATTGGAACAAGACAAAAATGTATATCAGGCTTTAGTATCAGAAGAAATGAAACAAACATTTTCGAAAATCGCACTGTCGGTCACAGAGGGAATAGAAGCCGGGAGGTGGTACCAGTCCCGAGTTATGAGTGGCGTGAAAAAGTTAGAAAAAGTCTGTATTGGCGGCGAATTCAGCAGTCCTTATTTTTGAGGTCAACCCGTGACAAATAATTCGTAGGCGTACAAATTAGCTGGTCTCTCAAAGACGTGCAAATATAAATTTTATGTAAAAGTCAAATACGGAAAGCATTTCGGCCTTAATGACAGCGATGGCAATAATAAGCTATTTTGCATTAGCGTTACGCTGGCTGTGCGGTTCTAATTAGAAAGGATAAAGCCAGTCGTGTTATTCTGGACAAGTTCAAGGGCTTGCGATATGTTAGCTGGGTGAATGTGCTAGATTGAATCTGCATATTCCAATTATGATTGAACAAATGTTTTATACGCGAATATTTTTAGAGAGGCTGTGCTTTTCAAGTAGCGCCGAAGATATCGAAACGTGTGGTCAGCATTAGAGAATATAGAGTAAATGTGAGGTATTATATTAAGAGTAGCGGATATGAGAACACCTAAGTAATTATAGTAAGATAGTGTCTCTAGTGAAATAGTGCATGCTGTAAGACGGAGGACAAATGTTCTGACGTGAAACGCGCAGTTGGTTACATTTCCTAACGTTATGTTCCATTTTCCAAGTTTTACAACAAATTGCGACATAATAGAAGTCGGCTTATAAGGCCTACTCGTCAACGAGGTCACGGACTTCGCGGAAGAAAACGCAGTCATCTGCATATAAGAGCATCAATGAATACACTTGGTTAGGCAACTCAATAACAAACTAAAGCAAGTAACAGACCAGATGTTGCCTCATGTAGTGGTGAATCGTGGTCAATAATAGTAACATATTGAAAGCTATTAGTAAGAAAACACTCGAGCCATAGTATTAGATTAAAATCCAAAGTAAGTAAGGACAGTTACTTGTCAAACGTCTTGGAAAAATTAAGAAAAATACAGTCAGCACGGGAACCCTGATCTAGTATAGCGTGCAGTGAATGCGTGAAAAGAAGTTGCGTTTCGCAAGAAAGCGAGCATGGCAAACCATGCTGTCATGATGTAAAAAGGCATTGCTTACATGAAAGGTAAATATTTGTGAGTTTAATACAAGTGTATATGCTCCATTACATTTCAGCGAATGCTAGTCGAGTAAATGGGTCCCTGGTTTAGCAGTGACAGTCTATTTCTCGATTTATATGTAGGAACCATCTTCCCGGTTTTTCTAGTGCTGGGGTAAAGCACCATTTTCCAATGATTGCTGAAATATTTTTGCGAGATGGACGTGGAAGCTTTTGTCTGTTTTAGAAATTTTTGGATGATGTGGTCAGGCCCACAGTATGACGATAATTTTAGCTAATCAATTATGTTCACAATGCCAACCGAATCAATAAGAATGGGAACATCGGAGAGAAATCGAGATTAGAGGCATCAGGAGTGTCTTCCAAAATTGAAGCACAAGAAATGCTACTAAACACGTTGTTGAAAACAAGAGGGCAATCTTTTGGCACGACTGGCTCACCAGATTCATCCCCAGGAAAAATATTATAGTTATATTTGGTGTTAACAATCGGCGACAACTTCTTAGGGTTCTCCAACCGCATATATGGCAATGCGTCGCCAAAGAAATGCTTTTTATGAGCGCAAAATGCGTTAGTATACTCTGTGGCTACAGAAAAATGCGAATGCCGACGAGCGTCTCATTGTCGCGACTTAGCCAGATGAAACAGGCTCTTTGTTTTTAGTAGAAAGGCGGGTGAGAGTTTGATTATATTATGGTAATGTAGCATTAGTTCGAATATTATTCGCAGGTATATAAGTGCCAATGAGCTCGTTAATTTTTGAAAAAAAACAAATCCCAGTTTTCCTGAACCGAACGCTGATCAAAGCAGGCAAGAAATAAGTTTAGATATATTGACAGCTGTTAATTCATAATATTGAAATCGGCCCTAATGTAATCACTAATCACTTAAATTTGATGTTCTGCGTGGGCTTGTAATCTTTAATTTGAAGTGTACCACAGCGTGGTCGCTTAGAACGGGTAGCAAAGTAATACTGGACAAGAGTTCGGGGTGAGTAGCTAGTATTGAATCTAGTATGTTAGCACAATTTGCGGTTGGTCTAGTTAGGCTGGTAATGAGTTGAGTGAAATTGGAACACGCGCAAAGGTTTCAAAACTTTGGCATTGTGACAACAACGGAGAAATGACGAGATGAGCGCCGTCCCAACAGATATTAAGAAAATTAAAATCATCTAACATTATAATAGGGAAAGGAAGATAGCGAGATACAGTGTTTTGATGACGTCATGAAGCTCATCAAGAAATGATAATGCAGAATTCGGAGGGCGGCAACACACGCCTAATTAAGTTCTAGTGTTTTATAAAGTGATGCTTTGCGTGCTCTCTATCAGAAAGTGGCTTTGGCACGTTAAACCACTTTCTAAGGGTTCGACTATGCGAATAAACACGCGACATGCGACTATGCGAATAAACTACTATGGTAAACTGGCCAAGGTGTTAGATAGGGCATTGAAGAAAGCGGCGTTGATGGTGCATGTCGGTGAACGGCCGTGAACTACGTAGAAAGGTGAGTACCCCGTAGTTCATTGGACAGCGGTGTTGTGAGGAAAAGTCACAAAAGGCAAAAGTTTGTCCCAGTTGTAGTTTGAGCCGATATACATTCATATCATATCTGTTAGTGTGCGATGAAATCGCTCTGTTCAGCCATTTGTTTGACGGTGATATGCGAATGTCATCTTATGAATTGTGCCACAAGCTCCCCAGTACTTCTTCGATCATTGTTGACGTGAAAGTCTTGCCGCGGTCACTTAACAGTACACGAGGTGCACCATGACGCAGCACAATTACATCCAGAAAGAAGATGGCAACGTCGGAGGCCGAGCTAGAGCGTACAGGAGCGGTCTCTGCGTAACGTGAGAGCTAGTCAACAGCTGTCACAATCTATCGATGACCTGCCGGCGTTATGGGCAGAGGGTCGACTAGGTCTCTCCCAACCATTGCAAAGGGCGTCTCGCGACGTTGGATTGGTCTGTAAAAACCGAACAGGAGACGAAGTCGGTCGTTTCCGCCGTTGACACTGGACGCAGGAAGCGACGTCCTTGGCCACAAAGGTAGACATGCCTGGTCAAAAGAACCAGCTCTTAACGCAGTGGTATGCTTTGTGAAAATCCAAATGGCCAGCAGATGGGTTGTCGTGAAAGGCTTCAAGGGCCCGCGTGCGTATCGAACGTGGAAGAATAGGTACCCCGTGGTGTCCATCGGAGTTGTAAATGTAGCGGTTGAGCACATCTTTGTCGAGCTTAAATAGTCGCACTTGTCAACGTAATCCGGCATCCGGTGCAGTAGTAGTTCAGCACAGGCGTTGGATATTTCTGTTTCAGTAGGGATGCGAACGTTGACACTAGGCGAGCTGAGTGACGAGATTGGAAGACAGCGTGCTAGTAACCGCTAGAAGTAATAACGGGAGTGGAGAGAGTCTCAGCATCAAGTGACGAGAAATGGGGAGATGTGCTCGAAGATAGTGGCAGCTGGCAGCGTAAGAGAGCGTCGCATCTTGATGCCTTTTCCCTGACTTGGAAAAGGAAACGGAAACAATGTGGAAATTGTACACTTGTACACAGTCACTAAGTCGTCCAGAAAAATTTTTGATGGACGATAACCAGCATAAGGCGTGGTGGTCGGTTATGACCGTGAAATGGCGTCCATAAATATATGGTCGAAATTTTTGTATCACCCAAACTACTGCGAGACATTCCTGCTGTGTGATCGAGTTGTTCTTTTCGGCAGCCGTTAATGCATGGCTGGCATAGGCAACAACTCTATCCAGTGCAGTAGTATCACGTTGTAGAACGACAGCCGCGATCTCATGGCGACTAGTGTAGGTGTACAAACAAGTTTGTGCATTCTCATCCAAGTGACAGAGGACAGGCTCGGTGGTTACTGCTTGCTTGAGGGCTCGGAAAGGAAGTTCGTAGTTGTCTGTCCAAAGGAATGCAGTGCCCTACGTGAGCAACTTGTGCAGCGGAGACGCCATGGCAGAAAAATGACGGATGAAGCGGCGGAAGTAGGATGCCAGGCCCAAGAATCATCTTAATTGTTTTTGATTTTCTGGGCGAAAGAAGCGAAGCAGGGCGCCAACCTTGTCGGGATCTGGTTGAACGCCATCTTTGCTGACAAGCTGGCCCAACACTTTGGTGATCTTTCTGTCCAAATGGCATTACTTTGTGTTGATTTGGAGTCCAGCGTTGGAAATGCACGTGAAAACCTTGTCCAAACACTCAAGGTGTTGACGCAAATTTGTAGAAAAAATAACGATGTCATCTAAATAGCACAAATAGGTCGTCCAGTTAAGGCTACGTAAAACTGTGCAGATCATGCGTTCAAATGTTGCAGGAGCATTACATAAGCAGAAGGGCATGACGTTAATCTCATACAGTCCGTCTGGTGTTGCAAAGGTTGTCTTGTCTTTGTTCGCTTCGTGCATGGAGGTTAGCCAGTACCCTGATCGGAGGTCTAGACTAGAGAAATATTCAGCACCCTGGAAGGAGTCAATGGCATCGTCGATTCTTGGCATCGGATATGCATCTTTGCGGGTGATCTTATGAAGGGCTCGATAATCGACGCAAAATCGTACAGAGCCATCTTTCTTGCGAACCAACAAAACAGGAGACGACCAAGAATTGGGCGATGCCGAATGATATCTCCTGTGAACATGCTATCAAAGTTACCCGCAATGATTTTCCGTTCTGCGGATGACACGCGACACGGGTGGCGGCGTACAATCGAACTGCCTTCGGACTCGATGCGATGAACTGCGACGGAAGTGCGCCCCTGAAGCTTGGAGTAAACGTGAAAAAGGGCGCTGTGTTTTTGCATTAGGGCCAGAAGGTCTTCTTCCGGCGCAAGAGTAAGATCGGGATTTATCACGGCCGTTAAAGCCGCAGCACCAGTATGATAATCAGTTGCTGTAGACAAGGGTGGGGATTGCGTTTGTAGCGGTACCAGTGAAAGGGGTTCGGCGTCAGTAAATCAAGTCACAGTAGTGCCCTGGGAAAGCACAACTGGCGGAGAAGTAGGGTTACGAACAGCGACGAACGCGCTACCATCCTGACACCGCACCAGGATAGGAGCAAGGCTAAGCCCACCAGAAATGCAGTGACCGCTCGGCGCAAGGTATACATCATCACTAAAAATAGTGTCGGAAGTCAGTATGAGAATATGGTCATTGTCCGCGGGAATGAAACAGTCGGTAGACATGACGCAACGTATGCTCTGAACATTGGCTGTGAACGAAGATTCAGTGTCCGTCATATGAACAGTTCGCTGACGGTAAGAAATGAATGCTCAGGTAAAGGACAGAAGTCCCATCCCAAAATCATCGCATAGGTATACGAAGATAGCATGCCGAACCGAATGTAGTGAAGCAAGGAAAACAAGCGCAGTGCAAACACCGGAGGGCCGAACAAGAACTGCATTAGCGCAACGAAGGGGAGGGCCATTATACGGTGGTCTTCATTTTCCGCAATCGAGAACACAAATCAGTACTAACAACGGAAAGCGATGCACCTGTGTCAACCAAGGCTTCGGTTCGGACACTTTCAGCACGCACTGAAAGTACATTTGACGGGGGCTCAGGAGGAGTTTCCCCTTGTCCAAATGATGCAGCTTTCGCTCCTGAAGAAGCACCATTTAGTTTTCTGGGTGGTGATCGGAGGACGAAGTAGCTGGACGAAGAGGGGAAGAGGAGCACACCTCGGTGATGGAGAGCGTCGACACGGGAAACGCAATGAACCCGCAGCGTTGAAGTCTTATGGAGATGGGGAACGTCGTGATTAATGATCGGAGTAAGAACGCCGACGTTGTGGTACGGGGCCAGAAAGCTCATCCCTTTCAAACCTGTCATATCATCGCCTTGCATCTTGCTAACAGCGTCGGCAATATCTTGAAATTTCGCCACGGAGGGCGCAATACAAGCAAACCGGTCGGGGTGGGCTCCATGCGTAGTAAGACGGAAAAGGTGGTGGTCGTGTAGTGATAGGATTTAGGGTCCCGTGCGGTGCATGTGCACGTTTTGGTGGCTTGCTGGGAGGGTGGCATTATAGAGGCAACCTGAGCGTGAGCTAGCGTGGGGTAGGGTGCGGGCTCGGGACTTGCGGGCATGTAACGGCAGCTATCTCTTCGCTCACGATATAGCGTAGGCCGCCACCAGGAGGCGTCATTTGGACGTCATTTGGCCTTGGAATCACATGTGTCAGGGTGTCAGCGGAGAATACGAAGCTCGTCGGAATGCTAACATGTACTGATGCTGTCTACGACGGTAGTGGCGTTCAGCACTACACGAGCATGAAATGCCACATTCTCAATAGCTTGGCGTATACGCTCACTCTCTGCCATCGAGGTGTTCACGCGGCAGCAGAGGGCGAGGACGTCCTCTATATACGAAGTGTACGACTAGGCCAAGTGCTGAATCCGCTCACCAAGCTTCTTCTTGGCGATATCCGAGCGGAGAGACGAGTTGGCAGACGATCTGGCGTAGGTGGTGTTTAAAAGTGCTCCAGTTGACGAAATCGAGCTCATGATCGCAAAACCAAGTTTTTGCGCCGCCATTTATGTAGAAGGGGACGTGAGCAAGTTTTGTAGATTCGTTCCAAGGGTTAAAGTCACTCACGCGCTCGTAGTGTTCCTACCAGTCTTCAACGTCGTCACCTGGAAGTCCAGCAAACACCGGTGAATTCTTATGAGGGGTGGTGACAGTCCAAGAAGGGGTTCCCCAGGAACAGGCAAGGTGGATGTCCCGGTACTGGCCTGCTGGTCTTGGACCATGGTCGAGTACTGTTGGTAGAGGTGGCGACGTGAGCGGAGCTTCAGGGATATAGCGTAGGTGATGCTGGAGACAGACTGGGAGCGAGAGGGCGACGCAACCGCACAGCACACTCCAATAGTTGTGAGAGAAGGTTTAGGCAGTCAGACTCTGCTTTATTTTCCGGAGTGTGAGCCGCCTACCAGGCACCAAGAAATGTGGTGATTAGTAGGTAGAGATTAGAATATGAAGCGTATGTACAATTCTCACAATATATATATATATATATATATATATATATATATATATATATATATATATATGAAATGTTACATGTGGAAAGACACAGACAAAAGATGCTATTTAGACGCTATTTACACTGGAAACAGGCAGCTACGCTGACACTCGCTCGTGCCAAGGGCACCGACCAACTTCTTCGCCGTTCTCGTGGCGGCTCGTCTCTTGAGCATCGCTCAATGATATCATAATATTACCCCCCGGCGGCAAAAGCACCGTCATGGTGGTGTTAAATATCCAAGGTGCATGGAGGGCTTGAGTCGGGCAACGGTAGACAATGTCACTGGTTGTCACAGCGGAGGACGTAGTGGGCATGGCTAGAATGATTTCATAGATGACATCGGTGATTTTGCGTATCACGCGATATGGGTCTGTGTAACAGGAAAGCAGTTTTTCACAAAGGCCGACTTTACGCGATGGTGACCAAAGCAACACGAGGGCGCCGGGCACAAAATGGACATCACGGTGTCGGAGGTCCTAGCGTTGTTTCTGCTTGTCTTGAGACACTTGTAGAAGAGTGCGCGCAAGTGGGCGAGCATGGTCAGCATGGGCGATTGCATCACGGGCATAATCGCTAGTTGAAGCTGTCGTAGACGGAAGCACAGTGTCCAATGGTAGCCTCGGTTCGCGGCCATACAAGAGGTAAAACGGGAAAAAGCCAGCACTTTCGAGACGGGAATTGTTGTATGCAAAGGTAATGTAAGGTAGAGCCATGTCCCAGTCACGGTGGTCGTCTGAAACGTATTTGGATAGCATGTCTGTAAGGGTGCGGTTGAAACGCTCAGTGAGGCCGCTCGTTTGGGGGTGGTAGGAGGTGGTAAATTTATGCTGTATGGAGCAGGCACGCATGATGTCGTCAATGACTTCGGCCAAAAAGGTGCGGCCGCAGTCTGTAAGCAATTGACGCGGACCACCATGCATGAAAATGATATCATGTAGGAGGAAGTCCGCAACATCAGTTGCGCAGCTGGTCGTAAGAGCACGGGTTACGGCGTGGCGGGTCGCGTAGTCCGCCGCGACTGCAACCCACTTGTTTTCTGATGTAGATTCCAGAAATGGGCCGAGAAGGTCCAAGCCGACACGATGCAAGGGCTCGGCTGGGTTGTCGAGCGGCTGCAGGTAACTAGCGGGGATCTGGGAAGGCTTCTTGCGTCGTTGGCAAAGTTCACAAGCGGCGACGTAACGTCGAACGGAACGGGCAAGGCCTGGCCAGAAAAAACGGCGACGTACACGGTCATAGGTTCGAGATACACCGACGTGTCCTCCCGTTAGTGCGTCGTGAAGCTCTTCTAGTACGGTAGAGCGGAGGTGTTTAAATACTACAAGCAGGAACTCAGAGCCGTCCGGATGAAGGTAACGACGGTACAGAGAACCGTCGCGGAGGATGAAGAGGCGTAGAGCAGCATCAGCCGGAGAGTGTGCAAAACGGTCGATGACTGCTCTGATGTAGGCGTCATGGCGTTGCTCGTCGGCGAAATCATGGCGCTGGGATACAGAAAATACGCAAGAAGCACTGGCAATATTGGAGGAGTCAGAGTCGTCAACAGGGTAACGCGACAAACTGTCAGCGTCTTGGTGCAGGCGGCCAGACTTGTACACCACGGAATATGAAAATTCCTGTAGCCTCAAAGCCCATCGACCGAGCCGGCCGGAGAGCAAACAGAGAGCATGATGGTCAGTGACCACGGAAAAAGGGCGACCGTAAAGGTAAGGACGGCACTTCGCAACCGCCCAGACAACAGCAAGGCATTCTCGTTCCGTAATGGAATAGTTGCGCTCCGATGGTGCTAGGAGGCAGCTTGCATAAGCAATAACGCGATCCTGGCCATGCTGACCGTGGGCTATGACGGCGCCTACGCCATGACCGCCGGCATCTGTACGTAATTCTGTAGGGGCATCAGGGTCGAAGTGGGCCAGAATGAGAGGTGAGGTTAGAAGAGTGACGAGACATGCGAACGCGGCGGCTTCTTCAGTACCTCACGAGAATTGTACGCCCTTCTTCAAAAGATTAGTTAGGGGCCTAGCAATTGCCGCAAAATCTGGAACAAAATGGCAAAAGTACGAGCATAGCCCTACAAAACTTAGAACATCCGCGGCTGCCTTCGGAACCGGAAACTCTCGGACAGCGCGAGTTTTGTCGGGATCAGGCTGTACTCAAGCGTCGACAAGATGGCCCAGAAGAGTAACTTGTCGGTGGCCAAAACGACATTTGGACGCGTTAAGTTGCAGCTTCGCCTTTCGAAATACATCAACAATAGTTGTGAGACGGTCAAGGTGAGTGTTCAACGTTGGCGAGAAGACGATGACATCGTCGAGGTAGCAGAGCCTTGTGGACCATTTGAAATCTTGGAGTAAGGAGTCCATCATACGCTCAAAGGTGACAGGGGCGTTGCATAATCCAAACGGCCTTACTTTAAATTGGTATAGGCCATCTGGTGTGATGAACGCGGTTTTTCCTCGGTCCATATCGTCAACAGCAATCTGACAGTATCCCGAACGAAGATCAATAGACGAGAAATAGCTGGAGCCGTGCAGGCAGTCAAGGGCGTCGCCTATACGTGGGAGCGGGTAGACGTCCTTTCTTGTAATGCTGTTCAGGTGATGGCAGTCTCCACAGAAGCGACACGTGCCGTCCTTGATAATTAACACCACAGGTGACGCCCAGGGACTCGATGAAGGCCCAATGATGTTTTTATCGAGCATTTTGTTCACTTCATCTTGAATTAGTAGGCGTTCCGACACAGTAACTGGATACGGTCATCGGTGAATAGGCATAGAATCGCCAGTAAGAATGCGATGCTTGACCGCGAGCGTCTGGCCTAAAGGGCAATCGTCGAAGTCCAAAATATCGCGGTAGGACGATAATACTTCGCAAAGGTCTTCAGCCTGCGTAGAGGACAGGTCCGTCCCAACCATTTTCTTTATGTTGGGATCGACGCCCGCGGCTGGCGCGAGGGGCATGCTAAGCTAGCGAGAACCATCGGTCGACAACGCTGCCACGTATTGGTCGCCGAGACAATCAATGGTGGCAAGGTATATACCATGCGGTAGAATCTGCCTTGCGAATCCAAAGTTGCAGACAGGCATGCGAGTGCGGTTCGCAGTAATAAGTATACTGTGAGGCACGGTGATTTCGTACTGTATTGGGATGTCGGGCAGAGGAGTGACGAGGTACTCGCCATCAGGAACTGGTGGGAAAGACAACAGTTCAATGTAGGCTATGGAATTTGGCGGCAGGCTAAAAAAGCCGGTGGAGCGTAAGCGGCAGTGGGGTACGTCAGAAGGTTCTGCGAGCATCGGCAATTCAAGGCGAAGGGTACTGGAAGAGTAGTCGATAAGAGCAGAATGGGCGGAGAGAGAATCGAGGCCGAGAATAAGGTCGGGGGGGGGGGGCAATGAGCAATTACGGTGAAGAGGACAGGAGTATGGCGGCGGTGATGCTGACACGTGCCGTACACATGCCGATGATAGGCACAGTACCACCATCCGCAACGCGGACGACGCGTGCCGACACTGGGGTGAGCAGCTTGTTCAGTCGTCGTCGGAAGGCAGCAGTCATAATAGAAAAATGTGCTCCTGTATTGTGGAGTGCCGTGACAGGATAGCCGCCAACGTCAACGTCAAGAAGGTTTTGGTTAGTGGGTAACATGAGCAGAGGATTTGAGGGCAGGGTGGACAACGCAGCTTCACCTCCAGAAGCTGCAGTGCCTAGTTTTCCGGCTGGGTCCGGAAGGCCATAGCCGGCGAAGAAAACGGCGGGGTTGGGGCGAATGAGACTGGTGGCGTCGAGGTGAGGGCGAGCGAGTATGCCGAAGATTCGGAGCAGGGGCATCAGCGGTAGTGGGTTCATGGCGGGTGGCATAGGGTACAGAAGGTCCAAAGGTGCGGGAATAAGTGGCGGTGTAAGTCCGAGGAGGTGGTGGCCATTGGATGCGGCAGTGACGGGCGACGTGGCCGATGCGACAGCAGTGCAAGCAGATCGGCCTGTCATCAGGGGTGCGCCATTCGGACGGGTTGCGGCGAGATGTGGCAGAAAAGGACTGCCGGGGACGAGGAGGGCCGCTAGATAACTGGGGGACGCTGGGTCGAGACGTGGAACAAACGGATTTAAGACCCATAAATTTCAAATTCCTGTCTGACGACGGCCTGAATCATCGCAATGGTGGCTGCTGGCGGATCCGGAGGCGTCGTGGAGAAGGCTGGCGAACAGGCGGCCTCGAGTTCGCGGCGAACAATACGGGTGACGTCGTTACAAGTGGTGGTCTGACGTGGTCGACCCTCACATGTCGACGTAGCAGCAGTGTCAGGTAGCCGCGCAATGTGGAGTGAGATACGGTGGCTCTTAGCCTGTTCAAGGCGACGGCATTCTTTCATAATGGCGTCAATAGTCGAGACGTTGCCGAAAACAAGCAAATTGAAAGCGTCGTCGGCGATGCTTTTTAGCACATGTGCCACTTTATCGGCGTCGGACGTATTATCGTCAGCTTTACGGCATAGCGCCAAGACGTCGAGGATGTAGGAAACGTATGGCTCTGTAGATGACTGAACACGAGACGCAAGAGCCTTTCTCGCGGCAGCCTTGCACCCAATGGGGTCGCCGAACAGTTCCCGTAGCTTTTCTTTGAAACTGTCCCAAATGGTTATTTCGTCATCATGCGTTTGGTGCCACACGCGTGGGTGCCACCGAGATGAAAGATGACATTGGCGAGCATAATAGTTGGGTCCCACCTGTTATTGGCGCTGGCATTTTCATAGAGCTTGATCCAGTCGTCGACATCCTGTCCCTCCAGGCCAGAGAACACACCTGGGTCACGATGTGGGGCAACCGTGATGATTGGAGCACTCGGACAAGCCGAAGCCGTTGCAGAGGCGGGCTCGTCACCGGGAGGCATGGTGACAAGCTCGGTGTGCCGACCACTTCGGAGTTCCGTGGTGAGGACGGGGATCGCTGACTTCCACCAGAAATGTAACACGTGGAAAGACACAGCCGAAAGACGCTATTTACACGCTATTTACACTGGAGCCAGGCAGCTAGGCTTACACTCGCTCGTGGCAAGGACACCGACCAACTTCTTCGTCGTTCTCGCGGCGGCTCTTCTCTTGAGCATCGCTCAATCATATCGTAATAATAATAATATTTTTGCAGGAAGAAAGCAGGCCCACGAGTGTAAAATAACGTATATTTACAACTGGTGTAAATGGCGTTCAGGCAACTGCCAGATTTCGTCTTCGTCTAGTCCAATCCAACTTCTTCGTTCCCTTCGCCGTAACGTCACCCTCCCAGTGGAGTAGCTCCGTCCCGGTGCAAATTATAGAGCCTCAGTTAATTAGGGGACATAGGGCTTAAGCCTGGCGACGTGAACAGCATCGCTCGTGACGTTGCGATGCTCTGAAGGCTGACCGACTGGGGCGATCTCGTATTTCACGTCGGACAGCTGGCGTAAGATCTGGTACGGACGAGAATGCCGGGAAAGTAGTTTTTCCGACAAGCCGACGCGACGTGAAGGCGTCCAGAGAAGGAAAAGGGAACCAGGTGAAAAATGGTAGTCTTGGTGCCGAAGGTCGTAGCGTCGCTTTTGAGAAGCTTGCGAGACTGTGAGGCGATTACGGGCGACATCTCGAGCCTGGGCGGCTAAGTCAATAGCATCGCGAGCGTAACCAGTGCTGGGTGATTGTACTGCGGAAGCTGGTAACGTGTGAAAGGGCAAGGTGGGGTCGCGGCCATACAAAAGGTAAAATGGTGAAAATCCGGCAGTGTCGTGACGGGACGAGTTGTATGCGAAAATGATGTATGGTAAAGCGACGTGCCAGTCAAGGTGATCGTCAGAAACGTACATGGCTAGCATTTCAGTTAGCGTGCGGTTGAGTCGCTCGGTGAGGCCGTTCGTTTGAGGGTGGTACGCGGTAGCAATCTGGTGTTCTGTAGCGCAGGAGCGGAGCAGGTCATCGACGATCTTCGGTAAAAAGTAGCGGCCGCGATCCGTCACCAACTGGCGAGGGGCGCCGTGGTGCAGGATGACGTCGTATAGTAGGAAGTCTGCGACATCTGTAGCGCAGCTGGTTGGTAGCGCACGCGCGATAGCATATCTCGTGGCATAATCGGTTGCTACAGCAATCCATTTGTTGCCTTTGATAGAAATTGGAAAGGGGCCCAGGAGGTCTAGGCCCACACGAAAGAAAGGCTCCGTGGGGATATCGATTGGTTG
Source organism: Dermacentor variabilis (assembly GCF_050947875.1). Classification (NCBI taxonomy): domain Eukaryota; kingdom Metazoa; phylum Arthropoda; class Arachnida; order Ixodida; family Ixodidae; genus Dermacentor; species Dermacentor variabilis. The sequence goes on from NC_134573.1 coordinate 31,640,951, forward strand.
AAGCCAACCAGCGTAGCAGGCGTCTTCTGGCGCTGACACAGGTCGCAAGAAGTGACATAACGGCGCACAGAGCGATAAATGCCTGGCCAGAAGAAGCGGCGCCGCAGGCGGTCGTATGTACGAGTGATGCCCAGATGTCCAACATTAGGAGCGTCGTGAAGTTGCTGGAGCACGGCTAGTCGAAGGCGCTTGGGAACGACAAGGAGGAGCTCTGGGCCGTCAGGACGAATGCTACGACGGTATAAAGTTCCATCGCGCAAGGTGAACATGCGGAGCGACAGGTCATTGGGCGAGGAGCTTAGGCGTTCCATAAGTGTTCGAATAACAGGATCTTTGCGCTGCTCGTCACCAATATGGAGGAAGTCGGAGATGGGTAGAACACTGATGTCCGAGTCTGCATCGGTATCGTCCGGTTGATCCACGGGATTGCGGGACAGGCAGTCAGCGTCCTTATGCAGGCGCCCTGACTTATACATAATAGAAAATGTATATTCCTGCAGACGCAATGCCCACCGTGCAAGTCGTCCAGTTGGGTCCTTCAAAGAGGAGAGCCGGCAGAGGGCGTGATGATCGGTTACGACGCAGAAGCTCCGACCGAAAAGGTACGGCCGGAATTTCGCGACCGCCCATACGAGCGAGAGACATTCTCTCCCGGTAATGGAGTAATTTCGCTCGGGCGTGAAAAGAAGGCGGCTAGCGTAAGCGCTTACACGGTCTTGGCCCTGTTGACGCTGAGTGAGGACAGCGCCGATGCCATGACCACTCGCGTCAGTTCGTACTTCAGTGGGCGCAGAAGGGTCAAAGTGTGACGAAATTGGGGAAGTTGTAAGCCGCTAAATCAGGGTAGAAAATACTTTCTCCTGCAGAGGTCCCCAAGAGAAAGAGACGTCTTTCTTAAGAAGGTCAGTGAGAGGGTGAGCGATGTCGGCAAAATTTTTCACAAATCGCCGGAAATAAGAGCATAAGCCCAGAAAACTACGGACATCGTTTGTTGAACAAGGTACAGGAAAATTTCGCATGGTGCGAACTTTCTGTGGATCAGGTTGGATTCCGGCGGCGTTTACGAGATGGCTGAGCATGTTAATTTCATGGCGACCGAAATGGCACTTGGAGGAGTTTAGCTGAAGGCCAGCCCTGCGAAACACGGAGAGTATGGTTGTTAGGCGCCGCAGGTGGCTCTCAAAGTTCGGCGAAAACACAATCACATCGTCGAGGTAACAGAGGCATGTAGACCACTCCAAGCCGCGCAAGGGAGAGTCCATCATGCGCTCGAATGTAGCTGGCGCATTGCATAATCCAAACGGCATGACTTTAAATTGGTACAGACCATCCGGTGTGACGAAGGCTGTTTTCTCGCGGTCCATCTCATCGACACTAATCTGCCAATAGCCGGAGCGGAGGTCAATTGATGAAAAGTATTGGGATTCGTGAAGACAGTCAAGAGCATCATCAATGCGCGGCAGGGGATAAACATCCTTCTTTGTTATCCTGTTGAGGTGACGGTAGTCAACGCAGAAGCGCCACGAGTTGTCTTTTTTTTCATTTACTAAGATAACCGGTGATGCCCACGGGCTACTGGAAGGTTCAAAGATGTCCGCATCCATCATCCTGTCTACTTCTTTCTGTATGATGGCCCTTTCTGTTGCGGAGACACGATATGGCCGCCTATGAATGGGGCTGGCGTCACCGGTGTTGATGCGATGCGTGACAACAGATTTCTGGCCAAGTGGACTGTCGTCCAAATCAAAGATGTCCCGAAAAGATGACAGAAGGTGACGAAGAGCTGTTGTTTGCTCGGAAGGAAGGTCAGGGGCGATCATCTTAGAAACATCCTCCACAGGCGTCGAGTACGGAGGAGTGGGTGACAAAGGTCCGTTGGTACTGACGAAGGTATCAGAGGTCAAAGAAGAAATCTCAAATTCTGCCAAAGGAGTGATGTGCGCTATGGCGATACCGTGTGGCAGCACATGCGACGAAAATCCAAAATTGAGGATGGGCACGCGAGCGCAGTTTTCGCGGATGCCGATTAAGGTGCTCGGTAGGGAAATATTGCGCGACAAAACCACGTCAGTAAGCGGCGACACGATGTACTCGCCATCAAGTACGGGAGGACAGGACATCAGGAGGGCATTTGTAGCCGCTTGTGGAGATAGCCTTGCAAACTCAGCGGAACATAAGCGGTGTGAAACACAAGTTGTTGCGTCGGCAGGAAGCGGCAGATCCAACTGTACAACACCTGCGGAGCAGTGAATTTGGGCAGAGTGTTTTGAAAGGAAGTCGAGGCCGAGAATTAGGCCGTGTGGACAGTGTTCAAGGACAATAAATAGAACAACGGCATAATGGCCCCCAATGGTCACACGTGCTGTGCACATTCCAAGGACAGGTGAAGTACTCCAATCGGCGACTCGCACAGTGCACGGTACGGCGGGTGTCAGAACCTTTTTGAGCCTTCGGCGGAGAGCAGCGCTCATAACTGAAAGCTGCGCTCCTGAGTCAACGAGACATCTAACAGGAACGCCATCAACTTCAATGTCCAGTAGGTTTCCACATGTAGGCAGGGTCAACAGAGGATTTGTGGGCCGGGTCGGAGTTGCAGCTTCACCTCCGGGAGCTGCACCGCCTAGTTCCCCGAAGCGAAGTGACCGGTTGCAGAAGGGGACGAAGAGCGGTGAACGAGAGGCGAACGAGACCTACTACCTTGCGGAGACGGGGAGCGGCTGGATCTTGGTGGAGCACTGTCGGCATTGATGTTCCTAGTCGGCGTATAGGGCGAGAAAGTACGATTGTCTGGTACTTGGCGGTAATGAATCGGAGACGACCACCGAGGAGGCGACGACCAATGGTTGCGGCAATGACGAGCGATGTGCCCAATACCGGAACAATTAAAACAGATAGGTTTATCATCCGCTGTGCGCCAGTCAACTGGGTTGCCACGAGGCGGCGGAAAGCTTTGCGTTTGGGAGCGAGCGGCCGGATAAATCTGGTAGGTGTTTGTGTGGCGGACCGAGGAGAGAGATGGAGTGCCCAAACTTGCTATTTCCTCCCGAACGACCACTTGTATAAAAGGGAGATAGCGGGCACGCTTTCCCGACAGTCAGAACGGACTGGAGCCGGAGCCATGGCCTCAAGCTCACGGCGAACGAGGCGCGTGATTTCTTCCGGTCCTGTGGGTTGAACGAAGCGCGGCGGGTCTTCGCAAGATGTCGCGGTGGTATTGGGCAATCGGTCGAAAGTCTGAGCGACGCGGCGGCCCTTCGCTTGTTCGAAGCGCCGGCACTCCTTTATAATTGCATCCACAGTGGCACAATCTTTGCACATCCGGAGATTGAAGGCATCGTCTGCAATACCTTTCAATTTGTGACCAATCTTGTCTGTCTCGGTCATGTTGTTACCAGCCTTGCGACAGAGGGCCAGCACAACCTGTATGTAGAGGACATAGGATTCTGTGGACGTTTGAGCGCGACATGCAACTTCTTTTTTTGCCGCCAGCTGAAGACCGACAGGTATGCCAAACAGGTCTCGAATTTTTTCTTTGCAGACATCCCAGCTCGTTAGGTCAGCTTCGTGTGTGTCGTACCATTGCCTCGCAGTTCCTCTTAGGTAAAATATCATGTTTGCTAGCACCATTGTTTGATCCCACCTGTTGTTGCCGCACACTCGTTCCTACATCGTAAGCCAGTCCTCGACGTCGGCGTTGTCCGTGCCACAAAATGTCCCTGGGTCCCGCGCATGAGTGAGGATGACCGTTGACACGGGCTGCTGAGGCGTTGTCGCTTGTGTCGGTTGATTTGCCATTGTGGCGGCAGGTAGATGACGTCGGCTGCGAAGTACCGTGATTGTACCCGCACCTTCCACCAAAATGCTGCAGGAAGAAAACAGGCCCACGAGTGTAAAATAACGTATATTTACAACTGGCCTATATGGCGTTCAGGCTACTGCCAGACTTCGTCTTCGTCTAGTCCAATCCAACTTCTTCGTTCCCTTCACCGAAAGAATATATATATATATATATATATAGGTATATATACAGTACGAAGGCTTGTTCTCCCTGTGAGCGCCAATTATCCCTGTCAAGCGCTGACTGTTTCCAACTTGCACCGGCTTATTTAGTCATGCCATCACGTCACCTAGTTTTCTCCTGGCCTCAACGCGCTTCCCTTCACTTGGTACTGATTCTGTGTTTATAAAGGTCCACCATTTCTCCACCATGCGCATTACATGGCATTCCCAGCTTCATTTTAAATTTATGAGCATTTCTATCTGTACTAAACGAGAAAAACCATCCGTCCGTCTATCCTTCATAGTACACAATCGTTTTCATGATAAAATGCACAGCTGGGAGCGAAATTACATTGGTGCTGCCTGTCGGCTCAGCGTGAAATGAATTCCGAGAAGAAAGACTCGCGAAGCTCTCAGTGCAAGCCGCACCTTGGCACTTGGCAGCAGCGGCAGCGCTGGGAAGCATCCGCCTAATCTTCTGTTATCCTGTTCTGCAGGCCTCCGTACATTGCGTGACACCACGGTCAGGGATCTTGAACTACTATCACTGTAAGGGAGCGGACACTGCGCACCTGTGTTGAAGCAGCACCACCAACGTGACGTCATAGTGCCGGACTTCAAAAAGCCGTCATCGACAAGCGTGGCCTCCACCTGGCAGCAGCTGCAGCGCTGGGAAGCATCCGCCTAATCTTCTGTTATCCTGTTCTGCAGGTCAGTCTCGCAAGATATTTTGGTGTATTGCTTTTTTTGTATAACGCTGTTGCTGCTGCCTGAGTGTTTTACTTGCTGCGTGATTTCATTGCCATTTTTTATTACTCCTTACTTGTATCGATTGCTTACATACTATGTCAAAAACAATGGGAGCATCGAAAAGAGATAACCGCAGTGAAAATCGTGACTCCCGGACAGAAATTCGGGAGTTAAAAGATGGAATGGGGTTCATAAACCAGCAATTTGAACTATTCAAACGTGACCTTGAGTCTGTGCGTGCAGAAAATAGGGAGTTGAAGAAAGAAAACGAATTCCTGCGAAACAGGTGCCTAGAGCACGAAAATCGCATCAAGGATCTTGACAACAGACTGACTCAGTGTGACCAATACTCGCGCCGGTTCAACCTGGAATTCAAAGGAGTGGTACAAAACAAAAATGAGGACGTTGTGGCACTCATGTCTAAGTTGGGTGACGCTTTGTCAGAGCCTATTTCACCCTCGGATATTGAATCCTGCCATCGTGTGCCTACACGCAATGAAAGCCAAAAGAACATAATTGTTCAATTCAAGAATCGCGAAAAGCGGGACCGTGTCCTTGATAAGGGGAAGAAAAAACGCATAAGCAATAGTTGCCTAGCCATGCTCGGACCGGGTGGTGAAGCTGCGGACAGCGGTTCTGAAAGTGAAAGCAAACCCGCAGATAGCAGTCCAATATTTTTTAATGAGCATCTATGCCCCACTTTGAAGCGACTACTTTCTGCTGTCGTGTCTAGAAAACGCCAGTTCAGGTGGCGCTTTGCCTGGACGCGGAATGGTCGAATATTTGCACGTAAGGCTGACGGCACTACCGCCGTTCAAATATCTTCTGACGATGACCTGGCTAAAATTGCTTAAACTTCAATTTTTTCTTAGGGTATATTAGATAGTTCTCTTTTTCAAATAACATGCTTTACCAGGAATTCGTCAAGCCTGAATGTATCAAGATCTGCAGCCAATATGCTCAGAACATTCTTACGGTGCTACACTTAAATGCGCGTTCACTAAACAGGAAACACGACGAATTCACGTCATTGCTTGACAGTTTTCACTTCAGATTCAGTGTAATTATGGTGGCTGAGACATGGTGCAATGCACTTAACAGCGTGCCAACATTAAATGACTATAGACAACATTCACTTAACAGAACAGATCGACGCGGCGGAGGAGTGGCCATATATGTTCGCAACACAGATAGCTGTACGACGTTGGATGAATTCACCAAACTCTCATCAGATTATGAGTCTCTTAGCTTGCAAGGCGATGGTGCTATTTTTTCTGTAATTTATCGTCCTCCATCGGCAAATATCGCAAAGTTTTTAGGTTTTATCGATGCACTTTTGGAATATGCGTGGTTTAATATGTGCGGCCTCGTTATTGGAGGTGATTTCAATATTAACATTTCCCCCGAAAACAAATCCTCGGAAGATCTTTTAAATAACATAGCTTCGTGCGGTTTCATTAATATCATTACTACGCCCACTCGAGTATCGCCAACAAGTTCAACTATTTTGGGCCTTTTAATCACTAACATAGATACGCACGTCATCGCTGCAGGTACAATCAGCAGTGATATAAGTGATCACTGCCAAATATTCATGGCCTTCGTAAGTTCTGCAACAGCAAAGAAAACTGCTTGCAGCCCAAAGCTTGTCTACCAGGCCATAACGCAGTCATCACTGGATATATTTAGATCCAAAATTGAAAGTACGAACTGGGAGCCGGTTTTAAGAGAAACGACTGTAGAAGCCGCGTACGACAAGTTCATAAAGCTCTTCAACGGCCACTACAGCAGCTGCTTTCCCATGAAATCATTCAAGACGGGAAAACGCGCACGAAAGCCTTGGATTAATCCGGAACTGAAGCGCATGATAACAGAAAAGCATAAACTCCATGATTCCTTTTTGAAAACGCGTGACGTCAATACTTTGGCGACCTTTAAAAAGCTACGGAACCGTTTAAATGCTTTACTAAAGAAAGCAAAAAAGGAATATTATGAAAACCTTTTCCAGGCAGGATCGAATTGCCCGCCTGATCGTATGTGGAAAATAATTAATTCCGTACTGGGCACAAGTTCAGTGACCAATGAAGTACAAGAAATTGTCATTAATAACAAATCACTGTCAGGGACGGCTCTGTCAGAACATTTTAGCGAATATTATGCATCAGCAACAATCAGCCATGCTCCTCCCACAGACATGCCGTACAGACTGGAACGAAATGTTCGGGAAACGGCATTTTTTCCACCCACAAATTCTTCCGAAGTATATAACACCTTCATTGCATTAAAAAACAGTAAAGCCACTGATATCGGTAATATCCAGATAACACCCGTAAAATATGTGATCGACATTATCTGCCCGTTCTTGGTCCATATCTTCAACCTAGCGATTGGTTCAGGGACGTTTCCTGCTAAAATGAAACGAGCCAAAGTATCTGTTATATTCAAAGGGGGGGAAAGAAACAACATCGGAAACTACCGACCAATATCTGTTTTACCTATATTTTCCAAGGGCCTTGAAAAGATAATTTTATGTCGACTACATAGTTTTTTTTTTGAAGCACGAAATTATGTCTGAATGCCAGCACGGTTTCACAAAGGGTAAATCGACTGAGTCTGCACTCCTGATACAGAAAGAAATAATTCTCAAAAACATTGAAGCGGGAAAGTTAACTCTTGGAATCTTCATTGATTACAGCAAAGCATTTGATTCACTCTATCATGACACACTTTTAAGAAAACTAGAAGAATATGGCGTACGAGGTGTCGTTCACTCACTTTTGCAGTCATACCTCTCCGATCGGCAGCAGCGCGTAAACATAAATGGTTCTACGTCATCATTTCGCCAATTACTGAGTGGCGTACCCCAGGGAAGCATTTTGGGTCCTTTTTTATTTAATGTATATGTGAATGACTTACCTTCTATTGATAAGTGTACAGATTTTGTTCTATACGCAGACAACACTAGCCTGTTCGTTTCTGCTGATAACGAGTCAGAGTTGTGTTTAGACGCTAATAATGTTCTGTCCAAAGTGTTCGAATGGTCATTATGTAACAGCCTACAAATCAATATAAAAAAATCAAAGGCCGTTGTTTTTGCTGCAAAGAACAGATCTGTGTCATGCATCGATTTAAACATATATTCCCACTCGCTTGAAGTAGTACAGGAACACAAAATTTTGGGTGTTGTATTTTCTAGTCACATGATGTGGAACTCGCACATAAACCTTGTTGCAAAGAAATTGTCTGCTGCTTTATCTGTGTTATTTAGATGCCGTCATATGTTCCCACCTCGTGTAATGTTCCAGCTTTATCATTCCCTTTTTCGGTCGCATATAAACTATTGCACCTTAGTATGGGCTACGACTACACAACGTAACATTAACAGGCTGTTGGTGCTCGAAAAGAAAGCTATTCGTTGTATTCACAATGTTCACTATTTGCATCCTACAAAACCATTATTTCAAGAAAGCAGAATAATTAACGTCAAAAATCTTTACGCATACCGTCTTCTACGCCAATTACAATTTGCAGATAGCAAAACCATACAATTCCTAAAAAATGTGTCAGCCCTCGTAGAACGACCCAGCACCCGTGTAACACGAGGATCGGAAAAATGGATGATAAGGCACCATCGAACAAATTACTTTATGCAAACCCTGACATACAACGTACCCGCGCAATTAAATCAACTGCAGAAATGTGTAAATGAAGATGCGGTTCTATCACGCACGCTATTTCGCGATATCTTTGTGTTTGATAAATTTCACCTGACTCTTTAAAATTTGTAAATTAGTTGGTTTTCATACCTATTCACAATGTACTCATCACATGTATATTCATTTCATTTCTTTTAAATTGCACGTGCACATTCTTAACTGTTGTTTAACTTCCTTTTAATCATTGCTTTTAGTAATGTTCATTTCTTAAAGTGTAACAGTATATATTTCCGTGGCGCTAACGTTATCCACCCGAATTTCAATGCGCTCTTAATGATTATGTATGTATAAAGATCTATTCATGCCCAGGGAAGTGGATAGGTACCACGTGTTGTATTACTGCAGCTACTTAAGAAAGCTTATTGTTTGCACTGCGGATGTGTGCGATGCTGATGTTGCCTGGTGGTGGCCCCCTGACCTCGTCAAGCTGTATGTTTACAGCTTTCTTGCCAGGCTGGCCTTCAACACTGTACCTTGTACATGTTGTAAATAAACTTGACGTAACTTGACCTTGCCCCTTTCGCAGATCGCTTTGAACATATGGGCTCGCGGCTCTCTTCAATGCAAAGCGGCCAAATCAAAGCGCGCAGAGCTAACAGCAGTCGGCGCTCTGTTCGCATCGCATGTCGCGTTCAAGATGTGGCGCTAGCGGCCACGCCAGACGCAGTTGCCACTGGAGTACGGTCAATCGCGCTTCATTTAGGCTTGATGCCTATGGATAAACCGCTATTGCAGTAGAGCGATAACGGCTTACGATTATCGGAATGTCATCGCCAAATCTGGCACCGCCACCTGCAGGCGTTTGCTTGCGCGATCAATTCACATTGAACATCCATCGGCAGCAGTTCATGTTGCCGCACTGCTGCCGTTTGTAGTGGTTCGATCAAGTTTCATAATATTGTCACGTGGTAGTGACGTTACAAAACACAGTAGCGATACTGTGAAAGACATAACTAGCTTTTACTGGGCGAACCGGTGCCCACAATAACAGGCTACACTTGCAGCACAACGACAGCGGCGAACACGGTCGGCGATCGTCGAAAATCTGATGAGCGCGTCAAGCGCATTGGCTTTTATGCATCTGTCGTCGAATGTTCCAGAGCAATCGCTGGAACCCGCGCGCCTTGCAAAAGTTCCACATTATTCGCGTCGCGCACACATACAATCAGATCACACAAGTTGCGGTGAAAGACAGTGGACGGTACCATCGATAACATTCCAGAAACTTTTTACATGCAGGCCCGTCCTGCGCTCTGCGATAACATTTGTTAGGCGGCGAGAAGTGCTCGCCCTATAAAGATAAAGTACACGTGCCATTACGCCCCTCTTGAAGAGCATCGTCCCGACGCTACAAATATAGGAGAGCGAAACATAAAAGGACACTTATTAAAGAAAAGTAACAAAACAATGAAAAAAACTAAGTGCGAAGGTCGGTTACGCGAAGATCCAAAGTTCATTAACGCTGGTAGTAGGGCTTCAGTCGCACAACGTGGACTATTTCAGGTCGTGAGTGGCGCCGCTGTGATTGCGAAATGCCGTCTGGCACGACCTCATAGTCCAGTTCGCCAATACGTCGGATGATCTTGTACGGTCCGAAATAGCGACGCAAAAGCTCCTCGCTCAGTCCTCGTCGGCGTATAGGGGTCCAAACCCAAACACGGTCACCAGGCTGGTACTCGACGAAGCGTCGTCGGAGGTTGTAGTGTCGGCGGTCGGTACGCTGCTGGCTCTTCATCCGTAGGCGAATGAGTTGTCGGGCTTCTTCGGCGCGCTGGAGAAAGGTCGCGACGTCAAGATTCCCTTCGTCGGTGACGTGCGGCAGATTGGCGTCGAGCGTCGTCGTCGAGCGTCGTCGTCGGGTTCCTGCCGTGAACCAGATTAAACGGCGTGATCTGTGTTGTTTCTTGCACCGCCGTGTTGTAAGCAAAGGTTACGTACGGTAGGACCGCGTCCCACGTCTTGTGCTCGACGTCGACGTACATTACTAGCATGTCGGCGAGGGCCTTGTTCAGGCGCTCCGTGAGACCATTCCTGTGCGGGTGGTAGGCAGTTGTTCTCCTGTGGCTTGTCTGGCTGTACTGCAGAATGGCTTGGGTGAGCTCTGCTTTAAACGCTGTTCCTCTGTCGGTGATGAGGATTCGTGGGGCACCATGTCGCAGCAGAATGTTCTCGACGAAAAATTTCCCCATTTCGGCTGCGCTACCTTTCGGTAGAGCTTTAGTTTCAGCGAAGCGGATGAGATAGTCCGTCATCACGATGATCCATTTATTTCCGGATGTTGACGTCGGAAACGGTCCAAACAAGTCCATCCCGATCTGCTGAAAAGGTCGACAAGGAGGCTTGATTGGCTGTAGTAATCCTGTTGGCCTTTTCGGTGGTGTCTTGCGTCGCTGACAATCTCGGCATGTCTTGACGTAACGGGCGACGTCGGCGGTCAGAGGCGGCCAATTATACCTTTCCTGTATCCTCGACAGCGTTCGGGAGAATACGACGTGACCAGCGGTTGCATCGTCATGTAGGGCGTACAGTATTTCTGGACGCAGCGCTGACGGAACGACAAGAAGGTCGCTGGCGCGGACTGGTGAGAGGTTCTTCTTCACGAGCACGGTGTTTTGTAAAGTGAACGAAGACAATCCGCGCTTAAGAGCCCTAGGTACTGCTTCGGTGTTCCCTTCCAAATACTCGACGAGGCCTGTTAGCTCCATGCCTGCTCGTTTCTGTTGAGTGAAGTCTTCTGCGCTTATTATTCCAAGGAAGGCGTCGTCATCCTCGTCGTCTTCCGGTGGGGGATCGAGGGGGGCGTGTGATAGGCAGTCGGCGTCAGAGTGTTTTCGTCCGGACTTGTAGATTACCGTGACGTCATATTCTTGCAGTCTGAGGCTCCACCTCGCCAGCCGTCCTGAAGGGTGCTTTAAGTTAGCTAGCCAAGACAACGTGTGATGGTCGCTGACGACTTTGAATGGCCGTCCATATAGGTAAGGGCGGAATATTGCTGTAGCCCAAATGATGGCGAGGCATTCCTTTTCAGTCGTAGAATAATTGCCTTCCGCTTTTGACAGCGGGCTAGTTTAGGATATCACCCGTCCATGTCCGTCTTTCTTCTGGACTAGGACGGCACCGGTGCCTAGGCTACTGGCGTCAGTGTGGATTTCGGTATCGGCGTCTTCGTCGAAATGTGCAAGTACCGGTGGTGACTGCATGCGTCGTTTGAGTTCTTGAAGTGCGTCGGCCTGCGGCGTTTGCCATTTGAACTCGACATCAGATTTGGTTACATGCGTTAGCGGCTCAGTGATGCGTGAAAAGTCGTTGACAAAGCGCCTGTAGTAGGCACACATGCCAAGAAATCTACGCACTGCCTTCTTGTCGATGGGCTGCGGGAACTTTGCAATGGCCGCTGTTTTCTGCGGGTCGGGGCGTACCCCGGATTTGCTGATGACGTGGCCTAGGAACAGAAGCTCATCGTAAGCGAAGCGGTACTTCTCTGGCTTCAGAGTGAGCCCTGATGATTTTATGGCCTCTAGTACTATCGCAAGCCGCCTAAGCTGATCGTCAAAATTTCCGGTGAAGACGACGACGTCATCCCAGTAAACAAGACAGGTCTGCCACTTCAATCCTACTAACACCGTGTCCATGACACGCTGGAAGGTTGCAGGCGCCGAGCGCAATCCGAATGGCATGACCTTGAACTCGTAGAGGCCGTCTGGCATGATGAAGGCAGTCTTTTCGCGATCTCTCATGTCCACTTCTATTTGCCAGACTTGAGGTCCATCGACGAGAAGTATTTAGCGTTGCAGAGCCGATCCAATGCGTCGTCTATCCGTGAAAGAGGGTATACGTCTTTCTTTGTTATCTTGTTCTGTCGACGATAATCGACGCAGAATCGTAGGGTTCCGTCCTTTTTCTTCACCAGTACAACAGGAGATGCCGACGGGCTTTTCGACGGCTGGATGATGTCTTCGCGGAGCATTTCGTCGACTTGTTGCCTAATCGATTCACGTTCTCGCGTCGAAACTCGTTAAGGGCGTTGGCGGAGTGGTTCAGCGCACTCTTCGGTTATTATGCGATGCTTTGCAACTGGTGTTTGTCGAATCTCCGATGAAGTCGAAAAGCAGTCCTTGTATCGTCGGAGAATACTTCTGAGCTTTTGCTGCTTGCTCATGGAGAGACTTGGATTTACGTCGAAGTCTGGCTCGGGGACTATGGTCGGCGGGGTAGATGCGACAGGATCTGAGAGGACAAAGGCATTGCTCATTTCCACAATTTCCTCGATGTAGGCGATTCTCGTGCCCTTGCTGATGTGCTTGAACTCTTGGCTGAAGTTGGTTAGCATCACTTCCGTTTTCCCTCCTTGCAGTCGAGCGATCCCTCTTGCGACGCAAATTACATGGTCTAGCAGTTGACGATGACGCTTTCTACGTCGGCAGGTGTTATGGTGCCGACGGAAATGACAATGCTGGAGCGAGGCGGGATGCTGACTTGACTTTTGAGCACGCTTAAGGCATGGTGACTACGAGAGCTTTGCGGCGGTATCACTTTATCTTCAGACAGGGTTATCGACTTCGACTTCAGGTCAATGACTGCGCCGTGTTGGTTTAGGAAGTCCATGCCGAGAACGACGTCGCGTGAACATTGTAGGAGGATAACGAAGGTGGTAGGGTAAGTTCGGTCATGAACGGTAATTCTTGCCGTACAGATTCCAGTGGGCGTAATCAGGTGTCCTCCAGCGGTCCGAATTTGAGGGCCTTCCCATGCAGTCTTAACCTTCTTCAACTGGGCGGCGATGTGTCCGCTCATAACGGAGTAATCGGCCCCTGTGTCGGCTAAGACGGTGACTGCGTGGCCGTCGAAAAGGACGTCGAGGTCGGTGATTCTTTGTCTTCCGTTAAAGTTAGGTGTTGGCGTCGGATCACGGCTGTGTCGCGTTGACCTGTGGCTGGTATGGGACGTCGTAAGGTCGTCCTTCGTCGTCGTACTCTTTGCTTTCGCACTTCGTCGGGACGGCGGCGTGTCGTTTTGTCGTCGACGTAGTTTCTTCGGCGTCTTCGTCCGCGGCGGAGCATTTTCGTCAGTTCGACGAACAGCGACCGCACCTCCATCGGTTGCTGCGTTTAGTTTTCGGGATATGGGCTCGCTGACCAGCCGCGGGCTGGGCCAGTGTATGGACAGTGTTACGGCGACAGGTAGGGACCTCGTGACGGCGAACGGGACGGTCGTCCAGAGTCGCACTGAGTGGCGGCTAGGTAATCGGCGATGTCACGTGGGCGCTCCCCAAGCTGCGGACGCGACGCGTTGACGACGAATCCTCTCAGTCCCAAGACGCGGTATGGGCATCGGCGGTACACATGGCCGGCTTCTCCGCAGTGATAGCAGAGCGGGCGGTGGTCGGGGGCTCGCAAAATGTCCGTCTTCCTCACGTAGGTGCGCTGGGCAACGGGTGGCCGTGCTGGCGGCGGCGACGGACGACGGAATTACGGCGTTACAGGGCCCTGGCGCGGTCGCGGAGGAGCGCCTTGACGGCGTGCGACGGCGGCGTAGGTCATCGCTTCTGGCTGGGGCTGCGGTAATTGAGGTTGCACCTCAGGGGCCCCAAGCGATCGATGAACCTTATCTTTCACGATGTCGGCGATCGAGCCCACTTGAGGCTGCCACGAAGGCGGGATCTTGCGCAGTTCTTCGCGCACAATGGCCCTGATGGTCTCTTGAAGGTCGTCGGAACCCAGTCCTTGGATGACGTACTGCGGCGTGAGCTCCTGGCGGTTATATTGCCGGGTGCGCATCTCCAGAGTTTTCACGATCGTCGATGCCGCTGCAGAAAGCTCAGCTACATTCTTCGGTGGGTTACGAATAAGTCCGGCGAAAAGTTCTTGCTTGACGCCCCGCATCAGGAAGCGGAATTTTTTCTCCTCCGACATTTCCGGGTCGGCATGCCGGAAGAGACGGGCCATCTCCTCCGTGAAGATCGCGATCGTCTCATTTGGCTTCTGCACTCTGGTTTCTAGTAGAGCTTGGGCTCGCTCTTTTCGCACCACGCTTGTAAATGTTTGCAAGAAGCCGCTTCGGAACAGGTCCCCCGTCGTTAAGGTGGCTTCTCGATTCTCGAACCACGTCCTGGCAGCGTCTTCCAAGGCGAAGAAGACATGTCGCAGTTTGTCGTCGCTGTTCCAGCTATTAAATGCAACGACCCTCTCATACGTCTCGAGCCTGGTTTCCGGGTCCTCGAATGTTGAACCGCGGAACGTCGGAGGCTCCCTGAGCTGCTGCAGCACGATGGGGGACGATGGGGCTGCCAGTGGGGTTGCCTTGGCCACAATCTTCTTGGTCTTCTCAGGGAGAAGTCCGTGCTCCGGGGGCAGGTGTTGAAGACGGCAGCTTGCTCGGTGGTCCGGGACTACGTTGGTGTTCTCTTTGCGGTCGGGGCTTGGATCACGGCTTGTCGGGGGCGTGCGGTACATGGACGAACAGCACCTCCACCAGATGTCACGTGGTAGTGACGTTAAAGAACACAGTAGCAATACTGCGAAAGACAAAACTAGCTTTTATCGGGCGAACGTGTGCTTACAAAAACAGGCTACACTTATAGCACAACGATAGCGGCGAACACGGTCGGCGATTGTCGAAAATTTGATGAATGGGCCAAGCGCGTCGGCTTTTATACATCTTTCGTTGAATGTTCCAGAGCAATCGCTGGAACCCGCGTGCCTTCCACAAAGTTCCACATTATTCGCGTCGCGCACACATGCAATCAGATTACACAAGTTGCGGTGAAAGACTGTGGACGGAACCATTGATAACATTCCAGAAACGTTTTACATGCAGGCGCGTCGTGCGCTGTGCGATAGCATTTGTTAGGCGGCGAGAAGTGGTCGCCCGATAAAGATAAAGAAGTACACGTGTTAATATTGATAATGGCACAGTGCTGCGTAGAGATGAGCAAGTCGCATAATGCTCATGGATAGGTTCAACTCCCAGAGGAGTTGTTTGCTCTCTGATCCGCACCGCTTGTCTTCTTGTCTCTAACGTTACCCCTAAGATTAGTCGTTCCATTGCTGTATGCACGCTCCTGAACTTGCTGTCCGAGCTTCTCTGTTAACCTCGCGATGTTCTGCCCCGCAATTTAGCAGTGCAGAATGTAATGATTATGAATTTTTTTCGATGACAGTGGCAAGTTCCTAACCATGATTTTGTAATACCTACCGCATGCAACACAAATTTTTTATTCTTCTGTAACTTTCGCCCTCGTGATCCGGGACCCCTGCGGGTTATTGACCTAGGTAAAAGTGCTCCTGTTCAGATTCTAGAGACTCAATGACAATTCTGAATTCTTATTCCTTTGTCAGGCTATTGGACCTTTGTCTCCGTCTTCTGCATAAGTACCTTCAACCCTATTCTTACACTTGCTCGCTTAAGGTCTTCAATTATTTCTTATAAGTCGTCCCCAGTGTTGCTGAGCAGGACAATGTCATCGGGAAACCGAGGGGTGCTCAGATATTCACCGTTGATCCTCCATCCTATGCCGTCACAGTCTAAAAGGTTGAATACTGCTAAGCACAGAGTGAATAGCACTGGATAGATTGTCTCCTTATCTTACCCTTTTCTTTATAGGAAAGCAACTTTTTTCTGCAGGGAACCAAGGTAGCTGTAGACACTGTAGATATATTGCCCAAAATATTCACGTATGCCTCGTGCACTGCGTGGAAATGCAAACCATCTATAACTACTGGCACCTCCACAGAATCAAGTGCCTGTTCAAAATCCATGAAAGCCATGTAGGAAACTTCATTGTACTCCGCATATTTCTCGATTACCTAATTGATTACGCAAACATGATCCATTGTAAGATATCCCTGCCGGAAGCCAGTCTGTTCTCTCAGTTTATTGAAGTCTAGCACTCATACAATTGGAAATGATCTTAGCGAATATTTTACACAATACTGATGTTAGCTAATGGGCTCATAATTCATCATCTTTAAGGTCTCCCTTCATATTAATTATTATAATGTCGGCATTCTTTTTGGTGCACTCAAATCGCGAAGCGTTGCGTAAAAAATGACAGCAAGATATTTAACCTGTCTCCTCCATCTTTGACTAAATTGACTGTTATTCCATCTCCTGCCTCCTTCCCCGGGTCATGTCTTGCACCTTGAATCATGGTCACCAGGTATAAAAGGAACCTCTGTATCCTGTTTAGCACTACCTCGAATGAAGAGGGCGTAGCTGCTCTGGCTACCGCACAGGTCAGTAAAAAATGATATTGCTGCTTTTACTATATGATCTAAATTGCTGATGGCGCCACCCTGCTTATTTTTCACGGCTGAGATCTTGCCCACTCATTTGCTGCTGCGGCAATTCTTTACAGCTTCCTAAATAATTCCGATGCTATAATTTCCTGTAATGCTTACTTTCTGTTTAGCAGCGTTGGCAGTTTAGCGAATTCTACCTCATCGATGGAGTTGGACCCTTTCATGCAGTACCGCTTCGTTAGTAGGTGCTTTGTTTCTTGGGAGAGCTTACCGATTGATTGCTTTGGTGCCTAACCTCCCACTCCAATTGCTGCTTCGGAAGATAGCCTTGTTACAGTTTCGTTAATTAAGTCTTTGTCGTGATCTCTCTGTTTTAAGGCTGCATACTTGTTTGGAAGTAGCAGCGTAAATTTGTCTGCTTTTACCTTTACTGCATCTAGGTAGCCTGTTTTTACTTGAGTAATTTTACTCTTTCTCTCTCCTAGTTCAGAGAAAGCTTAGACTTCGCTAGTTTATGGTCGATGCACTTTACGTTATCTGACCCTTTTACATCCTGCACTACTCTGGAATCAGCATAGAGTAGGAAATCTGTTTTCCCTTTATTGTTTCGCTAGTAGGGTTTTCCTGGTCCACTTCCTGTTACAGGGCTTTCTGAGCCCCAAAGTTGACGTTCATGTTACGTCTGCCGCTGAAAAGATGTTCCATATCCGTCGCCAAGACTTATAGTCGTGGCGTTGCCTAAAACTCGCAGGGTTAGTGCTATAGTAGATAGATATAGATACCCCAGCAAGTCCATGGGAAAACGACGCCGTGGTAGCTCATTGGTAACAGCATGGCACGCGTAATGCGAAGACGTTTGTTCGTGCCCACCCCCCCCCCCCCGATGGCCATGTTTTTTTCATCACTTTTAGTTTTGATTAATTTATCATTTCCTTAACGCAACTATTAATTACAAGTAATTTCCCCTAAGCTGTTCTCGGTTTCATTGTTGGCTTCTTATATGATATGATAATATTGTTGCGCGCAAACTGTTTACTTAAACGTGCAAGGCAGATAAAGGGAGACGGTTGGCATTTATATCCGTAAGCGTTCGAAAGGTACCCCGCCAAACGTCGCCGTCCTCTTTCTCTCCCCTCCGTCTTTTCTTTTCATTCCCGCTCCTTCTGCTCTTTGTCACGAGAGCTCATAAGTTCAGCCTTCCAGTGCTTCTTTCTAACAAATTGGTATTGTCACGAGAGGAAAAGCCAGTCAGTCAGTTCTAAGCAAATGGCCGTTTACAGTTCGTTTTTGCACAGCTACCACGCACACTTCTTCCTCGACTTCTAGCGTAACTAGTGCGTGCCATTACCCCTCCCTCCAAAAAAAAAGGAATAAATAAATAAAGTTGGGGAGATGTTAGATGCCACGAGGAGAAAATAAATGAGAAAGACAACAGACGTGACGACAAGGGCCGCATCACAAAGTTTGTGGATGAGAGTCAGCGCGAATGGTAGGGCTTCATCCTGGTAACGTGAACAATGTCAGAGGAACGTGGTCTACGGGAGTGGTGCGAAGTTTCGGCTGGAATAACTTCGTAGTTGACAGGACTTAGACGACGCAAAACTATGTAGGGTCCAAAGTATTGGCGCAATAATTTTTCTGACCGGCCTCGTTGATGTATAGGGGTCCAAACCCATACAAGATCTCCTGGGTTGTATGTGACGTCTCGATATCATATGTTGTATCGACGAGCATCTTGACTTTGTCGGTATAGAATTGATTGCCGCGCAAGGTGCCGTGCTGCTTCGGCACGCTGAACAAAGGCGTCTGTATCTGGTGCGGTAGGTAGAGACGAAGTTGGTAGGAGCATCACGTCGAGCATAGTGGTGGAGTCGCGTCCGTAGGCCAGATGAAAAGGAGGAAACCCGGTGGTCTTTTGTAGGGCAGTGTTGTACGCGAGTGTCACATACGGAACCAATTCGTCCCAATTTTTATGATCCATGGCAACATACAAACATACATGGAAACCATGAACCCATTCTTTACTTGCCCCCGTACATCATTTTCCTCCGCTAGACCACACTTCTATTTTTAAGGCTTGCATTCTATTCTAAGTAGCGCCACTTTATATACTAGGATGCAGGTCGGCGGCGCTATCACTTCTCCCGTAACAGCGGAAAGTTGAGGGCGCAGCCGGCCTGCGTACATAGGTCATTGGCGGTAGGTGGAGAGGGGAGGGTTCACGACGCGGAGAGCCGCGATCAGACGGGAGAGAGGGCAGCGGAAGAGAAAGCCTCACGTTGCACATGTGTTGCGCTGGCTGGCCATCACGTGGACGGTGGCGAGGTAGGACATGCCAAACAGTTGGCGCAGAATCCGGCTAGCCTCTTTCAATTCCTATAACGCTATTTGCAGTCAAATGTACATCGCAGTCTTCGCTAACACAAATAAAGCGTCCCGTTTCATTTCGCACTTGCAATAAATAAGCACAAACGCATGTTTCAGCACAAATTATTCATTGACAGACAGCTTAGCTGTATATAGATTCCAACAAGGTACATTGGATCTGCTGCTTTTCTATTTCCATAGTGACGGGTTCTCTTCTATAATCATTAAACCTTCCTTTTCCCTCCAGAACAAAAAAAAACAGTAAGCTGGAAATTAAGAACTTCACGAGTCTGTCACGTGCTGTACGCTTCCTCTGAGCCCAGGAACTATAGGGAGGGGGAGGGCCAGGACATGCTGGCATAACCCCTGGGTATGCGCATGGTGGGTTACTATATACCCTAATATCCTGAGGTACACATAGTCTGTAAATATCTGAACCAAAGTTTGGTTCTGCGGGGATCTTGAATATAGGTGACTTTACGATAGCCAACTGCCCATAAGTCAAGACAGCATAACTAAAACGACTGATTGGTCATCCAGTGTTTTCGCACAAGGGCCAGATAAAGCCAAAGAACGTCAGGCAAATGGTTAGTCTTCACTAAAAGAAATGAATTGCTCATGGTATATGTGACTAGGCTGTGAAAAAAGCGCAAAATTTAATTATTAGAAAGTGCGCAAATTATATATTCACCAAAAATAAGGTGAATTATTGTAGAAATACGCAATACCTTGCTATACAGCGTGCTGAATTGCCCGGTATGAAAGCGCTTCAGCAGCAACGGTGTAGCAAAATACCACTTCGTCGCATAATAATTTCCCAAACTGAAACGTGTAAGGGATATGATGTCGCACTTCGCCTAAACTTTTTGTTTCGCTCTTCTGGCGGCTGCGCGGCTTGACAGAGATCGGCCTGGGTTGATTCTAATCTTCTTTAACGTGAGGCATTCTTTGCGCGCATCCAGCGCTTTCAGCCTGTCCGTCCGTCCGTCCGTCCGTCCGTTCGTCTGTCTGTCTGTCAGCCTCCAATGTCGTGATGCCGTCAGGGCCGTTTCTTCAGCTGGGTATGTGTATATCACTATACGTAGAGGTCGCATGACGTGCACGCATACATAACACGAATGACAGGTCGCGAAATCAATGACATATATTTCTCAAGGCACGAGTGTTACGACATGTATCACTAACCTCATGCTTTCCTGGTCGTTCTTTTAACTCGACCTAGATGAGCACATGAATTAGATCCATGCCTGGCATTGTATGGATAACATTATACAATTATCAATACATGAATGCATTCATGTCACTACCTGAATGACATGCACGTAAGAATTGACATGGATGGCATAAATATCATAACACCGATTACATGACATTGTCACGTGGTAGTGACGGTGAAGAAGGCAGCAAAACTTTGATTAAAGAAATTAGCGTTTTATTGGGCGAACTTGTGCCCTCAAACGCAGGGCACACTCAAAGAACGATAGCGGCGAATACACTCGGCGATCGTTGAAAATCTGGTGAGCGGGTCAAGCGCGTCGGCGTTTATACATCAGCCATCGAATGTTCCAGAGTAATCGCTGGAACCCGCGTGCCTTCCACAAAGTTCTACATTATTCCCGTCGCGCACACATGCAATCAGATTAAACAAGGCTCGGTCACAGACAGCGGATGGAACCATCGATTACATACCAGAAACTTCCGATACATGCATGCGCGTCCTGCGCTGTGCGATAACATATTGGCACGCACTAGTTACGCTAGAGGTCGAGGAAGAAGAAGTGTGCGTGGTAGCTGCTGCAAACACGAACTGTAAACGGCTGTTCGCTTAGAACTGACTGACTGGCTTTTCCTCTCGTGACAAACTGGTGGAGGTGCTGGGTACGCATCCATCGTATGCCTACGGGTCCTGAACCAGAAGCTACCGACGCCAGTACCTCGGGGACGGCAGAAATCTATCGAAGCAGCCGTCGCCTCCAAGGTCTTCCACCGCAATACAGTCCCCTGGCAAGCTCCGTGAGGAAGATGTCAACAACTACCGCAAGCCAAACCGAGGTGATCCCAAATGCTCCCGTACCATGCATTCTCAACGCGCCTCGCACGCCTAACCCGTTCCATGGCGACGCCTTTGAGGACGTTGAAGACTGGTTGGACCATTTCGACCGGGTCGCCGCCTTTAACGACTGGGACGATCGCCGTAAGTTGAAGAACGTCTACTTTTCCCTTTTAGACGCGGCGAGAGTATGGTACGAGAACCACGAAGCCTCATTTACCAGCTGGCAGGAGTTTTACCGACTGCTATGCGAAGCCTTCTGCACTCCCGAAAGGAAAGAAAGAGCCGAACAGGCACTGTCTTCGAGGTTCCAAATGCCAAACGAAACCGTCGCCATGTTCGTCGAAGACATGACGCGATTGTTCCGTCGGGCCGACCCACTAATGCCAGAAGACAAGAAGGTGCGTCTGTTAATGCGAGGCGTAAAGGAACAGCTTTTCGCGGGCCTCGTGCGTAATCCTCCTGCAACAGTCTCTCAGTTCGTTCGTGAGGCAACAGTCATGGAACGTATGCTTCGGCAGCGGCTCTCGCAGTATGAACGCCAGACCACCATGACTGCTGCATGCTCTCTCGTACCTGCAAATGATGACAGGGAGTCACTTACCGAGCTAATACGACAAATTGTTCGAGAAGAACTGCAAAAGTCCTATGCATCGTCTTCGACACCTCCTAGTGCCGCGGTTCTTACGGATGTCATTCGAGAAGAAATCGGCAAAGTGGTTCATCCCTCGCCACCAACACGACCCGAACCTCCCACGTTCTCGTACGCGGATGCTCTTCGGGCTTGCGCGCCGTCGACGGGCCGTTTTTCGCAGCCGCCTGCTGGGATTTCTCGACGCTCCCAAAGTCCAATCCACCGCACGAATCCGCCAGCACCCTTTCATCCTGGTCCGCGCAAATCTACAGTATGGCGCGCCCCCGACAACAGTCCGTTGTGCTATCACTGCGGGGAGGCTGGTCACATGTATCGCGATTGCCAGTACCGACGGATTGGTCTGCGGGGATACCATCCGGACGCCCGTTGCCCGCGCTATGGCGAACGCCCGCACGAAATCGAGAAATACTTAGAAAGTAACCGGCTTCCTCCTGCCCAACAGCGAAGACAGTCACGGTCGCCTTCACCTCGTCGGTACGCGTCACCGAACCGTGCTCGACCCGCCTTTGATTCCGCTGGAGTCAACGGTGGAAGCCCGCGCCGGGGAAACTGAAAACGGCGACCTCCGGGGGTGAGGCCGGTGTCATGCGAACCGTCAAATATCCTCCGCCGACGCCATCCGCTCGCGACGTACCACTGACGCCTTCATTCGCAACTGCAAAAAAAACTTCTGCTGCTATTACTGCTTCAATCGACGGTTATCCAGTAACTGCACTTGTAGATACGGGAGCTGACTACTCGGTTATGAGTGCCTCACTGGCGACTCGGCTACGCAAGGTGCTGACAGCGTGGGACGGCCCACATCTGATTACGGCCGGAGGACACCTCGTGTCACCCATTGGACGATGCACCGCCAGACTTGCAATTTCTACTTCGACTTTCGTAGCGTCTTTACCTTGTGCTGCCCAAGTGTTCTCGGCTAGTTATACTGGGCATGGATTTTCTCCAGGAATATGGGGCGATCATTAACCTTCGTGACTTGTTCGTGACTTTTTCTAACTATGTTTCTTCGGATTCGAATGTGGCGGATGAACATCACCGCGCGGCTTTACGCGTGGTCGATGACTGCGTGACGTTACCGCCTCGAAGTAGCATCTTCGTCCTCGTTGAATGCCCTCAAGAACAACTAGGAGTAGGCATCGCCGAAGGTAACCTCACCATATTGCTGGATCGCGACGTCGGCGTCGCACGAGGTCTCGTAGAGCTCCAACATAGGCAAACCACGATTCTAGTTACGAACTTCAGTGGCGAATACAAACACTTTGCGAGGCATACCACCCTGGCCTACTTTGAAACGGTGGCCGAGTCCAACGCCTGTGCTTCGGTAACGACAATCTCGATTCCGGAACCCAGCGATGTGGACTTGACCAGTCACATCAACGTCAACCCACAGCTCGACCAAAACGAGAAGGAGAGGCTCCTTACTCTGCTATCGTCATTTAGCGACTCTTTCGCCACTACGTCGAAGGTCAAACAGACTTCTTTAATCAAACACAGAATCATCACTGAACCGACCGTCCAACCTGTTCGCGAACACGCTTATCGCGTGTCGCAAAGAGAACAGGATGCTATTCGTCATCAAGTGAAACAAATGCTCGACGATGATGTCATTCAACCATCGACAAGTCCTTGGGCTTCACCTGTTGTATTAGTTAAAAAGAAAGACGTTTCACTAAGATTCTGTGTCGATTATCGGAAACTGAACAAGGTCACGAAAAAAGACGTTTACCCACTTCCTCGAATTGACGACTCCTTGGATCGCCTGCGTCATGCCCGTTACTTTTCTTCAATGGATCGACGTAGTGGGTACTGGCAAATTGAAGTTGACGAACGGGACCAGGAAAAAACGGCGTTTATAACACCCGACGGTCTCTATCAATTTAAGGTCCTCCCTTTTGGATTGTGTTCCGCTCCGGCCACATTTCAACGCATGATGGACACAGTTTTATCTGACCTCAAGTGGAACTCGTGTTTAGTCTACTTAGACGATGTAGTTGTTTTTTCCACCACGTTTGAACAACACATCCAGCGGCTTGAGGCGGTTCTTCAAGCTATCCGCACAGCCGGCCTCTCCCTGAAGCCCGAAAAATGTCACTTTGGCTACGAGGAGCTCAAATTTCTAGGTCATATTGTCAGCAGCACCGGTGTGCGCCCTGACCCTGACAAAGCCCTGGCAGTTGCTCTGTTCCCGATACCGACGACAAAACACGATGTCCGCCGATTTTTAGGGCTTTGCGCGTATTACCGCCGTTTTGTACCCAATTTTTGTGAAATTGCCGAACCTTTGCAACGACTCATCAAGAACGACGTCACATTTGTTTGGGGCCCAGCACAATTCGACGCCTTCCACGACCTTCAGCGACGTCTACAGACACCACCGATCCTTGGTCACTTTGACACCGAGGCTGACACAGAAGTGCATACTGATGCTAGTAACGTTGGTATCGGAGCGACACTCGTACAGTTTCAAGCTGGTGTTGAGTGCGTTATTGCGTATGCCAGCCGAACCTTGTCCGTTGCTGAAAAAAACTACTCAGCAACTGAAAAAGAATGTCTGGCAGTCATATGGGCTATCCAGAAGTTCCGCCCATACCTGTACGGCCGCCCCTTCCGTGTCGTCAGCGACCACCACTCTCTCTGCTGGCTGGCGAATCTCAAAGATCCTTCAGGCCGTCTCGCAAGATGGAGCCTTCGGTTACAGAAATTTGATGTGACCATCGTCTATAAGTCTGGCCAGAAACACACTGACGCCGACTGTCTCTCCCGCGCCCCCGTCGAACCCGCACCACTAGATACTGACGACGATTCTGGTTTTCTTTGCACTCTTCCGTCTTTAAACCTTGCTCAACAGCAACGCCAAGATACCGAGCTCCAGCCCTTGATTGAATACTTTGACGGACGCCGCCCACAACCCCCACGGCTGTTCGCGCGCCACTTGTCCTCTTTCTGCCTACGTGGCGACATCCTATACAAGCGGAACTTTCACCCTACGGCAGCCGTTTTCCTGCTCGTTGTTCCCGCTACTCTCCGCGACGACGTTCTACGTGCATGCCATGACGAACCAACGTCCGGGCATCTTGGTTTCACGCGTACTCTCGCGAGGATCAAGCAGAAGTACTATTGGCGAAAACTCACAAAAACCGTGAAGCAGTACGTCAGAAGTTGTCGAGATTGCCAGCGCCGCAAAGTTCCACCACTAAAACCAGCCGGTCTGCTTCAGCCTGTCCGACCTCCTTGCTCACCTTTTGAACAAGTCGGGATGGATTTACTTGGCCCATTTCCCAAGTCTTCGGCTGATAACCGCTGGATCGTCGTCGCCACCGATTACCTCACTCGATACTGCGAAACACAAGCCGTTCAGCGAGCTACTGCTTCAGATGTTGCTAACTTCTTTATCAAAAATATCGTCCTTCGACATGGTGCTCCCGCTGTCGTCATCACAGACCGTGGTACGGCCTTCACTGCCCAGTTGGTCCGAGACATTCTGCAGCTGAGCGGAACAACGCACCGTACGGCAACTGCGTATCACCCGCTGACTAACGGTTTAACAGAGCGTCTCAACAAAACGATTGCGGATATGCTTTCCATGTATGTTGCCACGGATCATAAAAATTGGGACGAACTGCTCCCGTATGTGACATTCGCGTACAACACTGCCTTACAAGAAACCACCGGGTTTCCTCCTTTTCGTCTGGTCTACGGACGCGACGTCACCACTATGCTCGACGTGATGCTCCTACCAACTTCGTCTCAACCTACCACAACCTATACAGACGCCTTTGTTCAGCGTGCCGAAGCGGCGCGGCACCTTGCGCGGCAACGAATTCTATCCCGACAAAGTCAAGATGCTCGTCGATACAACATATGCCATCGAGACGTCACATACAACCCGGGAGATCTTGTATGGGTTTGGACCCCTATACGTCAACGAGGCCCGTCAGAAAAATTATTGCGCCGATACTTTGGACCCTACCTAGTTTTGCGTCGTCTAAGTCCTGTCAACTACGAAGTTATTCCAGCCGACACTTCGCACCACTCCCGTAGACCACGTTCCTCTGACATTGTTCATGTTACCAGGATGAAGCCTTACCTTTCGCGCTGACTCTCATCCACAAACTTTGTGATGCGGCCCCTGTCGTCTCGTCCGTTGTCTTTCTCCTTTCTTTTATTTTTCCTTGTGGCATCTAACATCTCCCCAACTTTATTTATTTATTCCTTTTTTTTTGGAGGGAGGGGTAATGGCACGCACTAGTTACGCTAGAGGTCGAGGAAGAAGAAGTGTGCGTGGTAGCTGCTGCAAACACGAACTGTAAACGGCTGTTCGCTTAGAACTGACTGACTGGCTTTTCCTCTCGTGACAATATGTTATGCAGTGCAACGTGTCGCCCGATAAAGATAAGTACACGTGTCATATACGTGTCAATGACATATATTTCTCAAGGCACGAGTGTTACGACATGTATGACTAACCACATGCTTTCGTGGTCGTTCTTTTAACTCTATATGGATGAGCACATGAATGACGTTCATACCTGGCATTGTATGGATAGCATTATAAATTATCATTACATGAATACATTCGTGTCACTACCTGAATGACATGCAGGTAAGAATTGACATGAATGGCATAAATATCATAACAGATTGCATGACATATCATGTGGTTCATTACGCTACAGGCAAGCCATGCATGCGCGTGTCATGTTATGACATCTATAACATGTACTTCTCATGACATAAGTAAAAATGACATGATGTTCGTTTCTTTGACTCAATATGTAGTGCTATAAGAATAGATAACATGCGTTCATGTACCGACATAACGTCATCACATAAATATCATCATGGCATGAACGTTATGAACTGTGTGACATGTCATCTACGTCACGACATGAAATTAATGTCAAAATATGCACAAGCACGTGTTTGCCATGCCATGTACGCATTTGTTGTCCCATATGTCGTGATAATAACCAGTTAAAGAAACGACAACGATGCCATCTCCTTAGCTCACTTATCACAATCACGTAAGCCATGGCATGCATGGCAAGTGATTCACGTCATAGATATCCTGATACCATACTTGTTAAAATTTTCCTGTCATAGATGGCAATCATGTCATGACATAGAATGCAGACCGTGCAAGTCATGACATAATTGTTATGAGACGACATAATATTAAGGGGTTGAATGACATGCATTTATTTATATGTTGCGAATATACGTCTCTTTGTACACATGCGTGGAATGAACGACATGGATATATTAGCAGGATTGGCATGCATGTCATTATTGCATATCATGGCATGTCTATAAGTCAAATTACGGCACGATTCCCATGAATGTCATGGCTTGCATTAAATGACTGACAGTAATTTTTGACTTGCGTAGATGCATGTTCGACATGAAAGTTATTGCTATGATAATAATTTATGCCAACCCAGTGGAGCAAGCTGTCTACAGACGTTGGCCAATTGCTATGACTGGTGCTCTTGAGGCAATGATGATCACTGAATTGTCATTATCGCTTCCTTATCCGACTCTCGCCCCCTGATTATCGTGTGCTAACTACGCCCGAGTGCGGGGCACCAGTAAGAAGATCCCGGCATATGGGCAGCAGAACATCGTGTGTTGGTTCCAACCGTTCCATCTGCGATTGAAATGACGTTCTCACGAGCGTTTACTTTTAAACGCCGGACAGCTGCGCGCCACGTTGTCATTGCTTCTGAAGCTGTTACGCCCCAAATCGGCAATGCGCATTCTTGGAGTGCTTCCCCCAAGGAAGCCTCCATCATCAGCTCCCGCCTCCCTGGCGAAGGGAACCGAAATCGAATGTGACACACAAACAAATAACCATAATTAGACGCGACAACTGCCAGTACTCACCTACGGGGCAGAAACCTGGAGGCTTACGAAAAGGGTTCTACTCAAATTGAGGACGACGCAACGAGCTATGGAAAGAAGAATGATAGGTGCAACGTTAAGGGATAAGAAAAGAGCAGATTGGGTGAGGGAACAAACGCGAGTTAATGACATCTTAGTAGAAATCAAGAAAAAGAAATGGGCATGGGCAGGACATGTAAAGAGGAGGGAAGATAACCGATGGTCATTAAGGGTTACGGACTGAATCCCAAGGGAAGGGAAGCGTAGCAGGGGGCGGCAGAAAGTTAGGTGGGCGGATGAGATTAAGAAGTTTGCAGGCATGGCATGGCCACAATTAGTACATGACCGGGGTTGTTGGAGAAGTATGGGAGAG
Organism: Dermacentor variabilis; assembly: GCF_050947875.1. NCBI lineage: Eukaryota > Metazoa > Arthropoda > Arachnida > Ixodida > Ixodidae > Dermacentor > Dermacentor variabilis. The sequence goes on from NC_134573.1 coordinate 31,668,984, forward strand.
GCCTTTGCCCTGCAGTGGGCGTAACCAGGCTGATGATGATGATGAGAAGCGACTATATCCACCACCCTTTCGGGACGCGGTAACGAGCGCGAAGGCGATCTCTTGATTCTGGCAAAATGGACGTCACGGAGAGCAAGGAACCCAGTCAATAACTTTCGTGAAAGGAGTGTGCCCGAAATCTGTTTTCAGATTGCCTCGTCCTAGCTTCGAGGTTTGGATGTCAGAGGCGGAGTTCCGTGAACTGTACCACCACCCTGATTGGCTGCAACAAGGTCATCAAATGCCCTCATGCAGGGAACTAGGGAAGAAGAACGTTTCAAAAGCAAAGCTTTGCTGCGGAGAGGTGTGCTGACGTCTGAAAGCACGTGTGTCCTGACTAGGATGTAACTAGTTATTTAAATATGTAAGTAAACTAAAATAAAACCCTCATCTTTCACTCCTATTCCCAGACGTAGTCATCCGTATGGCATAAAGGTACCCAGGTACCCGAGTCGAACAAACTGACGGCAGTGGCGACATGTAACCTGCAGCCAACGCCAGTTGCCGTCATCCGATTCGAGAGCGACTGGGTGAAAGCTTAAAATGAAAGCTGTAGCCAACGCCGAGCGCCATGAAGTTTGTGAGCGTCTTGATGAACGCAGCGCATCATGACTGCACGGTACAGGGTGAGTGCCTGGCTTTGCGCTTGAGTCAACGCATATTTTGTACCAGACTTACTTATAGCCCATATAGCTCTTGCAGCTGCCAATAATGATACTGCAGTTGTAGCGTGTCTCAGCAGAAATTAACCTTTCCCATAGATTTGAACCAGCTATTATATCCAATACCCATACTTGTGCGGAAGTATTTGGCACGTAGAGATATGCCATAATTTGTGCCTTCCTGCAATTGATTCGATGTGAAGGAGGAGAACTTGTGTACGTTGTGCTACTTCAGTAAGTAGGTGCTTGGTTTCTGCTATATTTTCCAGCTCCCATGGGAAAACAGGAGCGAACCGATGGTACTTTCTTCATGCGAAGCTTGTATTAGCTGACAAGTTTCGGTCGTGGTCCGTCAAGCAAGGACCCAGTTCCTCCCAGAACAGAGCAGTTGCTGGAAATGGCAGTTTGGTGAGTTTCAAGTTGCGCCCGCAGCGGAGCATGAGTCATTAGCAACGATTCCAGATGCATAGGTGCGCGCTCAAGCCACGCGCGAGACCAATCGGAGCCGTTCGGGCCGGGGAGGGAAAGAGCAGGAAAGTATGTCGCGCGCGAGCGCCAGCTTCCTTTCCGCTTAGTTGAATCTCCGAAAATGGATGGGAACGGCATGCGTTGGTCTTTCCCCGGAGAATAAGCAGCCTTCGACGAGCGGCGGCCACAAATCGCCTGTAAAAGGGATCGCCGTCGGCGCGCCGATCCAGCCGTTAAAGGCTACAGATAGACCGACATAGCGTGAGCGCGTGCACGAGTTACGCCACCTTGACGAGAACAACACTGTGTACAGTTCTACCGATGGTTCGACGCACCGGCGCTGCTGACGTAACCGGACGCGACGAACACGCTCCGACGCCCCCGGCGTCGAGCGACATCCGCACGCGCGCTGATATCGTCGGACTGTGAACGCGCTTTTAGAGTCGCCCGAGCCCAGATAATGCGACACCAACGAGGAGATCCCGATCTGAGGGAGCGGGAGGTCGAAGCAATCCGGCACGGTTACCTCTGGGTTACTTAATAGAGACGAAGGTCAGGGGCACGCAGGACAAGCTTCGCTTACCCCAAATTGTCGTTAGGGGAAGGGTCGCTATTTATTTTTACTTGTATTGCATTTTGTGCGGGTTTCGCTGAAGTATTGTGCAATAGCTAAACCAAAGTTTAAAATACTGACCAAGTATCTAACGAGTTGCACCAGAGGTATCTGGCTGCAGTAGTGTGAAGTGCTTGACCTAGAGGTACAGGATGACAGGCCAGCAAACAGAAATTAGACCCCTTTTAGAAAGCAACGGTGATCAGGAATATTTTTATTGCTTCGACAAATCAATTTTTAAAGAATAAGAAAGGCAGAAGCACGAATTGCGAGCAAGGCATGAGAGTGAGCCAATTATGGAGAAACAAAATAACATTCGGGAGGAAGAAAGTGGACAGGTAAGGAAAGATATGAAAGCTCTCACGATGAGATTGAAAGATTGGCACAGGAGTTTGTTGCAAAGCAGCAGAAGTGCCAGCCACGCGTTAAATTACGCAGCACATGGAAGGTGCAATGAAGTCGCATGCACGGTTATACCAATGGTAGAAAGAGAGGCTAATCTTTGTCAGCCTAAATGTACTTCATAGGTGATACCCAGTGGCGTAGCCAGAAACTTCGTTCGGGGGGGGGGGGGGGCTCACGCTGCAGGTGGACCACCTCTTTAAGAGGAAACATTACGTCGGATGCTCCTATCTAAATACATGTAGAAGGATAATTCGTTTTCTCGGCAACCACTGCACCAAATTTGACGAGGTTTGTTGCATTTAAACGAACAACTTAAATTCTCGTGATTGTTTCAAATTTTCGATTGAGATCGTGAATATCTTATTGAAAAGTGGCAAAAATCGAACAGTTTCAGAAAACGAGACACAATTATGTTTACAACTCTGTAAATCAGCACAGAAAATGGATATCAGAATTCTGTGAATTGTACATAATAGTACATCTACAGCGGACAAAATTGATATGTTACACATGAGTCTCAAAAAATTAAGTATTGTGTAAATACGGCTTTTGCAGAACCCTTGTAAATAACATAACCAATTCACGTAAGATACAAATTGAGATATTGAATTTGTACACTTTGAATGGTGTAATGAATGCCGTTTACAGAACCGCGATATCTGTTCTTGATGCAGTGCTATTAATATTTAAACTTCGTGCTTCTAATTTTTCGAACTTTTGAATTTTTCAAAATATTTTAAACAAAGTTCGGGCCCTAAATAGAAATTCCGCTTCCAACAGACACTAGAATTAAACATTCTCTCTCAAATGCAACAAATTTTATTAAAAACGATTCAGGAGTGATCTCAGAAAGCAGTTTCTGCGTTTTACATGTATCTGAATAGGCCGCGTCGGAGTTGGGCCCGAGCTAAAGCTTCCTCTTAAACAATTTGCGTAGGGATCAAATACACGAATAATAACTGCATTGTCATTGCCAAAGATGCATGCTGCAAACGAATTGTTGAAAGCTACGCACTGTCAATACAAGTAAAATATGTATTTTTTCATAAAAGAATATACTCGTATGTGCCAAAAAATTTGCCCAACATAACTGATGTCCATGCTTCCATGTTTTTTGTCTATTTAGTAAGTAAAGGAACTATCACACGAACTTCAGAAGTAGATCAGTTCGAAACGAGCAAAGAAGTGCATTCCGCTGATATGAAAAATGTAAAGGCCATGAAATAAACAAGTTGAGGACAAATATGTTAATGAAACTTTGCATTCAAGATCCTTGTTTACATTCTTGTACACAAGCATCGGCCAGTGAAAAATCTCAATGACGCTACAAGTCATTTGTTCCAATGTATTACGCAGGAACAGCAGTCACCGCGGCCGTGTATCGTGAGTAATTGCACCGAAATTAGAGTCGCAACAGAGAGAACGTATAAAAAGCAGCAGTTCTGCAGAATATACAAGGGCAAGTCAAATGGAAGTGAGCCATAGCGAATATATGACAAACGGGGTACTTTAATTAAAAGTAGCCCCCATGAGCATTTAGACATTTGTCCCACTGACTAAAGAGTCGCGCAATTCCCGTCTCATAAAGCTCCTTGGGTTGCTGCTTCAAAACGTCTGCAACTGACTTTCTCTAGATCATCCGAGATGAATCAGGTTCCCTTGAGCTGTTTTTTCGGTTGCCGCAAAATGTGGAAGTCGCAAGGCGACAGGTCTGAGCTGTATGGCGAATGTTGCAGCGTTTCCCGCTTGAACTTTGCCAGTTTTGTATTGACCACATCACCGACGTGGAACGGGCATTGTCGTGGAACAAGATGACCCCATTCGTCAATTTTCCACTTAGTTTGTTCTTGATTGCGACACGCAGCCGATCCGGCGTTTCACAATATCGTCAAACAATAACGGAAACAATTGATAGACTCTCAAGATTTAGCAAATTCTATCAGTAATAGCCCCTGATGATCGAAAAATAAAACACAACAACACCTTTCTGGTGGAAATGACGGCCTTTGCTTTCTTTAGGGAAGGAGAATTTGAATCTTTCCATTGTAAGCTTTGCCGTCGTGTTTCAGGCTCTTAGTATTGGCATGATGGTTCGTCTCCGATCACAATTGTAGACAAGAAATCGTCACCTTTATTGTGATACCGGATCAGACGAGTAAAGGCAGCGCTGATCTCCGTATTCTGGCGGTGGTTCAAAACCTTGCGCATGCATTACGCACACAAGAGCCGATAACCGAGATGTTCATGAATGAACCAAAGCGTGACTGATGTTCACGCGCTCTGCCAGTTCATCGATGCTTATCCTCCGTTCTTGTCTCATCAGCTCATCAACCTTTGCAACTTTGTTAGGGGTGATTGCACGATGGCTTTGGCCCGGTCTGGGATCGTCCTTGCAAATTTCACGCCCTTCTTTGAACCGTTTGTTCCAACGCTTCACAGTGGCCAATGAAATGCAATGTTCCATGTACACGGCAGCCATACGGCGACTAATTTCTTTTTGGGAAACACCTTCAGCTGTCAAAAACCTGACGGCACCACGCTGCTCAACTTCTGGAGAGTCCATTACGGCATGCAACCATGTTCAACCCAGTGTATGAGAGCATTAAAGAACATTTATCCTCACACCTGCGTGTCACTTTTGTAAATGAGAGATGCCTGTGTGCTACGCGCAGGCCTTGTAGATAATGAACAGGACCATAATTGCGCGGGGTAAGTAGGCTCACTTTCATTTCACTCGCCCTCGTACATTAGAAATGCGAGGATGCAATGGAATATACAAATGCGAAGATACAGCTTGATAAAGAGCAAACAAGTGCCACTAGAAACGAAGTTCACTGCACGTACACACAAAACCTCGCAACAAGATATTTAAACATACGTATAACTAAGTCTCCAATATTTCTGCGTATCTAAGAAAAAGTCACGGTGTATAATGCGTCAAACAAGGCAAATAAACATGATGTGCAATCACAGATTCACAAAATCCTAGACCCTGCCCCCATTGCATCCACTCCCCCCGATGCATCGCGCACGACGGAAGGCGGCGCGCTTGCTCCTCAATTTTCTCCCTTGCGCACACAAGACTGAGCCACTATCGTCGGCTCACCCATACCCCCCCCCCCCCCACACGCTTTCACTCGCACATACAGGATGCGGCGCGGGGTCACGATGTTATCGCACTTGGACTTTATGCGCAACATGAGGGCGACGGCAGGAATGCGCCTAGAGCTTCCGTATAATTGCTATCGCAATATTATAATAAGAGTATCCGGCAGCTGAAGCGTCCCATGGCCCATTATTTCCGCAAAAGATGTAACAAAATAGCACTTTCACCATGCGACAGTTCGCTGCACCGCAACAACACTTCTTTTTTCCTTTTGTGGGGCGGGGGCACCGTAATGAAAAAAAAACGCAAGGCATGTTGGTCACAATAGAATGCCTACTTTGGGCAACTGATATGGCCATTAAAGGAATATCGAAGAAAACACGAGACGCTTGGTCCACCAAGAACCATGCGCATACTGCTCGGAATCCAACACCGGCGAGACAAGACTTTCTAGAGAGGTTGCGCTCAAGCGAACGCGCTGCAATCCGTCGAGTCCCCAAAGTGATGGCGGCTAGCGACCATTGTTTCTTTTTCTCGTCTGCTAGCTAGAAAGCATCCAAAGCTCTGCCAGGCGAAAATGCACTCGGCCAGAGAAAACCGAACGCGCACCGAAGTGCGCCGCGCGGTGGTCGCGGCAACACGAGAAAAACGCATGCGCTCTGGCTGGCTCTGGCAGCGCGCGGGTAGGGGAGCGAGAACAAAAAAATTGAAGAGGCTCAATGTGTCCTCGCGATTAAAAGTCAATGTAGAAAAATTAATAAGAACGTAGTTGCCTTGGCTGGCGGTAGTGTCTTCACTGGATGCTTTGGCGCAGGTGAAAAAAAAAGATTTTTATGTGACATGATGGCACGAATGAACCACCACAACGCTTCGTTTCATCGGGCCTCGCTGCGGGCTTTGTCAACTTGTCTGATAGCGTGTTCATTTGGCTTATCTCGTTGTATGACCCGATGTGCGACTTTGGAAAAGTCAATGCACCTTTGGCGTCAATATTTATGGGAGCATTAAACTTACAAAGTTCCGCAACTGAGAATCTAAAGCACACGTTTGGAAATGTCAATGCACCTTTCACATCAAACGTTTAAGAGAACCTTTTGCCCGCAAAGTTTCGGAATTGATATCCACGCGCTCCGTAAATTCCGTGATAGAGTGCAGATTCCGCGGCTTCCGCGAAATGCCGCAGCGAGCCCGTTCGCCATGAAAACATCCTTGAAACTTTGTACTCGGATGGGGCTGCTTGCGTTATGTGACTCCCGGTGCATGGGCGTCGTCGCGAAATTCAACCCGAGTTTGCAATTTCCGCGGTGAAATCGCTTTTCGAGCATGAAAAAGACGCTCTAGACAAAATCCAGAATGATTTCCGGCGCCGGGGGTTGCTTTTGTCGGCGGTGCATATACAGCACGAAAAAATTTTATATCCGATGCGAAGACCATCGCCTAGTTGCTGAGGAGCCCATTGAAGGTCCACGTACTCCGCGCAACGAAATTCTGTGCTAATGGTATGGTAGAGAACCAGCTAGGCCAGCAGTGGAGCATTTGGTACAGTTATCAAGGGAGTACGTTGCGAAGGTAGCTCTCGCAGTACTTCTGACCCCGACTCATTAAACAAGAACAAATGTGTAAAGCTGAATGGGTCACAAATGTGTGCTAAAGCAAAATGTAGGCAGGGCAGTGCAGTTGTGGACAGCTCCCCCATATGCGATCAAATTTGTGTCAATGAAAATAGCTGCATTCTTTCGACAAGTTTGGAGCTCTCCGCCAGTTACGGTAGCAATGGAAGGAATGATTTACCGGCAAATCATTCAGGCAGTGCGGTTCTGATGGAAATCGTAACCTACAGTATGAATGCCGGTGATCCCGATGCGCGAGCGTGAGGCTGAGAAATGAGCATTAGAAACCGTTCCAGAAAAAGAATTACCAGCCCTTCATCTACCTGATAACGGGGGTAAGCGAAGCTTGTCGTGCGTGCATCTGACCTTCATCACCTTAATTTAACCGACGGGTAACGGTGCAGGATTGCTTCGGCCTCCGACTCCTTCAGCTCGGGATTTTGTCCTTGCTGTCACATTGCCTTGTCTTGGGCGGCTCTTAGGCGCGTCTTAGGCGAACGTTGCTCGAGTCCGGCTGCGTCGCAGCGTGCCGGCCGCGTCCGGTTCGCTGGCTGCGCCAGTGCGTCGACCCATCAGTCAAACTATAGACGCTTCTAAAGCGAAAGCTTTACTGGGCGAGAACTTGCGACTTCGCCATGGCGGTGCTCCGAGGAGGCAAATGACGTCACAGCGCGCGCCTCCCCTATTGAAAAATTTGTATGAGAAATTGAACGAGATGTATGCATGTCGTACAGATTTGACGAGAAATTGAACGATATGAAATGCATATTGAACGAACTCTCATAGAAAACGAGCGAGATCTGTATGATGTGCTACGCAGACTTTTACGAAGTGCACGAGATTTATGCGATGTGCGATAAGAATGCGTAGAGCTTGTATGACATGTGTGCGATGAGTTGCGTAGACCTGACGAGATTATGTATGACGTGTATGACGTGGCGTGTGATGTGTACGCACTGTAGTCGTATGAGCAACTTGATCTTTGAGGATGACTATGAATTGGATACAAAGTGTGTGTACTCAAGTCGTAGTGCATACAAAAGCTCATTAATGACAGTGAGATTTATGATGAGTTGTTTGTAGTACATGCAAGAGCGTGATCAATGTGCTGTATGATCACATTGAACCATTGTGACACATATATACCAGCATAAACTACAGAGCAAATAAGACGTTCAGAGTTCAACTTCTGGAAGTTCATGCAACGAACACATATACATCACCATCAAAGCTGGTGTCGGTACTGTTGATGCAATGATTTTCACTTGGGGACATATTCTCGGATGAACACTAATGGCGATACTACTGCCTTTGCATGACGCATTCCTTGACCAGCCAATAGGCACTGGATAGCACCATGATATTGTCGAAAGCTATCATCAGAGAATGAATCGTTTGTTTAGAGTACATCTGCCCATGATTTTATTGCAATATAGGAGTCAGGCACCATCAAAGTTTCATAATAAAATGCTATAAATTTGTTTGTGCACGCAATAAAATAATCTGGCAATGTGATTATAGCACATTGGAAACACTTCAAACAAGGACGAGTTGGCAAAGTTTATTGCAGGCAGTTTGATCAGTGACAAATTATGCATGCACTTTGTCACATCCTAATCATATTGCTTTGCATCAGAGATATCAGTCCGAGGTAGTAATGGGCGAACTTGAACTTGCATATTTTCCAAATAGCCAAGTCCGTCAACCACAATACTGTCAAATACAAATCTGCTAAGAGCATGTTAGTGCCTGTTTATGTCAAATTGTAGAAGGTAGGCATGAGATTGGCCATGCATGCCCACATATAAAAATAAAAAGCACAACCACAAAACAGTGTAATAGGTTGGTGAACAGATTGCCAAAATAGCAGTCAAAATCCATCGCACTTTGTCACAAATAAATAAAAAAAATATGGTAATTCCAATAACAATCCCTAAAAATGTCATGTGATCAATTGCGGTCATGATCACAGTTACTGCTGTGAAAAATTATTTGCACTAAGTGTTTCACAACTTGCTAAGAGAGCTTCACCTAGTAAAAAATCCTCATATGTGCACAGAAGTGGCAAAAAACGAGATGAGCGTCGCAACTTGGTGACCATTATCTGCCTACAAACTACACAAAACTAAATTTGAATTTAAAGGAGAAATGACAAACCAGTTCGTGTGCCAATGATGGTTAAGCGCACTGCAATGCCTTGCCTTGTGTTGAAAGCTGACCTCCAAGCAACCAAATGTAAGTGACCCTACACTGAAGCAGGGTCTTTAAATGACGAACGTGTATCACATCCTGGCGTTCGCGGACGCAGTCACCAAATGAAAAACACCTTTGCAAATCGCAATAACGACGAATGTCGCGCGCGCGCGCACAGACAGAATGCGAGCAGTTTCCGAAAGCACTCACGAAAGACTGTACGGACGTTCCTACGCATTCGACGCATATCAGAAGCGCGCGCGTGCGCACACACGCACACACACGCACACACACGCACAAAACGCGAGCAGTTTGCGAAAGCACTCGCCAAAGACGGTACGGATGTTTTTACAAGAAAGCAAATCCCGCCGGCGTGGCACCATTTCCCGAAGCACAAACAACACCACTCATTAACAGTACACTTCCGTAGAACGGCGCACAACAAGCCTGAACAAAGTGTACACCACTCGACGCCAAATCTGTCGTCGATTACGCCGCTGAGAAACACGAACCCCTTCTAACAATCACAAGCCAAACCACGATGTGCTGCGAACTTCAAACAGATTTCACGGCCCTGTCCGGTTGATAGGGCTGCTCCACAGGCTGTCCTCGATGTTGAAAGCAATGTCAGCAAAGTTGCTGAAAAAGGTCGCCTAAAACGCGCAAGAACATTGAAATAATACGCCTGTACTACCCACGCTACCCATGCGATCACGGTTGTCGGAACCACAGACGGTGAAGTAAACAAAAGACGTCATTTCCCCTCATTTCGAGCCGAGACTTATAGTTACTTTCTCAGGCGCCCGACTCTTCCTTTCAAGCAAGGCGCGACTTGTTCCTGGTACTGTGAGGGCGCTGCGGTCGAGCTCTGCACCAAGTGAGCGGTGCTGCTCTGCTGACATGTGCACGTTAGTTGCGGGTGTTTGCGCTTCTTGTGCTGTAGCCGATTTTATTTTCTCACTGCATGTGCCTTGTTACTATCCTCGTGCACGTGGCTGGCGGTCGAGGTCTTTTGCGTCTGGTCCAAGTTTTGCGCTCACGGAGACGCCAGTACCGGCGAAGTGTGGGTCACCGAGCGTTAACATTGCGTGCGCACTTTGGTTTGTAGGCCCACTTTTTTTTCATCTCATTCCTTTCTTCGGGCCTGCACCCCCAGGTATGGTGTCTCTAAAATATTATACTTCAGCTTAAACAACAACGGCTGCTTTATTCAGAAATAACGGCTGCTTTATTCAGCGAGCACCATGTAAATGCCGAGTGCCGCGACAAACACCCATAACCGTGCCAGGCTATAGCAGACGACGCTCGGACGCTTGGCGCGGAGGTCGATGGCAGGGCTGCGGTGGCGGGAACGGCAACGGGCTAAATGGTGCGCATAGGCTAGGAGTTGGGGCACTTAAAGAGGATCTATAAACGTTATTGCGGCGGCCCGGGCGGTCGATGTGGTACTGATCGTTTGATCATATTTACGCGGTGCTTAGAGAACATGTGCTCCTTTTTTGAGTGAATTAACGATCACTATATTGTAAGCAGTTTGTCGTGTGCGTATCATGGACACGCATGCTTATATCGCCTTCCGTTCCCCTACCACGGTTGCGCTTTAAAACCACGGCGCTGCGATATTGCTTTCCTCTCCTTCCTTCTTCTCCGCCCTTAAACTGGCTCTCTTAACTACTACACGCAGAGCCAAAGCAACAGCGCGCGTATGCAATCCCATAGATGAGATGAATACATATATATAGAAAAGTATCAGTCATAGCTCTGGTAGTATAGCCTTCTGAGCCGTTTCCTTTTTTTTCTTTTTTTTTCTTTGAAAGAAGTCCTATTAGGGTTATTATAATTACACGAAGGTATTTCGCCCTCGCCAGCAGCAGTACTTGAGATAGCTATTCCGGCGGCTAGCTTCCCACGCTATGCGTGCCGCCCTCGCACCTGTTTAAGCTTTTCCTAGACGCTAGAGCTATACGATGCCCGCGCAACCTTGAGAGATCGGAAAGCGCGTTTTCCACTCTTGGCCGGCGGAGAGGGGAGGCTTCGTTCCGGCCGCGAAGGTCTCCACATCTCAGTAAGGTGCCTGGTGGTAGTCTCGTGCTGACGATACCCTCTCGGTGAGCGCATATTTCCCCCCTCATCTTTTAAGAGATTCAATACATACAAGCATTTGTCTCGCAAACCAGATTTATTTCAAGGGAATTTTCCACGTCTCAATAATTTCTCTCGTCGTGTTCGTGTGCTGATATCCGTGTTATAGTTTGTTAACGAAGCTTTCCCTCAAGTCTAAATATTTTATGGCAGTTTGTCGTGTACGTATCATGGCCACGCACGCTTATATCGCATTCCTTCTCTCTACCACGGTGGCGCTTTAAAACCATGGCGCTGCAAGTTTGCTTCAGAGAGTTTCCTTTCCTTCCCTCTTCTCCGCCCTTAAACTGGCTCTCTTAACTACTACACGCACAGACAAAGCAACAACGCGCGCATGCGATTGCGATCCCATAGATGAGATGAATACATATATATAGAAAAGTATCAGTCATAGCACTGGTAGTATAGCCTTCTGAGCCGTTTCCTTTTTTTTATTTTTTTTCTTTTAAAGAAGTCCTATTAGGGTTGTTATAATTACACGAAGGTACTTCGCCCCCGCCAGCAGCAGTACTTGAGATAGCTATTCAGGCGGCTAGCTTCCCACGCTATGCGTGCCGCCCTCGCACCTGTTTAAGCTTTTCCTAGACGCTAGAGCTATACTATGCCCGCGCGACCTTGAGCGATCGGAAAGCGTGTTTTCCACTCTTGGCCGGCGGAGAGGGGAGGCTTCGTTCCGGCCGCGAAGCTCCACATCTCAGTAACGTGCCTGGTGGTGGTCTCGTGCTGACGATGCCCTCTCAGTGAGCGCATATTTCCCCCCTCATCTTTTAAGAGATTCAATACATACGAGCATTTGTCTCGCAAACCAGATTTATTTCAAGGGAATTTTCCACGTCTCAATAATTTCTCTCATCGTGTTCGTGTGCTGATTACCGTGTTATAGTTTGTTAACGAAGCTTTCCCTCAAGTCTAAATATTTTATGGCAGTTTGTCGAGTGCGTATCATGGTCACGCACGCTTATATCGCCTTCCGTCTCTCTACCACGGTGGCGCTTTAAAACCACGGCGCTGCAAGTTTGCTTCAGAGACTTTCCTTTCCTTCCCTCTTCTCCGCCCTTAAACTGTCTCTCTTAACTACTACACGCAGAGCCAAAGCAACAGCGCGCGCTTTAGATCCTATAGATGGGATGAATATTTACAATTATTATTAGGGTTATAATTATATTCGAGTGCTGATTGCCGTGTTATAGATTGCTAAGGAAACTTCCTCTCAAGTCTAAATACTGTAAGGCAGTTTGTCGTGTGCGTATCATGGCCACGCATGGTTATATCGCCTTTCCGTTTCTCTACCACGGTTGCGCTTTAAAACCACGGCGCTGCAAGTTTGCTTCAGAGACTTTCCTTTCCTTCCCTCTTCTCCGCCCCTAAACTGGCTCTCTTAACTACTACACGCAGAGAAAAGCAACAGAGCGCGCTTTAGGTCCTATAGATGAGATGAATATTTACAATTATTATTAGGCTTATAATTATATTCGAGTGCCGATTGCCGTGTTATAGTTTGTTAACGAAGCTTCCACTCAAGTCTAAATATTATAAGGCAGTTTGTCGTGTGCGTATCATGGACACGCATGCTTATATCGCCTTCCGTTTCCGTACCACGGTTGCGCTTTAAAACCACGGCGCTGCAATATTGCTTTCCTCTCCTTCCTTCTTCTCCGCCCTTAAACTGGCTCTCTTAACTACTACACGCAGAGACAAAGCAACAGCGCGCGCATGCGATCCCATAGATGAGATGAATACATATATATAGAAAAGTATCAGCCATAGCTCTGGTAGTATAGCCTTCTGAGCCGTTTCCTTCTTTTTCTTTTTTTTCTTTGAAAGAAGTCCTATCAGGGTTATTATAATTACACGTAGGTACTTTGCCCTCGCCAGCAGCAGTACTTGAGATAGCTATTCCGGCGGCTAGCTTCCCACACTATGCGTGCAGCCCTCGCACCTGTTTAAGCTTTTCCTAGACGCTAGAGCTATACTATGCCCGCGCAACCTTGAGCGATCGGAAAGCGCGTTTTCCACTCTTGGCCGGCGGAGAGGGGAGGCTTCGTTCCGGCCGCGAAGCTCCCCACATCTCAGTAAGGTGCCTGGTGGTGGTCTCGTGCTGACGATGCCCTCTCGGTGAGCGCATATTTCCCCCCTCATCTTTTAAGAGATTCAATACATACAAGCATTTGGCTCGCAAAGCAGATTTATTTCAAGGGAATTTTCCACGTCTCAATAATTTCTCTCGTCGTATTCGAGTGCTGATTGCCGTGTTATAGTTTGTTAACGAAGCTTCCACTCAAGTCTAAATATTGTAAGGCAGTTTGTCGTGTGCGTATCACGGACATGCATGCTTATATCGCCTTCCGTTTCCCTACCACGGTTGCGCTTTAAAACCACGGCGCTGCAATATTGCTTTCCTCTCCTTCCTTCTTCTCCGCACTTAAACTGGCTCTCTTAACTACTACACGCAGAGGCAAAGCAACAGCGCCCGCATGCGATCCCATAGATGAGATGAATACATATATATAGAAAAGTATCAGCCATAGCTCTGGTAGTATAGCCTTCTGAGCCGTTTCCTTCTTTTTCTTTTTTTTCTTTGAAAGAAGTCCTATCAGGGTTATTATAATTACACGAAGGTATTTCGCCCTCGCCAGCAGCAGTACTTGAGATAGCTATTCCGGCTGCTAGCTTCCCACGCTATGCGTGCCGCCCTCGCACCAGTTTAAGCTTTTCCTAGACGCTAGCGCTATACTATGCCCGCGCAACCTTGAGCGATCGGAAAGCGCCTTTTCCACTCTTGGCCGGCGGAGAGGGGAGGCTTCGTTCCGGCCGCGAAGCTCTCCACATCTCATTAAGGTGCCTGGTGGTGGTCTCGTGCTGACGATGGCCTCTCGGTGAGCGCATATTTCCCCCCTCATCTTTTAAGAGATTCAATACATACAAGCATTTGTCTCGCAAACCAGATTTATTTCAAGGGAATTTTCCACGTCCCAATAAATTCTCTCGTGGTATTCGAGTGCTGATTGCCGTGTTATAGTTTGTTAACGAAGCTTTCCCTCAAGTTTAAATATTTTAAGGCAGTTTGTCGTGTACGTATCATGGCCACGCACGCTTATATCGCCTTCCGTCTCTCTACCACAGTTGTGCTTTAAAACCGCGGCGCTGCATGTTTGCTTCAGAGACTTTCCTTTCCTTCCCTCTTCTCCGCCCTTAAACTGTCTCTCTTAACTACTGCACTCAGAGCCAAAGCAACAGCGCGCGCTTTAGATCCTACAGATGAGATGAATATTTGCAATTATTATTAAGGTTATAATTATATTCGAGTGCTGATTGCCGTGTTATAGTTTGTTAACGAATCTTCCCCTCAAGTCTAAATATTGTAAGGCAGTTTGTCGTGTGCGTATCATGGCCACGCATGCTTATATCGCCTTTCCGTTTCTCTACCACGGTTGCGCTTTAAAACCACGGCGCTGCAAGTTTGCTTCAGAGACTTTCCTTTCCTTCCCTTAAACTGGCTCTCTTAACTACTACACGTAGGAACAAAGCAACAAAGCGCGCTTTAGATCCTATACATGAGATGAATATTTACAATTATTATTAGGGTTATAATTATATTCGAGTGCTGATTGCCGTGTTATAGTTTGGTAACGAAACTTCCCCTCAAGTCTTAATATTGTAAGGCAGTTTGTCGTGTGCGTATCATGGACACGCATGCTTATATCGCCTTCCGTTTCCCTACCATGGTTGCACTTTAAAACCACGGCGCTGCAATTCTGCTTTCCTCTCCTTCCTTCTTCTCCACTCTTAAACTGGTTCTCTTAACTACTACACGCGGAGCAAAAGCAACAGCGCGCGCATGCGATCCCATAGATGAGATGAATACATATATATAGAAAAGTATCAGTCATAGCTCTGGTAGTATAGCCTTCTGAGCCGTTTCCTTTTTTTCTTTTTTTTTCTTTGAAAGAAGTCCTATTAGGGTTATTATATTTACACGAAGGTATTTCGCCCTCGCCAGCAGCAGTACTTGAGATAGCTATTCCGGCTGCTAGCTTCATATACTATGCGTGCCGCCCTTGCACCTGTTTAAGCTTTTCCTAGACGCTAGCGCTATGCTATGCCCATGCAACCTTGAGCGATCGGAAAGCGCGTTTTCCCCTCTTGGCCGGCGGAGAGTGGAGGCTTCGTTCCGGCCGCGAAGCTCTCCACATCTCAGTAAGGTACCTGGTGGTGGTCTCGCGCTGACGATGCCCTCTCGGTGAGCGCATATTTCCCCCCTCATCTTTTAAGAGATTCAATACATACAAGCATTTGTCTCGCAAACCAGATTTATTTCAAGGGAATTTTCCACGTCCCAATAAATTCTCTCGTGGTATTCGAGTGCTGATTGCCGTGTTATAGATTGCTAAGGAAACTTCCTCTCAAGTCTAAATACTGTAAGGCAGTTTGTCGTGTGCGTATCATGGCCACGCATGGTTATATCGCCTTTCCGTTTCTCTACCACGGTTGCGCTTTAAAACCACGGCGCTGCAAGTTTGCTTCAGAGACTTTCCTTTCCTTCCCTCTTCTCCGCCCCTAAACTGGCTCTCTTAACTACTACACGCAGAGAAAAGCAACAGAGCGCGCTTTAGGTCCTATAGATGAGATGAATATTTACAATTATTATTAGGCTTATAATTATATTCGAGTGCCGATTGCCGTGTTATAGTTTGTTAACGAAGCTTCCACTCAAGTCTAAATATTGTAAGGCAGTTTGTCGTGTGCGTATCATGGACACGCATGCTTATATCGCCTTCCGTTTCCGTACCACGGTTGCGCTTTAAAACCACGGCGCTGCAATATTGCTTTCCTCTCCTTCCTTCTTCTCCGCCCTTAAACTGGCTCTCTTAACTACTACACGCAGAGACAAAGCAACAGCGCGCGCATGCGATCCCATAGATGAGATGAATTCATATATATAGAAAAGTATCAGTCATAGCTCTGGTAGTATAGCCTTCTGAGCCGTTTCCTTTTTTCTTTTTTTTTCTTTGAAAGAAGTCCTCTTAGGGTTATTATAATTACACGAAGGTATTTCGCCCTCGCCAGCAGCAGTACTTGAGATAGCTATTCCGGCTGCTAGCTTCCCACGCTATGCGTGCCGCCCTCGCACCAGTTTAAGCTTTTCCTAGACGCTAGCGCTATACTATGCCCGCGCAACCTTGAGCGATCGGAAAGCGCGTTTTCCACTCTTGGCCGGCGGAGAGGGGAGGCTTCGTTCCCGCCGCGAAGCTCTCCACATCTCAGTAAGGTGCCTGGTGGTGGTCTCGTGCTGACGATGCCCTCTCGGTGAGCGCATATTTCCCCCCTCATCTTTTAAGAGATTCAATACATACAAGCATTTGTCTCGCAAACCAGATTTATTTCAAGGGAATTTTCCACGTCCCAATAAATTCTCTCGTGGTATTCGAGTGCTGATTGCCGTGTTATAGTTTGTTAACGAAGCTTTCCTTGAAGTTTAAATATTTTAAGGCAGTTTGTCGTGTACGTATCATGGCCACGCACGCTTATATCGCCTTCCGTCTCTCTACCACAGTTGCGCTTTAAAACCGCGGCGCTGCATGTTTGCTTCAGAGACTTTCCTTTCCTTCCCTCTTCTCCGCCCTTAAACTGTCTCTCTTAACTACTACACTCAGAGCCAAAGCAACAGCGCGCGCTTTAGATCCTACAGATGAGATGAATATTTGCAATTATTATTAGGGTTATAATTATATTCGAGTGCTGATTGCCGTGTTATAGTTTGTTAACGAAACTTCCCCTCAAGTCTAAATATTGTAAGGCAGTTTGTCGTGTGCGTATCATGGCCACGCATGCTTATAAGCCTTTCCGTTTCTCTACCACGGTTGCGCTTTAAAACCACGGCGCTGCAAGTTTGCTTCAGAGACTTTCCTTTCCTTCCCTTAAACTGGCTCTCTTAACTACTACATGCAGAGCCAAAGCAACAGCGCGCGCTTTAAATCCTATAGATGAGATGAATATTTACAATTATTATTAGGGTTATAATTATATTCGAGTGCTGATTGCCGTGTTATAGTTTGTTAACGAAGCTTCCACTCAAGTCTAAATATTGTAAGGCAGTTTGTCGTGTGCGTATCACGGACATGCATGCTTATATCGCTTTCCGTTTCCCTACCACGGTTGCGCTTTAAAACCACGGCGCTGCAATTCTGCTTTCCTCTCCTTCCTTCTTCTCCACTCTTAAACTGGTTCTCTTAACTACTACACGCGGAGCAAAAGCAACAGCGCGCGCATGCGATCCCATAGATGAGATGAATACATATATATAGAAAAGTATCAGTCATAGCTCTGGTAGTATAGCCTTCTGAGCCGTTTCCTTTTTTTCTTTTTTTTTCTTTGAAAGAAGTCCTATTAGGGTTGTTATATTTACACGAAGGTATTTCGCCCTCGCCAGCAGCAGTACTTGAGATAGCTATTCCGGCTGCTAGCTTCATATACTATGCGTGCCGCCCTTGCACCTGTTTAAGCTTTTCCTAGACGCTAGCGCTATGCTATGCCCATGCAACCTTGAGCGATCGGAAAGCGCGTTTTCCCCTCTTGGCCGGCGGAGAGTGGAGGCTTCGTTCCGGCCGCGAAGCTCTCCACATCTCAGTAAGGTACCTGGTGGTGGTCTCGCGCTGACGATGCCCTCTCGGTGAGCGCATATTTACCCCTCATCTTTTAAGAGATTCAATACATACAAGCATTTGTCTCGCAAACCAGATTTATTTCAAGGGAATTTTCCACGTCTCAATAAATTCTCTCGTCGTATTCGAGTGCTGATTGCCGCGTCATAGTTGGTTAACGAAGCTTTCCCTCAAGTCTAAATATTTTAAGGCAGTTTGTCGTGTACGTATCATGGCCACGCAAGCTTATATCGCCTTCCGTCTTTCTACCACGGTTGCGCTTTAAAACCGCGGCGCTGCAAGTTTGCTCAGAGACTTTCCTTTGCTTCCCTCTTCTCCGCCTTTAAACTGTCTCTCTTAACTACTACACGCAGAGCCAAAGCAACAGCGCGCGCTTTAGATCCTATAGATGAGATGAATATTTACAATTATTATTAGGGTTATAATTATATTCGAGTGCTGATTGCCGTGTTATAGTTTGTTAACGAAACTTACCCTCAAGTCTAAATATTGTAAGGCAGTTTGTCGTGTGCGTATCATGGCCACGCATGCTTATATCGCCTTTCCGTTTCTCTACGAGGGTTGCGCTTTAAAACCACGGCGCCGCAAGTTTGCTTCAGTGACTTTCCTTTCCTTCCCTTTTCTCAGCCCTTAAGCTGGCTCTCTTAACTACTACACGTAAGAACAAAGCAACAAAGCGCGCTTTAGATCCTATAGATGAGATGAATATTTACAATTATTATTAGGGTTATAATTATATTCGAGTGCTGATTGCCGTGTTATAGTTTGGTAACGAAACTTCCCCTCAAGTCTAAATATTGTAAGGCAGTTTGTCGTGTGTGTATCATGGACACACATGCTTATATCGCCTTCCGTTTCCCTACCTCGGTTGCGCTTTAAAACCACGGCGCTGCAATATTGCTTTCCTCTCCTTCCTTCTTCTCCACTCTCAAACTGGCTCTCTTAACTAGTACACGCGGAGCCAAAGCAACAGCGCGCGCATGCGATCCCATAGATGCGATGAATACATATATATAGAAAAGTATCAGTCATAGGTCTGGTAGTATAGCCTTCTGAGCCGTTTCCCTTTTTTCTTTTTTTTTCTTTGAAAGAAGTCCTATTAGGGTTATTATATTTACACGAAGGTATTTCGCCCTCGCCAGCAGCAGTACTTGAGATAGCTATTCCGGCTGCTAGCTTCCCACGCTATGCGTGCCGCCCTCGCACCTGTTTAAGCTTTTCCTAGACGCTAGCGCTATACTATGCACGTGCAACCTTGAGCGATCGGAAAGCGCGTTTTCTACTCTTGGCCGGCGGAGAGGCGAGGCTTCGTTCCGGCCGCGAAGCTCTCCACATCACAGTAAGGTGTCTGGTGGTGGTCTCGTGCTGACGATGCCCTCTCTGTGAATGCATATTTCCCCCTCATCTTTTAAGAGATTCAATACATACAAGCATTTGTCTCGCAAACCAGATTTATTTCAAGGGAATTTTCCACGTCCCAATAAATTCTCTCGTGGTATTCGAGTGCTGATTGCTGTGTTATAGTTTGTTAACGAAGGTTTCCCTCAAGTTTAAATATTTTAAGGCAGTTTGTCGTGCACGTATCATGGCCACGCACGCTTATATCGCCTTCCGTCTCTATACCACAGTTGCGCTTTAAAACCGCGGCGCTGCATGTTTGCTTCAGAGACTTTCCTTTCCTTCCCTCTTCTTTGCCCTTAAACTGTCTCTCTTAACTACTACACTCAGAGCCAAAGCAACAGCGCGCGCTTTAGATCCTACAGATGAGATGAATATTTGCAATTATTTTTAGGGTTATAATTATATTCGAGTGCTGATTGCCGTGTTATAGTTTGTTAACGAATCTTCCCCTCAAGTCTAAATATTGTAAGGCATTTTCTCGTGTGCGTATCATGGCCACGCATGCTTATATCGCCTTTCCGTTTCTCTACCACGGTTGCGCTTTAAAACCACGGCGCTGCAAGTTTGCTTCAGAGACTTTCCTTTCCTTCCCTTAAACTGGCTCTCTTAACTACTACACGCAGAGCCAAAGCAACAGCGCGCGCTTTAAATCCTATAGATGAGATGAATATTTACAATTATAATTAGGGTTATAATTATATTCGAGTGTTGATTGCCGTGTTATAGTTTGTTAACGAAGCTTCCACTCAAGTCTAAATATTGTAAGGCAGTTTGTCGTGTGCGTATCACGGACATGCATGCTTATATCGCCTTCCGTTTCCCTACCACGGTTGCGCTTTAAAACCACGGCGCTGCAATATTGCTTTCCTCTCCTTCCTTCTTCTCCGCACTTAAACTGGCTCTCTTAACTACTACATGCAGAGGCAAAGCAACAGCGCGCGCATGCGATCCCATAGATGAGATGAATACATATATATAGAAAAGTATCAGCCATAGCTCTGGTAGTATAGCCTTCTGAGCCGTTTCCTTCTTTTTCTTTTTTTTTCTTTGAAAGAAGTCCTATCAGGGTTATTATAATTACACGAAGGTACTTTGCCCTCGCCAAGAGCAGTACTTGAGATAGCTATTCCGGCGGCTAGCTTCCCACGCTATGCGTGCCGCCCTTGCACCTGTTTAAGCTTTTCCTAGACGCTAGAGCTATACTATGCCCGCGCAACCTTGAGCGATCGGAAAGCGTGTTTTCCACTCTTGGCCGGCGGAGAGGGGATCCTTCGTTCCGGCCGCGAAGCTCTCCACATCACAGTAAGGTGCCTGGTGGTGGTCTCGTGCTGACGATGCCCTCTCTGTGAATGCATATTTCCCCCTCATCTTTTAAGAGATTCAATACATACAAGCATTTGTCTCGCAAACTAGATTTATTTCAAGGGAATTTTCCACGTCTCAATAATTTCTCTCGTCGTATTCGAGTGCTCATTGCCGTGTTGTAGTTTGTTAACGAAGCTTTCCCTCAAGTCTAAATATTTTAAGGCAGTTTCTCGTGTACATATCATGGCCACGTACACTTATATCGCCTTACGTCTCTCTACCACGGTTGCGCTTTAAAACCACGGCGATGCAAGTTTGCTTCAGAGACTTTCCTTTCATTCCCTCTTCTCCGCCCTTAAACTGTCTCTCTTAACTACTACACGCAGAGGCAAAGCAACAGCGCGCTCTTTAGATCCTATACATGAGATGAATATTTAAATTATTATTAGGGTTATAATTATATTCGAGTGCTGATTGCCGTGTTATAGTTTGTTAACAAAACTTCCCCTCAAGTCTAAATATTGTAAGGCAGTTTGTCGTGTGCGTATCATGGCCACGCATGCTTATATCGCCTTTCCGTTTCTCTACCACGGTTGCGCTTTAAAACCACGGCACTGAAAGTTTGCTTCAGAGGCTTCCCTTTCCTTCCCTCTTCTCCGCCCTTAAACTGGCTCTCTTAACTACTACACGCAGAGCCAAAGCAACAGCGCGCGCTTTAAATCCTATAGATGAGATGAATATTTACAATTATAATTAGGGTTATAATTATATTCGAGTGTTGATTGCCGTGTTATAGTTGGTAACGAAGCTTCCACTCAAGTCTAAATATTGTAAGGCAGTTTGTCGTGTGCGTATCATGGACACGCATGCTTATAGCGCCTTCCGTTTCCCTACCACGGTTGCGCTTATAACTACGGCGCTGCAATATTTCTTTGCTCTCCTTCCTTCTTCTCCACCCTTAAACTGGCTCTCTTACCTACTACATGCAGAGCCAAAGCAACAGCGCGCGCATGCGATCCCATAGATGAGATGAATACATATATATGGAAAAGTATCAGTCATAGCTCTGGTAGTATAGCCTTCTGAGCCGTTTCCCTTTTTTCTTTTTTTTCTTTGAAAGAAGTCCTATTACGGTTATTATAATTAGACGAAGGTATTTCGCCCTCGCCAGCAGCAGTACTTGAGATAGCTATTCCGGCTGCTAGCTTCCCACGCTATGCGTGCCGCCCTCGCACCAGTTTAAGCTTTTCCTAGACGCTAGCGCTATACTATGCCCGCGCAACCTTGAGCGATCGGAAAGCGCGTTTTCCACTCTTGGCCGGCGGAGAGGGGAGGCTTCGTTCCGGCCGCGAAGCTCTCCACATCTCAGTAAGGTGCCTGGTGGTGGTCTCGTGCTGACGATGGCCTCTCGGTGAGCGCATATTTCCCCCCTCATCTTTTAAGAGATTCAATACATACAAGCATTTGTCTCGCAAACCAGATTTATTTCAAGGGAATTTTCCACGTCCCAATAAATTCTCTCGTGGTATTCGAGTGCTGATTGCCGTGTTATAGTTTGTTAACGAAGCTTTCCCTCAAGTTTAAATATTTTAAGGCAGTTTGTCGTGTACGTATCATGGCCACGCACGCTTATATCGCCTTCCGTCTCTCTACCACAGTTGTGCTTTAAAACCGCGGCGCTGCATGTTTGCTTCAGAGACTTTCCTTTCCTTCCCTCTTCTCCGCCCTTAAACTGTCTCTCTTAACTACTACACTCAGAGCCAAAGCAACAGCGCGCGCTTTAGATCCTACAGATGAGATGAATATTTGCAATTATTATTAGGGTTGTAATTATATTCGAGTGCTGATTGCCGTGTTATAGTTTGTTAACGAATCTTCCCCTCAAGTCTAAATATTGTAAGGCAGTTTGTCGTGTGCGTATCATGGCCACGCATGCTTATATCGCCTTTCCGTTTCTCTACCACGGTAGCGCTTTAAAACCACGGCGCTGCAAGTTTGCTTCAGAGACTTTCCTTTCCTTCCCTTAAACTGGCTCTCTTAACTGCTACACGTAGGAACAAAGCAACAAAGCGCGCTTTAGATCCTATAGATGAGATGAATATTTACAATTATTATTAGGGTTATAATTATATTCGAGTGCTGATTGCCGTGTTATAGTTTGGTAACGAAACTTCCCCTCAAGTCTAAATATTGTAAGGCAGTTTGTCGTGTGCGTATCATGGACACGCATGCTTATATCGCCTTCCGTTTCCCTACCATGGTTGCACTTTAAAACCACGGCGCTGCAATTCTGCTTTCCTCTCCTTCCTTCTTCTCCACTCTTAAACTGGTTCTCTTAACTACTACACGCGGAGCAAAAGCAACAGCGCGCGCATGCGATCCCATAGATGCGATGAATACATATATATAGAAAAGTATCAGTCATAGGTCTGGTAGTATAGCCTTCTGAGCCGTTTCCCTTTTTTCTTTTTTTTTCTTTGAAAGAAGTCCTATTCGGGTTATTATATTTACACGAAGGTATTTCGCCCTCGCCAGCAGCAGTACTTGAGATAGCTATTCCGGCTGCTAGCTTCCCACGCTATGCGTGCCGCCCTCGCGCCTGTTTAAGCTTTTCCTAGACGCTAGCGCTATACTATGCACGTGCAACCTTGAGCGATCGGAAAGCGCGCTTTCCACTCTTGGCCTGCGGAGAGGGGAGGCTTCGTTCCGGCCGCGAAGCTCTCCACATCTCAGTAAGGTGTCTGGTGGTGGTCTCGTGCTGACGATGCCCTCTCGGTGAGCGCATATTTCCCCCCTCATCTTTTAAGAGATTCAATACATACAAGCATTTGTCTCGCAAACCAGATTTATTTCAAGGGAATTTTCCACGTCTCAATAAATTATCTCGTCGTATTCGAGTGCTGATTGCCGCGTTATAGTTTGTTAACGAAGCTTTCCCTCAAGTCTAAATATTTTAAGGCAGTTTGTCGTGTACGTATCATGGCCATGCAAGCTTATATCGCCTTCCGTCTCTCTACCACGGTTGCGTTTTAAAACCGCGGCGCTGCAAGTTTGCTCAGAGACTTTCCTTTGCTTCCCTCTTCTCCGCCTTTAAACTGTCTCTCTTAACTACTACACGCAGAGCCAAAGCAACAGCGCGCGCTTTAGATCCTATAGATGAGATGAATATTTACAATTAAAATTAGGGTTATAATTATATTCGAGTGTTGATTGCCGTGTTATAGTTTGTTAACGAAACTTCCCCTCAAGTCTAAATATTGTAAGGCAGTTCGTCGTGTGCGTATCATGGCCACGCATGCTTATATCGCCTTTCCGTTTCTCTACCAGGGTTGCGCTTTAAAACCACGGCGCCGCAAGTTTGCTTCAGTGACTTTCCTTTCCTTCCCTTTTCTCCGCCCTTAAGCTGGCTCTCTTAACTACTACACGTAGAGACAAAGCAACAGCGTGCGCTTTAGATCCTATAGATGAGATGAATATTTACAATTATTATTAGGGTTTTAATTATATTCGAGTGCTGATTGCCGTGTTATAGTTTGTTAACGAAGCTTCCCATAAGTCTAAATATCGCAAGGCAGTTTGTCGTGTGCGTATCATGGACACGCATGCTTATATCGCCTTCCGTTTCCCTACCACGGTTGCGCTTCAAAACCACGGCGCTGCAATATTGCTTTCCTCTCCTTCCTTCTTCTCCGCCCTTAAACTGGCTCTCTTAACTACTACATGCATAGCCAAAGCAACAGCGCGCGCATGCGATCCCATAGATGAGATGAATACATATATATATAAAAGTATCAGTCATAGCTCTGGTAGTATAGCCATCTGAGCCGTTTCCTTCTTTCTTTTCTTTTCTTTGAAAGAAGTCCTATTAGGGTTATTATAATTACACGAAGGTATTTCGCCCTCGCCAGCAGCAGTACTTGAGATAGCTATTCCGGCGTGTAGCTTCCCACGCTATGCGTGCCACCCTCGCACCTGTTTAAGCTTTTCCTAGACGCTAGCGCTATACTATGCCCGCGCAACCTTGAGCGATCGGAAAGCGCGTTTTCCAGTCTTGGCCGCGGAGAGGGGAGGCTTCGTTCCGACCGCGAAGGTCTCAACATCTCAGTAAGGTGCCTGGTGGTGGTCTCATGCTGACGATGCCGTCTCGGTGAGCGCATATTTCCCCCCTCATCTTTTAAGAGATTCAATACATACAAGCATTTGTCTCGCAAACCAGATTTATTTCAAGGGAATTTTCCACGTCTCAATAAATTCTCTCGTATTCGAGTGCTGATTGCCGCGTTATAGTTTGTTAACGAAGCTTTCCCTCAAGTTTAAATATCTTAAGGCAGTTTGTCGTGTACATATCATGGCCACGCAAGCTTATAACGCCTTCCGTCTCTCTACCACGGTTGCGTTTTAAAACCGCGGCGCTGCAAGTTTGCTCAGAGACTTTCCTTTGCTTCCCTCTTCTCCGCCCTTAAATGTCTCTCTTAACTACTACACCAGAGCCAAAGCAACAGCGCGCGCTTTAGATCCTATAGATGAGATGAATATTTACAATTATTATTAGGGTTATAATGATATTCGAGAGCTGATTGCCGTGTTATAGTTTGTTAACGAAACTTACCCTCAAGTCTAAATATAGTAAGGCAGTTTGTCGTGTGCGTATCATGGCCACGCATGCTTATATCGCCTTTCCGTTTCTCTACCAGGGTTGCGCTTTAAAACCACGGCGCCGCAAGTTTGCTTCAGTGACTTTTCTTTCCTTCCCTTTTCTCCACCCTTAAGCTGGCTCTCTTAACTACTACACGGAGAGACAAAGCAACAGCGCGCGCTTTAGATCCTATAGATGAGATGAATATTTACAATTATTATTAGGGTTATAATTATATTCGAGTGCTGATTGCGTGTTATAGTTTGTTAACGAAGCTTCCACTGAAGTCTAAATATCGTAAGGCAGTTTGTCGTGTGCGTATCATGG
This sequence comes from Dermacentor variabilis, assembly GCF_050947875.1. NCBI lineage: Eukaryota > Metazoa > Arthropoda > Arachnida > Ixodida > Ixodidae > Dermacentor > Dermacentor variabilis. The sequence goes on from NC_134573.1 coordinate 31,694,553, forward strand.
ACACGCATACTTATATCGCCTTCCGTTTCCCTACCACGGTTGCGCTTCAAATCCATGGCGCTGCAATATTGCTTTCCTCTCCTTCCTTGTCCGCCCTTAAACTGGCTCTCTTAACTACTACACGCAGAGACAAAGCAACAGCGCGCGCATGCGATCCCATAGATGAGATGAATACATATATATAGAAAAGTATCAGTCATAGCTCTGGTAGTATAGCCTTCTGTGCCGTTTCTTCTTTTTCTTTGAAAGAAGTCCTATTAGGGTTATTATAATTACACGCAGGTATTTCGCCCTCGCCAGCAGCAGTACTTCAGATAGCTATTCCGGCGGCCAGCTTGCCACGCTATGCTTGCCGCCCTCGCACCTGTTTATGCTTCTCCTAGACGCTGGAGCCATACTATGCCCGCGTCACCTTGAGCGATCGGAAAGCTCGTTTTCCACTCTTGGCCGGCGGAGAGGGGAGGCTTCGTTCCGACCGCGAAGGTCTCAACATCTCAGTAAGGTGCCTGGTGGTGGTCTCGTGCTGACGATGCCATCTCGGTGAGCGCATATTTCCCCCCTCATCTTTTAAGAGATTCAATACATACAAGCATTTGTCTCGCAAACCAGATTTATTTCAAGGGAATTTTCCACGTCTCAATAATTTCTCTCGTATTCTTCTGCTGATTGCCGTGTTATAGTTTGTTAACGAAGCTTTCCCTCAAGTTTAAATATTTTAAGGCAGTTTGTCGTGTACGTATCATGGCCACGCATGCTTATATCGCCTTCCGTTTCCCTACCACGGTTGCGCTTCAAAACCACGGCGCTGCAATATTGCTTTCCTCTCCTTCCTTCTTCTCCGCCCTTAAACTGGCTCTCTTAACTACTACACGCAGAGCCAAAGCAACAGCGCGCGCATGCGTCCAATAGATGAGATGAATACATATATACAGAAAAGTATCAGTCATAGCTCTGGTAGTATAGCCTTCTGAGCCGTTTCCTTTCTTTTCTTTTTTTTCTGTGAAAGAAGTCCTATTAGGGTTATTATAATTACACGAAGGTATTTCGCCCTCGCCAGCAGCAGTACTTGAGATAGCTATTCCGGCGGCCAGCTTCCCACGCTATGCGTGCCGCCCTCGCACCTGTTTAAGCTTTTCCTAGACGCTAGAGCTATACTATGTCCGCGCAACCTTGAGCGATCGGAAAGCGCGTTTTCCCCTCTTGGCCGGCGGACAGGGGAGGCTTCGTTCCGGCCGCGAAGCTCTCAACATCTCAGTAAGGTGCCTGGTGGTGGTCTCGTGCTGACGATGCCGTCTCGGTGAGCGCATATTTCCCCCCTCATCTTTTAAGAGATTCAATACATACAAGCATTTCTCTCGCAAACCAGATTTATTTCAAGGGAATTTTCCACGTCTCAATAAATTCTCTCGTATTCGAGTGCTGATTGCCGCGTTATAGTTTGTTAACGAAGCTTTCCCTCAAGTCTAAATATTTTAAGGCCAGTTTGTCGTGTACATATCATGGCCACGCAAGCTTATATCGCCTTCCGTCTCTCTACCACGGTTGCGCTTTAAAACCGCGGCGCTGCAAGTTTGCTCAGAGACTTTCCTTTGCTTCCCTCTTCTCCGCCCTTAAATGTCTCTCTTAACTAGAGCCAAAGCAACAGCGCGCGCTTTAGATCCTATAGATGAGATGAATATTTACAATTATTATTAGGGTTATAATGATATTCGAGTGCTGATTGCCGTGTTATAGTTTGTTAACGAAACTTACCCTCAAGTCTAAATATTGTAAGGCAGTTTGTCGTGTGCGTATCATGGCCACGCATGCTTATGTCGCCTTTCCGTTTCTCTACCAGGGTTGCGCTTTAAAACCACGGCGCCGCAAGTTTGCTTCAGTGACTTTTCTTTCCTTACCTTTTCTCCGCCCTTAAGCTGGCTCTCTTAACTACTACACGCAGAGAAAAAGCAACAGCGCGCGCTTTAGATCCTATAGATGAGATGAATATTTACAATTATTATTAGGGTTATAATTATATTCGAGTGCTGATTGCCGTGTTATAGTTTGTTAACGAAGCTTCCACTGAAGTCTAAATATCGTAAGGCAGTTTGTCGTGTGCGTATCATGGACACGCATACTTATATCGCCTTCTGCTTCCCTACCACGGTTGCGCTTCAAATCCACGGCGCTGCAATATTGCTTTCCTCTCCTTCCTTCTCCGCCCTTAAACTGGCTCTCTTAACTACTACAAGCAGAGACAAAACAACAGCGCGCGCATGCGATCCCATAGATGAGATGAATACATATATATAGAAAAGTATCAGTCATAGCTCTGGTAGTATAGCCTTCTGAGCCGTTTCCTTTTTTTCTTTTTTTTCTGTGAAAGAAGTCCTATTAGGGTTATTATAATTACACGAAGGTATTTCGCCCTCGCCAGCAGCAGTACTTGAGATAGCTATTCCGGCTGCTAGCTTCCCACGCTATGCGTGCCGCCCTCGCACCAGTTTAAGCTTTTCCTAGACGCTAGCGCTATACTATGCCCGCGCAACCTTGAGCGATCGGAAAGCGCGTTTTCCACTCTTGGCCGGCGGAGAGGGGAGGCTTCGTTCCCGCCGCGAAGCTCTCCACATCTCAGTAAGGTGCCTGGTGGTGGTCTCGTGCTGACGATGCCCTCTCGGTGAGCGCATATTTCCCCCCTCATCTTTTAAGAGATTCAATACATACAAGCATTTGTCTCGCAAACCAGATTTATTTCAATGGAATTTTCCACGTCCCAATAAATTCTCTCGTGGTATTCGAGTGCTGATTGCCGTGTTATAGTTTGTTAACGAAGCTTTCCTTGAAGTTTAAATATTTTAAGGCAGTTTGTCGTGTATGTATCATGGCCACGCACGCTTATATCGCCTTCCGTCTCTCTACCACAGTTGCGCTTTAAAACCGCGGCGCTGCATGTTTGCTTCAGAGACTTTCCTTTCCTTCCCTCTTCTCCGCCCTTAAACTGTCTCTCTTAACTACTACACTCAGAGCCAAAGCAACAGCGCGCGCTTTAGATCCTACAGATGAGATGAATATTTGCAATTAATATTAGGGTTATAATTATATTCGAGTGCTGATTGCCGTGTTATAGTTTGTTAACGAATCTTCCCCTCAAGTCTAAATATTGTAAGGCAGTTTGTCGTGTGCGTATCATGGCCACGCATGCTTATATCGCCTTTCCGTTTCTCTACCACGGTTGCGCTTTAAAACCATGGCGCTGCAAGTTTGCTTCAGAGACTTTCCTTTCCTTCCCTTAAACTGGCTCTCTTAACTACTACACGCTGAGCCAAAGCAACAGCGCGCGCTTTAAATCCTATAGATGAGATGAATATTTACAATTAATATTAGGGTTATAATTATATTCGAGTGCTCATTGCCGTGTTATAGTTTGTTAACGAAGCTTCCACTCAAGTCTAAATATTGTAAGGCAGTTTGTCCTGTGCGTATCATGGACATGCATGCTTATATCTCCTTCCGTTTCCCTACCACGGTTGCGCTTTAAAACCACAGCGCTGCAATATTGCTTTCCTCTCCTTCCTTCTTCTTCGCACTTAAACTGGCTCTCTTTACTACTACACTCAGAGGCAAAGCAACAGCGCGCGCATGCGATCCCATAGATGAGATGAATACATATATATAGAAAAGTATCAGTCATAGCTCTGGTAGTATAGCCTTCTGAGCCGTTTCCTTCTTTTTCTTTTTTTTTCTTTGAAAGAAGTCCTATCAGGGTTATTATAATTACACGAAGGTACTTTGCCCTCGCCAGCAGCAGTACTTGAGATAGCTATTCCGGCGGCTAGCTTCCCACGCTATGCGTGCCACCCTCGCACCTGTTTAAGCTTTTCCTAGACGCTAGAGCTATACTATGCCCGCGCAACCTTGAGCGATCGGAAAGCGCGTTTTCCACTCTTGGCCGGCGGAGAGGGGAGGCTTCGTTCCGGCCGCGAAGCTCTCCACATCACAGTAAGGTGCCTGGTGGTGGTCTCGTGCTGACGATGCCCTCTATGTGAATGCACATTTCCCCCTCATCTTTTAAGAGATTCAATACATACAAGCATTTGTCTCGCAAACCAGATTTATTTCAAGGGAATTTTCCACGTCCCAATAGATTCTCTCGTGGTATTCGAGCGCCGATTGCCGTGTTATAGTTTGTTAACGAAGCTTTCCCTCAAGCTTAAATATTTTAAGGCAGTTTGTCGTGTACGTATCATGGCCACGCACGCTTATATCGCCTTCCGTCTCTCTACCACAGTTGCGCTTTAAAACCGCGGCGCTGCATGTTTGCTTCAGAGACTTTCCTTTCCTTCCCTCTTCTCCGCCCTTAAACTGTCTCTCTTAACTACTACACTCAGAGCCAAAGCAACAACGCGCGCTTTAGATCCTACAGATGAGATGAATCTTTGCAATAATTTTTAGGGTTATAATTATATTCGAGTGCTGATTGCCGTGTTATAGTTTGTTAACGAATCTTCCCCTCAAGTCTAAATATTGTAAGGCAGTTTTTCGTGTGCGTATCATGGCCACGCATGCTTATATCGCCTTTCCGTTTCTCTACCACGGTTGCGCTTTAAAACCACGGCGCTGCAAGTTTGCTTCAGACTTTCCTTTCCTTCCCTTAAACTGGCTCTCTTAAGTACTACACGCAGAGCCAAAGTAACAGCGCGCGCTTTAAATTCTATAGATGAGATGAATATTTACAATTAATATTAGGGTTTTAATTATATTCGAGTGCTGATTGCCGTGTTATAGTTTGTTAACGAAACTTCCCCTCAAGTCTAAATATTGTAATGCAGTTTGTCGTGTGCGTATCATGGCCACGCATGCTTATATCGCCTTTCCGTTTCTCTACCACGGTTGCGCTTTAAAACCATGGCGCTGCAAGTTTGCTTCAGAGACTTTCCTTTACTTCCCTTAAACTGGCTCTCTTAACTACTACACGCTGAGCCAAAGCAACAGCGCGCGCTTTAAATCCTATAGATGAGATGAATATTTACAATTAATATTAGGGTTATCATTATATTCGAGTGCTCATTGCCGTGTTATAGTTTGTTAACGAAGCTTCCACTCAAGTCTAAATATTGTAAGGCAGTTTCTCGTGTGCGTATCATGGACATGCATGCTTATATCGCCTTCCGTTTCCCTACCACGGTTGCGCTTTAAAACCACGGTGCTGCAATATTGCTTTCCTCTCCTTCCTTCTTCTCCGCACTTAAACTGGCTCTCTTAACTACTACACGCAGAGGCAAAGCAACAGCGCGCGCATGCGATCCCATAGATGAGATGAATACATATATATAGAAAAGTATCAGCCATAGCTCTGGTAGTATAGCCTTCTGAGCCGTTTCTTTCTTTTTCTTTTTTTTTCTTTGAAAGAAGTCCTATCAGGGTTATTATAATTACACGAAGGTACTTTGCCCTCGCCAACAGCAGTACTTGAGATAGCTATTCCGGCGGCTAGCTTCCCACGCTATTCGTGCCGCCCTCGCACCTGTTTAAGCTTTTCCTAGACGCTAGAGCTATACTATGCCCGCGCAACCTTGAGCGATGGGAAAGCGCGTTTTCCACTCTTGGCCGGCGGAGAGTGGAGGCTTCGTTCCGGCCGCGAAGCTCTCCACATCTCAGTAAGGTGCCTGGTGGTGGTCTCGCGCTGACGATGCCCTTTCGGTGAGCGCATATTTCCCCCCTCATCTTTTAAGAGATTCAATACATACAAGCATTTGTCTCGCAAACCAGATTTATTTCAAGGGAATTTTCCACGTCTCAATAAATTCTCTCGTCGTATTCGAGTGCTGATTGCCGCGTTATAGTTTGTTAACGAAGCTTTCCCTCAAGTCTAAATATATTAAGGCAGTTTGTCGCGTACGTATCATGGCCACGCAAGCTTATATCGCCTTCCGTCTCTCTACCACGGTTGCGCTTTAAAACCGCGGCGCTGCAAGTTTGCTTAGAGACTTTCCTTTCCTTCCCTCTTCTCCGCCTTTAAACTGTCTCTCTTAACTACTACACGCAGAGCCAAAGCAACAGCGCGCGCTTTAGATCCTATAGATGAGATGAATATTTACAATTATTATTAGGGTTATAATTATATTCGAGTGCTGATTGCCGTGTTATAGTTTGTTAACGAAACTTACCCTCAAGTCTAAATATTGTAAGACAGTTTGTCGTGTGCGTATCATGGCCACGCATGTTTATATCGCCTTTCCGTTTCTCTACCAGGGTTGCGCTTTAAAACCACGGCGCCGCAAGTTTGCTTCAGTGACTTTCCTTTCCTTCCCTTTTCTCCGCCCTTAAGCTGGCTCTCTTAACTACTACACGTAGGGACAAAGCAACAAAGCGCGCTTTAGATCCTATAGATGAGATGAATATTTACAAATGTTATTAGGGTTATAATTATATTCGAGTGCTGATTGCCGTGTTATAGTTTGTTAACGAAACTTCTCCTCAAGTCTAAATATTGTAAGGCAGTTTGTCATTTGCGTATCATGGACACACATGCTTATATCGCCTTCCGTTTCCCTACCTCGGTTGCGCTTTAAAACCACGGCACTGCAATATTGCTTTCCTCTCCTTCCTTCTTCTCCACTCTCAAACTGGCTCTCTTAACTACTACACGCGGAGCCAAAGCAACAGCGCGCACATGCGATCCCATAGATGCGATGAATACATATATATAGAAAAGTATCAGTCATAGGTCTGGTAGTATAGCCTTCTGAGCCGTTTCCCTTTTTATCTTTTTTTTCTTTGAAAGAAGTCCTATTAGGGTTATTATATTTAGACGAAGGTATTTCGCCCTCGCCAGCAGCAGTACTTGAGATAGCTATTCCGGCTGCTAGCTTCCCACGCTATGCGAGCCGCCCTCGCACCTGTTTAAGCTTTTCCTAGACGCTAGCACTATACTATGCACGTGCACCCTTGAGCGATCGGAAAGCGCGTTTTCCACTCTTGGCCGGCGGAGAGGGGAGGCTTCGTTCCGGCCGCGAAGCTCTCCACATCTCAGTAAGGTGCCTGGTGGTGGTCTCGTGCTGACGATGCCCTCTCCGTGAGCGCATATTTCCCCCCTCATCTTTTAAGAGATTCAATACATACATGCATTTGTCTCGCAAACCAGATTTATTTCAAGGGAATTTTCCACGTCTCAATAAATTCTCTCGTCGTATTCGAGTGCTGATTGCCGCGTTATAGTTTGTTAACGAAGCTTTCCCTCAAGTCTAAATATTTTAAGGCAGTTTGTCATGCACGTATCATGGCCACGCAAGCTTATATCGCCTTCCGTCTCTCTACCACGGTTGCGTTTTAAAACCGCGGCGCTGCAAGTTTGCTCAGAGACTTTCCTTTGCTTCCCTCTTCTCCGCCCTTAAATGTCTCTCTTAACTACTACTATAGAGCCAAAGCAACAGCGCGCGCTTTAGATCCTATAGATGAGATGAATATTTACAATTAAAATTAGGGTTATAATTATATTCGAGTGTTGATTGCCGTGTTATAGTTTGTTAACGAAACTTCCCCTCAAGTCTAAATATTGTAAGGCAGTTCGTCGTGTGCGTATCATGGCCACGCATGCTTATATCGCCTTTCCGTTTCTCTACCAGGGTTGCGCTTTAAAACCACGGCGCCGCAAGTTTGCTTCAGTGACTTTCCTTTCCTTCCCTTTTCTCCGCCCTTAAGCTGGCTCTCTTAACTACTACACGTAGAGACAAAGCAACAGCGTGCGCTTTAGATCCTATAGATGAGATGAATATTTACAATTATTATTAGGGTTTTAATTATATTCGAGTGCTGATTGCCGTGTTATAGTTTGTTAACGAAGCTTCCCATAAGTCTAAATATCGCAAGGCAGTTTGTCGTGTGCGTATCATGGACACGCATGCTTATATCGCCTTCCGTTTCCCTACCACGGTTGCGCTTCAAAACCACGGCGCTGCAATATTGCTTTCCTCTCCTTCCTTCTTCTCCGCCCTTAAACTGGCTCTCTTAACTACTACATGCATAGCCAAAGCAACAGCGCGCGCATGCGATCCCATAGATGAGATGAATACATATATATATAAAAGTATCAGTCATAGCTCTGGTAGTATAGCCATCTGAGCCGTTTCCTTCTTTCTTTTCTTTTCTTTGAAAGAAGTCCTATTAGGGTTATTATAATTACACGAAGGTATTTCGCCCTCGCCAGCAGCAGTACTTGAGATAGCTATTCCGGCGTGTAGCTTCCCACGCTATGCGTGCCACCCTCGCACCTGTTTAAGCTTTTCCTAGACGCTAGCGCTATACTATGCCCGCGCAACCTTGAGCGATCGGAAAGCGCGTTTTCCAGTCTTGGCCGCGGAGAGGGGAGGCTTCGTTCCGACCGCGAAGGTCTCAACATCTCAGTAAGGTGCCTGGTGGTGGTCTCATGCTGACGATGCCGTCTCGGTGAGCGCATATTTCCCCCCTCATCTTTTAAGAGATTCAATACATACAAGCATTTGTCTCGCAAACCAGATTTATTTCAAGGGAATTTTCCACGTCTCAATAAATTCTCTCGTATTCGAGTGCTGATTGCCGCGTTATAGTTTGTTAACGAAGCTTTCCCTCAAGTTTAAATATCTTAAGGCAGTTTGTCGTGTACATATCATGGCCACGCAAGCTTATAACGCCTTCCGTCTCTCTACCACGGTTGCGTTTTAAAACCGCGGCGCTGCAAGTTTGCTCAGAGACTTTCCTTTGCTTCCCTCTTCTCCGCCCTTAAATGTCTCTCTTAACTACTACACCAGAGCCAAAGCAACAGCGCGCGCTTTAGATCCTATAGATGAGATGAATATTTACAATTATTATTAGGGTTATAATGATATTCGAGAGCTGATTGCCGTGTTATAGTTTGTTAACGAAACTTACCCTCAAGTCTAAATATAGTAAGGCAGTTTGTCGTGTGCGTATCATGGCCACGCATGCTTATATCGCCTTTCCGTTTCTCTACCAGGGTTGCGCTTTAAAACCACGGCGCCGCAAGTTTGCTTCAGTGACTTTTCTTTCCTTCCCTTTTCTCCACCCTTAAGCTGGCTCTCTTAACTACTACACGGAGAGACAAAGCAACAGCGCGCGCTTTAGATCCTATAGATGAGATGAATATTTACAATTATTATTAGGGTTATAATTATATTCGAGTGCTGATTGCGTGTTATAGTTTGTTAACGAAGCTTCCACTGAAGTCTAAATATCGTAAGGCAGTTTGTCGTGTGCGTATCATGGACACGCATACTTATATCGCCTTCCGTTTCCCTACCACGGTTGCGCTTCAAATCCATGGCGCTGCAATATTGCTTTCCTCTCCTTCCTTGTCCGCCCTTAAACTGGCTCTCTTAACTACTACACGCAGAGACAAAGCAACAGCGCGCGCATGCGATCCCATAGATGAGATGAATACATATATATAGAAAAGTATCAGTCATAGCTCTGGTAGTATAGCCTTCTGAGCCGTTTCCTTTCTTTTCTTTTTTTTCTGTGAAAGAAGTCCTATTAGGGTTATTATAATTACACGAAGGTATTTCGCCCTCGCCAGCAGCAGTACTTGAGATAGCTATTCCGGCGGCCAGCTTCCCACGCTATGCGTGCCGCCCTCGCACCTGTTTAAGCTTTTCCTAGACGCTAGAGCTATACTATGTCCGCGCAACCTTGAGCGATCGGAAAGCGCGTTTTCCACTCTTGGCCGGCGGACAGGGGAGGCTTCGTTCCGGCCGCGAAGGTCTCAACATCTCAGTAAGGTGCCTGGTGGTGGTCTCGTGCTGACGATGCCATCTCGGTGAGCGCATATTTCCCCCCTCATCTTTTAAGAGATTCAATACATACAAGCATTTGTCTCGCAAACCAGATTTATTTCAAGGGAATTTTCCACGTCTCAATAATTTCTCTCGTATTCTTCTGCTGATTGCCGTGTTATAGTTTGTTAACGAAGCTTTCCCTCAAGTTTAAATATTTTAAGGCAGTTTGTCGTGTACGTATCATGGCCACGCATGCTTATATCGCCTTCCGTTTCCCTACCACGGTTGCGCTTCAAAACCACGGCGCTGCAATATTGCTTTCCTCTCCTTCCTTCTTCTCCGCCCTTAAACTGGCTCTCTTAACTACTACACGCAGAGCCAAAGCAACAGCGCGCGCATGCGTCCAATAGATGAGATGAATACATATATACAGAAAAGTATCAGTCATAGCTCTGGTAGTATAGCCTTCTGAGCCGTTTCCTTTCTTTTCTTTTTTTTCTGTGAAAGAAGTCCTATTAGGGTTATTATAATTACACGAAGGTATTTCGCCCTCGCCAGCAGCAGTACTTGAGATAGCTATTCCGGCGGCCAGCTTCCCACGCTATGCGTGCCGCCCTCGCACCTGTTTAAGCTTTTCCTAGACGCTAGAGCTATACTATGTCCGCGCAACCTTGAGCGATCGGAAAGCGCGTTTTCCACTCTTGGCCGGCGGACAGGGGAGGCTTCGTTCCGGCCGCGAAGCTCTCAACATCTCAGTAAGGTGCCTGGTGGTGGTCTCGTGCTGACGATGCCGTCTCGGTGAGCGCATATTTCCCCCCTCATCTTTTAAGAGATTCAATACATACAAGCATTTCTCTCGCAAACCAGATTTATTTCAAGGGAATTTTCCACGTCTCAATAAATTCTCTCGTATTCGAGTGCTGATTGCCGCGTTATAGTTTGTTAACGAAGCTTTCCCTCAAGTCTAAATATTTTAAGGCCAGTTTGTCGTGTACATATCATGGCCACGCAAGCTTATATCGCCTTCCGTCTCTCTACCACGGTTGCGCTTTAAAACCGCGGCGCTGCAAGTTTGCTCAGAGACTTTCCTTTGCTTCCCTCTTCTCCGCCCTTAAATGTCTCTCTTAACTAGAGCCAAAGCAACAGCGCGCGCTTTAGATCCTATAGATGAGATGAATATTTACAATTATTATTAGGGTTATAATGATATTCGAGTGCTGATTGCCGTGTTATAGTTTGTTAACGAAACTTACCCTCAAGTCTAAATATTGTAAGGCAGTTTGTCGTGTGCGTATCATGGCCACGCATGCTTATATCGCCTTTCCGTTTCTCTACCAGGGTTGCGCTTTAAAACCACGGCGCCGCAAGTTTGCTTCAGTGACTTTTCTTTCCTTACCTTTTCTCCGCCCTTAAGCTGGCTCTCTTAACTACTACACGCAGAGAAAAAGCAACAGCGCGCGCTTTAGATCCTATAGATGAGATGAATATTTACAATTATTATTAGGGTTATCATTATATTCGAGTGCTGATTGCCGTGTTATAGTTTGTTAACGAAGCTTCCACTGAAGTCTAAATATCGTAAGGCAGTTTGTCGTGTGCGTATCATGGACACGCATACTTATATCGCCTTCTGCTTCCCTACCACGGTTGCGCTTCAAATCCACGGCGCTGCAATATTGCTTTCCTCTCCTTCCTTCTCCGCCCTTAAACTGGCTCTCTTAACTACTACAAGCAGAGACAAAGCAACAGCGCGCGCATGCGATCCCATAGATGAGATGAATACATATATATAGAAAAGTATCAGTCATAGCTCTGGTAGTATAGCCTTCTGAGCCGTTTCCTTTTTTTCTTTTTTTTCTGTGAAAGAAGTCCTATTAGGGTTATTATAATTACACGAAGGTATTTCGCCCTCGCCAGCAGCAGTACTTGAGATAGCTATTCCGGCTGCTAGCTTCCCACGCTATGCGTGCCGCCCTCGCACCAGTTTAAGCTTTTCCTAGACGCTAGCGCTATACTATGCCCGCGCAACCTTGAGCGATCGGAAAGCGCGTTTTCCACTCTTGGCCGGCGGAGAGGGGAGGCTTCGTTCCCGCCGCGAAGCTCTCCACATCTCAGTAAGGTGCCTGGTGGTGGTCTCGTGCTGACGATGCCCTCTCGGTGAGCGCATATTTCCCCCCTCATCTTTTAAGAGATTCAATACATACAAGCATTTGTCTCGCAAACCAGATTTATTTCAATGGAATTTTCCACGTCCCAATAAATTCTCTCGTGGTATTCGAGTGCTGATTGCCGTGTTATATTTTGTTAACGAAGCTTTCCTTGAAGTTTAAATATTTTAAGGCAGTTTGTCGTGTATGTATCATGGCCACGCACGCTTATATCGCCTTCCGTCTCTCTACCACAGTTGCGCTTTAAAACCGCGGCGCTGCATGTTTGCTTCAGAGACTTTCCTTTCCTTCCCTCTTCTCCGCCCTTAAACTGTCTCTCTTAACTACTACACTCAGAGCCAAAGCAACAGCGCGCGCTTTAGATCCTACAGATGAGATGAATATTTGCAATTAATATTAGGGTTATAATTATATTCGAGTGCTGATTGCCGTGTTATAGTTTGTTAACGAATCTTCCCCTCAAGTCTAAATATTGTAAGGCAGTTTGTCGTGTGCGTATCATGGCCACGCATGCTTATATCGCCTTTCCGTTTCTCTACCACGGTTGCGCTTTAAAACCATGGCGCTGCAAGTTTGCTTCAGAGACTTTCCTTTCCTTCCCTTAAACTGGCTCTCTTAACTACTACACGCTGAGCCAAAGCAACAGCGCGCGCTTTAAATCCTATAGATGAGATGAATATTTACAATTAATATTAGGGTTATAATTATATTCGAGTGCTCATTGCCGTGTTATAGTTTGTTAACGAAGCTTCCACTCAAGTCTAAATATTGTAAGGCAGTTTGTCCTGTGCGTATCATGGACATGCATGCTTATATCTCCTTCCGTTTCCCTACCACGGTTGCGCTTTAAAACCACAGCGCTGCAATATTGCTTTCCTCTCCTTCCTTCTTCTTCGCACTTAAACTGGCTCTCTTTACTACTACACTCAGAGGCAAAGCAACAGCGCGCGCATGCGATCCCATAGATGAGATGAATACATATATATAGAAAAGTATCAGTCATAGCTCTGGTAGTATAGCCTTCTGAGCCGTTTCCTTCTTTTTCTTTTTTTTTCTTTGAAAGAAGTCCTATCAGGGTTATTATAATTACACGAAGGTACTTTGCCCTCGCCAGCAGCAGTACTTGAGATAGCTATTCCGGCGGCTAGCTTCCCACGCTATGCGTGCCACCCTCGCACCTGTTTAAGCTTTTCCTAGACGCTAGAGCTATACTATGCCCGCGCAACCTTGAGCGATCGGAAAGCGCGTTTTCCACTCTTGGCCGGCGGAGAGGGGAGGCTTCGTTCCGGCCGCGAAGCTCTCCACATCACAGTAAGGTGCCTGGTGGTGGTCTCGTGCTGACGATGCCCTCTATGTGAATGCACATTTCCCCCTCATCTTTTAAGAGATTCAATACATACAAGCATTTGTCTCGCAAACCAGATTTATTTCAAGGGAATTTTCCACGTCCCAATAGAATCTCTCGTGGTATTCGAGCGCCGATTGCCGTGTTATAGTTTGTTAACGAAGCTTTCCCTCAAGCTTAAATATTTTAAGGCAGTTTGTCGTGTACGTATCATGGCCACGCACGCTTATATCGCCTTCCGTCTCTATACCACAGTTGCGCTTTAAAACCGCGGCGCTGCATGTTTGCTTCAGAGACTTTCCTTTCCTTCCCTCTTCTCCGCCCTTAAACTGTCTCTCTTAACTACTACACTCAGAGCCAAAGCAACAACGCGCGCTTTAGATCCTACAGATGAGATGAATCTTTGCAATAATTTTTAGGGTTATAATTATATTCGAGTGCTGATTGCCGTGTTATAGTTTGTTAACGAATCTTCCCCTCAAGTCTAAATATTGTAAGGCAGTTTTTCGTGTGCGTATCATGGCCACGCATGCTTATATCGCCTTTCCGTTTCTCTACCACGGTTGCGCTTTAAAACCACGGCGCTGCAAGTTTGCTTCAGACTTTCCTTTCCTTCCCTTAAACTGGCTCTCTTAAGTACTACACGCAGAGCCAAAGTAACAGCGCGCGCTTTAAATTCTATAGATGAGATGAATATTTACAATTAATATTAGGGTTTTAATTATATTCGAGTGCTGATTGCCGTGTTATAGTTTGTTAACGAAACTTCCCCTCAAGTCTAAATATTGTAATGCAGTTTGTCGTGTGCGTATCATGGCCACGCATGCTTATATCGCCTTTCCGTTTCTCTACCACGGTTGCGCTTTAAAACCATGGCGCTGCAAGTTTGCTTCAGAGACTTTCCTTTACTTCCCTTAAACTGGCTCTCTTAACTACTACACGCTGAGCCAAAGCAACAGCGCGCGCTTTAAATCCTATAGATGAGATGAATATTTACAATTAATATTAGGGTTATCATTATATTCGAGTGCTCATTGCCGTGTTATAGTTTGTTAACGAAGCTTCCACTCAAGTCTAAATATTGTAAGGCAGTTTCTCGTGTGCGTATCATGGACATGCATGCTTATATCGCCTTCCGTTTCCCTACCACGGTTGCGCTTTAAAACCACGGTGCTGCAATATTGCTTTCCTCTCCTTCCTTCTTCTCCGCACTTAAACTGGCTCTCTTAACTACTACACGCAGAGGCAAAGCAACAGCGCGCGCATGCGATCCCATAGATGAGATGAATACATATATATAGAAAAGTATCAGCCATAGCTCTGGTAGTATAGCCTTCTGAGCCGTTTCTTTCTTTTTCTTTTTTTTCTTTGAAAGAAGTCCTATCAGGGTTATTATAATTACACGAAGGTACTTTGCCCTCGCCAACAGCAGTACTTGAGATAGCTATTCCGGCGGCTAGCTTCCCACGCTATTCGTGCCGCCCTCGCACCTGTTTAAGCTTTTCCTAGACGCTAGAGCTATACTATGCCCGCGCAACCTTGAGCGATGGGAAAGCGCGTTTTCCACTCTTGGCCGGCGGAGAGGGGAGCCTTCGTTCCGGCCGCGAAGCTCTCCACATCACAGTAAGGTGCCTGGTGGTGGTCTCGTGCTGACGATGCCCTCTCTGTGAATGCATATTTCCCCCTCATCTTTTAAGAGATTCAATACATACAAGCATTTGTCTCGCAAACCAGATTTATTTCAAGGGAATTTTCCACGTCTCAATAATTTCTCTCGTCGTATTCGAGTGCTCATTGCCATGTTATAGTTTGTTAACGAAGCTTTCCCTCAAGTCTAAATATTTTAAGGCAGTTTGTCGTGTACATATCATGGCCACGTACACTTATATCGCCTTACGTCTCTCTACCACGGTTGCGCTTTAAAACCACGGCGCTGCAAGTTTGCTTCAGAGACTTTCCTTTCATTCCCTCTTCTCCGCCCTTAAACTGTCTCTCTTAACTACTACACGCAGAGGCAAAGCAACAGCGCGCGCTTTAGATCCTATACATGAGATGAATATTTAAATTATTATTAGGGTTATAATTAAATTCGAGTGCTGATTGCCGTGTTATAGTTTGTTAACAAAACTTCCCCTCAAGTCTAAATATTGTAAGGCAGTTTGTCGTGTGCGTATCATGGCCACGCATGCTTTATCGCCTTTCCGTTTCTCTACCACGGTTGCGCTTTAAAACCACGGCACTGAAAGTTTGCTTCAGAGGCTTTCCTTTCCTTCCCTCTTCTCCGCCCTTAAACTGGCTCTCTTAACTACTACACGCAGAGCCAAAGCAACAGCGCGCGCTTTAGATCCTATAGATGAGATGAAGATTTACAATTATTATTAGGGTTATAATTATATTCGAGTGCTGATTACCGTGTTATAGTTTGTTAAGGAAGCTTCCACTCAAGTCTAAATATTGTAAGGCAGTTTGTCGTGTGCGTATCATGGACACGCATGCTTATAGCGCCTTCCGTTTCCCTACCATGGTTGCACTTTAAAACCACGGCGCTGCAATACTGCTTTCCTCTCCTTCCTTCTTCTCCACTCTTAAACTGGTTCTCTTAACTACCACACGCGGAGCAAAAGCAACAGCGCGCGCATGCGATCCCATAGATGAGATGAATACATATGTATAGAAAAGTATCAGTCATAGCTCTGGTAGTATAGCCTTCTGAGCCGTTTCCTTTTTTTTCTTTTTTTTTCTTTGAAAGAAGTCCTATTAGGGTTATTATATTTACACGAAGGTATTTCGCCCTCGCCAGCAGCAGTGCTTGAGATAGCTATTCCGGCTGCTAGCTTCATACACTATGCGTGCCGCCCTCGCACCTGTTTTTAAGCTTTTCCTAGACGCTAGCGCTATACTATGCCCGTGCAACCTTGAGCGATCGGAAAGCGCGTTTTCCCCTCTTGGCCGGCGGAGAGTGGAGGCTTCGTTCCGGCCGCGAAGCTCTCCACATCTCAGTAAGGTGCCTGGTGGTGGTCTCGCGCTGACGATGCCCTTTCGGTGAGCGCATATTTCCCCCCTCATCTTTTAAGAGATTCAATACATACAAGCATTTGTCTCGCAAACCAGATTTATTTCAAGGGAATTTTCCACGTCTCAATAAATTCTCTCGTCGTATTCGAGTGCTGATTGCCGCGTTATAGTTTGTTAACGAAGCTTTCCCTCAAGTCTAAATATATTAAGGCAGTTTGTCGCGTACGTATCATGGCCACGCAAGCTTATATCGCCTTCCGTCTCTCTACCACGGTTGCGCTTTAAAACCGCGGCGCTGCAAGTTTGCTTAGAGACTTTCCTTTCCTTCCCTCTTCTCCGCCTTTAAACTGTCTCTCTTAACTACTACACGCAGAGCCAAAGCAACAGCGCGCGCTTTAGATCCTATAGATGAGATGAATATTTACAATTATTATTAGGGTTATAATTATATTCGAGTGCTGATTGCCGTGTTATAGTTTGTTAACGAAACTTACCCTCAAGTCTAAATATTGTAAGACAGTTTGTCGTGTGCGTATCATGGCCACGCATGTTTATATCGCCTTTCCGTTTCTCTACCAGGGTTGCGCTTTAAAACCACGGCGCCGCAAGTTTGCTTCAGTGACTTTCCTTTCCTTCCCTTTTCTCCGCCCTTAAGCTGGCTCTCTTAACTACTACACGTAGGGACAAAGCAACAAAGCGCGCTTTAGATCCTATAGATGAGATGAATATTTACAAATGTTATTAGGGTTATAATTATATTCGAGTGCTGATTGCCGTGTTATAGTTTGTTAACGAAACTTCTCCTCAAGTCTAAATATTGTAAGGCAGTTTGTCATTTGCGTATCATGGACACACATGCTTATATCGCCTTCCGTTTCCCTACCTCGGTTGCGCTTTAAAACCACGGCACTGCAATATTGCTTTCCTCTCCTTCCTTCTTCTCCACTCTCAAACTGGCTCTCTTAACTACTACACGCGGAGCCAAAGCAACAGCGCGCACATGCGATCCCATAGATGCGATGAATACATATATATAGAAAAGTATCAGTCATAGGTCTGGTAGTATAGCCTTCTGAGCCGTTTCCCTTTTTATCTTTTTTTTCTTTGAAAGAAGTCCTATTAGGGTTATTATATTTACACGAAGGTATTTCGCCCTCGCCAGCAGCAGTACTTGAGACAGCTATTCCGGCTGCTAGCTTCCCACGCTATGCGAGCCGCCCTCGCACCTGTTTAAGCTTTTCCTAGACGCTAGCACTATACTATGCACGTGCACCCTTGAGCGATCGGAAAGCGCGTTTTCCACTCTTGGCCGGCGGAGAGGGGAGGCTTCGTTCCGGCCGCGAAGCTCTCCACATCTCAGTAAGGTGCCTGGTGGTGGTCTCGTGCTGACGATGCCCTCTCCGTGAGCGCATATTTCCCCCCTCATCTTTTAAGAGATTCAATACATACATGCATTTGTCTCGCAAACCAGATTTATTTCAAGGGAATTTTCCACGTCTCAATAAATTCTCTCGTCGTATTCGAGTGCTGATTGCCGCGTTATAGTTTGTTAACGAAGCTTTCCCTCAAGTCTAAATATTTTAAGGCAGTTTGTCATGCACGTATCATGGCCACGCAAGCTTATATCGCCTTCCGTCTCTCTACCACGGTTGCGTTTTAAAACCGCGGCGCTGCAAGTTTGCTCAGAGACTTTCCTTTGCTTCCCTCTTCTCCGCCTTTAAACTGTCTCTCTTAATTACTACACGCAGAGCCAAAGCAACAGCGCGCGCTTTAGATCCTATAGATGAGATGAATATTTACAATTATTATTAGGGTTATAATTATATTCGAGTGCTGATTGCCGTGTTATAGTTTGTTAACGAAACTTCCCCTCAAGTCTAAATATTGTAATGCAGTTTGTCGTGTGCGTATCATGGCCACGCATGCTTATATCGCCTTTCCGTTTCTCTACCACGGTTGCACTTTAAAACCATGGCGCTGCAAGTTTGCTTCAGAGACTCCTTTCCTTCCCCCTTCTCCGCCCTTAAACTGGCTCTCAACTACTACACGAGAAACAAAGCAACAGCGCGCGCTTTAGATCCTATAGATGAGATGAATATTTACAATTATTATTAGGGTTATAATTATATTCGAGTGCTGATTGCCGTGTTATAGTTTGTTAACGAAGCTTCCACTCAAGTCTAAATATTGTAAGGCAGTTTGTCGTGTGCGTATCATGGACACGCATGCTTATATCGCCTTCTGTTTCCCTACCACGGTTGCGCTTTAAAACCACGGCGCTGCAATATTGCTTTCCTCTCCTTCCTTCTTCTCCGCCCTTAAACTGGCTCTCTTAACTACTACATGCATAGCCAAAGCAACAGCGCGCGCATGCGATCCCATAGATGAGATGAATACATATATATATATAAAAGTATCAGTCATAGCTCTGGTAGTATAGCCATCTGAGCCGTTTTCTTCTTTCTTTTTTTTCTTTGAAAGAAGTCCTATTAGGGTTATTATAATTACACGCAGGGATTTCGCCCTCGCCAGCAGCAGTACTTCAGATAGGTATTCCGGCGGCCAGCTTCCCACGCTATGCGTGCCGCCCTCGCACCTGTGTAAGCTTCTCCTAGACGCTAGACCTATACTATGCCCGCGCAACCTTGAGCGATCGGAAAGCTCGTTTTCCACTCTTGGCCGGCGGAGAGGGGAGGCTTCGTTCCGGCCGTGAAGCTCTCAACATCTAAGTAAGGTGCCTGGTGGTGGTCTCGTGCTGACGATGCCGTCTCGGTGAGCGCATATTTCCCCCCTCATCTTTTAAGAGATTCAATACATACAAGCATTTGTCTCGCAAGCCAGATTTATTTCAAGGGAATTTTCCACGTCTCAATAAATTCTCTAGTCGTATTCGAGTGCTGATTGCCGCGTTATAGTTTGTTAACGAAGCTTTCCCTCAAGTTTAAATATTTTAAGGCTGTTTGTCGTGTACGTATCATGGCCACGCATGCTTATATCGCCTTCCGTTTCCCTACCACGGTTGCGCTTCAAAACCACGGCGCTGCAATATTGCTTTCCTCTCCTTCCTTCTTCTCCGCCCTTAAACTGGCTCTCTTAACTACTACACGCAGAGCCAAAGCAACAGCGCGTGCATGCGATCCCATAGATGAGATGAATACATATATACAGAAAAGTATCAGTCATAGCTCTGGTAGTATAGCCTTCTGAGCCGTTTCCTTTTTTTCTTTTTTTCTGTGAAAGAAGTCCTATTAGGGTAATTATAATTACACGAAGGTATTTCGCCCTCGCCAGCAGCAGTACTTGAGATAGCTATTCCGGCGGCCAGCTTCCCACGCTATGCGTGCCGCCCTCGCACCTGTTTAAGCTTTTCCTAGACGCTAGAGCTATACTATGCCCGCGCAACCTTGAGCGATCGGAAAGCGCGTTTTCCCCTCTTGGCCGGCGGAGAGGGGAGGCTTCGTTCCGGCCGCGAAGCTCTCCACATTACAGTAAGGTGCCTGGTGGTGGTCTCGTGCTGACCATGCCCTCTCTGTGAATGCATATTTCCCCCTCATCTTTTAAGAGATTCAATACATACAATCATTTGTCTCGCAAACCAGATTTATTTCAAGGGAATTTTCCACGTCCCAATAAATTCTCTCGTGGTATTCGAGTGCTGATTGCCGTGTTATAGTTTGTTAACGACGCTTTCCCTCAAGTTTAAATATTTTAAGGCAGTTTGTCGTGTACGTATCATGGCCACGCACGCTTATATCGCCTTCCGTCTCTCTACCACAGTTGCGCTTTAAAACCGCGGCGCTGCATGTTTGCTTCAGAGACTTTCCTTTCCTTCCCTCTTCTCCGCCCTTAAACTGTCTCTCTTAACTACTACACTCAGAGCCAAAGCAACAGCGCGCGCTTTAGATCCGACAGATGAGATGAATATTTGCAATTATTTTAGGGTTATAATTATATTCGAGTGCTGATTGCCGTGTTATAGTTTGTTAACGAATCTTCCCCTCAAGTCTAAATATTGTAAGGCAGTTTCTCGTGTGCGTATCATGGCCACGCATGCTTATATCGCCTTTCCGTTTCTCTACCACGGTTGCGCTTTAAAACCACGGCGCTGCAAGTTTGCTTCAGAGACTTTCCTTTCCTTCCCTTAAACTGGCTCTCTTAACTACTACACGCAGAGCCAAAGCAACAGCGCGCGCTTTAAGTCCTATAGATGAGATGAATATTTACAGTTAATATTAGGGTTATAATTATATTCGAGTGCTGATTGCCGTGTTATAGTTTGTTAACGAAGCTTCCACTCAAGTCTAAATATTGTAAGGCAGTTTGTCGTGTGCGTATCATGGACATGCATGGTTATATCGCCTTCCGTTTCCCTACCACGGTTGCGCTTTAAAACCACGGCGCTGCAATATTGCTTTCCTCTCCTTCCTTCTTCTCCGCACTTAACTGGCTCTCTTAACTACTACACGCAGGGGCAAAGCAACAGCGCGCGCATGCGATCCCATAGATGAGATGAATACATATATATAGAAAAGTATCAGCCATAGCTCTGGTAGTATAGCCTTCTGAGCCGTTTCCTTCTTTTTCTTTTTTTTCTTTGAAAGAATTCCTATCAGGGTTATTATAATTACACGAAGGTACTTTGCCCTCGCCAGCAGCAGTACTTGAGATAGCTATTCCGGCGGCTATCTTCCAACGCTATGCGTGCCGCTCTCGCACCTGTTTAAGCTTTTCCTAGACGCTAGAGCTATACTATGCCCGCGCAACCTTGAGCGATCGGAAAGCGCGTTTTCCACTCTTGGCCGGCGGAGAGGGGAGCCTTCGTTCCGGCCGCGAAGCTCTCCACATCACAGTAAGGTGCCTGGTGGTGGTCTCGTGCTGACGATGCCCTCTCTGTGAATGCATATTTCCCCCTCATCTTTTAAGAGATTCAATACATACAAGCATTTGTCTCGCAAACCAGATTTATTTCAAGGGAATTTTCCACGTCTCAATAATTTCTCTCGTCATATTCGAGTGCTCATTGCCGTGTTATAGTTTGTTAACAAAACTTCCCCTCAAGTCTAAATATTGTAAGGCAGTTTGTCGTGTGCGTATCATGGCCACGCATGCTTATATTGCCTTTCCGTTTCTCTACCACGGTTGCGCTTTAAAACCATGGCACTGAAAGTTTGCTTCAGAGGCTTTCCTTTCCTTCCCTCTTCTCCGCCCTTAAACTGGCTCTCTTAACTACTACACGCAGAGCCAAAGCAACAGCGCGCGCTTTAGATCCTATAGATGAGATGAAGATTTACAATTATTATTAGGGTTATAATTATATTCGAGTGCTGATTACCGTGTTATAGTTTGTTAAGGAAGCTTCCACTTAAGGATTACCGTGTTATAGTTTGTTAAGGAAGCTTCCACTTAAGTCTAAATATTGTAAGGCCGTTTGTCGTGTGCGTATCATGGACACGCATGCTTATAGCGCCTTCCGTTTCCCTACCACGGTTGCGCTTATAACCACGGCGCTGCAATATTGCTTTGCTCTCCTTCCTTCTTCTCCACCCTTAAACTGGCTCTCTTACCGACTACACGCGGAGCCAAAGCAACAGCGCGCGCATGCGATCCCATAGATGCGATGAATACATATATATAGAAAAGTATCAGTCATAGGTCTGGTAGTATAGCCTTCTGAGCCGTTTCCCTTTTTATCTTTCTTTTTCTTTGAAAGAAGTCCTATTAGGCTTATTATATTTACACGAAGGTATTTCGCCCTCGCCAGTAGCAGTACTTGAGATAGCTATTCCGGCTGCTAGCTTCCCACGCTATGCGTGCCGCCCTCGCACCTGTTTAAGCTTTTCCTAGACGCTAGCACTATACTATGCACGTGCAACCTTGAGCGATCGGAAAGCGCGTTTTCCACTCTTGGCCGGCGGAGAGGGGAGGCTTCGTTCCGGCCGCGAAGCTCTCCACATCTCAGTAAGGTGCCTGGTGGTGGTCTCGTGCTGACGATGCCCTCTCGGTGAGCGCATATTTCCCCCCTCATCTTTTAAGAGACTCAATACATACAAGCATTTGTCTCGCAAACCAGATTTATTTCAAGGGAATTTTCCACTTCCCAATAAATTCTCTCGCGGTATTCGAGTGCTGATTGCCGTGTTATAGTTTGTTAACGAAGCTTTCCCCCAAGTTTAAATATTTTAAGGCAGTTTGTCGTGTACGTATCATGGCCACGCACGCTTATATCGCCTTCCGTCTCTCTACCACAGTTGCGCTTTAAAACCGCGGCGCTGCATGTTTGCTTCAGAGACTTTCCTTTCCTTCCCTCTTCTCCGCATTTAAACTGTCTCTCTTAACTACTACACGCAGAGCCAAAGCAACAGCGCGCGCTTTAGATCCTATAGATGAGATGAATATTTACAATTATTATTAGGGTTATAATTATATTCGAGTGCTGATTGCCGTGTTATAGTTTGTTAACGAAACTTACCCTCAAGTCTAAATATTGTAAGGCAGTTTGTCGTGTGCGTATCATGGCCACGCATGTTTATATCGCCTTTCCGTTTCTCTACCAGGGTTGCGCTTTAAAAACACGGCGCCGCAAGTTTGCTTCAGTGACTTTCCTTTCCTTCCCTTTTCTCCGCCCTTAAGCTGGCTTTCTTAACTACTACACGTAGGGACAAAGCAACAAAGCGCGCTTTAGATCCTATAGATGAGATGAATATTTACAAATGTTATTAGGGTTATAATTATATTCGAGTGCTTATTGCCGTGTTATAGTTTGTTAACGAAACTTCTCCTCAAGTCTAAATATTGTAAGGCAGTTTGTCATTTGCGTATCATGGACACACATGCTTATATCGCCTTCCGTTTCCCTACCTCGGTTGCGCTTTAAAACCACGCGCTGCAATATTGCTTTCCTCTCCTTCCTTCTTCTCCACTCTCAAACTGGCTCTCTTAACTACTACACGCGGAGCCAAAGCAACAGCGCGCGCATGCGATCCCATAGATGCGATGAATACATATATATAGAAAAGTATCAGTCATAGGTCTGGTAGTATAGCCTTCTGAGCCGTTTCCCTTTTTATCTTTCTTTTTCTTTGAAAGAAGTCCTATTAGGGTTATTATATTTACACGAAGGTATTTCGCCCTCGCCAGCAGCAGTACTTGAGATAGCTATTCCGGCTGCTAGCTTCCCACGCTATGCGTGCCGCCCTCGCACCTGTTTAAGCTTTTCCTAGACGCTAGCACTATACTATGCACGTGCAACCTTGAGCGATCGGAAAGCGCGTTTTCCACTCTTGGCCGGCGGAGAGGGGAGGCTTCGTTCCGGCCGCGAAGCTCTCCACATCTCAGTAAGGTGCCTGGTGGTGGTCTCGTGCTGACGATGCCCTCTCGGTGAGCGCATATTTCCCCCCTCATCTTTTAAGAGATTCAATACATACAAGCATTTGTCTCGCAAACCAGATTTATTTCAAGGGAATTTTCCACGTCTCAATAAATTCTCTCGTCGTATTCGAGTGGTGATTGCCGCGTTATAGTTTGTTAACGAAGCTTTCCCTCAAGTTTAAATATTTTAAGGCAGTTTGTCGTGTACGTATCATGGTCACGCATGCTTATATCGCCTTCCGTCTCTCTGCCACGGTTGCGTTTTAAAACCGCGGCGCTGCAAGTTTGCTCAGAGACTTTCCTTTGCTTCCCTCTTCTCCGCCTTTAAACTGTCTCTCTTAACTACTACACGCAGAGCCAAAGCAACAGCGCGCGCTTTAGATCCTATAGATGAGATGAATATTTACAATTATTATTAGGGTTATAATTATATTCGAGTGCTGATTGCCGTGTTATAGTTTGTTAACGAAACTTCCCCTCAAGTCTAAATATTGTAAGGCGGTTTGTCGTGTGCGTATCATGGCCACGCATGTTTATATCGCCTTTCCGTTTCTCTACCAGGGTTGCGCTTTAAAACTACGGCGCCGCAAGTTTGCCTCAGTGAGTTTCCTTTCCTTCCCTTTTCTCCGCCCTTAAGCTGGCTCTCTTAACTACTACACGTAGGGACAAAGCAACAAAGCGCGCTTTAGATCCTATAGATGAGATGAATATTTACAAATGTTATTAGGGTTATAATTATATTCGAGTGCTGATTGCCGTGTTATAGTTTGTTAACGAAACTTCTCCTCAAGTCTAACAATTGTAAGGCAGTTTGTCATTTGCGTATCATGGACACACATGCTTATATCGCCTTCCGTTTCCCTACCTCGGTTGCGCTTTAAAACCACGGCGCTGCAATATTGCTTTCCTCTCCTTCCTTCTTCTCCACTCTCAAACTGGCTCTCTTAACTACTACATGCATAGCCAAAGCAACAGCCGCGCATGCGATCCCATAGATGAGATGAATACATATATATATATAAAAGTATCAGTCATAGCTCTGGTAGTATAGCCATCTGAGCCGTTTTCTTCTTTCTTTTTTTTCTTTGAAAGAAGTCCTATTAGGGTTATTATAATTACACGCAGGTATTTCGCCCTCTCCAGCAGCAGTACTTCAGATAGTTATTCCGGCGGCCAGCTTCCCACGCTATGCGTGCTGCCCTCGCACCTGTGTAAGCTTCTCCTTGACGCTAGACCTATACTATGCCCGCGCAACCTTGAGCGATCGGAAAGCTCGTTTTCCACTCTTGGCCGGCGGAGAGGGGAGGCTTCGTTCCGGCCGCGAAGCTCTCAACATCTAAGTAAGGTGCCTGGTGGTGGTCTCGTGCTGACGATGCCGTCTCGGTGAGCGCATATTTCCCCCCTCATTTTTTAAGAGATTCAATACATACAAGCGTTTGTCTCGCAAACCAGATTTATTTCAAGGGAATTTTCCACGTCTCAATAAATTCTCTAGTCGTAATCGAGTGCTGATTGCCGCGTTATAGTTTGTTAACGAAGCTTTCCCTCAAGTTTAAATATTATAAGGCAGTTTGTCGTGTACGTATCATGGCCACGCATGCTTATATCGCCTTCCGTTTCCCTACCACGGTTGCGCTTCAAAACCACGGCGCTGCAATATTGCTTTCCTCTCCTTCCTTCTTCTCCGCCCTTAAACTGGCTCTCTTAACTACTACACGCAGAGCCAAAGCAACAGCGCGTGCATGCGATCCCATAGATGAGATGAATACATATATACAGAAAAGTATCAGTCATAGCTCTGGTAGTATAGCCTTCTGAGCCGTTTCGTTTTTTTCTTTTTTTTCTGTGAAAGAAGTCCTATTAGGGTTATTATAATTACACGAAGGTATTTCGCCCTCGCGAGCAGCAGTACTTGAGATAGCTATTCCGGCGGCCAGCTTCCCACGCTATGCGTGCCGCCCTCGCACCTGTTTAAGCTTTTCCTAGACGCTAGAGCTATACTATGCCCGCGCAACCTTGAGCGATCGGAAAGCGCGTTTTCCCCTCTTGGCCGGCGGAGAGGGGAGGCTTCGTTCCGGCCGCGAAGCTCTCAACATCTCAGTAAGGTGCCTGGTGGTGGTCTCGTGCTGACGATGCCGTCTCGGTGAGCGCATATTTCCCCCCTCATCTTTTAAGAGACTCAATACATACAAGCATTTGTCTCACAAACCAGATTTATTTCAACGGAATTTTCCACGTCTCAATAATTTCTCTCGTATTCGAGTGCTGATTGTCGTGTTATAGTTTGTTAGCGAAGCTTTCCCTCAAGTCTAAATATTTTAAGGCAGTTTGTCGTGTACGTATCATGGCCACGCACGCTTATATCGCCTTCCGTCTCTCTACCACAGTTGCGCTTTATAACCGCGGCGCTGCATATTTGCTTCAGAGACTTTCCTTTCCTTCCCTCTTCTCCGCCCTTAAACTGTCTCTGTTAACTACTACACTCAGAGCCAAAGCAACAGCGCGCGCTTTAGATCCTACAGATGAGATGAATATTTGCAATTATTATTAGGGTTATAATTATATTCGAGTGCTGATTGCCGTGTTATAGTTTGTTAACGAAACTTCCCCTCAAGTCTAAATATTGTAAGGCAGTTTGTCGTGTGCGTATCATGGCCACGCATGCTTATATCGCCTTTCCGTTTCTCTACCACGGTTGCGCTTTAAAACCATGGCGCTGCAAGTTTGCTTTAGAGACTTTCCTTTCCTTCCCTTAAACTGGCTCTCTTAACTACTACACGCCAGCCAAAGCAACAGCGCGCGCTTTAAATCCTATAGATGAGATGAATATTTACAATTAATATTAGGGTTATAATTATATTCGAGTGCTGATTGCCGTGTTATAGTTTGTTAACGAAGCTTCCACTCAAGTCTAAATATTGTAAGGCAGTTTGTCGTGTGTGTATCATGGACATGCATGCTTATATCGCCTTCCGTTTCTCTACCAGGGTTGCGCTTTAAAACCACGGCGCCGCAAGTTTGCCTCAGTGACTTTCCTTTCCTTCCCTTTTCTCCGCCCTTAAGCTGGCTCTCTTAACTACTACACGTAGGGACAAAGCAACAAAGCGCGCTTTAGATCCTATAGATGAGATGAATATTTACAAATGTTATTAGGGTTATAATTATATTCGAGTGCTGATTGCCGTGTTATAGTTTGTTAACGAAACTTCTCCTCAAGTCTAAATATTGTAAGGCAGTTTGTCATTTGCGTATCATGGACACACATGCTTATATCGCCTTCCGTTTCCCTACCTCGGTTGCGCTTTAAAACCACGGCGCTGCAATATTGCTTTCCTCTCCTTCCTTCTTCTCCACTCTCAAACTGGCTCTCTTAACTACTACATGCATAGCCAAAGCAACAGCCGCGCATGCGATCCCATAGATGAGATGAATACATATATATATATAAAAGTATCAGTCATAGCTCTGGTAGTATAGCCATCTGAGCCGTTTTCTTCTTTCTTTTTTTTTCTTTGAAAGAAGTCCTATTAGGGTTATTATAATTACACGCAGGTATTTCGCCCTCGCCAGCAGCAGTACTTCAGATAGTTATTCCGGCGGCCAGCTTCCCACGCTATGCGTGCCGCCCTCGCACCTGTGTAAGCTTCTCCTAGACGCTAGACCTATACTATGCCCGCGCAACCTTGAGCGATCGGAAAGCTCGTTTTCCACTCTTGGCCGGCGGAGAGGGGAGGCTTCGTTCCGGCCGCGAAGCTCTCAACATCTAAGTAAGGTGCCTGGTGGTGGTCTCGTGCTGACGATGCCGTCTCGGTGAGCGCATATTTCCCCCCTCATCTTTTAAGAGATTCAATACATACAAGCGTTTGTCTCGCAAACCAGATTTATTTCAAGGGAATTTTCCACGTCTCAATAAATTCTCTAGTCGTATTCGAGTGCTGATTGCCGCGTTATAGTTTGTTAACGAAGCTTTCCCTCAAGTTTAAATATTTTAAGGCAGTTTGTCGTGTACGTATCATGGCCACGCATGCTTATATCGCCTTCCGTTTCCCTACCACGGTTGCGCTTCAAAACCACGGCGCTGCAATATTGCTTTCCTCTCCTTCCTTCTTCTCCGCCCTTAAACTGGCTCTCTTAATTACTACACGCAGAGCCAAAGCAACAGCGCGTGCATGCGATCCCATAGATGAGATGAATACATATATACAGAAAAGTATCAGTCATAGCTCTGGTAGTATAGCCTTCTGAGCCGTTTCCTTTTTTTCTTTTTTTTCTGTGAAAGAAGTCCTATTAGGGTTATTATAATTACACGAAGGTATTTCGCCCTCGCGAGCAGCAGTACTTGAGATAGCTATTCCGGCGGCCAGCTTCCCACGCTATGCGTGCCGCCCTCGCACCTGTTTAAGCTTTTCCTAGACGCTAGAGCTATACTATGCCCGCGCAACCTTGAGCGATCGGAAAGCGCGTTTTCCCCTCTTGGCCGGCGGAGAGGGGAGGCTTCGTTCCGGCCGCGAAGCTCTCAACATCTCAGTAAGGTGCCTGGTGGTGGTCTCGTGCTGACGATGCCGTCTCGGTGAGCGCATATTTCCCCCCTCATCTTTTAAGAGACTCAATACATACAAGCATTTGTCTCACAAACCAGATTTATTTCAACGGAATTTTCCACGTCTCAATAATTTCTCTCGTATTCGAGTGCTGATTGTCGTGTTATAGTTTGTTAACGAAGCTTTCCCTCAAGTCTAAATATTTTAAGGCAGTTTGTCGTGTACGTATCATGGCCACACACGCTTATATCGCCTTCCGTCTCTCTACCACAGTTGCGCTTTATAACCGCGGCGCTGCATGTTTGCTTCAGACTTTCCTTTCCTTCCCTCTTCTCCGCCCTTAAACTGTCTCTGTTAACTACTACACTCAGAGCCAAAGCAACAGCGCGCGCTTTAGATCCTGCAGATGAGATGAATATTTGCAATTATTATTAGGGTTATAATTATATTCGAGTGCTGATTGCCGTGTTATAGTTTGTTAACGAAACTTCCCCTCAAGTATAAATATTGTAAGGCAGTTTGTCGTGTGCGTATCATGGCCACGCATGCTTATATCGCCTTTCCGTTTCTCTACCACGGTTGCGCTTTAAAACCATGGCGCTGCAAGTTTGCTTCAGAGACTTTCCTTTCCTTCCCTTAAACTGGCTCTCTTAACTACTACACGCTGAGCCAAAGCAACAGCGCGCGCTTTAAATCCTATAGATGAGATGAATATTTACAATTAATATTAGGGTTATAATTATATTCGAGTGCTGATTGCCGTGTTATAGTTTGTTAACGAAGCTTCCACTCAAGTCTAAATATTGTAAGGCAGTTTGTCGTGTGTGTATCATGGACATGCATGCTTATATCGCCTTCCGTTTCCTTACCACGGTTGCGCTTTAAAACCACGGCGCTGCAATATTGGTTTCCTCTCCTTCCTTCTTCTCCGCACTTAAACTGGCTCTCTTAACTACTACACGCAGAGGCAAAGCAACAGCGCGCGCATGCGATCCCATAGATGAGATGAATACATATATATAGAAAAGTATCAGTCATAGCTCTGGTAGTATAGCCTTCTGAGCCGTTTCCCTTTTTTTCTTTTTTTTTCTTTGAAAGAAGTCCTATTAGGGTTATTATATTTACACGAAGGTATTTCGCCCTCGCCAGCAGCAGTACTTGAGAGAGCTATTCCGGCTGCTAGCTTCCCACGCTATGCGTGCCGCCCTCGCACCTGTTTAAGCTTTTCCTAGACGCTAGCACTATACTATGCACGTGCAACCTTGAGCGATCGGAAAGCGCGTTTTCCACTCTTGGCCGGCGGAGAGGGGAGGCTTCGTTCCGGCCGCGAAGCTCTCCACATCTCAGTAAGGTGCCTGGTGGTGGTCTCGTGCTGACGATGCCCTCTCGGTGAGCGCATATTTCCCCCCTCATCTTTTAAGAGACTCAATACATACAAGCATTTGTCTCGCAAACCAGATTTATTTCAAGGGAATTTTCCACTTCCCAATAAATTCTCTCGCGGTATTCGAGTGCTGATTGCCGTGTTATAGTTTGTTAACGAAGCTTTCCCCCAAGTTTAAATATTTTAAGGCAGTTTGTCGTGTACGTATCATGGCCACGCACGCTTATATCGCCTTCCGTCTCTCTACCACAGTTGCGCTTTAAAACCGCGGCGCTGCATGTTTGCTTCAGAGACTTTCCTTTCCTTCCCTCTTCTCCGCATTTAAACTGTCTCTCTTAACTACTACACGCAGAGCCAAAGCAACAGCGCGCGCTTTAGATCCTATAGATGAGATGAATATTTACAATTATTATTAGGGTTATAATTATATTCGAGTGCTGATTGCCGTGTTATAGTTTGTTAACGAAACTTACCCTCAAGTCTAAATATTGTAAGGCAGTTTGTCGTGTGCGTATCATGGCCACGCATGTTTATATCGCCTTTCCGTTTCTCTACCAGGGTTGCGCTTTAAAAACACGGCGCCGCAAGTTTGCTTCAGTGACTTTCCTTTCCTTCCCTTTTCTCCGCCCTTAAGCTGGCTTTCTTAACTACTACACGTAGGGACAAAGCAACAAAGCGCGCTTTAGATCCTATAGATGAGATGAATATTTACAAATGTTATTAGGGTTATAATTATATTCGAGTGCTTATTGCCGTGTTATAGTTTGTTAACGAAACTTCTCCTCAAGTCTAAATATTGTAAGGCAGTTTGTCATTTGCGTATCATGGACACACATGCTTATATCGCCTTCCGTTTCCCTACCTCGGTTGCGCTTTAAAACCACGCGCTGCAATATTGCTTTCCTCTCCTTCCTTCTTCTCCACTCTCAAACTGGCTCTCTTAACTACTACACGCGGAGCCAAAGCAACAGCGCGCGCATGCGATCCCATAGATGCGATGAATACATATATATAGAAAAGTATCAGTCATAGGTCTGGTAGTATAGCCTTCTGAGCCGTTTCCCTTTTTATCTTTCTTTTTCTTTGAAAGAAGTCCTATTAGGGTTATTATATTTACACGAAGGTATTTCGCCCTCGCCAGCAGCAGTACTTGAGATAGCTATTCCGGCTGCTAGCTTCCCACGCTATGCGTGCCGCCCTCGCACCTGTTTAAGCTTTTCCTAGACGCTAGCACTATACTATGCACGTGCAACCTTGAGCGATCGGAAAGCGCGTTTTCCACTCTTGGCCGGCGGAGAGGGGAGGCTTCGTTCCGGCCGCGAAGCTCTCCACATCTCAGTAAGGTGCCTGGTGGTGGTCTCGTGCTGACGATGCCCTCTCGGTGAGCGCATATTTCCCCCCTCATCTTTTAAGAGACTCAATACATACAAGCATTTGTCTCGCAAACCAGATTTATTTCAAGGGAATTTTCCACTTCCCAATAAATTCTCTCGCGGTATTCGAGTGCTGATTGCCGTGTTATAGTTTGTTAACGAAGCTTTCCCCCAAGTTTAAATATTTTAAGGCAGTTTGTCGTGTACGTATCATGGCCACGCACGCTTATATCGCCTTCCGTCTCTCTACCACAGTTGCGCTTTAAAACCGCGGCGCTGCATGTTTGCTTCAGAGACTTTCCTTTCCTTCCCTCTTCTCCGCATTTAAACTGTCTCTCTTAACTACTACACGCAGAGCCAAAGCAACAGCGCGCGCTTTAGATCCTATAGATGAGATGAATATTTACAATTATTATTAGGGTTATAATTATATTCGAGTGCTGATTGCCGTGTTATAGTTTGTTAACGAAACTTACCCTCAAGTCTAAATATTGTAAGGCAGTTTGTCGTGTGCGTATCATGGCCACGCATGTTTATATCGCCTTTCCGTTTCTCTACCAGGGTTGCGCTTTAAAAACACGGCGCCGCAAGTTTGCTTCAGTGACTTTCCTTTCCTTCCCTTTTCTCCGCCCTTAAGCTGGCTTTCTTAACTACTACACGTAGGGACAAAGCAACAAAGCGCGCTTTAGATCCTATAGATGAGATGAATATTTACAAATGTTATTAGGGTTATAATTATATTCGAGTGCTTATTGCCGTGTTATAGTTTGTTAACGAAACTTCTCCTCAAGTCTAAATATTGTAAGGCAGTTTGTCATTTGCGTATCATGGACACACATGCTTATATCGCCTTCCGTTTCCCTACCTCGGTTGCGCTTTAAAACCACGCGCTGCAATATTGCTTTCCTCTCCTTCCTTCTTCTCCACTCTCAAACTGGCTCTCTTAACTACTACACGCGGAGCCAAAGCAACAGCGCGCGCATGCGATCCCATAGATGCGATGAATACATATATATAGAAAAGTATCAGTCATAGGTCTGGTAGTATAGCCTTCTGAGCCGTTTCCCTTTTTATCTTTCTTTTTCTTTGAAAGAAGTCCTATTAGGGTTATTATATTTACACGAAGGTATTTCGCCCTCGCCAGCAGCAGTACTTGAGATAGCTATTCCGGCTGCTAGCTTCCCACGCTATGCGTGCCGCCCTCGCACCTGTTTAAGCTTTTCCTAGACGCTAGCACTATACTATGCACGTGCAACCTTGAGCGATCGGAAAGCGCGTTTTCCACTCTTGGCCGGCGGAGAGGGGAGGCTTCGTTCCGGCCGCGAAGCTCTCCACATCTCAGTAAGGTGCCTGGTGGTGGTCTCGTGCTGACGATGCCCTCTCGGTGAGCGCATATTTCCCCCCTCATCTTTTAAGAGATTCAATACATACAAGCATTTGTCTCGCAAACCAGATTTATTTCAAGGGAATTTTCCACGTCTCAATAAATTCTCTCGTCGTATTCGAGTGGTGATTGCCGCGTTATAGTTTGTTAACGAAGCTTTCCCTCAAGTTTAAATATTTTAAGGCAGTTTGTCGTGTACGTATCATGGTCACGCATGCTTATATCGCCTTCCGTCTCTCTGCCACGGTTGCGTTTTAAAACCGCGGCGCTGCAAGTTTGCTCAGAGACTTTCCTTTGCTTCCCTCTTCTCCGCCTTTAAACTGTCTCTCTTAACTACTACACGCAGAGCCAAAGCAACAGCGCGCGCTTTAGATCCTATAGATGAGATGAATATTTACAATTATTATTAGGGTTATAATTATATTCGAGTGCTGATTGCCGTGTTATAGTTTGTTAACGAAACTTCCCCTCAAGTCTAAATATTGTAAGGCGGTTTGTCGTGTGCGTATCATGGCCACGCATGTTTATATCGCCTTTCCGTTTCTCTACCAGGGTTGCGCTTTAAAACTACGGCGCCGCAAGTTTGCCTCAGTGAGTTTCCTTTCCTTCCCTTTTCTCCGCCCTTAAGCTGGCTCTCTTAACTACTACACGTAGGGACAAAGCAACAAAGCGCGCTTTAGATCCTATAGATGAGATGAATATTTACAAATGTTATTAGGGTTATAATTATATTCGAGTGCTGATTGCCGTGTTATAGTTTGTTAACGAAACTTCTCCTCAAGTCTAACAATTGTAAGGCAGTTTGTCATTTGCGTATCATGGACACACATGCTTATATCGCCTTCCGTTTCCCTACCTCGGTTGCGCTTTAAAACCACGGCGCTGCAATATTGCTTTCCTCTCCTTCCTTCTTCTCCACTCTCAAACTGGCTCTCTTAACTACTACATGCATAGCCAAAGCAACAGCCGCGCATGCGATCCCATAGATGAGATGAATACATATATATATATAAAAGTATCAGTCATAGCTCTGGTAGTATAGCCATCTGAGCCGTTTTCTTCTTTCTTTTTTTTCTTTGAAAGAAGTCCTATTAGGGTTATTATAATTACACGCAGGTATTTCGCCCTCTCCAGCAGCAGTACTTCAGATAGTTATTCCGGCGGCCAGCTTCCCACGCTATGCGTGCTGCCCTCGCACCTGTGTAAGCTTCTCCTTGACGCTAGACCTATACTATGCCCGCGCAACCTTGAGCGATCGGAAAGCTCGTTTTCCACTCTTGGCCGGCGGAGAGGGGAGGCTTCGTTCCGGCCGCGAAGCTCTCAACATCTAAGTAAGGTGCCTGGTGGTGGTCTCGTGCTGACGATGCCGTCTCGGTGAGCGCATATTTCCCCCCTCATTTTTTAAGAGATTCAATACATACAAGCGTTTGTCTCGCAAACCAGATTTATTTCAAGGGAATTTTCCACGTCTCAATAAATTCTCTAGTCGTAATCGAGTGCTGATTGCCGCGTTATAGTTTGTTAACGAAGCTTTCCCTCAAGTTTAAATATTATAAGGCAGTTTGTCGTGTACGTATCATGGCCACGCATGCTTATATCGCCTTCCGTTTCCCTACCACGGTTGCGCTTCAAAACCACGGCGCTGCAATATTGCTTTCCTCTCCTTCCTTCTTCTCCGCCCTTAAACTGGCTCTCTTAACTACTACACGCAGAGCCAAAGCAACAGCGCGTGCATGCGATCCCATAGATGAGATGAATACATATATACAGAAAAGTATCAGTCATAGCTCTGGTAGTATAGCCTTCTGAGCCGTTTCGTTTTTTTCTTTTTTTTCTGTGAAAGAAGTCCTATTAGGGTTATTATAATTACACGAAGGTATTTCGCCCTCGCGAGCAGCAGTACTTGAGATAGCTATTCCGGCGGCCAGCTTCCCACGCTATGCGTGCCGCCCTCGCACCTGTTTAAGCTTTTCCTAGACGCTAGAGCTATACTATGCCCGCGCAACCTTGAGCGATCGGAAAGCGCGTTTTCCCCTCTTGGCCGGCGGAGAGGGGAGGCTTCGTTCCGGCCGCGAAGCTCTCAACATCTCAGTAAGGTGCCTGGTGGTGGTCTCGTGCTGACGATGCCGTCTCGGTGAGCGCATATTTCCCCCCTCATCTTTTAAGAGACTCAATACATACAAGCATTTGTCTCACAAACCAGATTTATTTCAACGGAATTTTCCACGTCTCAATAATTTCTCTCGTATTCGAGTGCTGATTGTCGTGTTATAGTTTGTTAGCGAAGCTTTCCCTCAAGTCTAAATATTTTAAGGCAGTTTGTCGTGTACGTATCATGGCCACGCACGCTTATATCGCCTTCCGTCTCTCTACCACAGTTGCGCTTTATAACCGCGGCGCTGCATATTTGCTTCAGAGACTTTCCTTTCCTTCCCTCTTCTCCGCCCTTAAACTGTCTCTGTTAACTACTACACTCAGAGCCAAAGCAACAGCGCGCGCTTTAGATCCTACAGATGAGATGAATATTTGCAATTATTATTAGGGTTATAATTATATTCGAGTGCTGATTGCCGTGTTATAGTTTGTTAACGAAACTTCCCCTCAAGTCTAAATATTGTAAGGCAGTTTGTCGTGTGCGTATCATGGCCACGCATGCTTATATCGCCTTTCCGTTTCTCTACCACGGTTGCGCTTTAAAACCATGGCGCTGCAAGTTTGCTTTAGAGACTTTCCTTTCCTTCCCTTAAACTGGCTCTCTTAACTACTACACGCCAGCCAAAGCAACAGCGCGCGCTTTAAATCCTATAGATGAGATGAATATTTACAATTAATATTAGGGTTATAATTATATTCGAGTGCTGATTGCCGTGTTATAGTTTGTTAACGAAGCTTCCACTCAAGTCTAAATATTGTAAGGCAGTTTGTCGTGTGTGTATCATGGACATGCATGCTTATATCGCCTTCCGTTTCTCTACCAGGGTTGCGCTTTAAAACCACGGCGCCGCAAGTTTGCCTCAGTGACTTTCCTTTCCTTCCCTTTTCTCCGCCCTTAAGCTGGCTCTCTTAACTACTACACGTAGGGACAAAGCAACAAAGCGCGCTTTAGATCCTATAGATGAGATGAATATTTACAAATGTTATTAGGGTTATAATTATATTCGAGTGCTGATTGCCGTGTTATAGTTTGTTAACGAAACTTCTCCTCAAGTCTAAATATTGTAAGGCAGTTTGTCATTTGCGTATCATGGACACACATGCTTATATCGCCTTCCGTTTCCCTACCTCGGTTGCGCTTTAAAACCACGGCGCTGCAATATTGCTTTCCTCTCCTTCCTTCTTCTCCACTCTCAAACTGGCTCTCTTAACTACTACATGCATAGCCAAAGCAACAGCCGCGCATGCGATCCCATAGATGAGATGAATACATATATATATATAAAAGTATCAGTCATAGCTCTGGTAGTATAGCCATCTGAGCCGTTTTCTTCTTTCTTTTTTTTTCTTTGAAAGAAGTCCTATTAGGGTTATTATAATTACACGCAGGTATTTCGCCCTCGCCAGCAGCAGTACTTCAGATAGTTATTCCGGCGGCCAGCTTCCCACGCTATGCGTGCCGCCCTCGCACCTGTGTAAGCTTCTCCTAGACGCTAGACCTATACTATGCCCGCGCAACCTTGAGCGATCGGAAAGCTCGTTTTCCACTCTTGGCCGGCGGAGAGGGGAGGCTTCGTTCCGGCCGCGAAGCTCTCAACATCTAAGTAAGGTGCCTGGTGGTGGTCTCGTGCTGACGATGCCGTCTCGGTGAGCGCATATTTCCCCCCTCATCTTTTAAGAGATTCAATACATACAAGCGTTTGTCTCGCAAACCAGATTTATTTCAAGGGAATTTTCCACGTCTCAATAAATTCTCTAGTCGTATTCGAGTGCTGATTGCCGCGTTATAGTTTGTTAACGAAGCTTTCCCTCAAGTTTAAATATTTTAAGGCAGTTTGTCGTGTACGTATCATGGCCACGCATGCTTATATCGCCTTCCGTTTCCCTACCACGGTTGCGCTTCAAAACCACGGCGCTGCAATATTGCTTTCCTCTCCTTCCTTCTTCTCCGCCCTTAAACTGGCTCTCTTAATTACTACACGCAGAGCCAAAGCAACAGCGCGTGCATGCGATCCCATAGATGAGATGAATACATATATACAGAAAAGTATCAGTCATAGCTCTGGTAGTATAGCCTTCTGAGCCGTTTCCTTTTTTTCTTTTTTTTCTGTGAAAGAAGTCCTATTAGGGTTATTATAATTACACGAAGGTATTTCGCCCTCGCGAGCAGCAGTACTTGAGATAGCTATTCCGGCGGCCAGCTTCCCACGCTATGCGTGCCGCCCTCGCACCTGTTTAAGCTTTTCCTAGACGCTAGAGCTATACTATGCCCGCGCAACCTTGAGCGATCGGAAAGCGCGTTTTCCCCTCTTGGCCGGCGGAGAGGGGAGGCTTCGTTCCGGCCGCGAAGCTCTCAACATCTCAGTAAGGTGCCTGGTGGTGGTCTCGTGCTGACGATGCCGTCTCGGTGAGCGCATATTTCCCCCCTCATCTTTTAAGAGACTCAATACATACAAGCATTTGTCTCACAAACCAGATTTATTTCAACGGAATTTTCCACGTCTCAATAATTTCTCTCGTATTCGAGTGCTGATTGTCGTGTTATAGTTTGTTAACGAAGCTTTCCCTCAAGTCTAAATATTTTAAGGCAGTTTGTCGTGTACGTATCATGGCCACACACGCTTATATCGCCTTCCGTCTCTCTACCACAGTTGCGCTTTATAACCGCGGCGCTGCATGTTTGCTTCAGACTTTCCTTTCCTTCCCTCTTCTCCGCCCTTAAACTGTCTCTGTTAACTACTACACTCAGAGCCAAAGCAACAGCGCGCGCTTTAGATCCTGCAGATGAGATGAATATTTGCAATTATTATTAGGGTTATAATTATATTCGAGTGCTGATTGCCGTGTTATAGTTTGTTAACGAAACTTCCCCTCAAGTATAAATATTGTAAGGCAGTTTGTCGTGTGCGTATCATGGCCACGCATGCTTATATCGCCTTTCCGTTTCTCTACCACGGTTGCGCTTTAAAACCATGGCGCTGCAAGTTTGCTTCAGAGACTTTCCTTTCCTTCCCTTAAACTGGCTCTCTTAACTACTACACGCTGAGCCAAAGCAACAGCGCGCGCTTTAAATCCTATAGATGAGATGAATATTTACAATTAATATTAGGGTTATAATTATATTCGAGTGCTGATTGCCGTGTTATAGTTTGTTAACGAAGCTTCCACTCAAGTCTAAATATTGTAAGGCAGTTTGTCGTGTGTGTATCATGGACATGCATGCTTATATCGCCTTCCGTTTCCTTACCACGGTTGCGCTTTAAAACCACGGCGCTGCAATATTGGTTTCCTCTCCTTCCTTCTTCTCCGCACTTAAACTGGCTCTCTTAACTACTACACGCAGAGGCAAAGCAACAGCGCGCGCATGCGATCCCATAGATGAGATGAATACATATATATAGAAAAGTATCAGTCATAGCTCTGGTAGTATAGCCTTCTGAGCCGTTTCCCTTTTTTTCTTTTTTTTTCTTTGAAAGAAGTCCTATTAGGGTTATTATATTTACACGAAGGTATTTCGCCCTCGCCAGCAGCAGTACTTGAGAGAGCTATTCCGGCTGCTAGCTTCCCACGCTATGCGTGCCGCCCTCGCACCTGTTTAAGCTTTTCCTAGACGCTAGCACTATACTATGCACGTGCAACCTTGAGCGATCGGAAAGCGCGTTTTCCACTCTTGGCCGGCGGAGAGGGGAGGCTTCGTTCCGGCCGCGAAGCTCTCCACATCTCAGTAAGGTGCCTGGTGGTGGTCTCGTGCTGACGATGCCCTCTCGGTGAGCGCATATTTCCCCCCTCATCTTTTAAGAGATTCAATACATACAAGCATTTGTCTCGCAAACCATTTTATTTCAAGGGAATTTTCCACGTCTCAATAAATTCTCTCGTCGTATTCCAGTGCTGATTGCCGCGTTATAGTTTGTTAACGAAGCTTTCCCTCAAGTCTAAATATTTTAAGGCAGTTTGTCGTGTACGTATCATGGCCACGCAAGCTTATATCGCCTTCCGTCTCTCTACCACGGTGGCGTTTTAAAACCGCGGCGCTGCAAGTTTGCTCAGAGACTTTCCTTTGCTTCCCTCTTCTCCGCCTTTAAACTGTCTCTCTTAACTACTACACGCAGAGCCAAAGCAACAGCGCGCGCTTTAGATCCTATAGATAAGATGAATATTTACAATTATTATTAGGGTTATAATTATATTCGAGTGCTGATTGCCGTGTTATAGTTTGTTAACGAAACTTCCCCTCAAGTCTAAATATTGTAATGCAGTTTGTCGTGTGCGTATCATGGCTACACATGCTTATATCGCCTTTCCGTTGATCTACCACGGTTGCACTTTAAAACCACGGCGCTGCAAGTTTGCTTCAGAGACTCCTTTCCTTCCCCCTTCTCCGCCCTTAAACTGGCTCTCAACTACTACACGAGAAACAAAGCAACAGCGCGCGCTTTAGATCCTATAGATGAGATGAATATTTACAATTATTATTAGGGTTATAATTATATTCGAGTGCTGATTGCCATGTTATAGTTTGTTAACGAAGGTTCCACTCAAGTCTAAATATTGTAAGGCAGTTTGTCGTGTGTGTATATGGACATGCATGCTTATATCGCCTTCCGTTTCCTTACCACGGTTGCGCTTTAAAACCATGGCGCTGCAAGTTTGCTTCAGAGACTTTCCTTTCCTTCCCTTAAACTGGCTCTCTTAACTACTACACGCTGAGCCAAAGCAACAGCGCGCGCTTTAAATCCTATAGATGAGATGAATATTTACAATTAATATTAGGGTTATAATTATATTCGAGTGCTGATTGCCGTGTTATAGTTTGTTAACGAAGCTTCCACTCAAGTCTAAATATTGTAAGGCAGTTTGTCGTGTGTGTATCATGGACATGCATGCTTATATCGCCTTCCGTTTCCTTACCACGGTTGCGCTTTAAAACCACGGCGCTGCAATATTGCTTTCCTCTCCTTCCTTCTTCTCCGCACTTAAACTGGCTCTCTTAATTACTACACGCAGAGGCAAAGCAACAGCGCGCGCATGCGATCCCATAGATGAGATGAATACATATATATAGAAAAGTATCAGTCATAGCTCTGGTAGTATAGCCTTCTGAGCCGTTTCCCTTTTTTTCTTTTTTTTTCTTTGAAAGAAGTCCTATTAGGGTTATTATATTTACACGAAGGTATTTCGCCCTCGCCAGCAGCAGTACTTGAGATAGCTATTCCGGCTGCTAGCTTCCCACGCTATGCGTGCCGCCCTCGCACCTGTTTAAGCTTTTCCTAGACGCTAGCACTATACTATGCACGTGCAACCTTGAGCGATCGGAAAGCGCGTTTTCCACTCTTGGCCGGCGGAGAGGGGAGGCTTCGTTCCGGCCGCGAAGCTCTCCACATCTCAGTAAGGTGCCTGGTGGTGGTCTCGTGCTGACGATGCCCTCTCGGTGAGCGCATATTTCCCCCCTCATCTTTTAAGAGATTCAATACATACAAGCATTTGTCTCGCAAACCATTTTATTTCAAGGGAATTTTCCACGTCTCAATAAATTCTCTCGTCGTATTCGAGTACTGATTGCCGCGTTATAGTTTGTTAACGAAGCTTTCCCTCAAGTCTAAATATTTTAAGGCAGTTTGTCGTGTACGTATCATGGCCACGCAAGCTTATATCGCCTTCCGTCTCTCTACCACGGTTGCGTTTTAAAACCGCGGCGCTGCATATTTGCTTCAGAGACTTTCCTTTCCTTCCCTCTTCTCCGCCTTTAAACTGTCTCTCTTAACTACTACACGCAGAGCCAAAGCAACAGCGCGCGCTTTAGATCCTATAGATGAGATGAATATTTACAATTATTATTAGGGTTATAATTATATTCGAGTGCTGATTGCCGTGTTATAGTTTGTTAACGAAACTTCCCCTCAAGTCTAAATATTGTAATGCAGTTTGTCGTGTGCGTATCATGGCTACGCATGCTTATATCGCCTTTCCGTTGATCTACCACGGTTGCACTTTAAAACCACGGCGCTGCAAGTTTGCTTCAGAGACTCCTTTCCTTCCCCCTTCTCCGCCCTTAAACTGGCTCTCAACTACTACACGAGAAACAAAGCAACAGCGCGCGCTTTAGATCCTATAGATGAGATGAATATTTACAATTATTATTAGGGTTATAATTATATTCGAGTGCTGATTGCCATGTTATAGTTTGTTAACGAAGGTTCCACTCAAGTCTAAATATTGTAAGGCAGTTTGTCGTGTGTGTATCATGGACACGCATGCTTATATCGCCTTCCGTTTCCCTACCATGGTTGCACTTTAAAACCACGGCGCTGCAATACTGCTTTCTTCTCCTTCCTTCTTCTCCACTCTTAAACTGGTTCTCTTAACTACTACACGCGGAGCAAAAGCAACAGCGCGCGCATGCGATCCCATAGATGAGATGAATACATATATATAGAAAAGTATCAGTCATAGCTCTGGTAGTATAGCCTTCTGAGCCGTTTCCTTTTTTTTTCTTTTCTTTTTCTTTGAAAGAAGTCCTATTAGGGTTATTATATTTACACGAAGGTATTTCGCCCTCGCCAGCAGCAGTACTTGAGATAGCTATTCCGGCTGCTAGCTTCATACACTATGCGTGCCGCCCTCGCACCTGTTTAAGATTTTCCAAGACGCTAGCGCTATACTATGCCCGTGCAACCTTGAGCGATCGGAAAGCGCGTTTTCCCCTCTTGGCCGGCGGAGAGTGGAGGCTTCGTTCCGGCCGCGAAGCTCTCCACATCTCAGTAAGCTGCCTGGTGGTGGTCTCGCGCTGACGATGCCCTCTCGGTGAGCGCATATTTCCCCCCTCATATTTTAAGAGATTCAATACATACAAGCATTTGTCTCGCAAACCAGATTTATTTCAAGGGAATTTTCCACGTCTCAATAAATTCTCTCGTCGTATTCGAGTGCTGATTGCCGCGTTATAGTTTGTTAACGAAGCTTTCCCTCAAGTCTAAATATTTTAAGGCACTTTGTCGTGTACGTATCATGGCCACGCAAGCTTATATCGCCTTCCGTCTCTCTACCACGGTTGCGCTTTAAAACCGCGGCGCTGCAAGTTTGCTCAGAGACTTTCCTTTGCTTCCCTCTTCTCCGCCTTTAAACTGTCTCTCTTAACTACTACACGCAGAGCCAAAGCAACAGCGCGCGCTTTAGATCCTATAGATGAGATGAATATTTACAATTATTATTAGGGTTATAATTATATTCGAGTGCTGATTGCCGTGTTATAGTTTGTTAACGAA
Source organism: Dermacentor variabilis (assembly GCF_050947875.1). Classification (NCBI taxonomy): domain Eukaryota; kingdom Metazoa; phylum Arthropoda; class Arachnida; order Ixodida; family Ixodidae; genus Dermacentor; species Dermacentor variabilis. Next base: position 31,736,299 of record NC_134573.1, read on the forward strand.
ACTTCTCCTCAAGTCTAAATATTGTAAGGCAGTTTGTCATTTGCGTATCATGGACACACATGCTTATATCGCCTTCCGTTTCCCTACCTCGGTTGCGCTTTAAAACCACGGCGCTGCAATATTGCTTTCCTCTCCTTCCTTCTTCTCCACTCTCAAACTGGCTCTCTTAACTACTACACGCGGAGCCAAAGCAACAGCGCGCGCATGCGATCCCATAGATGCTATGAATACATATATATAGAAAAGTATCAGTCATAGGTCTGGTAGTATAGCCTTCTGAGCCGTTTCCCTTTTTTTCTTTTTTTTTCTTTGAAAGAAGTCCTATTAGGGTTATTATATTTACACGAAGCTATTTCGCCCTCGCCAGCAGCAGTACTTGAGATAGCTATTCCGGCTGCTAGCTTCCCACGCTATGCGTGCCGCCCTCGCACCTGTTTAAGCTTTTCCTAGACGCTAGCACTATACTAAGCACGTGCAACCTTGAGCGATCGGAAAGCGCGTTTTCCACTCTTGACCGGCGGAGAGGAGAGGCTTCGTTCCGGCCGCGAAACTCTCCACATCTCAGTAAGGTGCCTGGTGGTGGTCTCGTGCTGACGATGCCCTCTCGGTGAGCGCATATTTCCCCCCTCATCTTTTAAGAGATTCAATACATACAAGCATTTGTCTCCCAAACCAGATTTATTTCAAGGGAATTTTCCACGTCTCAATAAATACTCTCGTCGTATTCGAGTGCTGATTGCCGCGTTATAGTTTGTTAACGAAGGTTTCCCTCAAGTCTAAATATTTTAAGGCAGTTTGTCGTGTACGTATCATGGCCACGCAAGCTTATATCGCCTTCCGTCTCTCTACCACGGTTGCGTTTTAAAACCGCGGCGCTGCAAGTTTGCTCAGAGACTTTCCTTTGCTTCCCTCTTCTCCGCCCTTAAATGTCTCTCTTAACTAGAGCCAAAGCAACAGCGCGCGCTTTAGATCCTACAGATGAGATGAATATTTACAATTATTATTAGGGTTATAATGATATTCGAGTGCTGATTGCCGTGTTATAGTTTGTTAACGAAACTTACCCTCAAGTCTAAATATTGTAAGGCAGTTTGTCGTGTGCGTATCATGGCCACGCATGCTTATATCGCCTTTCCGTTTCTCTACCAGGGTTGCGCTTTAAAACCACGGCGCCGCAAGTTTGCTTCAGTGACTTTTCTTTCCTTCCCTTTCCTCCGCCCTTAAGCTGGCTCTCTTAACTACTACACGCAGAGCCAAAGCAACAGCGCGCGCTTTAGATCCTATAGATGAGATGAAAATTTACAATTATTATTAGGGTTATAATTATATTCGAGTGCTGATTGCCGTGTTATAGTTTGTTAACGAAGCTTCCACTGAAGTCTAAATATCGTAAGGCAGTTTGTCGTGTGCGTATCATGGACACGCATACTTATATCGCCTTCTGTTTCCCTACCACGGTTGCGCTTCAAATCCACGGCGCAGCAATATTGCTTTCCTCTCCTTCCTTCTCCGCCCTTAAACTGGCTCTCTTAACTACTACACGCAGAGACAAAGCAACAGCGCGCGCATGCGATCCCATAGATGAGATGAATACATATATATAGAAAAGTATCAGTCATAGCTCTGGTAGTATAGCCTTCTGAGCCGTTTCCTTTTTTTCTTTTTTTTTCTGTGAAAGAAGTCCTATTAGGGTTATTATAATTACACGAAGGTATTTCGCCCTCGCCAGCAGCAGTACTTGAGATAGCTATTCCGGCTGCTAGCTTCCCACGCTATGCGTGCCGCCCTCGCACCAGTTTAAGCTTTTCCTAGACGCTAGCGCTATACTATGCCCGCGCAACCTTGAGCGATCGGAAAGCGCGTTTTCCACTCTTGGCCGGCGGAGAGGGGAGGCTTCGTTCCCGCCGCGAACTCTCCACATCTCAGTAAGGTGCCTGGTGGTGGTCCCGTGCTGACGATGCCCTCTCGGTGAGCGCATATTTCCCCCCTCATCTTTTAAGAGATTCAATACATACAAGCATTTGTCTCGCAAACCAGATTTATTTCAAGGGAATTTTCCTCGTCCCAATAAATTCTCTCGTGGTATTCGAGTGCTGATTGCCGTGTTATAGTTTGTTAACGAAGCTTTCCTTGAAGTTTAAATATTTTAAGGCAGTTTGTCGTGTACGTATCATGGCCACGCACGCTTATATCGCCTTCCGTCTCTCTACCACAGTTGCGCTTTAAAACCGCGGCCCTGCATGTTTGCTTCAGAGACTTTCCTTTCCTTCCCTCTTCTCCGCCCTTAAACTGTCTCTATTAACTACTACACTCAGAGCCAAAGCAACAGCGCGCGCTTTAGATCCTACAGATGAGATGAATATTTGCAATTATTATTAGGGTTATAATTATATTCGAGTGCTGATTGCCGTGTTATAGTTTGTTAACGAAACTTCCCCTCAAGTCTAAATATTGTAAGGCAGTTTGTCGTGTGCGTATCATGGCCACGCATGCTTATATCGCCTTTCCGTTTCTCTACCACGGTTGCGCTTTAAAACCATGGCGCTGCAAGTTTGCTTCAGAGACTTTCCTTTCCTTCCCTTAAACTGGCTCTCTTAACTACTACACGCTGAGCCAAAGCAACAGCGCGCGCTTTAAATCCTATAGATGAGATGAATATTTACAATTAATATTAGGGTTATAATTATATTCGAGTGCTGATTGCCGTGTTATAGTTTGTTAACGAAGCTTCCACTCAAGTCTAAATATTGTAAGGCAGTTTGTCGTGTGCGTATCATGGACATGCATGCTTATATCGCCTTCCGTTTCCCTACCACGGTTGCGCTTTAAAACCACGGCGCTGCAATATTGCTTTCCTCTCCTTCCTTCTTCTCCGCACTTAAACTGGCTCTCTTAACTACTACACTCAGAAGCAAAGCAACAGCGCGCGCATGCGATCCCATAGATGAGATGAATACATATATATAGAAAAGTATCAGTCATTGCTCTGGTAGTATAGCCTTCTGAGCCGTTTCCTTCTTTTTCTTTTTTTTCTTTGAAAGAAGTCCTATCAGGGTTATTATAATTACACGAAGGTACTTTGCCCTCGCCAGCAGCAGTACTTGAGATAGCTATTCCGGCGGCTAGCTTCCCACGCTATGCGTGCCACCCTCGCACCTGTTTAAGCTTTTCCTAGACGCTAGAGCTATACTATGCCCGCGCAACCTTGAGCGATCGGAAAGCGCGTTTTCCACTCTTGGCCGGCGGAGAGGGGAGGCTTCGTTCCGGCCGCGAAGATCTCCACATCACAGTAAGGTGCCTGGTGGTGGTCTCGTGCTGACGATGCCCTCTCTGTGAATGCATATTTCCCCCTCATCTTTTAAGAGATTCAATACATACAAGCATTTGCCTCGCAAACCAGATTTATTTCAAGGGAATTTTCCACGTCCCAATAAATTCTCTCGTGGTATTAGAGTGCTGATTGCCGTGTTATAGTTTGTTAACGAATCTTCCCCTCAAGTCTAAATATTGTAAGGCAGTTTTTCGTGTGCGTATCATGGCCACGCATGCTTATATCGCCTTTCCGTTTCTCTACCACGGTTGCGCTTTAAAACCACGGCGCTGCAAGTTTGTTTCAGAGACTTTCCTTTCCTTCCCTTAAACTGGCTCTCTTAACTTATACACGCAGAGCCAAAGCAACAGCGCGCGCTTTAAATTCTATAGATGAGATGAATATTTACAATTAATATTAGGGTTATAATTATATTCGAGTGCTGATTACCGTGTTATAGTTTGTTAAGGAAGCTTCCACTCAAGTCTAAATATTGTAAGGCAGTTTGTCGTGTGCGTATCATGGACACGCATGCTTATAGCGCCTTCCGTTTCCCTACCACGGTTGCGCTTATAACCACGGCGCTGCAATATTGCTTTGCTCTCCTTCCTTCTTCTCCACCCTTAAACTGGCTCTCTTACCTACTACACGCAGACCTAAAGCAACAGCGCGCGCATGCGATCCCATAGATGAGATGAATACATATATATAGAAAAGCATCAGTCATAGCTCTGGTAGTATAGCCTTCTGAGCCGTTTCCTTTTTTTCTTTTTTTTCTTTGAAAGAAATCCTATTAGGGTTATTATAATTAGACGAAGTTATTTCGCCCTCGCCAGCAGCAGTACTTGAGATAGCTATTCCGGCTGCTAGCTTCCCAGGCTATGCGTGCCGCCCTCGCACCAGTTTAAGGTTTTCCTAGGCGCTAGCGCTATACTATGCCCGCGCAACCTTGAGCGATCGGAAAGCGCGTTTTCCACTCTTGGCCGGCGGAGAGGGGAGGCTTCGTTCCGGCCGCGAAGCTCTCCACATCTCAGTAAGGTGCCTGGTGGTGGTCTCGTGCTGACGATGCCCTCTCGGTGAGCGCATATTTCCCCCTCATCTTTTAAGAGATTCAATACATACAAGCACTTGTCTCGCAAACCAGATTTATTTCAAGGGAATTTTCCACGTCCCAATAACTTCTCTCGCGGTATTCGAGTGCTGATTGCCGTGTTATAGTTTGTTAACAAAACTTCCCGTCAAGTCTAAATATTGTAAGGCAGTTTGTCGTGTGCGTATCATGGCCACGCATGCTTTATCGCCTTTCCGTTTCTCTACCACGGTTGCGCTTTAAAACCACGGCACTGAAAGTTTGCTTCAGAGGCTTTCCTTTCCTTCCCTCTTCTCCGCCCTTAAACTGGCTCTCTTAACTACTACACGCAGAGCCAAAGCAACAGCGCGCGCTTTAGATCCTATAGATGAGATGAAGATTTACAATTATTATTAGGGTTATAATTATATTCGAGTGCTGATTACCGTGTTATAGTTTGTTAAGGAAGCTTCCACTCAAGTCTAAATATTGTAAGGCAGTTTGTCGTGTGCGTATCATGGACACGCATGCTTATAGCGCCTTCCGTTTCCCTACCATGGTTGCACTTTAAAACCACGGCGCTGCAATACTGCTTTCCTCTCCTTCCTTCTTCTCCACTCTTAAACTGGTTCTCTTAACTACCACACGCGCAGCAAAAGCAACAGCGCGCGCATGCGATCCCATAGATGAGATGAATACATATGTATAGAAAAGTATCAGTCATAGCTCTGGTAGTATAGCCTTCTGAGCCGTTTCCTTTTTTTTCTTTTTTTTTCTTTGAAAGAAGTCCTATTAGGGTTATTATATTTACACGAAGGTATTTCGCCCTCGCCAGCAGCAGTACTTGAGATAGCTATTCCGGCTGCTAGCTTCATACACTATGCGTGCCGCCCTCGCACCTGTTTAAGCTTTTCCTAGACGCTAGCACTATACTATGCACGTGCAACCTTGAGCGATCGGAAAGCGCGTTTTCCACTCTTGGCCGGCGGAGAGGGGAGGCTTCGTTCCGGCCGCGAAGCTCTCCACATCTCAGTAAGGTGCCTGGTGGTGGTCTCGTGCTGACGATGCCCTCTCGGTGAGCGCATATTTCCCCCCTCATCTTTTAAGAGATTCAATACATACATGCATTTGTCTCGCAAACCAGATTTATTTCAAGGGAATTTTCCACGTGTCAATAAATTCTCTCGTCGTATTCGAGTGCTGATTGCCGCGTTATAGTTTGTTAACGAAGCTTTCCCTCAAGTCTAAATATTTTAAGGCAGTTTGTCGTGTACGTATCATGGCCACGCAAGCTTATATCGCCTTCCGTCTCTCTACCACGGTTGCGTTTTAAAACCGCGGCGCTGCAAGTTTGCTCAGAGACTTTCCTTTGCTTCCCTCTTCTCCGCCTTTAAACTGTCTCTCTTAACTACTACACGCAGAGCCAAAGCAACAGCGCGCGCTTTAGATCCTATAGATGAGATGAATATTTACAATTATTATTAGGGTTATAATTATATTCGAGTGCTGATTGCCGTGTTATAGTTTGTTAACGAATCTTCCCCTCAAGTCTAAATATTGTAAGGCAGTTTCTCGTGTGCGTATCATGGCCACGCATGCTTATATCGCCTTTCCGTTTCTCTACCACGGTTGCGCTTTAAAACCACGGCGCTGCAAGTTTGCTTCAGAGACTTTCCTTTCCTTCCCTTAAACTGGCTCTCTTAACTACTACACGCAGAGCCAAAGCAACAGCGCGCGCTTTAAATCCTATAGATGAGATGAATATTTACAGTTAATATTAGGGTTATAATTATATTCGAGTGCTGATTGCCGTGTTATAGTTTGTTAACGAAGCTTCCACTCAAGTCTAAATATTGTAAGGCAGTTTGTCGTGTGCGTATCATGGACATGCATGGTTATATCGCCTTCCTTTTCCCTACCACGGTTGCGCTTTAAAACCACGCCGCTGCAATATTGCTTTCCTCTCCTTCCTTCTTCTCCGCACTTAAACTGGCTCTCTTAACTACTACACGCAGAGGCAAAGCAACAGCGCGCGCATGCGATCCCATAGATGAGATGAATACATATATATAGAAAAGAATCAGCCATAGCTCTGGTAGTATAGCCTTGTGAGCCGTTTCCTTCTTTTTCTTTTTTTTCTTTGAAAGAATTCCTATCAGGGTTATTATAATTACACGAAGGTACTTTGCCCTCGCCAGCAGCAGTACTTGAGATAGCTATTCCGGCGGCTATCTTCCAACGCTATGCGTGCCGCTCTCGCACCTGTTTAAGCTTTTCCTAGACGCTAGAGCTATACTATGCCCGTGCAACCTTGAGCGATCGGAAAGCGCGTTTTCCACTCTTGGCCGGCGGAGAGGGGAGGCTTCGTTCCGGCCGCGAAGCTCTCCACATCTCAGTAAGGTGCCTGGTGGTGGTCTCGTGCTGACGATGCCCTCTCGGTGAGCGCATATTTCCCCCCTCATCTTTTAAGAGATTCAATACATACAAGCATTTGTCTCGCAAACCATTTTATTCCAAGGGAATTTTCCACGTCTCAATAAATTCTCTCGTCGTGTTCGAGTGCTGATTGCCGCGTTATAGTTTGTTAACGAAGCTTTCCCTCAAGTCTAAATATTTTAAGGCAGTTTGTCGTGTACGTATCATGGCCACGCAAGCTTATATCGCCTTCCGTCTCTCTACCACGGTTGCGTTTTAAAACCGCGGCGCTGCAAGTTTGCTCAGAGACTTTCCTTTGCTTCCCTCTTCTCCGCCTTTAAACTGTCTCTCTTAACTACTACACGCAGAGCCAAAGCAACAGCGCGGGCTTTAGATCCTATAGATGAGATGAATATTTACAATTATTATTAGGGTTATAATTATATTCGAGTGCTGATTGCCGTGTTATAGTTTGTTAACGAAACTTCCCCTCAAGTCTAAATATTGTAATGCAGTTTGTCGTGTGCGTATCATGGCTACGCATGCTTATATCGCCTTTCCGTTGATCTACCACGGTTGCACTTTAAAACCACGGCGCTGCAAGTTTGCTTCAGAGACTCCTTTCCTTCCCCCTTCTCTGCCCTTAAACTGGCTCTCAACTACTACACGAGAAACAAAGCAACAGCGCGCGCTTTAGATCCTATACATGAGATGAATATTTACAATTATTATTAGGGTTATAATTATATTCGAGTGCTGATTGCCATGTTATAGTTTGTTAACGAAGGTTCCACTCAAGTCTAAATATTGTAAGGCAGTTTGTCGTGTGTGTATCATGGACACGCATGCTTATATCGCCTTCCGTTTCCCTACCATGGTTGCACTTTAAAACCACGGCGCTGCAATACTGCTTTCCTCTCCTTCCTTCTTCTCCACTCTTAAACTGGTTCTCTTAACTACTACACGCGGAGCAAAAGCAACAGCGCGCGCATGCGATCCCATAGATGAGATGAATACATATATATAGAAAAGTATCAGTCATAGCTCTGGTAGTATAGCCTTCTGAGCCGTTTCCTTTTTTTTCTTTTCTTTTTCTTTGAAAGAAGTCCTATTAGGGTTATTATATTTACACGAAGGTATTTCGCCCTCGCCAGCAGCAGTACTTGAGATAGCTATTCCGGCTGCTAGCTTCATACACTATGCGTGCCGCCCTCGCATCTGTTTAAGCTTTTCCAAGACGCTAGCGCTATACTATGCCCGTGCAACCTTGAGCGATCGGAAAGCGCGTTTTCCCCTCTTGGCCGGCGGAGAGTGGAGGCTTCGTTCCGGCCGCGAAGCTCTCCACATCTCAGTAAGGTGCCTGGTGGTGGTCTCGCGCTGACGATGCCCTCTCGGTGAGCGCATATTTCCCCCCTCATATTTTAAGAGATTCAATACATACAAGCATTTGTCTCGCAAACCAGATTTATTTCAAGGGAATTTTCCACGTCTCAATAAATTCTCTAGTATTCGAGTGCTGATTGCCGCGTTATAGTTTGTTAACGAAGCTTTCCCTCAAGTTTAAATATTTTAAGGCAGTTTGTCGTGTACGTATCATGGCCACGCATGCTTATATCGCCTTCCGTTTCCCTACCACGGTTGCGCTTCAAAACCACGGCGCTGCAATATTGCTTTCCTCTCCTTCCTTCTTCTCCGCCCTTAAACTGGCTCTCTTAACTACTACACGCAGAGCCAAAGCAACAGCGCGTGCATGCGATCCCATAGATGAGATGAATACATATATACAGAAAAGTATCAGTCATAGCTCTGGTAGTATAGCCTTCTGAGCCGTTTCCTTTTTTTCTTTTTTTTCTGTGAAAGAAGTCCTATTAGGGTTATTATAATTACACGAAGGTATTTCGCCCTCGCGAGCAGCAGTACTTGAGATAGCTATTCCGGCGGCCAGCTTCCCACGCTATGCGTGCCACCCTCGCACCTGTTTAAGCTTTTCCTAGACGCTAGAGCTATACTATGCCCGCGCAACCTTGAGCGATCGGAAAGCGCGTTTTCCCCTCTTGGCCGGCGGAGAGGGGAGGCTTCGTTCCGGCCGCGAAGCTCTCAACATCTCAGTAAGGTGCCTGGTGGTGGTCTCGTGCTGACGATGCCCTCTCGGTGAGCGCATATTTCCCCCCTCATCTTTTAAGAGATTCAATACATACAAGCATTTGTCTCGCAAACCATTTTATTTCAAGGGAATTTTCCACGTCTCAATAAATTCTCTCGTCGTATTCGAGTGCTGATTGCCGCGTTATAGTTTGTTAACGAAGCTTTCCCTCAAGTCTAAATATTTTAAGGCAGTTTGTCGTGTACGTATCATGGCCATGCAAGCTTATATCGCCTTCCGTCTCTCTACCACGGTTGCGTTTTAAAACCGCGGCGCTGCAAGTTTGCTCAGAGACTTTCCTTTGCTTCCCTCTTCTCCGCCTTTAAACTGTCTCTCTTAACTACTACACGCAGAGCCAAAGCAACAGCGCGCGCTTTAGATCCTATAGATGAGATGAATATTTACAATTATTATTAGGGTTATAATTATATTCGAGTGCTGATTGCCGTGTTATAGTTTGTTAACGAAACTTCCCCTCAAGTCTAAATATTGTAATGCAGTTTGTCGTGTGCGTATCATGGCTACACATGCTTATATCGCCTTTCCGTTGATCTACCACGGTTGCACTTTAAAACCACGGCGCTGCAAGTTTGCTTCAGAGACTCCTTTCCTTCCCCCTTCTCCGCCCTTAAACTGGCTCTCAACTACTACACGAGAAACAAAGCAACAGCGCGCGCTTTAGATCCTATAGATGAGATGAATATTTACAATTATTATTAGGGTTATAATTATATTCGAGTGCTGATTGCCATGTTATAGTTTGTTAACGAAGGTTCCACTCAAGTCTAAATATTTTAAGGCAGTTTGTCGTGTGTGTATCATGGACATGCATGCTTATATCGCCTTCCGTTTCCTTGCCACGGTTGCGCTTTAAAACCATTGCGCTGCAAGTTTGCTTCAGAGACTTTCCTTTCCTTCCCTTAAACTGGCTCTCTTAACTACTACACGCTGAGCCAAAGCAACAGCGCGCGCTTTAAATCCTATAGATGAGATGAATATTTACAATTAATATTAGGGTTATAATTATATTCGAGTGCTGATTGCCGTGTTATAGTTTGTTAACGAAGCTTCCACTCAAGTCTAAATATTGTAAGGCAGTTTGTCGTGTGTGTATCATGGACATGCATGCTTATATCGCCTTCCGTTTCCCTACCATGGTTGCACTTTAAAACCACGGCGCTGCAATACTGCTTTCCTCTCCTTCCTTCTTCTCCACTCTTAAACTGGTTCTCTTAACTACTACACGCGGAGCAAAAGCAACAGCGCGCGCATGCGATCCCATAGATGAGATGAATACATATGTATAGAAAAGTATCAGTCATAGCTCTGGTAGTATAGCCTTCTGAGCCGTTTCCTTTTTTTTCTTTTTTTTTCTTTGAAAGAAGTCCTATTAGGGTTATTATATTTACACGAAGGTATTTCGCCCTCGCCAGCAGCAGTACTTGAGATAGCTATTCCGGCTGCTTGCTTCATACACTATGCGTGCCGCCCTCGCACCTGTTTAAGCTTTTCCTAGACGCTAGCACTATACTATGCACGTGCAACCTTGAGCGATCGGAAAGCGCGTTTTCCACTCTTGGCCGGCGGAGAGGGGAGGCTTCGTTCCGGCCGCGAAGCTCTCCACATCTCAGTAAGGTGCCTGGTGGTGGTCTCGTGCTGACGATGCCCTCTCGGTGAGCGCATATTTCCCCCCTCATCTTTTAAGAGATTCAATACATACATGCATTTGTCTCGCAAACCAGATTTATTTCAAGGGAATTTTCCACGTGTCAATAAATTCTCTCGTCGTATTCGAGTGCTGATTGCCGCGTTATAGTTTGTTAACGAAGCTTTCCCTCAAGTCTAAATATTTTAAGGCAGTTTGTCGTGTACGTATCATGGCCACGCAAGCTTATATCGCCTTCCGTCTCTCTACCACGGTTGCGTTTTAAAACCGCGGCGCTGCAAGTTTGCTCAGAGACTTTCCTTTGCTTCCCTCTTCTCCGCCTTTAAACTGTCTCTCTTAACTACTACACGCAGAGCCAAAGCAACAGCGCGCGCTTTAGATCCTATAGATGAGATGAATATTTACAATTATTATTAGGGTTATAATTATATTCGAGTGCTGATTGCCGTGTTATAGTTTGTTAACGAATCTTCCCCTCAAGTCTAAATATTGTAAGGCAGTTTCTCGTGTGCGTATCATGGCCACGCATGCTTATATCGCCTTTCCGTTTCTCTACCACGGTTGCGCTTTAAAACCACGGCGCTGCAAGTTTGCTTCAGAGACTTTCCTTTCCTTCCCTTAAACTGGCTCTCTTAACTACTACACGCAGAGCCAAAGCAACAGCGCGCGCTTTAAATCCTATAGATGAGATGAATATTTACAGTTAATATTAGGGTTATAATTATATTCGAGTGCTGATTGCCGTGTTATAGTTTGTTAACGAAGCTTCCACTCAAGTCTAAATATTGTAAGGCAGTTTGTCGTGTGCGTATCATGGACATGCATGGTTATATCGCCTTCCTTTTCCCTACCACGGTTGCGCTTTAAAACCACGCCGCTGCAATATTGCTTTCCTCTCCTTCCTTCTTCTCCGCACTTAAACTGGCTCTCTTAACTACTACACGCAGAGGCAAAGCAACAGCGCGCGCATGCGATCCCATAGATGAGATGAATACATATATATAGAAAAGAATCAGCCATAGCTCTGGTAGTATAGCCTTGTGAGCCGTTTCCTTCTTTTTCTTTTTTTTCTTTGAAAGAATTCCTATCAGGGTTATTATAATTACACGAAGGTACTTTGCCCTCGCCAGCAGCAGTACTTGAGATAGCTATTCCGGCGGCTATCTTCCAACGCTATGCGTGCCGCTCTCGCACCTGTTTAAGCTTTTCCTAGACGCTAGAGCTATACTATGCCCGTGCAACCTTGAGCGATCGGAAAGCGCGTTTTCCACTCTTGGCCGGCGGAGAGGGGAGGCTTCGTTCCGGCCGCGAAGCTCTCCACATCTCAGTAAGGTGCCTGGTGGTGGTCTCGTGCTGACGATGCCCTCTCGGTGAGCGCATATTTCCCCCCTCATCTTTTAAGAGATTCAATACATACAAGCATTTGTCTCGCAAACCATTTTATTCCAAGGGAATTTTCCACGTCTCAATAAATTCTCTCGTCGTGTTCGAGTGCTGATTGCCGCGTTATAGTTTGTTAACGAAGCTTTCCCTCAAGTCTAAATATTTTAAGGCAGTTTGTCGTGTACGTATCATGGCCACGCAAGCTTATATCGCCTTCCGTCTCTCTACCACGGTTGCGTTTTAAAACCGCGGCGCTGCAAGTTTGCTCAGAGACTTTCCTTTGCTTCCCTCTTCTCCGCCTTTAAACTGTCTCTTAACTACTACACGCAGAGCCAAAGCAACAGCGCGGGCTTTAGATCCTATAGATGAGATGAATATTTACAATTATTATTAGGGTTATAATTATATTCGAGTGCTGATTGCCGTGTTATAGTTTGTTAACGAAACTTCCCCTCAAGTCTAAATATTGTAATGCAGTTTGTCGTGTGCGTATCATGGCTACGCATGCTTATATCGCCTTTCCGTTGATCTACCACGGTTGCACTTTAAAACCACGGCGCTGCAAGTTTGCTTCAGAGACTCCTTTCCTTCCCCCTTCTCTGCCCTTAAACTGGCTCTCAACTACTACACGAGAAACAAAGCAACAGCGCGCGCTTTAGATCCTATACATGAGATGAATATTTACAATTATTATTAGGGTTATAATTATATTCGAGTGCTGATTGCCATGTTATAGTTTGTTAACGAAGGTTCCACTCAAGTCTAAATATTGTAAGGCAGTTTGTCGTGTGTGTATCATGGACACGCATGCTTATATCGCCTTCCGTTTCCCTACCATGGTTGCACTTTAAAACCACGGCGCTGCAATACTGCTTTCCTCTCCTTCCTTCTTCTCCACTCTTAAACTGGTTCTCTTAACTACTACACGCGGAGCAAAAGCAACAGCGCGCGCATGCGATCCCATAGATGAGATGAATACATATATATAGAAAAGTATCAGTCATAGCTCTGGTAGTATAGCCTTCTGAGCCGTTTCCTTTTTTTTCTTTTCTTTTTCTTTGAAAGAAGTCCTATTAGGGTTATTATATTTACACGAAGGTATTTCGCCCTCGCCAGCAGCAGTACTTGAGATAGCTATTCCGGCTGCTAGCTTCATACACTATGCGTGCCGCCCTCGCATCTGTTTAAGCTTTTCCAAGACGCTAGCGCTATACTATGCCCGTGCAACCTTGAGCGATCGGAAAGCGCGTTTTCCCCTCTTGGCCGGCGGAGAGTGGAGGCTTCGTTCCGGCCGCGAAGCTCTCCACATCTCAGTAAGGTGCCTGGTGGTGGTCTCGCGCTGACGATGCCCTCTCGGTGAGCGCATATTTCCCCCCTCATATTTTAAGAGATTCAATACATACAAGCATTTGTCTCGCAAACCAGATTTATTTCAAGGGAATTTTCCACGTCTCAATAAATTCTCTAGTATTCGAGTGCTGATTGCCGCGTTATAGTTTGTTAACGAAGCTTTCCCTCAAGTTTAAATATTTTAAGGCAGTTTGTCGTGTACGTATCATGGCCACGCATGCTTATATCGCCTTCCGTTTCCCTACCACGGTTGCGCTTCAAAACCACGGCGCTGCAATATTGCTTTCCTCTCCTTCCTTCTTCTCCGCCCTTAAACTGGCTCTCTTAACTACTACACGCAGAGCCAAAGCAACAGCGCGTGCATGCGATCCCATAGATGAGATGAATACATATATACAGAAAAGTATCAGTCATAGCTCTGGTAGTATAGCCTTCTGAGCCGTTTCCTTTTTTTCTTTTTTTTCTGTGAAAGAAGTCCTATTAGGGTTATTATAATTACACGAAGGTATTTCGCCCTCGCGAGCAGCAGTACTTGAGATAGCTATTCCGGCGGCCAGCTTCCCACGCTATGCGTGCCACCCTCGCACCTGTTTAAGCTTTTCCTAGACGCTAGAGCTATACTATGCCCGCGCAACCTTGAGCGATCGGAAAGCGCGTTTTCCCCTCTTGGCCGGCGGAGAGGGGAGGCTTCGTTCCGGCCGCGAAGCTCTCAACATCTCAGTAAGGTGCCTGGTGGTGGTCTCGTGCTGACGATGCCCTCTCGGTGAGCGCATATTTCCCCCCTCATCTTTTAAGAGATTCAATACATACAAGCATTTGTCTCGCAAACCATTTTATTTCAAGGGAATTTTCCACGTCTCAATAAATTCTCTCGTCGTATTCGAGTGCTGATTGCCGCGTTATAGTTTGTTAACGAAGCTTTCCCTCAAGTCTAAATATTTTAAGGCAGTTTGTCGTGTACGTATCATGGCCATGCAAGCTTATATCGCCTTCCGTCTCTCTACCACGGTTGCGTTTTAAAACCGCGGCGCTGCAAGTTTGCTCAGAGACTTTCCTTTGCTTCCCTCTTCTCCGCCTTTAAACTGTCTCTCTTAACTACTACACGCAGAGCCAAAGCAACAGCGCGCGCTTTAGATCCTATAGATGAGATGAATATTTACAATTATTATTAGGGTTATAATTATATTCGAGTGCTGATTGCCGTGTTATAGTTTGTTAACGAAACTTCCCCTCAAGTCTAAATATTGTAATGCAGTTTGTCGTGTGCGTATCATGGCTACACATGCTTATATCGCCTTTCCGTTGATCTACCACGGTTGCACTTTAAAACCACGGCGCTGCAAGTTTGCTTCAGAGACTCCTTTCCTTCCCCCTTCTCCGCCCTTAAACTGGCTCTCAACTACTACACGAGAAACAAAGCAACAGCGCGCGCTTTAGATCCTATAGATGAGATGAATATTTACAATTATTATTAGGGTTATAATTATATTCGAGTGCTGATTGCCATGTTATAGTTTGTTAACGAAGGTTCCACTCAAGTCTAAATATTTTAAGGCAGTTTGTCGTGTGTGTATCATGGACATGCATGCTTATATCGCCTTCCGTTTCCTTGCCACGGTTGCGCTTTAAAACCATTGCGCTGCAAGTTTGCTTCAGAGACTTTCCTTTCCTTCCCTTAAACTGGCTCTCTTAACTACTACACGCTGAGCCAAAGCAACAGCGCGCGCTTTAAATCCTATAGATGAGATGAATATTTACAATTAATATTAGGGTTATAATTATATTCGAGTGCTGATTGCCGTGTTATAGTTTGTTAACGAAGCTTCCACTCAAGTCTAAATATTGTAAGGCAGTTTGTCGTGTGTGTATCATGGACATGCATGCTTATATCGCCTTCCGTTTCCCTACCATGGTTGCACTTTAAAACCACGGCGCTGCAATACTGCTTTCCTCTCCTTCCTTCTTCTCCACTCTTAAACTGGTTCTCTTAACTACTACACGCGGAGCAAAAGCAACAGCGCGCGCATGCGATCCCATAGATGAGATGAATACATATATATAGAAAAGTATCAGTCATAGCTCTGGTAGTATAGCCTTCTGAGCCGTTTCCTTTTTTTTCTTTTCTTTTTCTTTGAAAGAAGTCCTGTTAGGGTTATTATATTTACACGAAGGTATTTCGCCCTCGCCAGCAGCAGTACTTGAGATAGCTATTCCGGCTGCTAGCTTCATACACTATGCGTGCCGCCCTCGCACCTGTTTAAGCTTTTCCAAGACGCTAGCGCTATACTATGCCCGTGCAACCTTGAGCGATCGGAAAGCGCGTTTTCCCCTCTTGGCCGGCGGAGAGTGGAGGCTTCGTTCCGGCCGCGAAGCTCTCCACATCTCAGTAAGGTGCCTGGTGGTGGTCTCGCGCTGACGATGCCCTCTCGGTGAGCGCATATTTCCCCCCTCATATTTTAAGAGATTCAATACATACAAGCATTTGTCTCGCAAACCAGATTTATTTCAAGGGAATTTTCCACGTCTCAATAAATTCTCTCGTCGTATTCGAGTGCTGATTGCCGCGTTATAGTTTGTTAACGAAGCTTTCCCTCAAGTCTAAATATTTTAAGGCACTTTGTCGTGTACGTATCATGGCCACGCAAGCTTATATCGCCTTCCTTCTCTCTACCACGGTTGCGCTTTAAAACCGCGGCGCTGCAAGTTTGCTCAGAGACTTTCCTTTGCTTCCCTCTTCTCCGCCTTTAAACTGTCTCTCTTAACTACTACACGCAGAGCCAAAGCAACAGCGCGCGCTTTAGATCCTATAGATGAGATGAATATTTACAATTATTATTAGGGTTATAATTATATTCGAGTGCTGATTGCCGTGTTATAGTTTGTTAACGAAACTTCTCCTCAAGTCTAAATATTGTAAGGCAGTTTGTCATTTGCGTATCATGGACACACATGCTTATATCGCCTTCCGTTTCCCTACCTCGGTTGCGCTTTAAAACCACGGCGCTGCAATATTGCTTTCCTCTCCTTCCTTCTTCTCCACTCTCAAACTGGCTCTCTTAACTACTACACGCGGAGCCAAAGCAAAAGCGCGCGCATGCGATCCCATAGATGCGATGAATACATATATATAGAAAAGTATCAGTCATAGGTCTGGTAGTATAGCCTTCTGAGCCGTTTCCCTTTTTTTCTTTTTTTTTCTTTGAAAGAAGTCCTATTAGGGTTATTATATTTACACGAAGCTATTTCGCCCTCGCCAGCAGCAGTACTTGAGATAGCTATTCCGGCTGCTAGCTTCCCACGCTATGCGTGCCGCCCTCGCACCTGTTTAAGCTTTTCCTAGACGCTAGCACTATACTATGCACGTGCAACCTTGAGCGATCGGAAAGCGCGTTTTCCACTCTTGACCGGCGGAGAGGAGAGGCTTCGTTCCGGCCGCGAAGCTCTCCACATCTCAGTAAGGTGCCTGGTGGTGGTCTCGTGCTGACGATGCCCTCTCGGTGAGCGCATATTTCCCCCCTCATCTTTTAAGAGATTCAATACATACAAGCATTTGTCTCGCAAACCAGATTTATTTCAAGGGAATTTTCCACGTCTCAATAAATACTCTCGTCGTATTCGAGTGCTGATTGCCGCGTTATAGTTTGTTAACGAAGGTTTCCCTCAAGTCTAAATATTTTAAGGCAGTTTGTCGTGTACGTATCATGGCCACGCAAGCTTATATCGCCTTCCGTCTCTCTACCACGGTTGCGTTTTAAAACCGCGGCGCTGCAAGTTTGCTCAGAGACTTTCCTTTGCTTCCCTCTTCTCCGCCCTTAAATGTCTCTCTTAACTAGAGCCAAAGCAACAGCGCGCGCTTTAGATCCTACAGATGAGATGAATATTTACAATTATTATTAGGGTTATAATGATATTAGAGTGCTGATTGCCGTGTTATAGTTTGTTATCGAAACTTACCCTCAAGTCTAAATATTGTAAGGCAGTTTGTTGTGTGCGTATCATGGCCACGCATGCTTATATCGCCTTTCCGTTTCTCTACCAGGGTTGCGCTTTAAAACCCCGGCGCCGCAAGTTTGCTTCAGTGACTTTTCTTTCCTTCCCTTTCCTCCGCCCTTAAGCTGGCTCTCTTAACTACTACACGCAGAGCCAAAGCAACAGCGCGCGCTTTAGATCCTATAGATGAGATGAATATTTACAATTATTATTAGGGTTATAATTATATTCGAGTGCTGATTGCCGTGTTATAGTTTGTTAACGAAGCTTCCACTGAAGTCTAAATATCGTAAGGCAGTTTGTCGTGTGCGTATCATGGACACGCATACTTATATCGCCTTCTGTTTCCCTACCACGGTTGCGCTTCAAATCCACGGCGCAGCAATATTGCTTTCCTCTCCTTCCTTCTCCGCCCTTAAACTGGCTCTCTTAACTACTACACGCAGAGACAAAGCAACAGCGCGCGCATGCGATCCCATAGATGAGATGAATACATATATATAGAAAAGTATCAGTCATTGCTCTGGTAGTATAGCCTTCTGAGCCGTTTCCTTCTTTTTCTTTTTTTTTCTTTGAAAGAAGTCCTATCAGGGTTATTATAATTACACGAAGGTACTTTGCCCTCGCCAGCAGCAGTACTTGAGATAGCTATTCCGGCGGCTAGCTTCCCACGCTATGCGTGCCACCCTCGCACCTGTTTAAGCTTTTCCTAGACGCTAGAGCTATACTATGCCCGCGCAACTTTGAGCGATCGCAAAAGCGCGTTTTCCACTCTTGGCCGGCGGAGAGGGGAGGCTTCGTTCCGGCCGCGAAGATCTCCACATCACAGTAAGGTGCCTGGTGGTGGTCTCGTGCTGACGATGCCCTCTCTGTGAATGCATATTTCCCCCTCATCTTTTAAGAGATTCAATACATACAAGCATTTGTCTCGCAAACCAGATTTATTTCAAGGGAATTTTCCACGTCCCAATAAATTCTCTCGTGGTATTCGAGTGCTGATTGCCGTGTTATAGTTTGTTAACGAAGCTTTCCCTCAAGTTTAAATATTTTAAGGCAGTTTGTCGTGTACGTATCATGGCCACGCACGCTTATATCGCCTTCCGTCTCTCTACCACAGTTGCGCTTTAAAACCGCGGCGCTGCATGTTTGCTTCAGAGACTTTCCTTTCCTTCCCTCTTCTCCGCCCTTAAACTGGCTCTCTTAACTACTACACGTAGAGCCAAAGCAACAGCGCGCGCTTTAGATCCTATAGATGAGATGAAGATTTACAATTATTATTCGGGTTATAATTATATTCGAGTGCTGATTACCGTGTTATAGTTTGTTAAGGAAGCTTCCACTCAAGTCTAAATATTGTAAGGCAGTTTGTCGTGTGCGTATCATGGACACGCATGCTTATAGCGCCTTCCGTTTCCCTACCATGGTTGCACTTTAAAACCACGGCGCTGCAATACTGCTTTCCTCTCCTTCCTTCTTCTCCACTCTTAAACTGGTTCTCTTAACTACCACACGCGCAGCAAAAGCAACAGCGCGCGCATGCGATCCCATAGATGAGATGAATACATATGTATAGAAAAGTATCAGTCATAGCTCTGGTAGTATAGCCTTCTGAGCTGTTTCCTTTTTTTTCTTTTTTTTTCTTTGAAAGAAGTCCTATTAGGGTTATTATATTTACACGAAGGTATTTCGCCCTCGCCAGCAGCAGTGCTTGAGATAGCTATTCCGGCTGCTAGCTTCATACACTATGCGTGCCGCCCTCGCACCTGTTTTTAAGCTTTTCCTAGACGCTAGCGCTATACTATGCCCGTGCAACCTTGAGCGATCGGAAAGCGCGTTTTCCCCTCTTGGCCGGCGGAGAGTGGAGGCTTCGTTCCGGCCGCGAAGCTCTCCACATCTCAGTAAGGTGCCTGGTGGTGGTCTCGCGCTGACGATGCCCTCTCGGTGAGCGCATATTTCCCCCCTCATCTTTTAAGAGATTCAATACATACAAGCATTTGTCTCGCAAACCAGATTTATTTCAAGGGAATTTTCCACGTCTCAATAAATTCTCTCGTCATATTCGAGTGCTGATTGCCGCGTTATAGTTTGTTAACGAAGCTTTCCCTCAAGTCTAAATATATTAAGGCAGTTTGTCGTGTACGTATCATGGCCACGCAAGCTTATATCGCCTTCAGTCTCTCTACCACGGTTGCGCTTTAAAACCGCGGCGCTGCAAGTTTGCTTAGAGACTTTCCTTTGCTTCCCTCTTCTCCGCCTTTAAACTGTCTCTCTTAACTACTACACGCAGAGCCAAAGCAACAGCGCGCGCTTTAGATCCTATAGATGAGATGAATATTTACAATTATTATTAGGGTTATAATTATATTCGAGTGCTGATTGCCGTGTTATAGTTTGTTAACGAAACTTACCCTCAAGTCTAAATATTGTAAGACAGTTTGTCGTGTGCGTATCATGGCCACGCATGTTTATATCGCCTTTCCGTTTCTCTACCAGGGTTGCGCTTTAAAACCACGGCGCCGCAAGTTTGCTTCAGTGACTTTCCTTTCCTTCCCTTTTCTCCGCCCTTAAGCTGGCTCTCTTAACTACTACACGTAGGGACAAAGCAACAGCGCGCGCTTTAGATCCTATAGATGAGATGAAGATTTACAATTATTATTAGGGTTATAATTATATTCGAGTGCTGATTACCGTGTTATAGTTTGTTAAGGAAGCTTCCACTTAAGGATTACCGTGTTATAGTTTGTTAAGGAAGCTTCCACTTAAGTCTAAATATTGTAAGGCAGTTTGTCGTGTGCATATCATGGACACGCATGCTTATAGCGCCTTCCGTTTCCTACCACGGTTGCGCTTATAACCACGGCGCTGCAATATTGCTTTGCTCTCCTTCCTTCTTCTCCACCCTTAAACTGGCTCTCTTACCGACTACACGCAGAGCCAAAGCAACAGCGCGCATGCGATCCCATAGATGAGATGAATACATATATATAGAAAAGTATCAGTCATAGCTCTGGTAGTATAGCCTTCTGAGCCGTTTCCCTTTTTTTCTTTTTTTTTTCTTTGAAAGAAGTCCTATTAGGGTTATTATATTTACACGAAGGTATTTCGCCCTCGCCAGCAGCAGTACTTGAGATAGCTATTCCGGCTGCTAGCTTCCCACGCTATGCGTGCCGCCCTCGCACCTGTTTAAGCTTTTCCTAGACGCTAGCACTATACTATGCACGTGCAACCTTGAGCGATCGGAAAGCGCGTTTTCCACTCTTGGCCGGCGGAGTGGGGAGGCTTCGTTCCGGCCGCGAAGCTCTCCACATCTCAGTAAGGTGCCTGGTGGTGGTCTCGTGCTGACGATGCCCTCTCGGTGAGCGCATATTTCCCCCCTCATCTTTTAAGAGATTCAATACATACAAGCATTTGTCTCGCAAACCATTTTATTTCAAGGGAATTTTCCACGTCTCAATAAATTCTCTCGTCGTATTCGAGTGCTGATTGCCGCGTTATAGTTTGTTAACGAAGCTTTCCCTCAAGTCTAAATATTTTAAGGCAGTTTGTCGTGTACGTATCATGGCCACGCAAGCTTATATCGCCTTCCGTCTCTCTACCACGGTTGCGTTTTAAAACCGCGGCGCTGCAAGTTTGCTCAGAGACTTTCCTTTGCTTCCCTCTTCTCCGCCCTTAAATGTCTCTCTTAACTAGAGCCAAAGCAACAGCGCGCGCTTTAGATCCTACAGATGAGATGAATATTTACAATTATTATTAGGGTTATAATGATATTCGAGTGCTGATTGCCGTGTTATAGTTTGTTATCGAAACTTACCCTCAAGTCTAAATATTGTAAGGCAGTTTGTCGTGTGCGTATCATGGCCACGCATGCTTATATCGCCTTTCCGTTTCTCTACCAGGGTTGCGCTTTAAAACCACGGCGCCGCAAGTTTGCTTCAGTGACTTTTCTTTCCTTCCCTTTCCTCCGCCCTTAAGCTGGCTCTCTTAACTACTACACGCAGAGACAAAGCAACAGCGCGCGCTTTAGATCCTTTACATGAGATGAATATTTACAATTATTATTAGGGTTATAATTATATTCGAGTGCTGATTGCCATGTTATAGTTTGTTAACGAAGGTTCCACTCAAGTCTAAATATTGTAAGGCAGTTTGTCGTGTGTGTATCATGGACACACATGCTTATATCGCCTTCCGTTTCCCTACCATGGTTGCACTTTAAAACCACGGCGCTGCAATACTGCTTTCCTCTCCTTCCTTCTTCTCCACTCTTAAACTGGTTCTCTTAACTACTACACGCGGAGCAAAAGCAACAGCGCGCGCATGCGATCCCATAGATGATATGAATACATATATATAGAAAAGTATCAGTCATAGCTCTGGTAGTATAGCCTTCTGAGCCGTTTCCTTTTTTTTCTTTTCTTTTTCTTTGAAAGAAGTCCTATTAGGGTTATTATATTTACACGAAGGTATTTCGCCCTCGCCAGCAGCAGTACTTGAGATAGCTATTCCGGCTGCTAGCTTCATACACTATGCGTGCCGCCCTCGCATCTGTTTAAGCTTTTCCAAGACGCCAGCGCTATACTATGCCCGTGCAACCTTGAGCGATCGGAAAGCGCGTTTTCCCCTCTTGGCCGGCGGAGAGTGGAGGCTTCGTTCCGGCCGCGAAGCTCTCCACATCTCAGTAAGGTGCCTGGTGGTGGTCTCGCGCTGACGATGCCCTCTCGGTGAGCGCATATTTCCCCCCTGATATTTTAAGAGATTCAATACATACAAGCATTTGTCTCGCAAACCAGATTTATTTCAAGGGAATTTTCCACGTCTCAATAAATTCTCTCGTCGTATTCGAGTGCTGATTGCCGCGTTATAGTTTGTTAACGAAGCTTTCCCTCAAGTCTAAATATATTAAGGCACTTTGTCGTGTACGTATCATGGCCACGCAAGCTTATATCGCCTTCCGTCTCTATACCACGGTTGCGCTTTAAAACCGCGGCGCTGCAAGTTTGCTCAGAGACTTTCCTTTGCTTCCCTCTTCTCCGCCTTTAAACTGTCTCTCTTAACTACTACACGCAGAGCCAAAGCAACAGCGCGCGCTTTAGATCCTATAGATGAGATGAATATTTACAATTATTATTAGGGTTATAATTATATTCGAGTGCTGATTGCCGTGTTATAGTTTGTTAACGAAACTTCTCCTCAAGTCTAAATATTGTAAGGCAGTTTGTCATTTGCGTATCATGGACACACATGCTTATATCGCCTTCCGTTTCCCTACCTCGGTTGCGCTTTAAAACCACGGCGCTGCAATATTGCTTTCCTCTCCTTCCTTCTTCTCCACTCTCAAACTGGCTCTCTTAACTACTACACGCGGAGCCAAAGCAACAGCGCGCGCATGCGATCCCATAGATGCGATGAATACATATATATAGAAAAGTATCAGTCATAGGTCTGGTAGTATAGCCTTCTGAGCCGTTTCCCTTTTTTTCTTTTTTTTTCTTTGAAAGAAGTCCTATTAGGGTTATTATATTTACACGAAGCTATTTCGCCCTCGCCAGCAGCAGTACTTGAGATAGCTATTCCGGCTGCTAGCTTCCCACGCTATGCGTGCCGCCCTCGCACCTGTTTAAGCTTTTCATAGACGCTAGCACTATACTATGCACGTGCAACCTTGAGCGATCGGAAAGCGCGTTTTCCACTCTTGACCGGCGGAGAGGAGAGGCTTCGTTCCGGCCGCGAAGCTCTCCACATCTCAGTAAGGTGCCTGGTGGTGGTCTCGTGCTGACGATGCCCTCTCGGTGAGCGCATATTTCCCCCCTCATCTTTTAAGAGATTCAATACATACAAGCATTTGTCTCGCAAACCAGATTTATTTCAAGGGAATTTTCCACGTCTCAATAAATACTCTCGTCGTATTCGAGTGCTGATTGCCGCGTTATAGTTTGTTAACGAAGGTTTCCCTCAAGTCTAAATATTTTAAGGCAGTTTGTCGTGTACGTATCATGGCCACACAAGCTTATATCGCCTTCCGTCTCTCTACCACGGTTGCGTTTTAAAACCGCGGCGCTGCAAGTTTGCTCAGAGACTTTCCTTTGCTTCCCTCTTCTCCGCCCTTAAATGTCTCTCTTAACTAGAGCCAAAGCAACAGCGCGCGCTTTAGATCCTACAGATGAGATGAATATTTACAATTATTATTAGGGTTATAATGATATTCGAGTGCTGATTGCCGTGTTATAGTTTGTTATCGAAACTTACCCTCAAGTCTAAATATTGTAAGGCAGTTTGTTGTGTGCGTATCATGGCCACGCATGCTTATATCGCCTTTCCGTTTCTCTACCAGGGTTGCGCTTTAAAACCACGGCGCCGCAAGTTTGCTTCAGTGACTTTTCTTTCCTTCCCTTTCCTCCGCCCTTAAGCTGGCTCTCTTAACTACTACACGCAGAGCCAAAGCAACAGCGCGCGCTTTAGATCCTATAGATGAGATGAATATTTACAATTATTATTAGGGTTATAATTATATTCGAGTGCTGATTGCCGTGTTATAGTTTGTTAACGAAGCTTCCACTGAAGTCTAAATATCGTAAGGCAGTTTGTCGTGTGCGTATCATGGACACGCATACTTATATCGCCTTCTGTTTCCCTACCACGGTTGCGCTTCAAATCCACGGCGCAGCAATATTGCTTTCCTCTCCTTCCTTCTCCGCCCTTAAACTGGCTCTCTTAACTACTACACGCAGAGACAAAGCAACAGCGCGCGCATGCGATCCCATAGATGAGATGAATACATATATATAGAAAAGTATCAGTCATTGCTCTGGTAGTATAGCCTTCTGAGCCGTTTCCTTCTTTTTCTTTTTTTTTCTTTGAAAGAAGTCCTATCAGGGTTATTATAATTACACGAAGGTACTTTGCCCTCGCCAGCAGCAGTACTTGAGATAGCTATTCCGGCGGCTAGCTTCCCACGCTATGCGTGCCACCCTCGCACCTGTTTAAGCTTTTCCTAGACGCTAGAGCTATACTATGCCCGCGCAACTTTGAGCGATCGGAAAGCGCGTTTTCCACTCTTGGCCGGCGGAGAGGGGAGGCTTCGTTCCGGCCGCGAAGATCTCCACATCACAGTAAGGTGCCTGGTGGTGGTCTCGTGCTGACGATGCCCTCTCTGTGAATGCATATTTCCCCCTCATCTTTTAAGAGATTCAATACATACAAGCATTTGTCTCGCAAACCAGATTTATTTCAAGGGAATTTTCCACGTCCCAATAAATTCTCTCGTGGTATTCGAGTGCTGATTGCCGTGTTATAGTTTGTTAACGAAGCTTTCCCTCAAGTTTAAATATTTTAAGGCAGTTTGTCGTGTACGTATCATGGCCACGCACGCTTATATCGCCTTCCGTCTCTCTACCACAGTTGCGCTTTAAAACCGCGGCGCTGCATGTTTGCTTCAGAGACTTTCCTTTCCTTCCCTCTTCTCCGCCCTTAAACTGTCTCTCTTAACTACTACACTCAGAGGCAAAGCAACAGCGCGCGCTTTAGATCCTACAGATGAGATGAATCTTTGCAATAATTTTTAGGGTTATAATTATATTAGAGTGCTGATTGCCGTGTTATAGTTTGTTAACGAATCTCCCCCTCAAGTCTAAATATTGTAAGGCAGTTTTTCGTGTGCGTATCATGGCCACGCATGCTTATATCGCCTTTCCGTTTCTCTACCACGGTTGCGCTTTAAAACCACGGCGCTGCAAGTTTGTTTCAGAGACTTTCCTTTCCTTCCCTTAAACTGGCTCTCTTAACTACTACACGCAGAGCCAAAGCAACAGCGCGCGCTTTAAATTCTATAGATGAGATGAACATTTACAATTAATATTAGGGTTATAATTATATTCGAGTGCTGATTACCGTGTTATAGTTTGTTAAGGAAGCTTCCACTCAAGTCTAAATATTGTAAGGCAGTTTGTCGTGTGCGTATCATGGACACGCATGCTTATAGCGCCTTCCGTTTCCCTACCACGGTTGCGCTTATAACCACGGCGCTGCAATATTGCTTTGCTCTCCTTCCTTCTTCTCCACCCTTAAACTGGCTCTCTTACCTACTACACGCAGAGCTAAAGCAACAGCGCGCGCATGCGATCCCATAGATGAGATGAATACATATATATAGAAAAGCATCAGTCATAGCTCTGGTAGTATAGCCTTCTGAGCCGTTTCCTTTTTTTCTTTTTTTTCTTTGAAAGAAGTCCTATTAGGGTTATTATAATTAGACGAAGTTATTTCGCCCTCGCCAGCAGCAGTACTTGAGATAGCTATTCCGGCTGCTAGCTTCCCACGCTATGCGTGCCGCCCTCGCACCAGTTTAAGGTTTTCCTAGACGCTAGCGCTATACTATGCCCGCGCAACCTTGAGCGATCGGAAAGCGCGTTTTCCACTCTTGGCCGGCGGAGAGGGGAGGCTTCGTTCCGGCCGCGAAGCTCTCCACATCTCAGTAAGGTGCCTGGTGGTGGTCTCGTGCTGACGATGCCCTCTCGGTGAGCGCATATTTCCCCCCTCATCTTTTAAGAGATTCAATACATACAAGCATTTGTCTCGCAAACCAGATTTATTTCAAGGGAATTTTCCACGTCCCAATAAATTCTCTCGCGGTATTCGACTGCTGATTGCCGTGTTATAGTTTGTTAACGAAGCTTTCCCTCAAGTTTAAATATTTTAAGGCAGTTTGTCGTGTACGTATCATGGCCACACACGCTTATATCGCCTTCCGTCTCTCTACCACAGTTGCGCTTTAAAACCGCGGCGCTGCATGTTTGCTTCAGAGACTTTCCTTTCCTTCCCTCTTCTCCGCCCTTAAACTGTCTCTCTTAACTACTACACTCAGAGCCAAAGCAACAGCGCGCACTTTAGATCCTACAGATGAGATGAATATTTGCAATTATTATTAGGGTTATAATTATATTCGAGTGCTGATTGCCGTGTTATAGTTTGTTAACGAAACTTCCCCTCAAGTCTAAATATTGTAAGGCAGTTTGTCGTGTGCGTATCATGGCCACGCATGCTTATATCGCCTTTCCGTTTCTCTACCACGGTTGCGCTTTAGAACCACGGCGCTGCAAGTTTGCTTCAGAGACTTTCCTTTCCTTCCCTTAAACTGGCTCTCTTAACTACTACACGCAGAATCAAAGCAACAGCGCGCGCTTTAAATCCTATAGATGAGATGAATATTTACAATTAATATTAGGGTTATAATTATATTCGAGTGCTGATTGCCATGTTATAGTTTGTTAACGAAGGTTCCACTCAAGTCTAAATATTGTAAGGCAGTTTGTCGTGTGTGTATCATGGACACGCATGCTTATATCGCCTTCCGTTTCCCTACCATGGTTGCACTTTAAAACTACGGCGCTGCAATACTGCTTTCCTCTCCTTCCTTCTTCTCCACTCTTAAACTGGTTCTCTTAACTACCACACGCGGAGCAAAAGCAACAGCGCGCGCATGCGATCCCATAGATGAGATGAATACATATATATAGAAAAGTATCAGTCATAGCTCTGGTAGTATAGCCTCCTGAGCCGTTTCCTTTTTTTCTTTTTTTTCTTTGAAAGAAGTCCTATTAGGGTTATTATATTTACACGAAGGTATTTTGCCCTCGCCAGCAGCAGTACTTGAGATAGCTATTCCGGCTGCTAGCTTCATACACTATGCGTGCCGCCCTCGCACCTGTTTAAGCTTTTCCTAGACGCTAGCGCTATACTATGCCCGTGCAACCTTGAGCGATCGGAAAGCGCGTTTTCCCCTCTTGGCCGGCGGAGAGTGGAGGCTTCGTTCCGGCCGCGAAGCTCTCCACATCTCAGTAAGGTGCCTGGTGGTGGTCTCGCGCTGACGATGCCCTTTCGGTGAGCGCATATTTCCCCCCTCATCTTTTAAGAGATTCAATACATACAAGCATTTGTCTCGCAAACCAGATTTATTTCAAGGGAATTTTCCACGTCTCAATAAATTCTCTCGTCGTATTCGAGTGCTGATTGCCGCGTTATAGTTTGTTAACGAAGCTTTCCCTCAAGTCTAAATATTTTAAGGCAGTTTGTCGTGTACGTATCATGGCCACGCAAGCTTATATCGCCTTCCGTCTCTCTACCACGGTTGCGCTTTAAAACCGCGGCGCTGCAAGTTTGCTCAGAGACTTTCCTTTGCTTCCCTCTTCTCCGCCTTTAAACTGTCTCTCTTAACTACTACACGCAGAGCCAAAGCAACAGCGCGCGCTTTAGATCCTATAGATGAGATGAATATTTACAATTATTATTAGGGTTATAATTATATTCGAGTGCTGATTGCCGTGTTATAGTTTGTTAACGAAACTTACCCTCAAGTCTAAATATTGTAAGGCAGTTTGTCGTGTGCGTATCATGGCCACGCATGTTTATCTCGTCTTTCCGTTTCTCTACCTTGGTTGCGCTTTAAAACCACGGCGCCGCAAGTTTGCTTCAGTGACTTTCCTTTCCTTCCCTTTTCTCCGCCCTTAAGCTGGCTCTCTTAACTACTACACGTACGGACAAAGCAACAAAGCGCGCTTTAGATCCTATAGATGAGATGAATATTTACAAATATTATTAGGGTTATAATTATATTCGAGTGCTGATTGCCGTGTTATAGTTTGTTAACGAAACTTCTCCTCAAGTCTAAATATTGTAAGGCAGTTTGTCATTTGCGTATCATGGACACGCATGCTTATATCGCCTTCTGTTTCCGTACCACGGTTGCGCTTTAAAACCACGGCGCTGCAATATTGCTTTCCTCTCCTTCCTTCTTCTCCGCCCTTAAACTGGCTCTCTTAACTACTACATGCATAGCCAAAGCAACAGCGCGCGCATGCGATCCCATAGATGAGATGAATACATATATACAGAAAAGTATCAGTCATAGCTCTGGTAGTATAGCCTTCTGAGCCGTTTCCTTTTTTTCTTTTTTTTTCTGTGAAAGAAGTCCTATTAGGGTTATTATAATTACACGAAGGTATTTCGCCCTCGCCAGCAGCAGTACTTGAGATAGCTATTCCGGCGGCCAGCTTCCCACGCTATGCGTGCCGCCCTCGCACCTGTTTAAGCTTTTCCTAGACGCTAGAGCTATACTATGCCCGCGTAACCTTGAGCGATCGGAAAGCGCGTTTTACCCTCTTGGCCGGCGGAGAGGGGAGGCTTCGTTCCGGCCGCGAAGCTCTCAACATCTCAGTAAGGTGCCTGGTGGTGGTCTCGTGCTGACGATGCCGTCTCGGTGAGCGCATATTTCCCCCCTCATCTTTTAAGAGATTCAATACATACAATCATTTGTCTCGCAAACCAGATTTATTTCAAGGGAATTTTCCACGTCCCAATAAATTCTCTCGTGGTATTCGAGTGCTGATTGCCGTGTTATAATTTGTTAACGAAGCTTTCCCTCAAGTTTAAATATTTTAAGGCAGTTTGTCGTGTACGTATCATGGCCACGCACGCTTATATCGCCTTCCGTCTCTCTACCACAGTTGCGCTTTAAAACCGCGGCGCTGCATGTTTGCTTCAGAGACTTTCCTTTCCTTCCCTCTTCTCCGCCCTTAAACTGTCTCTCTTAGCTACTACACTCAGAGCCAAAGCAACAGCGCGCGCTTTAGATCCTACAGATGAGATGAATATTTGCAATTATTTTTAGGGTTATAATTATATTCGAGTGCTGATTGCCGTGTTATAGTTTGTTAACGAATCTTCCCCTCAAGTCTAAATATTGTAAGGCAGTTTCTCGTGTGCGTATCATGGCCACGCATGTTTATATCGCCTTTCCGTTTCTCTACCACGGTTGCGCTTTAAAACCACGGCGCTCCAAGTTTGCTTCAGAGACTTTCCTTTCCTTCCCTTAAGCTGGCTCTCTTAACTACTACACGCAGAGCCAAAGCAACAGCGCGCGCTTTAAATCCTATAGATGAGATGAATATTTACAATTAATATTAGGGTTATAATTATATTCGAGTGCTGATTGCCGTGTTATAGTTTGTTAACGAAGCTTCCACACAAGTCTAAATATTGTAAGGCAGTTTGTCGTGTGCGTATCATGGACATGCATGGTTATATCGCCTTCCGTTTCCCTACCACGGTTGCGCTTTAAAACCACGGCGCTGCAATATTGCTTTCCTCTCCTTCCTTCTTCTCCGCACTTAAACTGGCTCTCTTAACTACTACACGCAGAGGCAAAGCAACAGCGCGCGCATGCGATCCCATAGATGAGATGAATACATATATATAGAAAAGTATCAGCCATAGCTCTGGTAGTATAGCCTTCTGAGCCGTTTCCTTCTTTTTCTTTTTTTTTCTTTGAAAGAAGTCCTATCAGGGTTATTATAATTACACGAAGGTACTTTGCCCTCGCCAACAGCAGTACTTGAGATAGCTATTCCGGAGGCCAGCTTCCCACACTATTCGTGCCGCCCTCGCACCTGTTTAAGCTTTTCCTAGACGCTAGAGCTATACTATGCCCGCGCAACCTTGAGCGATCGGAAAGCGCGTTTTCCACTCTTGGCCGGCGGAGAGGGGAGCCTTCGTTCCGGCCGCGAAGCTCTCCACATCACAGTAAGGTGCCTGGTGGTGGTCTCGTGCTGACGATGCCCTCTCGGTGAGCGCATATTTCCCCCCGCATCTTTTAAGAGATTCAATACATACAAGCATTTGTCTCGAAAACCAGATTTATTTCAAGGGAATTTTCCACGTCTCAATAATTTCTCTCGTCGTATTCGAGTGCTCATTGCCATGTTATAGTTTGTTAACGAAGCTTTCCCTCAAGTCTAAATATTTTAAGGCAGTTTGTCGTGTACATATCATGGCCACATACACTTATATCGCCTTACGTCTCTCTACCACGGTTGCGCTTTAAAACCACGGCGCTGCAAGTTTGCTTCAGAGACTTTCTTTTCATTCCCTCTTCTCCGCCCTTAAACTGTCTCTCTTAACTACTACACGCAGAGGCAAAGCATCAGCGCGCGCTTTAGATCCTATACATGAGATGAATATTTACAATTATTATTAGGGTTATAATTATATTCGAGTGCTGATTGCCGTGTTATAGTTTGTTAACAAAACTTCCCCTCAAGTCTAAATATTGTAAGGCAGTTTGTCGTGTGCGTTTCATGGCCACGCATGCTTATATCGCCTTTCCGTTTCTCTACCACGGTTGCGCTTTAAAACCACGGCACTGAAAGTTTGCTTCAGAGGCTTTCCTTTCCTTCCCTCTTCTCCGCCCTTAAACTGGCTCTCTTAACTACTACACGCAGAGCCAAAGCAACAACGCGCGCTTTAGATCCTATAGATGAGATGAAGATTTACAATTATTATTAGGGTTATAATTATATTCGAGTGCTGATTACCGTGTTATAGTTTGTTAAGGAAGCTTCCACTCAAGTCTAAATATTGTAAGGCAGTTTGTCGTGTGCGTATCATGGACACGCATGCTTATAGCGCCTTCCGTTTCCCTACCACGGTTGCGCTTATAACCACGGTGCTGCAATATTGCTTTGCTCTCCTTCCTTCTTCTCCACCCTTAAACTGGCTCTCTTACCTACTACACGCAGAGCTAAAGCAACAGCGCGCGCATGCGATCCCATAGATAAGATGAATACAGATATATAGAAAAGCATCAGTCATAGCTCTGGTAGTATAGCCTTCTGAGCCGTTTCCTTTTTTTCTTTTTTTTCTTTGAAAGAAGTCCTATTAGGGTTATTATAATTAGACGAAGGTATTTCGCCCTCGCCAGCAGCAGTACTTGAGATAGCTATTCCGGCTGCTAGCTTCCCACGCTATGCGTGCCGCCCTCGCACCAGTTTAAGGTTTTCCTAGACGCTAGCGCTATACTATGCCCGCGCAACCTTGAGCGATCGGAAAGCGCGTTTTCCACTCTTGGCCGGCGGAGAGGGGAGGCTTCGTTCCGGCCGCGAAGCTCTCCACATCTCAGTAAGGTGCCTGGTGGTGGTCTCGTGCTGACGATGCCCTCTCGGTGAGCGCATATTTCCCCCCTCATCTTTTAAGAGATTCAATACATACAAGCATTTGTCTCGCAAACCAGATTTATTTCAAGGGAATTTTCCACGTCCCAATAAATTCTCTCGCGGTATTCGACTGCTGATTGCCGTGTTATAGTTTGTTAACGAAGCTTTCCCTCTGTTTAAATATTTTAAGGCAGTTTGTCGTGTACGTATCATGGCCACACACGCTTATATCGCCTTCCGTCTCTCTACCACAGTTGCGCTTTAAAACCGCGGCGCTGCATGTTTGCTTCAGAGACTTTCCTTTCCTTCCCTCTTCTCCGCCCTTAAACTGTCTCTCTTAACTACTACACTCAGAGCCAAAGCAACAGCGCGCACTTTAGATCCTACAGATGAGATGAATATTTGCAATTATTATTAGGGTTATAATTATATTCGAGTGCTGATTGCCGTGTTATAGTTTGTTAACGAAACTTCCCCTCAAGTCTAAATATTGTAAGGCAGTTTGTCGTGTGCGTATCATGGCCACGCATGCTTATATCGCCTTTCCGTTTCTCTACCACGGTTGCGCTTTAGAACCACGGCGCTGCAAGTTTGCTTCAGAGACTTTCCTTTCCTTCCCTTAAACTGGCTCTCTTAACTACTACACGCAGAAACAAAGCAACAGCGCGCGCTTTAAATCCTATAGATGAGATGAATATTTACAATTAATATTAGGGTTATAATTATATTCGAGTGCTGATTGCCATGTTATAGTTTGTTAACGAAGGTTCCACTCAAGTCTAAATATTGTAAGGCAGTTTGTCGTGTGTGTATCATGGACACGCATGCTTATATCGCCTTCCGTTTCCCTACCATGGTTGCACTTTAAAACTACGGCGCTGCAATACTGCTTTCCTCTCCTTCCTTCTTCTCCACTCTTAAACTGGTTCTCTTAACTACCACACGCGGAGCAAAAGCAACAGCGCGCGCATGCGATCCCATAGATGAGATGAATACATATATATAGAAAAGTATCAGTCATAGCTCTGGTAGTATAGCCTCCTGAGCCGTTTCCTTTTTTTCTTTTTTTTCTTTGAAAGAAGTCCTATTAGGGTTATTATATTTACACGAAGGTATTTTGCCCTCGCCAGCAGCAGTACTTGAGATAGCTATTCCGGCTGCTAGCTTCATACACTATGCGTGCCGCCCTCGCACCTGTTTAAGCTTTTCCTAGACGCTAGCGCTATACTATGCCCGTGCAACCTTGAGCGATCGGAAAGCGCGTTTTCCCCTCTTGGCCGGCGGAGAGTGGAGGCTTCGTTCCGGCCGCGAAGCTCTCCACATCTCAGTAAGGTGCCTGGTGGTGGTCTCGCGCTGACGATGCCCTTTCGGTGAGCGCATATTTCCCCCCTCATCTTTTAAGAGATTCAATACATACAAGCATTTGTCTCGCAAACCAGATTTATTTCAAGGGAATTTTCCACGTCTCAATAAATTCTCTCGTCGTATTCGAGTGCTGATTGCCGCGTTATAGTTTGTTAACGAAGCTTTCCCTCAAGTCTAAATATTTTAAGGCAGTTTGTCGTGTACGTATCATGGCCACGCAAGCTTATATCGCCTTCCGTCTCTCTACCACGGTTGCGCTTTAAAACCGCGGCGCTGCAAGTTTGCTCAGAGACTTTCCTTTGCTTCCCTCTTCTCCGCCTTTAAACTGTCTCTCTTAACTACTACACGCAGAGCCAAAGCAACAGCGCGCGCTTTAGATCCTATAGATGAGATGAATATTTACAATTATTATTAGGGTTATAATTATATTCGAGTGCTGATTGCCGTGTTATAGTTTGTTAACGAAACTTACCCTCAAGTCTAAATATTGTAAGGCAGTTTGTCGTGTGTGTATCATGGCCACGCATGTTTATCTCGTCTTTCCGTTTCTCTACCTTGGTTGCGCTTTAAAACCACGGCGCCGCAAGTTTGCTTCAGTGACTTTCCTTTCCTTCCCTTTTCTCCGCCCTTAAGCTGGCTCTCTTAACTACTACACGCAGAGCCAAAGCAACAACGCGCGCTTTAGATCCTATAGATGAGATGAAGATTTACAATTATTATTAGGGTTATAATTATATTCGAGTGCTGATTACCGTGTTATAGTTTGTTAAGGAAGCTTCCACTCAAGTCTAAATATTGTAAGGCAGTTTGTCGTGTGCGTATCATGGACACGCATGCTTATAGCGCCTTCCGTTTCCCTACCACGGTTGCGCTTCAAAACCACGGCGCTGCAATATTGCTTTCCTCTCCTTCCTTCTTCTCCGCCCTTAAACTGGCTCTCTTAACTACTACACGCAGAGCCAAAGCAACAGCGCGCGCATGCGATCCCATAGATGAGATGAATACATATATACAGAAAAGTATCAGTCATAGCTCTGGTAGTATAGCCTTCTGAGCCGTTTCCTTTTTTTCTTTTTTTTCTGTGAAAGAAGTCCTATTAGGGTTATTATAATTACACGAAGGTATTTCGCCCTCGCCAGCAGCAGTACTTGAGATAGCTATTCCGGCGGCCAGCTTCCCACGCTATGCGTGCCGCCCTCGCACCTGTTTAAGCTTTTCCTAGACGCTAGAGCTATACTATGCCCGCGTAACCTTGAGCGATCGGAAAGCGCGTTTTACCCTCTTGGCCGGCGGAGAGGGGAGGCTTCGTTCCGGCCGCGAAGCTCTCAACATCTCAGTAAGGTGCCTGGTGGTGGTCTCGTGCTGACGATGCCGTCTCGGTGAGCGCATATTTCCCCCCTCATCTTTTAAGAGATTCAATACATACAATCATTTGTCTCGCAAACCAGATTTATTTCAAGGGAATTTTCCACGTCCCAATAAATTCTCTCGTGGTATTCGAGTGCTGATTGCCGTGTTATAGTTTGTTAACGAAGCTTTCCCTCAAGTTTAAATATTTTAAGGCAGTTTGTCGTGTACGTATCATGGCCACGCACGCTTATATCGCCTTCCGTCTCTCTACCACAGTTGCGCTTTAAAACCGCGGCGCTGCATGTTTGCTTCAGAGACTTTCCTTTCCTTCCCTCTTCTCCGCCCTTAAACTGTCTCTCTTAGCTACTACACTCAGAGCCAAAGCAACAGCGCGCGCTTTAGATCCTACAGATGAGATGAATATTTGCAATTATTTTTAGGGTTATAATTATATTCGAGTGCTGATTGCCGTGTTATAGTTTGTTAACGAATCTTCCCCTCAAGTCTAAATATTGTAAGGCAGTTTCTCGTGTGCGTATCATGGCCACGCATGTTTATATCGCCTTTCCGTTTCTCTACCACGGTTGCGCTTTAGAACCACGGCGCTCCAAGTTTGCTTCAGAGACTTTCCTTTCCTTCCCTTAAGCTGGCTCTCTTAACTACTACACGCAGAGCCAAAGCAACAGCGCGCGCTTTAAATCCTATAGATGAGATGAATATTTACAATTAATATTAGGGTTATAATTATATTCGAGTGCTGATTGCCGTGTTATAGTTTGTTAACGAAGCTTCCACACAAGTCTAAATATTGTAAGGCAGTTTGTCGTGTGCGTATCATGGACATGCATGGTTATATCGCCTTCCGTTTCCCTACCACGGTTGCGCTTTAAAACCACGGCGCTGCAATATTGCTTTCCTCTCCTTCCTTCTTCTCCGCACTTAAACTGGCTCTCTTAACTACTACACGCAGAGGCAAAGCAACAGCGCGCGCATGCGATCCCATAGATGAGATGAATACATATATATAGAAAAGTATCAGCCATAGCTCTGGTAGTATAGCCTTCTGAGCCGTTTCCTTCTTTTTCTTTTTTTTTCTTTGAAAGAAGTCCTATCAGGGTTATTATAATTACACGAAGGTACTTTGCCCTCGCCAACAGCAGTACTTGAGATAGCTATTCCGGAGGCCAGCTTCCCACACTATTCGTGCCGCCCTCGCACCTGTTTAAGCTTTTCCTAGACGCTAGAGCTATACTATGCCCGCGCAACCTTGAGCGATCGGAAAGCGCGTTTTCCACTCTTGGCCGGCGGAGAGGGGAGCCTTCGTTCCGGCCGCGAAGCTCTCCACATCACAGTAAGGTGCCTGGTGGTGGTCTCGTGCTGACGATGCCCTCTCGGTGAGCGCATATTTCCCCCCGGATCTTTTAAGAGATTCAATACATACAAGCATTTGTCTCGAAAACCAGATTTATTTCAAGGGAATTTTCCACGTCTCAATAATTTCTCTCGTCGTATTCGAGTGCTCATTGCCATGTTATAGTTTGTTAACGAAGCTTTCCCTCAAGTCTAAATATTTTAAGGCAGTTTGTCGTGTACATATCATGGCCACATACACTTATATCGCCTTACGTCTCTCTACCACGGTTGCGCTTTAAAACCACGGCGCTGCAAGTTTGCTTCAGAGACTTTCTTTTCATTCCCTCTTCTCCGCCCTTAAACTGTCTCTCTTAACTACTACACGCAGAGGCAAAGCAACAGCGCGCGCTTTAGATCCTATACATGAGATGAATATTTACAATTATTATTAGGGTTATAATTATATTCGAGTGCTGATTGCCGTGTTATAGTTTGTTAACAAAACTTCCCCTCAAGTCTAAATATTGTAAGGCGGTTTGTCGTGTGCGTTTCATGGCCACGCATGCTTATATCGCCTTTCCGTTTCTCTACCACGGTTGCGCTTTAAAACCACGGCACTGAAAGTTTGCTTCAGAGGCTTTCCTTTCCTTCCCTCTTCTCCGCCCTTAAACTGGCTCTCTTAACTACTACACGCAGAGCCAAAGCAACAACGCGCGCTTTAGATCCTATAGATGAGATGAAGATTTACAATTATTATTAGGGTTATAATTATATTCGAGTGCTGATTACCGTGTTATAGTTTGTTAAGGAAGCTTCCACTCAAGTCTAAATATTGTAAGGCAGTTTGTCGTGTGCGTATCATGGACACGCATGCTTATAGCGCCTTCCGTTTCCCTACCACGGTTGCGCTTATAACCACGGTGCTGCAATATTGCTTTGCTCTCCTTCCTTCTTCTCCACCCTTAAACTGGCTCTCTTACCTACTACACGCAGAGCTAAAGCAACAGCGCGCGCATGCGATCCCATAGATAAGATGAATACAGATATATAGAAAAGCATCAGTCATAGCTCTGGTAGTATAGCCTTCTGAGCCGTTTCCTTTTTTTCTTTTTTTTCTTTGAAAGAAGTCCTATTAGGGTTATTATAATTAGACGAAGGTATTTCGCCCTCGCCAGCAGCAGTACTTGAGATAGCTATTCCGGCTGCTAGCTTCCCACGCTATGCGTGCCGCCCTCGCACCAGTTTAAGGTTTTCCTAGACGCTAGCGCTATACTATGCCCGCGCAACCTTGAGCGATCGGAAAGCGCGTTTTCCACTCTTGGCCGGCGGAGAGGGGAAGCTTCGTTCCGGCCGCGAAGCTCTCCACATCTCAGTAAGGTGCCTGGTGGTGGTCTCGTGCTGACGATGCCCTCTCGGTGAGCGCATATTTCCCCCCTCATCTTTTAAGAGATTCAATACATACAAGCATTTGTCTCGCAAACCAGATTTATTTCAAGGGAATTTTCCACGTCCCAATAAATTCTCTCGCGGTATTCGACTGCTGATTGCCGTGTTATAGTTTGTTAACGAAGCTTTCCCTCAAGTTTAAATATTTTAAGGCAGTTTGTCGTGTACGTATCATGGCCACACACGCTTATATCGCCTTCCGTCTCTCTACCACAGTTGCGCTTTAAAACCGCGGCGCTGCATGTTTGCTTCAGAGACTTTCCTTTCCTTCCCTCTTCTCCGCCCTTAAACTGTCTCTCTTAACTACTACACTCAGAGCCAAAGCAACAGCGCGCACTTTAGATCCTACAGATGAGATGAATATTTGCAATTATTATTAGGGTTATAATTATATTCGAGTGCTGATTGCCGTGTTATAGTTTGTTAACGAAACTTCCCCTCAAGTCTAAATATTGTAAGGCAGTTTGTCGTGTGCGTATCATGGCCACGCATGCTTATATCGCCTTTCCGTTTCTCTACCACGGTTGCGCTTTAGAACCACGGCGCTGCAAGTTTGCTTCAGAGACTTTCCTTTCCTTCCCTTAAACTGGCTCTCTTAACTACTACACGCAGAAACAAAGCAACAGCGCGCGCTTTAAATCCTATAGATGAGATGAATATTTACAATTAATATTAGGGTTATAATTATATTCGAGTGCTGATTGCCATGTTATAGTTTGTTAACGAAGGTTCCACTCAAGTCTAAATATTGTAAGGCAGTTTGTCGTGTGTGTATCATGGACACGCATGCTTATATCGCCTTCCGTTTCCCTACCATGGTTGCACTTTAAAACTACGGCGCTGCAATACTGCTTTCCTCTCCTTCCTTCTTCTCCACTCTTAAACTGGTTCTCTTAACTACCACACGCGGAGCAAAAGCAACAGCGCGCGCATGCGATCCCATAGATGAGATGAATACATATAATAGAAAAGTATCAGTCATAGCTCTGGTAGTATAGCCTCCTGAGCCGTTTCCTTTTTTTCTTTTTTTTCTTTGAAAGAAGTCCTATTAGGGTTATTATATTTACACGAAGGTATTTTGCCCTCGCCAGCAGCAGTACTTGAGATAGCTATTCCGGCTGCTAGCTTCATACACTATGCGTGCCGCCCTCGCACCTGTTTAAGCTTTTCCTAGACGCTAGCGCTATACTATGCCCGTGCAACCTTGAGCGATCGGAAAGCGCGTTTTCCCCTCTTGGCCGGCGGAGAGTGGAGGCTTCGTTCCGGCCGCGAAGCTCTCCACATCTCAGTAAGGTGCCTGGTGGTGGTCTCGCGCTGACGATGCCCTTTCGGTGAGCGCATATTTCCCCCCTCATCTTTTAAGAGATTCAATACATACAAGCATTTGTCTCGCAAACCAGATTTATTTCAAGGGAATTTTCCACGTCTCAATAAATTCTCTCGTCGTATTCGAGTGCTGATTGCCGCGTTATAGTTTGTTAACGAAGCTTTCCCTCAAGTCTAAATATTTTAAGGCAGTTTGTCGTGTACGTATCATGGCCACGCAAGCTTATATCGCCTTCCGTCTCTCTACCACGGTTGCGCTTTAAAACCGCGGCGCTGCAAGTTTGCTCAGAGACTTTCCTTTGCTTCCCTCTTCTCCGCCTTTAAACTGTCTCTCTTAACTACTACACGCAGAGCCAAAGCAACAGCGCGCGCTTTAGATCCTATAGATGAGATGAATATTTACAATTATTATTAGGGTTATAATTATATTCGAGTGCTGATTGCCGTGTTATAGTTTGTTAACGAAACTTACCCTCAAGTCTAAATATTGTAAGGCAGTTTGTCGTGTGTGTATCATGGCCACGCATGTTTATCTCGTCTTTCCGTTTCTCTACCTTGGTTGCGCTTTAAAACCACGGCGCCGCAAGTTTGCTTCAGTGACTTTCCTTTCCTTCCCTTTTCTCCGCCCTTAAGCTGGCTCTCTTAACTACTACACGCAGAGCCAAAGCAACAACGCGCGCTTTAGATCCTATAGATGAGATGAAGATTTACAATTATTATTAGGGTTATAATTATATTCGAGTGCTGATTACCGTGTTATAGTTTGTTAAGGAAGCTTCCACTCAAGTCTAAATATTGTAAGGCAGTTTGTCGTGTGCGTATCATGGACACGCATGCTTATAGCGCCTTCCGTTTCCCTACCACGGTTGCGCTTATAACCACGGTGCTGCAATATTGCTTTGCTCTCCTTCCTTCTTCTCCACCCTTAAACTGGCTCTCTTACCTACTACACGCAGAGCTAAAGCAACAGCGCGCGCATGCGATCCCATAGATAAGATGAATACAGATATATAGAAAAGCATCAGTCATAGCTCTGGTAGTATAGCCTTCTGAGCCGTTTCCTTTTTTTCTTTTTTTTCTTTGAAAGAAGTCCTATTAGGGTTATTATAATTAGACGAAGGTATTTCGCCCTCGCCAGCAGCAGTACTTGAGATAGCTATTCCGGCTGCTAGCTTCCCACGCTATGCGTGCCGCCCTCGCACCAGTTTAAGGTTTTCCTAGACGCTAGCGCTATACTATGCCCGCGCAACCTTGAGCGATCGGAAAGCGCGTTTTCCACTCTTGGCCGGCGGAGAGGGGAGGCTTCGTTCCGGCCGCGAAGCTCTCCACATCTCAGTAAGGTGCCTGGTGGTGGTCTCGTGCTGACGATGCCCTCTCGGTGAGCGCATATTTCCCCCCTCATCTTTTAAGAGATTCAATACATACAAGCATTTGTCTCGCAAACCAGATTTATTTCAAGGGAATTTTCCACGTCCCAATAAATTCTCTCGCGGTATTCGACTGCTGATTGCCGTGTTATAGTTTGTTAACGAAGCTTTCCCTCAAGTTTAAATATTTTAAGGCAGTTTGTCGTGTACGTATCATGGCCACACACGCTTATATCGCCTTCCGTCTCTCTACCACAGTTGCGCTTTAAAACCGCGGCGCTGCATGTTTGCTTCAGAGACTTTCCTTTCCTTCCCTCTTCTCCGCCCTTAAACTGTCTCTCTTAACTACTACACTCAGAGCCAAAGCAACAGCGCGCACTTTAGATCCTACAGATGAGATGAATATTTGCAATTATTATTAGGGTTATAATTATATTCGAGTGCTGATTGCCGTGTTATAGTTTGTTAACGAAACTTCCCCTCAAGTCTAAATATTGTAAGGCAGTTTGTCGTGTGCGTATCATGGCCACGCATGCTTATATCGCCTTTCCGTTTCTCTACCACGGTTGCGCTTTAGAACCACGGCGCTGCAAGTTTGCTTCAGAGACTTTCCTTTCCTTCCCTTAAACTGGCTCTCTTAACTACTACACGCAGAAACAAAGCAACAGCGCGCGCTTTAAATCCTATAGATGAGATGAATATTTACAATTAATATTAGGGTTATAATTATATTCGAGTGCTGATTGCCATGTTATAGTTTGTTAACGAAGGTTCCACTCAAGTCTAAATATTGTAAGGCAGTTTGTCGTGTGTGTATCATGGACACGCATGCTTATATCGCCTTCCGTTTCCCTACCATGGTTGCACTTTAAAACTACGGCGCTGCAATACTGCTTTCCTCTCCTTCCTTCTTCTCCACTCTTAAACTGGTTCTCTTAACTACCACACGCGGAGCAAAAGCAACAGCGCGCGCATGCGATCCCATAGATGAGATGAATACATATATATAGAAAAGTATCAGTCATAGCTCTGGTAGTATAGCCTCCTGAGCCGTTTCCTTTTTTTTCTTTTTTTTCTTTGAAAGAAGTCCTATTAGGGTTATTATATTTACACGAAGGTATTTTGCCCTCGCCAGCAGCAGTACTTGAGATAGCTATTCCGGCTGCTAGCTTCATACACTATGCGTGCCGCCCTCGCACCTGTTTAAGCTTTTCCTAGACGCTAGCGCTATACTATGCCCGTGCAACCTTGAGCGATCGGAAAGCGCGTTTTCCCCTCTTGGCCGGCGGAGAGTGGAGGCTTCGTTCCGGCCGCGAAGCTCTCCACATCTCAGTAAGGTGCCTGGTGGTGGTCTCGCGCTGACGATGCCCTTTCGGTGAGCGCATATTTCCCCCCTCATCTTTTAAGAGATTCAATACATACAAGCATTTGTCTCGCAAACCAGATTTATTTCAAGGGAATTTTCCACGTCTCAATAAATTCTCTCGTCGTATTCGAGTGCTGATTGCCGCGTTATAGTTTGTTAACGAAGCTTTCCCTCAAGTCTAAATATTTTAAGGCAGTTTGTCGTGTACGTATCATGGCCACGCAAGCTTATATCGCCTTCCGTCTCTCTACCACGGTTGCGCTTTAAAACCGCGGCGCTGCAAGTTTGCTCAGAGACTTTCCTTTGCTTCCCTCTTCTCCGCCTTTAAACTGTCTCTCTTAACTACTACACGCAGAGCCAAAGCAACAGCGCGCGCTTTAGATCCTATAGATGAGATGAATATTTACAATTATTATTAGGGTTATAATTATATTCGAGTGCTGATTGCCGTGTTATAGTTTGTTAACGAAACTTACCCTCAAGTCTAAATATTGTAAGGCAGTTTGTCGTGTGCGTATCATGGCCACGCATGTTTATCTCGTCTTTCCGTTTCTCTACCTTGGTTGCGCTTTAAAACCACGGCGCCGCAAGTTTGCTTCAGTGACTTTCCTTTCCTTCCCTTTTCTCCGCCCTTAAGCTGGCTCTCTTAACTACTACACGTAGGGACAAAGCAACAAAGCGCGCTTTAGATCCTATAGATGAGATGAATATTTACAAATATTATTAGGGTTATAATTATATTCGAGTGCTGATTGCCGTGTTATAGTTTGTTAACGAAACTTCTCCTCAAGTCTAAATATTGTAAGGCAGTTTGTCATTTGCGTATCATGGACACGCATGCTTATATCGCCTTCTGTTTCCGTACCACGGTTGCGCTTTAAAACCACGGCGCTGCAATATTGCTTTCCTCTCCTTCCTTCTTCTCCGCCCTTAAACTGGCTCTCTTAACTACTACATGCATAGCCAAAGCAACAGCGCGCGCATGCGATCCCATAGATGAGATGAATACATATATATATATAAAAGTATCAGTCATAGCTCTGGTAGTATAGCCATCTGAGCCGTTTTCTTCTTTCTTTTTTTTTCTTTGAAAGAAGTCCTATTAGGGTTATTATAATTACACGCAGGTATTTCGCCCTCGCCAGCAGCAGTACTTCAGATAGTTATTCCGGCGGCCAGCTTCCCACGCTATGCGTGCCGCCCTCGCACCTGTGTAAGCTTCTCCTAGACGCTAGACCTATACTATGCCCGCGCAACCTTGAGCGATCGGAAAGCTCGTTTTCCACTCTTGGCCGGCGGAGAGGGGAGGCTTCGTTCCGGCCGCGAAGCTCTCAACATCTAAGTAAGGTGCCTGGTGGTGGTCTCGTGCTGACGATGCCGTCTCGGTGAGCGCATATTTCCCCCCTCATCTTTTAAGAGATTCAGTACATACAAGCGTTTGTCTCGCAAACCGATTTATTTCAAGGGAATTATCCACGTCTCAATAAATTCTCTAGTCGTATTCGAGTGCTGATCGCCGCGTTATAGTTTGTTAACGAAGCTTTCCCTCAAGTTTAAATATTTTAAGGCAGTTTGTCGTGTACGTATCATGGCCACGCATGCTTATATCGCCTTCCGTTTCCCTACCACGGTTGCGCTTCAAAACCACGGCGCTGCAATATTGCTTTCCTCTCCTTCCTTCTTCTCCGCCCTTAAACTGGCTCTCTTAACTACTACACGCAGAGCCAAAGCAACAGCGCGCGCATGCGATCCCATAGATGAGATGAATACATATATACAGAAAAGTATCAGTCATAGCTCTGGTAGTATAGCCTTCTGAGCCGTTTCCTTTTTTTCTTTTTTTTCTGTGAAAGAAGTCCTATTAGGGTTATTATAATTACACGAAGGTATTTCGCCCTCGCCAGCAGCAGTACTTGAGATAGCTATTCCGGCGGCCAGCTTCCCACGCTATGCGTGCCGCCCTCGCACCTGTTTAAGCTTTTCCTAGACGCTAGAGCTATACTATGCCCGCGCAACCTTGAGCGATCGGAAAGCGCGTTTTCCCCTCTTGGCCGGCGGAGAGGGGAGGCTTCGTTCCGGCCGCGAAGCTCTCAACATCTCAGTAAGGTGCCTGGTGGTGGTCTCGTGCTGACGATGCCGTCTCGGTGAGCGCATATTTCCCCCCTCATCTTTTAAGAGATTCAATACATACAATCATTTGTCTCGCAAACCAGATTTATTTCAAGGGAATTTTCCACGTCCCAATAATTTCTCTCGTGGTATTCG
Source organism: Dermacentor variabilis (assembly GCF_050947875.1). Taxonomy (NCBI): domain Eukaryota; kingdom Metazoa; phylum Arthropoda; class Arachnida; order Ixodida; family Ixodidae; genus Dermacentor; species Dermacentor variabilis. The sequence continues at coordinate 31,779,445 of NC_134573.1, forward strand.
AGTGCTGATTGCCGTGTTATAATTTGTTAACGAAGCTTTCCCTCAAGTTTAAATATTTTAAGGCAGTTTGTCGTGTACGTATCATGGCCACGCACGCTTATATCGCCTTCCGTCTCTCTACCACAGTTGCGCTTTAAAACCGCGGCGCTGCATGTTTGCTTCAGAGACTTTCCTTTCCTTCCCTCTTCTCCGCCCTTAAACTGTCTCTCTTAGCTACTACACTCAGAGCCAAAGCAACAGCGCGCGCTTTAGATCCTACAGATGAGATGAATATTTGCAATTATTTTTAGGGTTATAATTATATTCGAGTGCTGATTGCCGTGTTATAGTTTGTTAACGAATCTTGCCCTCAAGTCTAAATATTGTAAGGCAGTTTCTCGTGTGCGTATCATGGCCACGCATGTTTATATCGCCTTTCCGTTTCTCTACCACGGTTGCGCTTTAAAACCACGGCGCTCCAAGTTTGCTTCAGAGACTTTCCTTTCCTTCCCTTAAGCTGGCTCTCTTAACTACTACACGCAGAGCTAAAGCAACAGCGCGCGCTTTAAATCCTATAGATGAGATGAATATTTACAATTAATATTAGGGTTATAATTATATTCGAGTGCTGATTGCCGTGTTATAGTTTGTTAACGAAGCTTCCACACAAGTCTAAATATTGTAAGGCAGTTTGTCGTGTGCGTATCATGGACATGCATGGTTATATCGCCTTCCGTTTCCCTACCACGGTTGCGCTTTAAAACCACGGCGCTGCAATATTGCTTTCCTCTCCTTCCTTCTTCTCCGCACTTAAACTGGCTCTCTTAACTACTACACGCAGAGGCAAAGCAACAGCGCGCGCATGCGATCCCATAGATGAGATGAATACATATATATAGAAAAGTATCAGCCATAGCTCTGGTTGTATAGCCTTCTGAGCCGTTTCCTTCTTTTTCTTTTTTTTCTTTGAAAGAAGTCCTATCAGGGTTATTATAATTACACGAAGGTACTTTGCCCTCGCCAACAGCAGTACTTGAGATAGCTATTCCGGCGGCCAGCTTCCCACGCTATTCGTGCCGCCCTCGCACCTGTTTAAGCTTTTCCTAGACGCTAGAGCTATACTATGCCCGCGCAACCTTGAGCGATCGGAAAGCGCGTTTTCCACTCTTGGCCGGCGGAGAGGGGAGCCTTCGTTCCGGCCGCGAAGCTCTCCACATCACAGTAAGGTGCCTGGTGGTGGTCTCGTGCTGACGATGCCCTCTCGGTGAGCGCATATTTCCCCCCGCATCTTTTAAGAGATTCAATACATACAAGCATTTGTCTCGAAAACCAGATTTATTTCAAGGGAATTTTCCACGTCTCAATAATTTCTCTCGTCGTATTCGAGTGCTCATTGCCATGTTATAGTTTGTTAACGAAGCTTTCCCTCAAGTCTAAATATTTTAAGGCAGTTTGTCGTGTACATATCATGGCCACATACACTTATATCGCCTTACGTCTCTCTACCACGGTTGCGCTTTAAAACCACGGCGCTGCAAGTTTGCTTCAGAGACTTTCTTTTCATTCCCTCTTCTCCGCCCTTAAACTGTCTCTCTTAACTACTACACGCAGAGGCAAAGCAACAGCGCGCGCTTTAGATCCTATACATGAGATGAATATTTACAATTATTATTAGGGTTATAATTATATTCGAGTGCTGATTGCCGTGTTATAGTTTGTTAACAAAACTTCCCCTCAAGTCTAAATATTGTAAGGCAGTTTGTCGTGTGCGTTTCATGGCCACGCATGCTTATATCGCCTTTCCGTTTCTCTACCACGGTTGCGCTTTAAAACCACGGCACTGAAAGTTTGCTTCAGAGGCTTTCCTTTCCTTCCCTCTTCTCCGCCCTTAAACTGGCTCTCTTAACTACTACACGCAGAGCCAAAGCAACAACGCGCGCTTTAGATCCTATAGATGAGATGAAGATTTACAATTATTATTAGGGTTATAATTATATTCGAGTGCTGATTACCGTGTTATAGTTTGTTAAGGAAGCTTCCACTCAAGTCTAAATATTGTAAGGCAGTTTGTCGTGTGCGTATCATGGACACGCATGCTTATAGCGCCTTCCGTTTCCCTACCACGGTTGCGCTTATAACCACGGCGCTGCAATATTGCTTTGCTCTCCTTCCTTCTTCTCCACCCTTAAACTGGCTCTCTTACCTACTACACGCAGAGCTAAAGCAACAGCGCGCGCATGCGAACCCATAGATGAGATGAATACAGATATATAGAAAAGCATCAGTCATAGCTCTGGTAGTATAGCCTTCTGAGCCGTTTCCTTTTTTTCTTTTTTTTCTTTGAAAGAAGTCCTATTAGGGTTATTATAATTAGACGAAGGTATTTCGCCCTCGCCAGCAGCAGTACTTGAGATAGCTATTCCGGCTGCTAGCTTTCCACGCTATGCGTGCCGCCCTCGCACCAGTTTAAGGTTTTCCTAGACGCTAGCGCTATACTATGCCCGCGCAACCTTGAGCGATCGGAAAGCGCGTTTTCCACTCTTGGCCGGCGGAGAGGGGAGGCTTCGTTCCGGCCGCGAAGCTCTCCACATCTCAGTAAGGTGCCTGGTGGTGGTCTCGTGCTGACGATGCCCTCTCGGTGAGCGCATATTTCCCCCCTCATCTTTTAAGAGATTCAATACATACAAGCATTTGTCTCGCAAACCAGATTTATTTCAAGGGAATTTTCCACGTCCCAATAAATTCTCTCGCGGTATTCGACTGCTGATTGCCGTGTTATAGTTTGTTAACGAAGCTTTCCCTCAAGTTTAAATATTTTAAGGCAGTTTGTCGTGTACGTATCATGGCCACACACGCTTATATCGCCTTCCGTCTCTCTACCACAGTTGCGCTTTAAAACCGCGGCGCTGCATGTTTGCTTCAGAGACTTTCCTTTCCTTCCCTCTTCTCCGCCCTTAAACTGCCTCTCTTAACTACTACACTCAGAGCCAAAGCAACAGCGCGCACTTTAGATCCTACAGATGAGATGAATATTTGCAATTATTATTAGGGTTATAATTATATTCGAGTGCTGATTGCCGTGTTATAGTTTGTTAACGAAACTTCCCCTCAAGTCTAAATATTGTAAGGCAGTTTGTCGTGTGCGTATCATGGCCACGCATGCTTATATCGCCTTTCCGTTTCTCTACCACGGTTGCGCTATAAAACCACGGCGCTGCAAGTTTGCTTCAGAGACTTTCCTTTCCTTGCCTTAAACTGTCTCTCTTAACTACTACACGCAGAGCCAAAGCAACAGCGCGCGCTCTAAATCCTATAGATGAGATGAATATTTACAATTAATATTAGGGTTATAATTATATTCGAGTGCTGATTGCCATGTTATAGTTTGTTAACGAAGGTTCCACTCAAGTCTAAATATTGTAAGGCAGTTTGTCGTGTGTGTATCATGGACACGCATGCTTATATCGCCTTCCGTTTCCCTACCATGGTTGCACTTTAAAACTACGGCGCTGCAATACTGCTTTCCTCTCCTTCCTTCTTCTCCACTCTTAAACTGGTTCTCTTAACTACCACACGCGGAGCAAAAGCAACAGCGCGCGCATGCGATCCCATAGATGAGATGAATACATATATATAGAAAAGTATCAGTCATAGCTCTGGTAGTATAGCCTCCTGAGCCGTTTCCTTTTTTTCTTTTTTTTCTTTGAAAGAAGTCCTATTAGGGTTATTATATTTACACGAAGGTATTTTGCCCTCGCCAGCAGCAGTACTTGAGATAGCTATTCCGGCTGCTAGCTTCATACACTATGCGTGCCGCCCTCGCACCTGTTTAAGCTTTTCCTAGACGCTAGCGCTATACTATGCCCGTGCAACCTTGAGCGATCGGAAAGCGCGTTTTCCCCTCTTGGCCGGCGGAGAGTGGAGGCTTCGTTCCGGCCGCGAAGCTCTCCACATCTCAGTAAGGTGCCTGGTGGTGGTCTCGCGCTGACGATGCCCTTTCGGTGAGCGCATATTTCCCCCCTCATCTTTTAAGAGATTCAATACATACAAGCATTTGTCTCGCAAACCAGATTTATTTCAAGGGAATTTTCCACGTCTCAATAAATTCTCTCGTCGTATTCGAGTGCTGATTGCCGCGTTATAGTTTGTTAACGAAGCTTTCCCTCAAGTCTAAATATTTTAAGGCAGTTTGTCGTGTACGTATCATGGCCACGCAAGCTTATATCGCCTTCCGTCTCTCTACCACGGTTGCGCTTTAAAACCGCGGCGCTGCAAGTTTGCTCAGAGACTTTCCTTTGCTTCCCTCTTCTCCGCCTTTAAACTGTCTCTCTTAACTACTACACGCAGAGCCAAAGCAACAGCGCGCGCTTTAGATCCTATAGATGAGATGAATATTTACAATTATTATTAGGGTTATAATTATATTCGAGTGCTGATTGCCGTGTTATAGTTTGTTAACGAAACTTACCCTCAAGTCTAAATATTGTAAGGCAGTTTGTCGTGTGCGTATCATGGCCACGCATGTTTATCTCGTCTTTCCGTTTCTCTACCTTGGTTGCGCTTTAAAACCACGGCGCCGCAAGTTTGCTTCAGTGACTTTCCTTTCCTTCCCTTTTCTCCGCCCTTAAGCTGGCTCTCTTAACTACTGCACGTAGGGACAAAGCAACAAAGCGCGCTTTAGATCCTATAGATGAGATGAATATTTACAAATATTATTAGGGTTATAATTATATTCGAGTGCTGATTGCCGTGTTATAGTTTGTTAACGAAACTTCTCCTCAAGTCTAAATATTGTAAGGCAGTTTGTCATTTGCGTATCATGGACACGCATGCTTATATCGCCTTCTGTTTCCGTACCACGGTTGCGCTTTAAAACCACGGCGCTGCAATATTGCTTTCCTCTCCTTCCTTCTTCTCCGCCCTTAAACTGGCTCTCTTAACTACTACATGCATAGCCAAAGCAACAGCGCGCGCATGCGATCCCATAGATGAGATGAATACATATATATATATAAAAGTATCAGTCATAGCTCTGGTAGTATAGCCATCTGAGCCGTTTTCTTCTTTCTTTTTTTTTCTTTGAAAGAAGTCCTATTAGGGTTATTATAATTACACGCAGGTATTTCGCCCTCGCCAGCAGCAGTACTTCAGATAGTTATTCCGGCGGCCAGCTTCCCACGCTATGCGTGCCGCCCTCGCACCTGTGTAAGCTTCTCCTAGACGCTAGACCTATACTATGCCCGCGCAACCTTGAGCGATCGGAAAGCTCGTTTTCCACTCTTGGCCGGCGGAGAGGGGAGGCTTCGTTCCGGCCGCGAAGCTCTCAACATCTAAGTAAGGTGCCTGGTGGTGGTCTCGTGCTGACGATGCCGTCTCGGTGAGCGCATATTTCCCCCCTCATCTTTTAAGAGATTCAGTACATACAAGCGTTTGTCTCGCAAACCGATTTATTTCAAGGGAATTATCCACGTCTCAATAAATTCTCTAGTCGTATTCGAGTGCTGATCGCCGCGTTATAGTTTGTTAACGAAGCTTTCCCTCAAGTTTAAATATTTTAAGGCAGTTTGTCGTGTACGTATCATGGCCACGCATGCTTATATCGCCTTCCGTTTCCCTACCACGGTTGCGCTTCAAAACCACGGCGCTGCAATATTGCTTTCCTCTCCTTCCTTCTTCTCCGCCCTTAAACTGGCTCTCTTAACTACTACACGCAGAGCCAAAGCAACAGCGCGCGCATGCGATCCCATAGATGAGATGAATACATATATACAGAAAAGTATCAGTCATAGCTCTGGTAGTATAGCCTTCTGAGCCGTTTCCTTTTTTTCTTTTTTTTCTGTGAAAGAAGTCCTATTAGGGTTATTATAATTACACGAAGGTATTTCGCCCTCGCCAGCAGCAGTACTTGAGATAGCTATTCCGGCGGCCAGCTTCCCACGCTATGCGTGCCGCCCTCGCACCTGTTTAAGCTTTTCCTAGACGCTAGAGCTATACTATGCCCGCGCAACCTTGAGCGATCGGAAAGCGCGTTTTCCCCTCTTGGCCGGCGGAGAGGGGAGGCTTCGTTCCGGCCGCGAAGCTCTCAACATCTCAGTAAGGTGCCTGGTGGTGGTCTCGTGCTGACGATGCCGTCTCGGTGAGCGCATATTTCCCCCCTCATCTTTTAAGAGATTCAATACATACAATCATTTGTCTCGCAAACCAGATTTATTTCAAGGGAATTTTCCACGTCCCAATAATTTCTCTCGTGGTATTCGAGTGCTGATTGCCGTGTTATAATTTGTTAACGAAGCTTTCCCTCAAGTTTAAATATTTTAAGGCAGTTTGTCGTGTACGTATCATGGCCACGCACGCTTATATCGCCTTCCGTCTCTCTACCACAGTTGCGCTTTAAAACCGCGGCGCTGCATGTTTGCTTCAGAGACTTTCCTTTCCTTCCCTCTTCTCCGCCCTTAAACTGTCTCTCTTAGCTACTACACTCAGAGCCAAAGCAACAGCGCGCGCTTTAGATCCTACAGATGAGATGAATATTTGCAATTATTTTTAGGGTTATAATTATATTCGAGTGCTGATTGCCGTGTTATAGTTTGTTAACGAATCTTGCCCTCAAGTCTAAATATTGTAAGGCAGTTTCTCGTGTGCGTATCATGGCCACGCATGTTTATATCGCCTTTCCGTTTCTCTACCACGGTTGCGCTTTAAAACCACGGCGCTCCAAGTTTGCTTCAGAGACTTTCCTTTCCTTCCCTTAAGCTGGCTCTCTTAACTACTACACGCAGAGCCAAAGCAACAGCGCGCGCTTTAAATCCTATAGATGAGATGAATATTTACAATTAATATTAGGGTTATAATTATATTCGAGTGCTGATTGCCGTGTTATAGTTTGTTAACGAAGCTTCCACACAAGTCTAAATATTGTAAGGCAGTTTGTCGTGTGCGTATCATGGACATGCATGGTTATATCGCCTTCCGTTTCCCTACCACGGTTGCGCTTTAAAACCACGGCGCTGCAATATTGCTTTCCTCTCCTTCCTTCTTCTCCGCACTTAAACTGGCTCTCTTAACTACTACACGCAGAGGCAAAGCAACAGCGCGCGCATGCGATCCCATAGATGAGATGAATACATATATATAGAAAAGTATCAGCCATAGCTCTGGTAGTATAGCCTTCTGAGCCGTTTCCTTCTTTTTCTTTTTTTTCTTTGAAAGAAGTCCTATCAGGGTTATTATAATTACACGAAGGTACTTTGCCCTCGCCAACAGCAGTACTTGAGATAGCTATTCCGGCGGCCAGCTTCCCACGCTATTCGTGCCGCCCTCGCACCTGTTTAAGCTTTTCCTAGACGCTAGAGCTATACTATGCCCGCGCAACCTTGAGCGATCGGAAAGCGCGTTTTCCACTCTTGGCCGGCGGAGAGGGGAGCCTTCGTTCCGGCCGCGAAGCTCTCCACATCACAGTAAGGTGCCTGGTGGTGGTCTCGTGCTGACGATGCCCTCTCGGTGAGCGCATATTTCCCCCCGCATCTTTTAAGAGATTCAATACATACAAGCATTTGTCTCGAAAACCAGATTTATTTCAAGAGAATTTTCCACGTCTCAATAATTTCTCTCGTCGTATTCGAGTGCTCATTGCCATGTTATAGTTTGTTAACGAAGCTTTCCCTCAAGTCTAAATATTTTAAGGCAGTTTGTCGTGTACATATCATGGCCACATACACTTATATCGCCTTACGTCTCTCTACCACGGTTGCGCTTTAAAACCACGGCGCTGCAAGTTTGCTTCCGAGACTTTCTTTTCATTCCCTCTTCTCCGCCCTTAAACTGTCTCTCTTAACTACTACACGCAGAGGCAAAGCAACAGCGCGCGCTTTAGATCCTATACATGAGATGAATATTTACAATTATTATTAGGGTTATAATTATATTCGAGTGCTGATTGCCGTGTTATAGTTTGTTAACAAAACTTCCCCTCAAGTCTAAATATTGTAAGGCAGTTTGTCGTGTGCGTTTCATGGCCACGCATGCTTATATCGCCTTTCCGTTTCTCTACCACGGTTGCGCTTTAAAACCACGGCACTGAAAGTTTGCTTCAGAGGCTTTCCTTTCCTTCCCTCTTCTCCGCCCTTAAACTGGCTCTCTTAACTACTACACGCAGAGCCAAAGCAACAACGCGCGCTTTAGATCCTATAGATGAGATGAAGATTTACAATTATTATTAGGGTTATAATTATATTCGAGTGCTGATTACCGTGTTATAGTTTGTTAAGGAAGCTTCCACTCAAGTCTAAATATTGTAAGGCAGTTTGTCGTGTGCGTATCATGGACACGCATGCTTATAGCGCCTTCCGTTTCCCTACCACGGTTGCGCTTATAACCACGGCGCTGCAATATTGCTTTGCTCTCCTTCCTTCTTCTCCACCCTTAAACTGGCTCTCTTACCTACTACACGCAGAGCTAAAGCAACAGCGCGCGCATGCGATCCCATAGATGAGATGAATACAGATATATAGAAAAGCATCAGTCATAGCTCTGGTAGTATAGCCTTCTGAGCCGTTTCCTTTTTTTCTTTTTTTTCTTTGAAAGAAGTCCTATTAGGGTTATTATAATTAGACGAAGGTATTTCGCCCTCGCCAGCAGCAGTACTTGAGATAGCTATTCCGGCTGCTAGCTTCCCACGCTATGCGTGCCGCCCTCGCACCAGTTTAAGGTTTTCCTAGACGCTAGCGCTATACTATGCCCGCGCAACCTTGAGCGATCGGAAAGCGCGTTTTCCACTCTTGGCCGGCGGAGAGGGGAGGCTTCGTTCCGGCCGCGAAGCTCTCCACATCTCAGTAAGGTGCCTGGTGGTGGTCTCGTGCTGACGATGCCCTCTCGGTGAGCGCATATTTCCCCCCTCATCTTTTAAGAGATTCAATACATACAAGCATTTGTCTCGCAAACCAGATTTATTTCAAGGGAATTTTCCACGTCCCAATAAATTCTCTCGCGGTATTCGACTGCTGATTGCCGTGTTATAGTTTGTTAACGAAGCTTTCCCTCAAGTTTAAATATTTTAAGGCAGTTTGTCGTGTACGTATCATGGCCACACACGCTTATATCGCCTTCCGTCTCTCTACCACAGTTGCGCTTTAAAACCGCGGCGCTGCATGTTTACTTCAGAGACTTTCCTTTCCTTCCCTCTTCTCCGCCCTTAAACTGTCTCTCTTAACTACTACACTCAGAGCCAAAGCAACAGCGCGCACTTTAGATCCTACAGATGAGATGAATATTTGCAATTATTATTAGGGTTATAATTATATTCGAGTGCTGATTGCCGTGTTATAGTTTGTTAACGAAACTTCCCCTCAAGTCTAAATATTGTAAGGCAGTTTGTCGTGTGCGTATCATGGCCACGCATGCTTATATCGCCTTTCCGTTTCTCTACCACGGTTGCGCTATAAAACCACGGCGCTGCAAGTTTGCTTCAGAGACTTTCCTTTCCTTGCCTTAAACTGTCTCTCTTAACTACTACACGCAGAGCCAAAGCAACAGCGCGCGCTCTAAATCCTATAGATGAGATGAATATTTACAATTAATATTAGGGTTATAATTATATTCGAGTGCTGATTGCCATGTTATAGTTTGTTAACGAAGGTTCCACTCAAGTCTAAATATTGTAAGGCAGTTTGTCGTGTGTGTATCATGGACACGCATGCTTATATCGCCTTCCGTTTCCCTACCATGGTTGCACTTTAAAACCACGGCGCTGCAATACTGCTTTCCTCTCCTTCCTTCTTCTCCACTCTTAAACTGGTTCTCTTAACTACCACACGCGGAGCAAAAGCAACAGCGCGCGCATGCGATCCCAAAGATGAGATGAATACATATATACAGAAAAGTATCAGTCATAGCTCTGGTAGTATAGCCTCCTGAGCCGTTTCCTTTTTTTCTTTTTTTTTCTTTGAAAGAAGTCCTATTAGGGTTATTATATTTACACGAAGGTATTTCGCCCTCGCCAGCAGCAGTACTTGAGATAGCTATTCCGGCGGCCAGCTTCCCACGCTATGCGTGCCGCCGTCGCACCTGTTTAAGCTTTTCCTAGACGCTAGAGCTATACTATGCCCGCGCAACCTTGAGCGATCGGAAAGCGCGTTTTCCCCTCTTGGCCGGCGGAGAGGGGAGGCTTCGTTCCGGCCGCGAAGCTCTCAACATCTCAGTAAGGTGCCTGGTGGTGGTCTCGTGCTGACGATGCCGTCTCGGTGAGCGCATATTTCCCCCCTCATCTTTTAAGAGATTCAATACATACAAGCATTTGTCTCACAAACCAGATTTATTTCAAGGGAATTTTCCACGTCTCAATAATTTCTCTCGTATTCGAGTGCTGATTGTCGTGTTATAGTTTGTTAGCGAAGCTTTCCCTCAAGTCTAAATATTTTAAGGCAGTTTGTCGTGTACGTATCATGGCCACGCACGCTTATATCGCCTTCCGTCTCTCTACCACAGTTGCGCTTTATAACCGCGGCGCTGCATGTTTGCTTCAGAGACTTTCCTTTCCTTCCCTCTTCTCCGCCCTTAAACTGTCTCTCTTAACTACTACACTCAGAGCCAAAGCAACAGCGCGCGCTTTAGATCCTACAGATGAGATGAATATTTGCAATTATTATTAGGGTTATAATTATATTCGAGTGCTGATTGCCGTGTTATAGTTTGTTAACGAAACTTCCCCTCAAGTCTAAATATTGTAAGGCAGTTTGTCGTGTGCGTATCATGGCCACGCATGCTTATATCGCCTTTCCGTTTCTCTACCACGATTGCGCTTTAAAACCATGGCGCTGCAAGTTTGCTTCAGACTTTCCTTTCCTTCCCTTAAACTGGCTCTCTTAAGTGCTACACGCTGAGCCAAAGCAACAGCGCGCGCTTTAAATCCTATAGATGAGATGAATGTTTACAATTATTATTAGGGTTATAATTATATTCGAGTGCTGATTGCCGTGTTATAGTTTGTTAACGAAGCTTCCACTCAAGTCTAAATATTGTAAGGCAGTTTGTCGTGTGTGTATCATGGACATGCATGCTTATATCGCCTTCCGTTTCCTTACCACGGTTGCGCTTTAAAACCACGGCGCTGCAATATTGCTTTCCTCTCCTTCCTTCTTCTCCGCACTTAAACTGGCTCTCTTAACTACTACACGCAGAGGCAAAGCAACAGCGCGCGCATGCGATCCCATAGATGAGATGAATACATATATATAGAAAAGTATCAGTCATAGCTCTGGTAGTATAGCCTTCTGAGCCGTTTCCTTCTTTTTCTTTTTTTTTTCTTTGAAAGAAGTCCTATCAGGGTTATTATAATTACACGAAGGTACTTTGCCCTCGCCAGCAGCAGTACTTGAGATAGCTATTCCGGCGACTAGCTTCCCACGCTATGCGTGCCACCCTCGCACCTGTTAAGCTTTTCCTAGACGCTAGAGCTATACTATGCCCGCGCAACCTTGAGTGATCGGAAAGCGCGTTTTCCACTCTTGGCTGGCGGAGAGGGGAGGCTTCGTTCCGGCCGCGAAGCTCTCCACATCACAGTAAGGTGCCTGGTGGTGGTCTCGTGCTGACCATGCCCTCTCTGTGAATGCATATTTCCCCCTCATCTTTTAAGAGATTCAATACATACAAGCATTTGTCTCGCAAACCAGATTTATTTCAAGGGAAATTCCACGTCCCAATAAATTCTCTCGTGGTATTCGAGTGCTGATTGCCGTGTTATAGTTTGTTAACGAAGTTTTCCCTCAAGTTTAAATATTTTAAGGCAGTTTGTCGTGTACGTATCATGGCCACGCACGCTTATATCGCCTACCGTCTCTCTACCACAGTTGCGCTTTAAAACCGCGGCGCTGCATGTTTGCTTCAGAGACTTTCCTTTCCTTCCCTCTTCTCCGCCCTTAAACTGTCTCTCTTAACTACTACACTCAGAGCCAAAGCAACAGCGCGCGCTTTAGATCCTACAGATGAGATGAATATTTGCAATTATTTTTAGGGTTATAATTATATTCGAGTGCTGATTGCCGTGTTATAGTTTGTTAACGAATCTTCCCCTCAAGTCTAAATATTGTAAGGCAGTTTGTCGTGTGCGTATCATGGCCACGCATGTTTATCTCGTCTTTCCGTTTCTCTACCTTGGTTGCGCTTTAAAACCACGGCGCCGCAAGTTTGTTTCAGTGACTTTCCTTTCCTTCCCTTTTCTCCGCCCTTAAGCTGGCTCTCTTAACTACTACACGTAGGGACAAAGCAACAAAGCGCGCTTTAGATCCTATAGATGAGATGAATATTTACAAATATTATTAGGGTTATAATTATATTCGAGTGCTGATTGCCGTGTTATAGTTTGTTAACGAATCTTCCCCTCAAGTCTAAATATTGTAAGGCAGTTTGTCGTGTGCGTATCATGGCCACGCATGTTTATCTCGTCTTTCCGTTTCTCTACCTTGGTTGCGCTTTAAAACCACGGCGCCGCAAGTTTGCTTCAGTGACTTTCCTTTCCTTCCCTTTTCTCCGCCCTTAAGCTGGCTCTCTTAACTACTACACGTAGGGACAAAGCAACAAAGCGCGCTTTAGATCCTATAGATGAGATGAATATTTACAAATATTATTAGGGTTATAATTATATTCGAGTGCTGATTGCCGTGTTATAGTTTGTTAACGAAACTTCTCCTCAAGTCTAAATATTGTAAGGCAGTTTGTCATTTGCGTATCATGGACACGCATGCTTATATCGCCTTCTGTTTCCGTACCACGGTTGCGCTTTAAAACCACGGCGCTGCAATATTGCTTTCCTCTCCTTCCTTCTTCTCCGCCCTTAAACTGGCTCTCTTAACTACTACATGCATAGCCAAAGCAACAGCGCGCGCATGCGATCCCATAGATGAGATGAATACATATATATATATAAAAGTATCAGTCATAGCTCTGGTAGTATAGCCATCTGAGCCGTTTTCTTCTTTCTTTTTTTTCTTTGAAAGAAGTCCTATTAGGGTTATTATAATTACACGCAGGTATTTCGCCCTCGCCAGCAGCAGTACTTCAGATAGTTATTCCGGCGGCCAGCTTCCCACGCTATGCGTGCCGCCCTCGCACCTGTGTAAGCTTCTCCTAGACGCTAGACCTATACTATGCCCGCGCAACCTTGAGCGATCGGAAAGCTCGTTTTCCACTCTTGGCCGGCGGAGAGGGGAGGCTTCGTTCCGGCCGCGAAGCTCTCAACATCTAAGTAAGGTGCCTGGTGGTGGTCTCGTGCTGACGATGCCGTCTCGGTGAGCGCATATTTCCCCCCTCATCTTTTAAGAGATTCAGTACATACAAGCGTTTGTCTCGCAAACCGATTTATTTCAAGGGAATTATCCACGTCTCAATAAATTCTCTAGTCGTATTCGAGTGCTGATCGCCGCGTTATAGTTTGTTAACGAAGCTTTCCCTCAAGTTTAAATATTTTAAGGCAGTTTGTCGTGTACGTATCATGGCCACGCATGCTTATATCGCCTTCCGTTTCCCTACCACGGTTGCGCTTCAAAACCACGGCGCTGCAATATTGCTTTCCTCTCCTTCCTTCTTCTCCGCCCTTAAACTGGCTCTCTTAACTACTACACGCAGAGCCAAAGCAACAGCGCGCGCATGCGATCCCATAGATGAGATGAATACATATATACAGAAAAGTATCAGTCATAGCTCTGGTAGTATAGCCTTCTGAGCCGTTTCCTTCTTTTTCTTTTTTTTCTTTGAAAGAAGTCCTATCAGGGTTATTATAATTACACGAAGGTACTTTGCCCTCGCCAACAGCAGTACTTGAGATAGCTATTCCGGCGGCCAGCTTCCCACGCTATTCGTGCCGCCCTCGCACCTGTTTAAGCTTTTCCTAGACGCTAGAGCTATACTATGCCCGCGCAACCTTGAGCGATCGGAAAGCGCGTTTTCCACTCTTGGCCGGCGGAGAGGGGAGCCTTCGTTCCGGCCGCGAAGCTCTCCACATCACAGTAAGGTGCCTGGTGGTGGTCTCGTGCTGACGATGCCCTCTCGGTGAGCGCATATTTCCCCCCGCATCTTTTAAGAGATTCAATACATACAAGCATTTGTCTCGAAAACCAGATTTATTTCAAGGGAATTTTCCACGTCTCAATAATTTCTCTCGTCGTATTCGAGTGCTCATTGCCATGTTATAGTTTGTTAACGAAGCTTTCCCTCAAGTCTAAATATTTTAAGGCAGTTTGTCGTGTACATATCATGGCCACATACACTTATATCGCCTTACGTCTCTCTACCACGGTTGCGCTTTAAAACCACGGCGCTGCAAGTTTGCTTCAGAGACTTTCTTTTCATTCCCTCTTCTCCGCCCTTAAACTGTCTCTCTTAACTACTACACGCAGAGGCAAAGCAACAGCGCGCGCTTTAGATCCTATACATGAGATGAATATTTACAATTATTATTAGGGTTATAATTATATTCGAGTGCTGATTGCCGTGTTATAGTTTGTTAACAAAACTTCCCCTCAAGTCTAAATATTGTAAGGCAGTTTGTCGTGTGCGTTTCATGGCCACGCATGCTTATATCGCCTTTCCGTTTCTCTACCACGGTTGCGCTTTAAAACCACGGCACTGAAAGTTTGCTTCAGAGGCTTTCCTTTCCTTCCCTCTTCTCCGCCCTTAAACTGGCTCTCTTAACTACTACACGCAGAGCCAAAGCAACAACGCGCGCTTTAGATCCTATAGATGAGATGAAGATTTACAATTATTATTAGGGTTATAATTATATTCGAGTGCTGATTACCGTGTTATAGTTTGTTAAGGAAGCTTCCACTCAAGTCTAAATATTGTAAGGCAGTTTGTCGTGTGCGTATCATGGACACGCATGCTTATAGCGCCTTCCGTTTCCCTACCACGGTTGCGCTTATAACCACGGCGCTGCAATATTGCTTTGCTCTCCTTCCTTCTTCTCCACCCTTAACTGGCTCTCTTACCTACTACACGCAGAGCTAAAGCAACAGCGCGCGCATGCGATCCCATAGATGAGATGAATACAGATATATAGAAAAGCATCAGTCATAGCTCTGGTAGTATAGCCTTCTGAGCCGTTTCCTTTTTTTCTTTTTTTTCTTTGAAAGAAGTCCTATTAGGGTTATTATAATTAGACGAAGGTATTTCGCCCTCGCCAGCAGCAGTACTTGAGATAGCTATTCCGGCTGCTAGCTTCCCACGCTATGCGTGCCGCCCTCGCACCAGTTTAAGGTTTTCCTAGACGCTAGCGCTATACTATGCCCGCGCAACCTTGAGCGATCGGAAAGCGCGTTTTCCACTCTTGGCCGGCGGAGAGGGGAGGCTTCGTTCCGGCCGCGAAGCTCTCCACATCTCAGTAAGGTGCCTGGTGGTGGTCTCGTGCTGACGATGCCCTCTCGGTGAGCGCATATTTCCCCCCTCATCTTTTAAGAGATTCAATACATACAAGCATTTGTCTCGCAAACCAGATTTATTTCAAGGGAATTTTCCACGTCCCAATAAATTCTCTCGCGGTATTCGACTGCTGATTGCCGCGTTATAGTTTGTTAACGAAGCTTTCCCTCAAGTTTAAATATTTTAAGGCAGTTTGTCGTGTACGTATCATGGCCACACACGCTTATATCGCCTTCCGTCTCTCTACCACAGTTGCGCTTTAAAACCGCGGCGCTGCATGTTTGCTTCAGAGACTTTCCTTTCCTTCCCTCTTCTCCGCCCTTAAACTGTCTCTCTTAACTACTACACTCAGAGCCAAAGCAACAGCGCGCGCTTTAGATCCTACAGATGAGATGAATATTTGCAATTATTATTAGGGTTATAATTATATTCGAGTGCTGATTGCCGTGGTATAGTTTGTTAACGAAACTTCCCCTCAAGTATAAATATTGTAAGGCAGTTTGTCGTGTGCGTATCATGGACACGCATGCTTATATCGCCTTCCGTTTCCCTACCATGGTTGCACTTTAAAACCACGGCGCTGCAATACTGCTTTCCTCTCCTTCCTTCTTCTCCACTCTTAAACTGGTTCTCTTAACTACCACACGCGGAGCAAAAGCAACAGCGCGCGCATGCGATCCCATAGATGAGATGAATACATATATATAGAAAAGTATCAGTCATAGCTCTGGTAGTATAGCCTCCTGAGCCGTTTCCTTTTTTTCTTTTTTTTTCTTTGAAAGAAGTCCTATCAGGGTTATTATAATTACACGAAGGTACTTTGCCCTCGCCAGCAGCAGTACTTGAGATAGCTATTCCGGCGACTAGCTTCCCACGCTATGCGTGCCACCCTCGCACCTGTTAAGCTTTTCCTAGACGCTAGAGCTATACTATGCCCGCGCAACCTTGAGTGATCGGAAAGCGCGTTTTCCACTCTTGGCTGGCGGAGAGGGGAGGCTTCGTTCCGGCCGCGAAGCTCTCCACATCACAGTAAGGTGCCTGGTGGTGGTCTCGTGCTGACCATGCCCTCTCTGTGAATGCATATTTCCCCCTCATCTTTTAAGAGATTCAATACATACAAGCATTTGTCTCGCAAACCAGATTTATTTCAAGGGAAATTCCACGTCCCAATAAATTCTCTCGTGGTATTCGAGTGCTGATTGCCGTGTTATAGTTTGTTAACGAAGTTTTCCCTCAAGTTTAAATATTTTAAGGCAGTTTGTCGTGTACGTATCATGGCCACGCACGCTTATATCGCCTACCGTCTCTCTACCACAGTTGCGCTTTAAAACCGCGGCGCTGCATGTTTGCTTCAGAGACTTTCCTTTCCTTCCCTCTTCTCCGCCCTTAAACTGTCTCTCTTAGCTACTACACTCAGAGCCAAAGCAACAGCGCGCGCTTTAGATCCTACAGATGAGATGAATATTTGCAATTATTTTTAGGGTTATAATTATATTCGAGTGCTGATTGCCGTGTTATAGTTTGTTAACGAATCTTCCCCTCAAGTCTAAATATTGTAAGGCAGTTTCTCGTGTGCGTATCATGGCCACGCATGCTTATAACGCCTTTCCGTTTCTCTACCACGGTTGCGCTTTAAAACCACGGCGCTGCAAGTTTGCTTCAGAGACTTTCCTTTCCTTCCCGTAAGCTGGCTCTCTTAACTACTACACGCAGAGCCAAAGCAACAGCGCGCGCTTTAAATCCTATAGATGAGATGAATATTTACAATTAATATTAGGGTTATAATTATATTCGAGTGCTGATTGCCGTGTTATAGTTTGTTAACGAAGCTTCCACTCAAGTCTAAATATTGTAAGGCAGTTTGTCGTGTGCGTATCATGGGCATGCATGGTTATATCGCCTTCCGTTTCCCTACCACGGTTGCGCTTTAAAACCACGGCGCTGCAATATTGCTTTCCTCTCCTTCCTTCTGCTCCGCACTTAAACTGGCTCTCTTAACTACTACACGCAGAGTCAAAGCAACAGCGCGCGCATGCGATCCCATAGATGAGATGAATACATATATATAGAAAAGTATCAGCCATAGCTCTGGTAGTATAGCCTTCTGAGCCGTTTCCTTCTTTTTCTTTTTTTTCTTTGAAAGAATTCCTATCAGGGTTATTATAATTACACGAAGGTACTTTGCCCTCGCCAGCAGCAGTACTTGAGATAGCTATTCCGGCGGCTAGCTTCCCACGCTATGCGTGCCGCCCTCGCATCTGTTTAAGCTTTTCCTAGACGCTAGGGCTATACTATGCCCGCGCAACCTTGAGCGATCGGAAAGCGAGTTTTCCACTCTTGGCCGGCGGAGAGGGGAGCCTTCGTTCCGGCCGCGAAGCTCTCCACATCACAGTAAAGTGCCTGGTGGTGGTCTCGTGCTGACGATGCCCTCTCTGTGAATGCATATTTCCCCCTCATCTTTTAAGAGATTCAATACATACAAGCATTTGTCTCGCAAACCAGATTTATTTCAAGGGAATTTTCCACGTCTCAATAATTTCTCTCGTCGTATTCGAGTGCTCATTGCCGTGTTATAGTTTGTTAACGAAGCTTTCCCTCAAGTCTAAATATTTTAAGGCAGTTTGTCGTGTACATATCATGGCCACGTACACTTATATCGCCTTACGTCTCTCTACCACGGTTGCGCTTTAAAACCACGGCGCTGCAAGTTTGCTTCAGAGACTTTCCTTTCATTCCCTCTTCTCCGCCCTTAAACTGTCTCTCTTAACTACTACACGCAGAGGCAAAGCAACAGCGCGCGCTTTAGATCCTATACATGAGATGAATATTTAAATTATTATTAGGGTTATAATTATATTCGAGTGCTGATTGCCGTGTTATAGTTTGTTAACAAAACTTCCCCTCAAGTCTAAATATTGTAAGGCAGTTTGTCGTGTGCGTATCATGGCCACGCATGCTTATATCGCCTTTCCGTTTCTCTACCACGGTTGCGCTTTAAAACCATGGCACTGAAAGTTTGCTTCAGAGGCTTTCCTTTCCTTCCCTCTTCTCCGCCCTTAAACTGGCTCTCTTAACTACTACACGTAGAGCCAAAGCAACAGCGCGCGCTTTAGATCCTATAGATGAGATGAAGATTTACAATTATTATTAGGGTTATAATTATATTCGAGTGCTGATTACCGTGTTATAGTTTGTTAAGGAAGCTTCCACTTAAGGATTACCGTGTTATAGTTTGTTAAGGAAGCTTCCACTTAAGTCTAAATATTGTAAGGCAGTTTGTCGTGTGCGTATCATGGACACGCATGCTTATAGCGCCTTCCGTTTCCCTACCACGGTTGCGCTTATAACCACGGCGCTGCAATATTGCTTTGATCTCCTTCCTTCTTCTCCACCCTTAAACTGGCTCTCTTAGCTACTACACGCAGAGCCAAAGCAACAGCGCGCATGCGATCCCATAGATGAGATGAATACATATATATAGAAAAGTATCAGTCATAGCTCTGGTAGTATAGCCTTCTGAGCCGTTTCCTTTTTTTCTTTTTTTTCTTTGAAAGAAGTCCTATTAGGGTTATTATAATTAGACGAAGGTATTTCGCCCTCGCCAGCAGCAGTACTTGAGATAGGTATTCCGGCTGCTAGCTTCCCACGCTATGCCTGCCGCCCTCGCACCAGTTTAAGCTTTTCCTAGACGCTAGCGCTATACTATGCCCGCGCAACCTTGAGCGATCCGAAAGCGCGTTTTCCACTCTTGGCAGGCGGAGAGGGGAGGCTTCGTTCCGGCCGCGGAGCTCTCCACATCTCAGTAAGGTGCCTGGTGGTGGTCTCGTGCTGACGATGCCCTCTCGGTGAGCGCATATTTCCCCCCTCATTTTTTAAGAGACTCAATACATACAAGCATTTGTCTCGCAAACCAGATTTATTTCAAGGGAATTTTCCACGTCCCAATAAATTCTCTCGCGGTATTCGAGTGCTGATTGCCGTGTTATAGTTTGTTAACGAAGCTTTCCCTCAAGTTTAAATATTTTAAGGCAGTTTGTCGTGTACGTATCATGGCCACGCACGCTTATATCGCCTTCCGTCTCTCTACCACGGTTGCGCTTTAAAACCGCGGCGCTGCAAGTTTGCTCAGAGACTTTCCTTTGCTTCCCTCTTCTCCGCCTTTAAACTGTCTCTCTTAACTACTACACGCAGAGCCAAAGCAACTGCGCGCGCTTTAGATCCTATAGATGAGATGAATATTTACAATTATTATTAGGGTTATAATTATATTCGAGTGCTGATTGCCGTGTTATAGTTTGTTAACGAAACTTACCCTCAAGTCTAAATATTGTAAGGCAGTTTGTCGTGTGCGTATCATGGCCACGCATGCTTATATCGCCTTTCCGTTTCTCTACCAGGGTTGCGCTTTAAAACCACGGCGCCGCAAGTTTCCTTCAGTGACTTTCCTTTCCTTCCCTTTTCTCCACCCTTAAGCTGGCTCTCTTAACTACTACACGTAGGGACAAAGCAACAAAGCGCGCTTTAGATCCTATAGATGAGATGAATATTTACAATTATTATTAGGGTTATAATTATATTCGAGTGCTGATTGCCGTGTTATAGTTTGTTAACGAAACTTCTCCTCAAGTCTAAATATTGTAAGGCAGTTTGTCATTTGCGTATCATGGACACACATGCTTATATCGCCTTCCGTTTCCCTACCTCGGTTGCGCTTTAAAACCACGGCGCTGCAATATTGCTTTCCTCTCCTTCCTTCTTCTCCACTCTCAAACTAGCTCTCTTAACTACTACACGCGGAGCCAAAGGGCAGCGCGCGCATGCGATCCCATAGATGCGATGAATACATATATATAGAAAAGTATCAGTCATAGGTATGGTAGTATAGCCTTCTGAGCCGTTTCCCTTTCTTTCTTTTTTTTTCTTTGAAAGAAGTCCTATTAGGGTTATTATATTTACACGATGGTATTTCGCCCTCGCCAGCAGCAGTACTTGAGATAGCTATTCCGGCTGCTAGCTTCCCACGCTATGCGTGCCGCCCTCGCACCTGTTTAAGCTTTTCCTAGACGCTAGCACTATACTATGCATGTGCAACCTTGAGCGATCGGAAAGCGCGTTTTCCACTCTTGGCCGGCGGAGAGGGGAGGCTTCGTTCCGGCCGCGAAGCTCTCCACATCTCAGTAAGGTGCCTGGTGGTGGTCTCGTGCTGACGATGCCCTCTCGGTGAGCGCATATTTTCCCCCTCATCTTTTAAGAGATTCAATACATACAAGCATTTGTCTCGCAAACCAGATTTATTTCAAGGGAATTTTCCACGTCTCAATAAATTCGCTCCTCGTATTCGAGTGCTGATTGCCGCGTTGTAGTTTGTTAACGAAGCTTTCCCTCAAGGCTAAATATTTTAAGGCAGTTTGTCGTGTACGTATAATGGCCACGCAAGCTTATATCGCCTTCCGTGTCTCTACCACGGTTGCGTTTTAAAACCGCGGCGCTGCAAGTTTGCTCAGAGACTTTCCTTTGCTTCCCTCTTCTCCGCCTTTAGACTGTCTCTCTTAACTACTACACGCAGAGCCAAAGCAACAGCGCGCGCTTTAGATCCTATAGATGAGATGAATATTTACAATTATTATTAGGGTTATAATTATATTCGAGTGCTGATTGCCGTGTTATAGTTTGTTAACAAAACTTCCCCTCAAGTCTAAATATTGTAATGCAGTTTGTGGTGTGCGTATCATGGCCACGCATGCTTATATCGCCTTTCCGTTTCTCTACCACGGTTGCACTTTAAAACCACGGCGCTGCAAGTTTGCTTCAGAGACTCCTTTCCTTCCCCCTTCTCCGCCCTTAAACTGGCTCTCAACTACTACACGAGAAAAAAAGCAACAGCGCGCGCTTTAGATCCTATAGATGACATGAATATTTACAATTATTATTAGGGTTATAATTATATTCGAGTGCTGATTTCCGTGTTATAGTTTGTTAACGAAGCTTCCACTCAAGTCTAAATATTGTAAGGCAGTTTGTCGTGTGCGTATCATGGACACGCATGCTTATATCGCCTTCTGTTTCCCTACCACGGTTGCGCTTTAAAACCACGGCGCTGCCATATAGCTTTCCTCTCCTTCGTTCTCCGCCCTTAAACTGGCTCTCTTAACTACTACATGCATAGCCAAAGCAACAGCGCGCATGCGATCCCATAGATGAGATGAATACATATATATATATATAAAAGTATCAGTCATAGCTCTGGTAGTATAGCCATCTGAGCCGTTTTCTTTTCTTTTTTTTCTTTGAAAGAAGTCCTATTAGGGTTATTATAATTACACGCAGGTATTTCGCCCTCGCCAGCAGCAGTACTTCAGATAGCTATTCCGGCGGCCAGCTTCCCACGCTATGCGTGCCGCCCTCGCACCTGTGTAAGATTCTCCTAGACGCTAGAGCTATACTATGCCCGCGCAACCTTGAGTGATCGGAAAGCGCGTTTTCCACTCTTGGCTGGCGGAGAGGGGAGGCTTCGTTCCGGCCGCGAAGCTCTCCACATCACAGTAAGGTGCCTGGTGGTGGTCTCGTGCTGACCATGCCCTCTCTGTGAATGCATATTTCCCCCTCATCTTTTAAGAGATTCAATACATACAAGCATTTGTCTCGCAAACCAGATTTATTTCAAGGGAATTTTCCACGTCTCAATAATTTCTCTCGTCGTATTCGAGTGCTCATTGCCGTGTTATAGTTTGTTAACGAAGCTTTCCCTCAAGTCTAAATATTTTAAGGCAGTTTGTCGTGTACATATCATGGCCACGTACACTTATATCGCCTTACGTCTCTCTACCACGGTTGCACTTTAAAACCACGGCGCTGCAAGTTTGCTTCAGAGACTTTCCTTTCATTCCCTCTTCTCCGCCCTTAAGCTGTCTCTCTTAACTACTACACGCGAGGCAAAGCAACAGCGCGCGCTTTAGATCCTATACATGAGATGAATATTTAAATTATTATTGGGGTTATAATTATATTCGAGTGCTGATTGCCGTGTTATAGTTTGTTAACAAAACTTCCCCTCAAGTCTAAATATTGTAAGGCAGTTTGTCGTGTGCGTATCATGGCCACGCATGCTTATATCGCCTTTCCGTTTCTCTACCACGGTTGCGCTTTAAAACCATGGCACTGAAAGTTTGCTTCAGAGGCTTTCCTTTCCTTCCCTCTTCTCCGCCCTTAAACTGGCTCTCTTAACTACTACACGCAGAGCCAAAGCAACAGCGCGCGCTTTAGATCCTATAGATGAGATGAAGATTTACAATTATTATTAGGGTTATAATTATATTCGAGTGCTGATTACCGTGTTATAGTTTGTTAAGGAAGCTTCCACTTAAGTCTAAATATTGTAAGGCAGTTTGTCGTGTGCGTATCATGGACACGCATGCTTATAGCGCCTTCCGTTTCCCTACCACGGTTGCGCTTATAACCACGGCGCTGCAATATTGCTTTGATCTCCTTCCTTCTTCTCCACCCTTAAACTGGCTCTCTTAGCTACTACACGCAGAGCCAAAGCAACAGCGCGCATGCGATCCCATAGATGAGATGAATACATATATATAGAAAAGTATCAGTCATAGCTCTGGTAGTATAGCCTTCTGAGCCGTTTCCTTTCTTTCTTTTTTTTCTTTGAAAGAAGTCCTATTAGGGTTATTATAATTAGACGAAGGTATTTCGCCCTCGCCAGCAGCAGTACTTGAGATAGGCATTCCGGCTGCTAGCTTCCCACGCTATGCGTGCCGCCCTCGCACCAGTTTAAGCTTTTCCTAGACGCTAGCGCTATACTATGCCCGCGGAACCTTGAGCGATCGGAAAGCGCGTTTTCCACTCTTGGCAGGCGGAGAGGGGAGGCTTCGTTCCGGCCGCGGAGCTCTCCACATCTCAGTAAGGTGCCTGGTGGTGGTCTCGTGCTGACGATGCCCTCTCGGTGAGCGCATATTTCCCCCCTCATTTTTTAAGAGACTCAATACATACAAGCATTTGTCTCGCAAACCAGATTTATTTCAAGGGAATTTTCCACGTCCCAATAAATTCTCTCGCGGTATTCGAGTGCTGATTGCCGTGTTATAGTTTGTTAACGAAGCTTTCCCTCAAGTTTAAATATTTTAAGGCAGTTTGTCGTGTACGTATCATGGCCACGCACGCTTATATCGCCTTCCGTCTCTCTACCACAGTTGCGCTTTAAAACTGCGGCGCTGCAAGTTTGCTCAGAGACTTTCCTTTGCTTCCCTCTTCTCCGCCTTTAAACTGTCTCTCTTAACTACTACACGCAGAGCCAAAGCAACAGCGCGCGCTTTAGATCCTATAGATGAGATGAATATTTACAATTATTATTAGGGTTATAATTATATTCGAGTGCTGATTGCCGTGTTATAGTTTGTTAACGAAACTTACCCTCAAGTCTAAATATTGTAAGGCAGTTTGTCGTGTGCGTATCATGGCCACGCATGCTTATATCGCCTTTCCGTTTCTCTACCAGGGTTGCGCTTTAAAACCACGGCGCCGCAAGTTTCCTTCAGTGACTTTCCTTTCCTTCCCTTTTCTCCGCCCTTAAGCTGGCTCTCTTAACTACCACACGTAGGGACAAAGCAACAAAGCGCGCTTTAGATCCTATAGATGAGATGAATATTTACAATTATTATTAGGGTTATAATTATATTCGAGTGCTGATTGCCGTGTTATAGTTTGTTAACGAAACTTCTCCTCAAGTCTAAATATTGTAAGGCAGTTTGTCATTTGCGTATCATGGACACACATGCTTATATCGCCTTCCGTTTCCCTACCTCGGTTGCGCTTTAAAACCACGGCGCTGCAATATTGCTTTCCTCTCCTTCCTTCTTCTCCACTCTCAAACTAGCTCTCTTAACTACTACACGCGGAGCCAAAGGAACAGCGCGCGCATGCGATCCCATAGATGCGATGAATACATATATATAGAAAAGTATCAGTCATAGGTATGGTAGTATAGCCTTCTGAGCCGTTTCCCTTTCTTTCTTTTTTTTTCTTTGAAAGAAGTCCTATTAGGGTTATTATATTTACACGAAGGTATTTCGCCCTCGCCAGCAGCAGTACTTGAGATAGCTATTCCGGCTGCTAGCTTCCCACGCTATGCGTGCCGCCCTCGCACCTGTTTAAGCTTTTCCTAGACGCTAGCACTATACTATGCATGTGCAACCTTGAGCGATCGGAAAGCGCGTTTTCCACTCTTGGCCGGCGGAGAGGGGAGGCTTCGTTCCGGCCGCGAAGCTCTCCACATCTCAGTAAGGTGCCTGGTGGTGGTCTCGTGCTGACGATGCCCTCTCGGTGAGCGCATATTTTCCCCCTCATCTTTTAAGAGATTCAATACATACAAGCATTTGTCTCGCAAACCAGATTTATTTCAAGGGAATTTTCCACGTCTCAATAAATTCGCTCGTCGTATTCGAGTGCTGATTGCCGCGTTATAGTTTGTTAACGAAGCTTTCCCTGAAGTCTAAATATTTTAAGGCAGTTTGTCGTGTACGTATAATGGCCACGTAAGCTTATATCGCCTTCCGTGTCTCTACCACGGTTGCGTTTTAAAACCGCGGCGCTGCAAGTTTGCTCAGAGACTTTCCTTTGCTTCCCTCTTCTCCGCCTTTAAACTGTCTCTCTTAACTACTACACGCAGAGCCAAAGCAACAGCGCGCGCTTTAGATCCTATAGATGAGATGAATATTTACAATTATTATTAGGGTTATAATTATATTCGAGTGCTGATTGCCGTGTTATAGTTTGTTAACAAAACTTCCCCTCAAGTCTAAATATTGTAATGCAGTTTGTGGTGTGCGTATCATGGCCACGCATGCTTATATCGCCTTTCCGTTTCTCTACCACGGTTGCACTTTAAAACCACGGCGCTGCAAGTTTGCTTCAGAGACTCCTTTCCTTCCCCCTTCTCCGCCCTTAAACTGGCTCTCAACTACTACACGAGAAAAAAAGCAACAGCGCGCGCTTTAGATCCTATAGATGACATGAATATTTACAATTATTATTAGGGTTATAATTATATTCGAGTGCTGATTTCCGTGTTATAGTTTGTTAACGAAGCTTCCACTCAAGTCTAAATATTGTAAGGCAGTTTGTCGTGTGCGTATCATGGACACGCATGCTTATATCACCTTCTGTTTCCCTACCACGGTTGCGCTTTAAAACCACGGCGCTGCCATATAGCTTTCCTCTCCTTCCTTCTTCTCCGCCCTTAAACTGGCTCTCTTAACTACTACATGCATAGCCAAAGCAACAGCGCGCATGCGATCCCATAGATGAGATGAATACATATATATATATATATAAAAGTATCAGTCATAGCTCTGGTAGTATAGCCATCTGAGCCGTTTTCTTTTCTTTTTTTTCTTTGAAAGAAGTCCTATTAGGGTTATTATAATTACACGCAGGTATTTCGCCCTCGCCAGCAGCAGTACTTCAGATAGCTATTCCGGCGGCCAGCTTCCACGCTATGCGTGCCGCCCTCGCACCTGTGTAAGATTCTCCTAGACGCTAGAGCTATACTATGCCCGCGCAACCTTGAGTGATCGGAAAGCGCGTTTTCCACTCTTGGCTGGCGGAGAGGGGAGGCTTCGTTCCGGCCGCGAAGCTCTCCACATCACAGTAAGGTGCCTGGTGGTGGTCTCGTGCTGACCATGCCCTCTCTGTGAATGCATATTTCCCCCTCATCTTTTAAGAGATTCAATACATACAAGCATTTGTCTCGCAAACCAGATTTATTTCAAGAGAATTTTCCACGTCTCAATAATTTCTCTCGTCGTATTCGAGTGCTCATTGCCGTGTTATAGTTTGTTAACGAAGCTTTCCCTCAAGTCTAAATATTTTAAGGCAGTTTGTCGTGTACATATCATGGCCACGTACACTTATATCGCCTTACGTCTCTCTACCACGGTTGCACTTTAAAACCACGGCGCTGCAAGTTTGCTTCAGAGACTTTCCTTTCATTCCCTCTTCTCCGCCCTTAAACTGTCTCTCTTAACTACTACACGCAGAGGCAAAGCAACAGCGCGCGCTTTAGATCCTATACATGAGATGAATATTTAAATTATTATTAGGGTTATAATTATATTCGAGTGCTGATTGCCGTGTTATAGTTTGTTAACAAAACTTCCCCTCAAGTCTAAATATTGTAAGGCAGTTTGTCGTGTGCGTATCATGGCCACGCATGCTTATATCGCCTTTCCGTTTCTCTACCACGGTTGCGCTTTAAAACCATGGCACTGAAAGTTTGCTTCAGAGGCTTTCCTTTCCTTCCCTCTTCTCCGCCCTTAAACTGGCTCTCTTAACTACTACACGCAGAGCCAAAGCAACAGCGCGCGCTTTAGATCCTATAGATGAGATGAAGATTTACAATTATTATTAGGGTTATAATTATATTCGAGTGCTGATTACCGTGTTATAGTTTGTTAAGGAAGCTTCCACTTAAGGATTACCGTGTTATAGTTTGTTAAGGAAGCTTCCACTTAAGTCTAAATATTGTAAGGCAGTTTGTCGTGTGCGTATCATGGACACGCATGCTTATAGCGCCTTCCGTTTCCCTGCCACGGTTGCGCTTATAACCACGGCGCTGCAATATTGCTTTGATCTCCTTCCTTCTTCTCCACCCTTAAACTGGCTCTCTTAGCTACTACACGCAGAGCCAAAGCAACAGCGCGCATGCGATCCCATAGATGAGATGAATACATATATATAGAAAAGTATCAGTCATAGCTCTGGTAGTATAGCCTTCTGAGCCGTTTCCTTTTTTTCTTTTTTTTCTTTGAAAGAAGTCCTATTATAATTAGACGAAGGTATTTCGCCCTCGCCAGCAGCAGTACTTGAGATAGGTATTCCGGCTGCTAGCTTCCCACGCTATGCGTGCCGCCCTCGCACCAGTTTAAGCTTTTCCTAGACGCTAGCGCTATACTATGCCCGCGCAACCTTGAGCGATCGGAAAGCGCGTTTTCCACTCTTGGCAGGCGGAGAGGGGAGGCTTCGTTCCGGCCGCGGAGCTCTCCACATCTCAGTAAGGTGCCTGGTGGTGGTCTCGTGCTGACGATGCCCTCTCGGTGAGCGCATATTTCCCCCCTCATTTTTTAAGAGACTCAATACATACAAGCATTTGTCTCGCAAACCAGATTTATTTCAAGGGAATTTTCCACGTCCCAATAAATTCTCTCGCGGTATTCGAGTGCTGATTGCCGTGTTATAGTTTGTTAACGAAGCTTTCCCTCAAGTTTAAATATTTTAAGGCAGTTTGTCGTGTACGTATCATGGCCACGCACGCTTATATCGCCTTCCGTCTCTCTACCACGGTTGCGCTTTAAAACCGCGGCGCTGCAAGTTTGCTCAGAGACTTTCCTTTGCTTCCCTCTTCTCCGCCTTTAAACTGTCTCTCTTAACTACTACACGCAGAGCCAAAGCAACAGCGCGCGCTTTAGATCCTATAGATGAGATGAATATTTACAATTATTATTAGGGTTATAATTATATTCGAGTGCTGATTGCCGTGTTATAGTTTGTTAACGAAACTTACCCTCAAGTCTAAATATTGTAAGGCAGTTTGTCGTGTGCGTATCATGGCCACGCATGCTTATATCGCCTTTCCGTTTCTCTACCAGGGTTGCGCTTTAAAACCACGGCGCCGCAAGTTTCCTTCAGTGTCTTTCCTTTCCTTCCCTTTTGTCCGCCCTTAAGCTGGCTCTCTTAACTACTACACGTAGGGACAAAGCAACAAAGCGCGCTTTAGATCCTATAGATGAGATGAATATTTACAATTATTATTAGGGTTATAATTATATTCGAGTGCTGATTGCCGTGTTATAGTTTGTTAACGAAACTTCTCCTCAAGTCTAAATATTGTAAGGCAGTTTGTCATTTGCGTATCATGGACACACATGCTTATATCGCCTTCCGTTTCCCTACCTCGGTTGCGCTTTAAAACCACGGCGCTGCAATATTGCTTTCCTCTCCTTCATTCTTCTCCACTCTCAAACTAGCTCTCTTAACTACTACACGCGGAGCCAAAGGAACAGCGCGCGCATGCGATCCCATAGATGCGATGAATACATATATATAGAAAAGTATCAGTCATAGGTATGGTAGTATAGCCTTCTGAGCCGTTTCCCTTTCTTTCTTTTTTTTTCTTTGAAAGAAGTCCTATTAGGGTTATTATATTTACACGAAGGTATTTCGCCCTCGCCAGCAGCAGTACTTGAGATAGCTATTCCGGCTGCTAGCTTCCCACGCTATGCGTGCCGCCCTCGCACCTGTTTAAGCTTTTCCTAGACGCAGCACTATACTATGCATGTGCAACCTTGAGCGATCGGTAAGCGTTTTCCACTCTTGGCCGGCGGAGAGGGGAGGCTTCGTTCCGGCCGCGAAGCTCTCCACATCTCAGTAAGCTGCCTGGTGGTGGTCTCGTGCTGACGATGCCCTCTCGGTGAGCGCATATTTTCCCCCTCATCTTTTAAGAGATTCAATACATACAAGCATTTGTCTCGCAAACCAGATTTATTTCAAGGGAATTTTCCACGTCTCAATAAATTCGCTCGTCGTATTCGAGTGCTGATTGCCGCGTTATAGTTTGTTAACGAAGCTTTCCCTCAAGTCTAAATATTTTAAGGCAGTTTGTCGTGTACGTATAATGGCCACGCAAGCTTATATCGCCTTCCGTGTCTCTACCACGGTTGCGTTTTAAAACCGCGGCGCTGCAAGTTTGCTCAGAGACTTTCCTTTGCTTCCCTCTTCTCCGCCTTTAAACTGTCTCTCTTAACTACTACACGCAGAGCCAAAGCAACAGCGCGCGCTTTAGATCCTATAGATGAGATGAATATTTACAATTATTATTAGGGTTATAATTATATTCGAGTGCTGATTGCCGTGTTATAGTTTGTTAACAAAACTTCCCCTCAAGTCTAAATATTGTAATGCAGTTTGTGGTGTGCGTATCATGGCCACGCATGCTTATATCGCCTTTCCGTTTCTCTACCACGGTTGCACTTTAAAACCACGGCGCTGCAAGTTTGCTTCAGAGACTCCTTTCCTTCCCCCTTCTCCGCCCTTAAACTGGCTCTCAACTACTACACGAGAAAAAAAGCAACAGCGCGCGCTTTTGATCCTATAGATGACATGAATATTTACAATTATTCTTAGGGTTATAATTATATTCGAGTGCTGATTTCCGTGTTATAGTTTGTTAACGAAGCTTCCACTCAAGTCTAAATATTGTAAGGCAGTTTGTCGTGTGCGTATCATGGACACGCATGCTTATATCGCCTTCTGTTTCCCTACCACGGTTGCGCTTTAAAACCACGGCGCTGCCATATAGCTTTCCTCTCCTTCCTTCTTCTCCGCCCTTAAACTGGCTCTCTTAACTACTACATGCATAGCCAAAGCAACAGCGCGCATGCGATCCCATAGATGAGATGAATACATATATATATATAAAAGTATCAGTCATAGCTCTGGTAGTATAGCCATCTGAGCCGTTTTCTTTTCTTTTTTTTCTTTGAAAGAAGTCCTATTAGGGTTATTATAATTACACGCAGGTATTTCGCCCTCGTCAGCAGCAGTACTTCAGATAGCTATTCCGGCGGCCAGCTTCCCACGCTATGCGTGCCGCCCTCGCACCTGTGTAAGATTCTCCTAGACGCTAGAGCTATACTATGCCCGCGCAACCTTGAGCGATCGGAAAGCTCGTTTTCCACTCTTGGCCGGCGGAGAGGGGAGGCTTCGTTCCGGCCGCGAAGCTCTCAACATCTAAGTAAGGTGCCTGGTGGTGGTCTCGTGCTGACGATGCCGTCTCGGTGAGCGCATATTTCTCCCCTCATCTTTTAAGAGATTCAATACATACAAGCATTTGTCTCGCAAACCAGATTTATTTCAAGGGAATTTTCCACGTCTCAATAAATTCTCTCGTCGTATTCGAGTGCTTATTGCCGCGTTATAGTTTGTTAACGAAGCTTTCCCTCAAGTCTAAATATTTTAAGGCAGTTTGTCGTGTACGTATAATGGCCACGCAAGCTTATATCGCCTTCCGTGTCTCTACCACGGTTGCGTTTTAAAACCGCGGCGCTGCAAGTTTGCTCAGAGACTTTCCTTTGCTTCCCTCTTCTCCGCCTTTAAACTGTCTCTCTTAACTACTACACGCAGAGCCAAAGCAACAGCGCGCGCTTTAGATCCTATAGATGAGATGAATATTTACAATTATTATTAGGGTTATAATTATATTCGAGTGCTGATTGCCGTGTTATAGTTTGTTAACAAAACTTCCCCTCAAGTCTAAATATTGTAATGCAGTTTGTGGTGTGCGTATCATGGCCACGCATGCTTATATCGCCTTTCCGTTTCTCTACCACGGTTGCACTTTAAAACCATGGCGCTGCAAGTTTGCTTCAGAGACTCCTTTCCTTCCCCTTCTCCGCCCTTAAACTGGCTCTCAACTACTACACGAGAAAAAAAGCAACAGCGCGCGCTTTAGATCCTATAGATGACATGAATATTTACAATTATTATTAGGGTTATAATTATATTCGAGTGCTGATTTCCGTGTTATAGTTTGTTAACGAAGCTTCCACTCAAGTCTAAATATTGTAAGGCAGTTTGTCGTGTGCGTATCATGGACACGCATGCTTATATCGCCTTCTGTTTCCCTACCACGGTTGCGCTTTAAAAACACGGCGCTGCCATATAGCTTTCCTCTCCTTCCTTCTTCTCCGCCCTTAAACTGGCTCTCTTAACTACTACATGCATAGCCAAAGCAACAGCGCGCATGCGATCCCATAGATGAGATGAATACATATATATATATAAAAGTATCAGTCATAGCTCTGGTAGTATAGCCATCTGAGCCGTTTTCTTTTCTTTTTTTTCTTTGAAAGAAGTCCTATTAGGGTTATTATAATTACACGCAGGTATTTCGCCCTCGCCAGCAGCAGTACTTCAGATAGCTATTCCGGCGGCCAGCTTCCCACGCTATGCGTGCCGCCCTCGCACCTGTGTAAGATTCTCCTAGACGCTAGAGCTATACTATGCCCGCGCAACCTTGAGCGATCGGAAAGCTCGTTTTCCACTCTTGGCCGGCGGAGAGGGGAGGCTTCGTTCCGGCCGCGAAGCTCTCAACATCTAAGTAAGGTGCCTGGTGGTGGTCTCGTGCTGACGATGCCGTCTCGGTGAGCGCATATTTCTCCCCTCATCTTTTAAGAGATTCAATACATACAAGCATTTGTCTCGCAAACCAGATTTATTTCAAGGGAATTTTCCACGTCTCAATAAATTCTCTCGTCGTATTCGAGTGCTGATTGCCGCGCTATAGTTTGTTAACGAAGCTTTCCCTCAAGTCTAAATATTTTAAGGCAGTTTGTCGTGTACGTATCATGGCCACGTAAGCTTATATCGCCTTCCGTCTCTCTACCACGGTTGCGTATTAAAACCGCGGCGCTGCAAGTTTGCTCAGAGACTTTCCTTTGCTTCCCTCTTCTCCGCCTTTAAACTGTCTCTCTTAACTACTACACGCAGAGCCAAAGCAACAGCGCGCGCTTTAGATCCTATAGATGAGATGAATATTTACAATTATAATTAGGGTTATAATTATATTCGAGTGCTGATTGCCGTGTTATAGTTTGTTAACGAAACTTCCCCTCAAGTCTAAATATTGTAACGCAGTTTGTCGTGTGCGTATCATGGCCACGCATGCTTATATCGCCTTTCCGTTTCTCTACCACGGTTGCGCTTTAAAACCACGGCGCTTCAAGTTTGCTTCGGAGACTTTCCTTTCCTTCCCTCTTCTCCGCCCTTAAACTCGCTCTCTTAACTACTACACGCATAGCCAAAGCAACAGCGCTCGCTTTAGATTCTATAGATGAGATGAATATTTGGAATTATTATTAGGCTTATAATTATATTCGAGTGCTGATTGCCGTGTTATAGTTTGTTAACGAACCTTCCACTCAAGTCTAAATATTTTAAGGCAGTTTGTCGTATGCGTATCATGGACACGCATGCTTATATCGCCTTCCGTTTCCCTACCACGGTTGCGCTTCAAAACCATGGCGCTGCAATATTGCTTTCCTCTCCTTCCTTCTTCTCCGCCCTTAAACTGGCTCTCTTAACTACTACACGCAGAGACAAAGCAACAGCGCGCGCATGCTATCCCATAGATGAGATGAATACATATATATAGAAAAGTATCAGTCATAGCTCTGGTAGTATAGCCTTCTGAGCCGTTTCCTTTTTTTTCTTTCTTTTTCTTTGAAAGAAGTCCTATTAGGGTTATTATAATTACACGAAGATATTTCGCCCTCGCCAGCAGCAGTACTTGAGATAGCTATTCCGGCGGCCAGCCTCCCACGCTATGCGTGCCGCCCTCGCACCTTTTCAAGCTTTTCCTAGACGCTAGAACTATACTATGCCCGCGCAACCTTGAGCGATCGGAAAGCGCGTTTTCCACTCTTGGCCGGCGGAGAGGGGAGGCCTTGTTTCGGCCGCGAAGCTCTCAACATCTCAGTAAGGTGCCTGGTGGTGGTCTAGTGCTGACGATGCCGTCTCGGTGAGCGCATATTTCCCCCCTCATCTTTTAAGAGATTCAATACATACAAGCATTTGTCTCGCAAACCAGATTTATTTCAAGGGAATTTTCCTCGTCTTAAAAAATTCTCTTGTCGTATTCGAGTGCTGATTGCCGCGTTATAGTTTGTTAACGAAGCTTTCCCTCAAGTCTAAATCTTTTAAGGCAGTTTGTCGTGTACGTATCATGGCCACGCAAGCTTATATCGCCTTCCGTCTCTCTACCACGCTTGCGCTTTAAAACGGCGGCACTGCAAGTTTGCTCAGAGACTTTCCTTTGCTTCCCTTTTCCCGGCCTTAAACTGTCTCTCTTAACTACTACAAGCAGAGCCAAAGCAATAGCGCGCGCTTTAGATCCTATAGATGAGATGAATATTTACAATTATTATTAGGGTTATAATTATATTTGAGTGCTGATTGCTGTGGTAAAGTTTGTTAACGAAGCTTCCACTGAAGTCTAAATATCGTAAGGCAGTTTGTCGTGTGCGTATCATGGACACGCATGCTTACATCGCCTTCCGTTTCCCTACCACTGTTGCGCTTCAAAACCACGGCGCTGCAATATTGCTTTCCTCTCCTTCCTTCTTCTCAGGCCTTACACTGGCTCTCTTAACTACTACACACAGAGACAAAGCAACAGCGCGCGCATGCGATCCCATAGATGAGATGAATACATATATATAGAAAAGTATCAGTCATAGCTCTGGTAGTATAGCCTTCTGAGCCGTTTCCTTATTTTTCTTTTTTTTCTTTGAAAGAAGTCCTATTAGGGTTATTGTAATTACACGAAGGTATTTCGCCCTCGCCAGCAGCAGTTATTGAGATAGCTATTCCGGCGGCCAGCTTCCCACGCTATGCGTGCCGCCCTCGCACCTGTTTAAGCTTTTCCTAGACGCTAGAGCAATATGCCCGCGCAACCTTGAGCGATTGGAAAGCGCGTTTTCCACTCTTGGCCGGCGGAGAGGGGAGGCTTCGTTCCGGCCGCGAAGCTCTCAACATCTCAGTAAGGTGCCTGGTGGTGGTCTCGTGCTGACGATGCCGTCTCGGTGAGCGCATATTTCCCCCCTCATCTTTTAAGAGATTCAATACATACAAGCATTTGTCTCGCAAACCAGATTAATTTCAACGGAATTTTCCACGTCTCAATAAATTCTCTCGTCGTATTCGAGTGCCGATTGCCGCGTTATAGTTTGTTAACGAAGCTTCCACTCAAGATAAATATTGTAAGGCAGTTTGTCGTGTGCGTATCATAGAAACGCATGCTTATATCGCCTTCCGTTTCCCTACCATAGTTGCGCTTTAAAACCACGGCGCTGCAATATTGCTTTCCTCTCCTTCCTTCTTCTCCGCCCTTAAACTGGCTCTCTTAACTACTACACGCAGAGCCAAAGCAACAGCGCGCGCATGCGATCCCATAGAATAGATGAATACATATATATAGAAAAGTATCAGTCATAGCTCTGGTAGTATAGCCTTCTGAGCCGTATCCTTTTTTTTCTTTGACAGAAGTCCTAATAGGGTTATTCTAATTACACGAAGGTATTTCGCCCTCGCCAGCAGCAGTACTTGAGATAGCTATTCCGGCGGCTACCTTCCCACGCTATGCGTGCCGCCCTCGCACCTGTTTAAGCTTTTCCTAGACGCTAGAGCTATACTATGGCCGCGCAACCTTGAGCGGTCGGAAAGCACGTTCTCCACTCTTGGCCGGCGGAGAGGGGAGGCTTCGTTCCGGCCGCGACGCTCTCCACATCTCAGTAAGGTGCCTGGTGGTGGTCTCGTGCTGACGATGCCCTCTCGGTGAGCGCATATTTCCCCCCTCATCTTTTAAGAGATTCAATACACACAAGCATTTGTCTCGCAAACGAGGTTTATTTCAATGAAATTTTCCACGTCTCAATAATTTCTTTCGTCGTATTCGAGTGCTGATTGCCGTGTTATAGTTTGTTAGCAAAGCTTTCCCTCAAGTCTAAATATTTTAAGGCAGTTTGTCGTGTCGTATCATGGCCACGCACGTTTATATCGACGTCCGTCTCACTACCACGGTTGCGCTTTAAAACCACGGCGCTGCAAGTTTGCTTCAGAGACTTTCCTTTCCTTCCCTCTGCTCCGCCCTTAAACTGTCTCTCTTAACTACTACACGCAGAGCCAAAGCAACAGCGCGTGTTTTAGATCCTATAGATGAGATGAATATTTACAATTAATATTAGGGTTATAATTATATTCGAGTGCTGATTGCCGTGTTATAGTTTGTTAACGAAACTTCCCCTCAAGTCTAAATATTGTAAGCCAGTTTGTCGTGTGCGTATCATGGCGACGCATGCTTATATCGCATTTCCGTTTCTCTACAACAGTTGCGCTTTAAAACCACGGCGCTGCAAGTTTGCTTCAGAGACTTTCCTTTCCTTCCCTCTTCACCGCCCTTAAACTGGCTCTCTTAACTACTACACGCACAGACAAAGCAACAGCGCGCGCTTTAGATCCTATAGCTGAGATGAATATTTACAATTAATATTAGGGTTATAATTACATTCGTGTGCTGATTGCCGTGTTATAGTTTGTTAACGAAGCTTCCACTCAAGTCTAAATATTGTAATGCAGTTTGTCGTGTGCGTATCATGGACACGCATGCTTATATCGCCTTCCGTTTCCCTACCACGGTTCCGCTTTAAAACCACGGCGCTGCAATATTGCTTTCCTCTCCTTCCTTCTTCTCCGCCCTTAAACTGGTTCTCTTAACTACTACACGCAGAGACAAAGCAACAGCGCGCGCATTCGATCGCATATATGAGATGAATACATATATATAGAAAAGTGTCAGTCATAGCTCTGGTAGTATAGCCTTCTAGCCGTTTCCTTTTTTTCTTTTTTTCTTTGAAAGAAGTCCTATTAGGGTTATTATAACTACACGAAGGTATTTCGCCCTCGCCAGCAGCAGTACTTGAGATAGCTATTCCGGCGGCTAGCTTCCCACGCTATGCGTGCCACCCTCGCACCTGTTTGAGCTTTTCCTAGACGCTAGAGCTATACTATGCCCGCGCAACCTTGAGCGATCGGAAAGCGCGTTTTCCACTCTTGGCCGGCGGACAGGGGAGGCTTCGTTCCGGCCGCGAAGCTCTCCACATCTCAGTAAGGTGCCTGGTGGTGGTCTCGTGCTGACGATGCCCTCTCGGTGAGCGCATATTTCCCCCCTCATCTTTTAAGAGATTCAATACATACAAGCATTTGTCTCGCAAACCAGATTTATTTCAAGGGAATTTTCCACGTCTAATAATTTTTCTCGTCGTATTCGAGTGCTGATTGCCGTGTTATAGTTTGTTAAGGAAGCTTCCCCTCAAGTCTAAATATTTTAAGGCAGTTTTCCTAGTCCCTAAAGCCGCTCGAGTTCACGCTGCTCCTCTGGCGGCCATTTTTCCAAGAAAAATTTG
This sequence comes from Dermacentor variabilis, assembly GCF_050947875.1. Lineage (NCBI taxonomy): Eukaryota > Metazoa > Arthropoda > Arachnida > Ixodida > Ixodidae > Dermacentor > Dermacentor variabilis. The sequence continues at coordinate 31,815,855 of NC_134573.1, forward strand.
CCTTCCAACCACAACATCAGTCCCCTTCCACATAAGCATGAGGCTCGGAGCAGGAGCTATGGCGCTTGAAAGTAACCGTTGGCTTGACGAACCAACCGACTGAGCTACCTTTCCGGGCAACACTGAAGGATCACGAGTTCAAATCACATTTTATGTTCCTTCTTTCCCCCTTTTTTCTTTCTTTTTAATGTCTTTTCCTTCACTTTATCACTGTACGGAAACCCTCCTAAAAATTATATATCCTCAATTATGTGTGGCCACACATGTGCAGGTAATAAATAGCAGGTTCTCTAGCCGAGTGCCATCCATGCGGTATAACCGAGCTCAGATTGGTCCACCTTGACTGATCAAATAGGGCACCACTGTAGGTTAAATGAGGCGTACAACTCCTGCGGGACCCGCCGTGGTTGCTCAGTGGTTATGGTATTAGACTGCTGATCACGAGGTCGCGGGATCGGACCCCGGCCACGGCGGCCGCATTTAGATGGGGGCGAATTGCAAAAACACCCGTGTACTTAGAATTAGGTGCACACTAAAGAACCCCAGGTGGTCGAAATTTTCGGAGTCCTCCACTACGGCGTGCATAATCAGAAAGTGGTTTTGTCACGCAAAACCCGATAATTCAATTTTTAGTTTAACTCCTGCGGGGACGGTAGAGTATCTGTCTCCAGTGCAAGAGGACCGTGATTCAAATCCCAGTGCCGCGTAATTCTCCACCGGAAAATACAAAAAAACCGTGTGTTGAGAAAATTGCACTAACAGGCCTGGAGTGCGGCCTGATCGCGGTGACCAGAACCGGTAGCGCACTCTCTCACCAGAGCAGGATTGGCCACCCTGGTGCAGTACTTGGCCACAACCTCCTATATAAATAGACAATCAAACCCCGGCCCTCAGTCCCCAGCAGCCGCGAAGCAACTGACCACGGCGGCGGTCAGATCTGTGACGCTGCAGAGGCTGCTAAGAATACCTGGCTCCGGAGAGGCCGCCATTGGAATCTGAAGCTGGCAACGTTTAACGTTAGAACGTTATCTAGTGAGGCGAGTCTAGCAGTGTTATTGGAGGAATTAGAGGGTAGTAAATGGGATGTAATAGGGCTCAGTGAGGTTAGGAGGACAAAAGAAGCATATACAGTGCTAAAATGCGGGCATGTACTGTGTCTTACCGGGGCTTAGCGGAGAGACGAGAACTAGGAGTCGGATTCCTGATTAATAAGGAAATAGCTGGTAACATACAGGAATTCTATAGCATTAACGAGAGGGTGGCAGGTCTTGTTGTGAAACTTAATAAGAGGTACAAATTGAAGGTGGTACAAGTCTATGCCCCTACATGCAGTCATGATGACCAGGAAGTCGAAAGCTTTTATGAAGACGTGGATTCGGCGATGGGTAAAGTCAAAACAAAATACTATATACTGATGGGCGACTTCAATGCCAGGGTAGGCAAGAAGCAGGCTGGAGACAAGTCAGTGGGGGAATATGGCATAGGCTCTAGGAATAGCAGAGGAGAATTATTAGTAGAGTTTGCAGAACAGAATAATATGCGGATAATGAACACCTTTTTCCGCAAGCGGGTTAGTCGAAAGTGGACGTGGAGGAGCCCAAATGGTGAGACTAGAAATGAAATCGACTTCATACTCTGCGCGAACCCTGGCATCATACAAGATGTAGACGTGCTCGGCAAGGTACGCTGCAGTGACCATAGGATGGTAAGAGCTCGAATTAGCCTAGACTTGAGGGGGGAACGGAAGAAACTGGTACACAAGAAGCCAATCAATGAGTTAGCGGTAAGAGGGAAAATAGAGGAATTCCGGATCAAGCTACAGAACAGGTACTCGGCTTTAACTCAGGAAGAGGACCTTAGTGTTGCAGCAATGAACGACAATCTCATGGGCATCATTAAGGAGTGCGCAATAGAAGTCGGTGGTAACGCCGTTATACAGGAAACCAGTAAGCTATCGCAGGAGACGAAAGATCTTATCAAGAAACGCCAATGTATGAAAGCCTCTAACCCTACAGCTAGAATAGAACTGGCAGAACTTTCTAAGTTAATCAGCAAGCGTAAGACAGCGGACATAAGAAACTATAATATGGATAGAATTGAACAGGCTCTCAGGAACGGAGGAAGCCTAAAAACAGTGAAGAAGAAACTAGGAATAGGCAAGAATCAGATGTGTGCGTTAAGAGACAAAGCCGCCAATATCGTTACTAATATGGATGAGATAGTTCAAGTGGCTGAGGAGTTCTATAGAGATTTATACAGTACCAGTGGCACCCACGACGATAGTGGAAGAGAGAATAGCCTAGAGGAATTCGAAATCCCACAGGTAACGCCAGAAGAAGTAAAGAAAGCCTTAGGAGCTATGCAAAGGGGGAAGGCAGCTGGGGAGGATCAGGTAACAGCAGATTTGTTGAAGGATGGTGGTCAGATTGTTCTAGAGAAACTGGCCACCCTGTACACGCAGTGCCTCATAACCTCGAGCGTACCGGAATCTTGGAAGAACGCTAACATAATCCTAATCCATAAGAAAGGGGACGCGAAAGACATGAAAAATTGTAGACCTATCAGCTTACTGTCCGTTGCCTACAAAGTATTTACTAAGGTAATCGCAAATAGAATCAGGGACACCTTAGACTTCTGTCAACCAAAGGACCAGGCAGGATTCCGTAAAGGCTACTCAACAATAGACCATATTCACACTATCAATCAAGTGATAGAGCAGTGTTCAGAATATAACCAACCCTTATATATAGCTCTCATTGATTACGAGAAAGCGTTTGATTCAGTCGAAACCTCAGCAGTCATGGAGGCATTACGGAATCAGGGTGTAGATGAGCCATATGTAAAGATACTGGAAGATATCTATAGCGGCTCCACAGCCACCGTAGTCCTCCACAAAGAAAGCAACAAAATCCCTATAAAGAAAGGCGTCAGACAGGGAGATACGATATCTCCAATGCTATCCACAGCATATTTACAGGAGGTATTCAGAGGCCTTGAGTGGGAAGAATTGGGGATCAAAGTTGATGGAGAATACCTTAGCAACTTGCGATTCGCTGATGATATTGCCTTGCTCAGTAACTTCGGAGACCAATTGCAATGCATGCTCACTGACCTGGAGAGGCAAAGCAGAAGGGTGGGTCTGAAAATAAATCTGCAGAAAACTAAAGTATTGTTTAACAGTCTCGGAAGAGAACAGCAGTTTACGATAGGTAGCGAAGCACTGCATGTGTTAAGGGAATACATCTACTTAGGGCAGGTAGTGACCACGAATCCGGATCATGAGACTGAAATAACCAGAAGAATAAGAATGGGCTGGGGTGAGTTTGGCAGGCATTCTCAAATCATGACAGCAGGTTGCCACTATCCCTCAAAAAGAAAGTGTATAACAGCTGTGTGTTAACAGTACTCACATATGGGCAGAAACCTGGAGGCTTACGAAAAGGGTTCTGCTGAAATTGAGGACGACGCAACGAGCTATGGAAAGAAGAATGATGGGTGTAACGTTAAGGGATAAGAAAAGAGCAGATTGGGTGAGGCAACAAACGCGGGTAAACGACATCTTAGTTGAAATCAAGAAAAAGAAATGGGCATGGGCCGGACATGTAATGAGGAGGGAAGATAACCGATGGTCACTAAGGGTTACGGACTGGATTCCTAGGGAAGGGATGCGTAGCAGGGGGCGGCAGAAAGTTAGGTGGGCGGATGACATTAAGACGTTTGCAGGGACAACATGGCCACAATTAGTACATGACCGGGGTAGTTGGAGAAGTATGGGAGAGGCCTTTGCCCTGCAGTGGGCGTAACTAGGCTGATGATGATGATGATGATGATGATGAAGCCCTGGGTCCTGTGCAATGCTATTAGCTTGCTGTATGTTTCTTGCGGTGCGCCGTTGTTGATTATCGTAGTGCGGTCCACACGCGCTTTCTTTGTGCCCGGCTCATGAGAAGCTGTTGTACTCTCGCCGCTCCCGCCTCGGCTCACAGTGCACGGAAGAATGTGTTGATAGTTGTGCTATCGCGTGCTGTAGTTCACCCCAATTCAACACTACGCTGGACGGACTGTTGGTGCAGTCGATGCGGCGTGAACGGACACGAAGGAGCACTCGCCTCAGAAGGTAAGTCCGGCGCCTAGCGCATTCTTATGGTTCATGTAGTGTACCTTGTCGTGCGCAGCAGAAGATGATTAGTACAGCTACAGAAACAGTAACAGTGATTCCCTAATGTTCGTTCGATATCGTAGTGCACATTTAGCAAAACTTTTCACGAAAATTACCCCGAGATTAATGTTGTTAAGAGCTTCATCTATTGTTTATTTTCTTTTTGTTATGAAGTATGCTAGCACCAGGGCATCGCTTGGTCTGAACGGGCACAAAAATTCAAGCAGGGAATGTCACTGCTTCTGTACGTATTTTCTCAGCAAGAAATCGTATAGACAATTCTAGAAGTACGTTGATGCGTTGTGCAAATGTTTTCACATCTAACGTCAACGCACGACGGCATCCAAATGATCTGACTCGTGAGAAGATTTTAGCTTGTATGCAAACTTTGATGCTTATAGATTGTCGCCAAGGCGACCTGCATTTCTTGTGTCTAGTGTTCTGTTCGTTTTCGTGCCTTATACACGTTGAATAACTGTCTGTGATGTAAGAATGAAATATTTAATTTGTCTAAGCGGATGCAGCTTCTTGTAGCTGGCTGTACGAAAGCTTTCCACAATTTGACGCGGTGTTGTTAAATCACAAGTTTGCAGATTCAGCAGTGATTACAATAAGCTGAAGATTTATTGTTTAGGGATGTCACAATTTCCAGAGACGGAGGCATCTCTGCACCACAAAGGAGACTGCGGCACTATGCAGCCTGAACAGCACGACAAAGCATCTGATCTGCCTACTTTGACAAGGTACGTACAAAACAGTCACAGCCATTTATGTGTTCTAGGTTCTGTTCGTGTATTTGGTACCTGCCAACTTTCCCGATTAGTTTCTGCTTTTCCAAGTGTGCTGTTTGTGTACAGCGTGTCAAGGTAAATAATGGTTCATAATGTATGCATAGAAAAATGTGGGCGCTGAGAGAAAGCTTTAGGAAAGTGCGTGCTGTCTTTCCAACACAGGATGTCTGTCTAGAATTTTTGCAAAATATGAAATGCAGAGGCTGGCAGGTTTGGCAAACAATGTTCAACACTTTTGCTTTAGATTTTAATGTAGCCAGTTCATTATCTGTCCCTAGTATAGCATAGCGTCAAGCTTGAAGCTGATCTCTGATGTCACGTCAGTTGCAGGATGTAATAACGTGGTATCACAAACTGCTTGTTACGCATGTCAGTCAACATGGTGCAGTGGTCACAGGTGCGAGTATAACCAAAAGCTGGGCATTCTTTGCCCTTCTGCACATGATGTGGGATAGAGCTTGAACTATGCTATAGTGGCACCATCTCCCTCACATTATCTTCCTCATTATTCTGTTAACTTGCAGTAAAATGCACAACTTCTAGAGGCTTAATTATGGTGTTATCTGCTGAACTTGACTGATGTGAATTTCAGTAGTCTGGGGTACCCTCAAAGCCATGCTGTACTTTGCATGCATTTTAATATGGTCTATTTGAAGTATGTGATTGGCTGTGGCATTCTCAGAGAAACAAGGCCTCTTGTGAATAATGCATACATGCATTATTCGCATTTTCTAAATACTGTTTCAAGAAGCAGCCTGTAGGCTGCTCCCCGAAGAAGTGACCACCTTTGCTTATTCTGCGTGGCAGTCTGGTCCAGTTTACTTAACCTGTCTGCCATCTATGCACGAGGAGGACAGAAGCGAAAAAAAGGGACCTTCGATTAATGTTTTTGCACAGATGGCTCATACATTGCACTTTTCTTATCTTGCAGGCTTTGTTAACTCAAAGCTTTCTATGGGCGAATATCAGCATTTCATTCCTATCTATACCTAATAAGTACTTTGTTCAGAGTGTCACTTTTTATATTATACTCTTGTGAGAATAAGCTCACTTGTTTTAATGCAGATGTGGCGGGGCCTGCAGAAAGAGTGTAAGCAGACTACTGTGTTGCTGATCAGTGCTGGTGCTGATCTCTACGTCTGAGTTGGCCTCACAACGTCCAGGCACCACTGTGCTTTGCTTCTTTGACAAGGTAATATGATATAGACAACTTGCACCTCAGTATCAGTTTTGAGAAATATGCTAAGACACAAGGGTTGGCCTTGATGATAAATACACTCGTGTTCTTTTTTTAAAGCGTTCTTCTTGCAGTGTTCCTCATGTACATGTTTTCAGAAGATGCTTAAATGCAAACCGCCATGGAACTTGTTTATGCCTTAAAGTAGCACTCTTTCACCAAAAAAAGCCTTATTTAATGCACAATTCATAAGAAAGGTGAGGAAGTGACAGGACATAAGTCTAACAACCATCCAGTTTTACTGCTTGCACAGCACTATAAAGCGAGAGGTGAAAGGGCAAGAACAGATTAATCGAAAACGCATGTTGCTCACACAACTGCGAAAAGGACACATGGCATGGCTACTATGACGATTGTTTTACAATGATAAATAAGCAGTCTTGCTGTCTGATAGTCCACTGGAGGTGGAGCCAACTTGCAGATTCCCTGTCACACATATAAGGAAATCTTAACGAATTTCGCCAGCACTATGGTCCTTATACATTGCCACAGTTGCACAGTTTTCAAACAAAATAATGCAAGTGAGCTTTGCACTACCAAGTGACCACGAAATGACCTGAGCATTCAGTTAACATGGTTGCAAATCCAGTCATTTATACTTTGGCCTGTTTTGCCGACGTAGTGTCTACTGCACGACAGTGGTATTTAATATCCATCAACACCCCTGTGCTCTACGTACTCTTTCTTGCATGCTTTTTTTTCACAGGTAGTGGAAGATTACTTGATTCCAGAACAATTTGGTTTGTTCTACACATGATAGTGAACTTGCCAGTCTTATATTAAACATGCAATTGGGTAGAAAGATGTGGTATTTCTTATGGTGTCCTGGTGCATTCAGCTTGTGCAGATGCTTCAAGCTTGTATTGACAAAAATTGGGATGAAGCCATAGGAGGAGAGTTGTAAAATTGTAACAAAAGCCTCCTGATAGATATGCTGAGTTGTGCTGCTGTGGACACTTATTGGTTATCCCTACTGGGTAACGCTGTTAGGGTTATGGATGCTTTGACACTGTAGGGCCTACAAGATGGCTAGCATTACAGAACACATTAAAACGACTAGGGATGCGTGTCGTGCTATGCTCTCATAATTGGCCCACAAAGTGACCACCTTTGCTTACACTATGTGGTAATCTGGCCCAGTTTACTTAACCCAACTGCCATCTATGCATGAGGAGCAGAAGGGACTAAAAAATGAAGGGACCTTCGATTAATGTTCTTGTACAGATGGCCCATACATTACATTTTTCTTATCTTGCAGGCTGTGTTACTTAAAGCTTTCTATGGGCGAATATCAGCATTTCATTCTTATTTATGTCTAATAAGTGTTGCTTTGTTCACAGTGTCACTTTTTATATTTACCGTATTTACTCACATAATGATCGCACTGACGTAATGATCGCAGCCCTGAATTTTGTCGTCCAAATTCGATTTTTTTTATTTCCTGTGTTGATCACACTCCGAAATTGCCGCAGCGATCTGTCATGTGCCAAGTCTAGCTATTAATGATCGCGCTTACCATCTGTCGGATGCTACGCGAACAACTCTTCAAGACAAACCAAGCAGTCTGCACGCACCAAACATTCTTAAGCATATGCCCGATTTCATTCCTTTCATCACTTTCCGCACTTCCATGACAAAAAAGCTACAACCAAAATTGCCTTCATTATGTGTAGGCTTTGTAATGGTTGTGGTCAAGAACAACAAAAAAGGCACCTTTCGATTCTTCTCATCTGCACTCGTGGGCACGCAACAAATCTTGTAACACTTGTAACACAGCTAAGATATTCGCCCACCCTTAGCGGAAACGTGCTGTATTAGGATAGTAGTGAAGACAGATGCCGCTCTTTCCGCAGCATGCCCGCAGTGTCTTTCTACGTCACTGGCAGCTAAGCGCGCGCATCTGTTTCTGCCCCCTCATAGTGGACATGGCTACGTTATTGCCACAAACTTACTGATATTAATGATATTATTCATTCCGGATACGGAAGAAACTGTTTCAATGCATGTAATGTACTCACGAGAAAAAAAATCGCGTTCGGCGCATTTGGTGTGTTCAGCTTGCTGCGCCGGCCGCCATTTTTGTTTTGGTGTCCCACACTACACTCAGTGGCAGCCACCTATTTGTTCACCTGTTGCCATCCCGCAGCAAACGCGGGATAAAAAAATCTTTTTGCAGGAAATTTAACCGGCGTAATCATCTGAATATCATCTGAATTTTCGACCATATTTTTACAAAAAAGTGCGATCATTATGCGGGTAAATACAGTACTCTTGTGACACCAAGCTCACTTGTTTTAATGCAGGTGTGGCTGGGCCTGCAGAAAAGCTGTAAGCAGACTGCAGTGTTGCTGATCAGTGCTGATTTCCACGTCCGAGTTGGTCCCACAACATCCAGGCACCACGGTGCTTTCACAATGGATGGATGGAAACAACTTTATTCTGAATCCGGCAAATTTGATGACCCGGGCTCAGGTCTCCCATGAGGGGACTTCGAGGCCTTGCCTCGTCGCCGCCTCTCGGGCTTGCTGGACAGCCCACTCTTGTGTCTTGAGGTTGGAGCTGCGCAGAGCGGCGGCCCACTTCGACGCAAGAGCCTCCGGAGCTACTGCCATTGTAGCTGATGTAACCCGACACTCCCACAACATGTGTGACAGCGTCGCTCTAGTGTCCTGACATAATTTGCAAAGAGCATTCGGGTATTGCGCGGGGAAAATGTGCTGCAATCGCACCGGACTGGGGAATGTTTGTGTTTGCAATTGTCGCCAGATTGCTGCCTGGCGACGTTTCAGCATTGGTTGAGGTGGGGGCAGCAACCGCCTGCCTAGCTGGTAGTGCTTGGTGATGTCATTATACCTGACCAGGCGTTCTCGCGTGCTTTGAGCCAGCAGTTCCGAACTCGAAGAGGCGGTCCCCGATTCTACGCGGCGGGTCAGTTCTCGCGCAGAGCGGTCTGCTACCTCAGTATCAGTTTTGAGTTTGACTTTTGATAAATATTTAACAAGACACAAGGGTTGGCCTTGGTAATAAATACACACGTGTTCTTTCTTTAAAGTGCTCTTTCTGCAGTGTTCCTGACGTACATGTTTTCAGAGGATGCTTACACTCCTTAAATGCAAACTGCCATGGAGCTTGTTTAGGCCTTAAACTAGAACTCTTTCACAAAAACTATCATTTAGTTTCTATAGTAGCATTAAAGGCGAATTAATCTTTCCTATAAACAATTCTGCAGTGGCATCTATGCAGTGTTTTCCGTCTGCATATTCCGCAGTTCGGCAGCAAAGAGCTGTGCTATCTGTGTATTCACTTGCATGAGCTTGTTATCCTTGTTCATTTAATGTAAAATACTTGTGGAAAAGTATTAGACTATTTCTGTGGCCTTGTATTGCAATTCTGCAGCCATTTATATTGTTTGTAAAACACGAACATTTAACAGAGACAGGAACAAGACAATGCGAGGACGAGCACTTGCTTTCAACTGCTGTGGTTAATGTTGAAATATCACTTTACATAGGTAGAAAACTCATAAGCCTCCGTGTTCTCTCTTTCCTGTTTCTCTGTGACATTTTCACGCTTTACACACAATATCATGCAAGAACCAGCCCATTCAGTTATGCAGTGGAGCCACCTATTGTGCATGTCAGTTCCAATGGCTTGTTAGAATCTAACAGGGCCGGCTGCTTTCTTTACATTTTTTTGCAGAGGCATACGAGCACTTTGTGTCAAAAACGCCGAGCACTGTGGATACAGAGGCAAGGAGGCTGAAGGACCTGAGAAAGCACCTAGCCACCATGCTTCGGGACGCAAAATAAAGATGGTTTGTGTTAATTGTGTGCCCTAAAAAGTGCCCTCTTTGTCTCCGAGCTGGCACATCGGCCGACTCATGTGATAGAAATTAACTCGCTGTAATGTTGGCAGTAGATGTTACTGTGTGGAACTACACCAAAAATATTGCATGAACAAAAGAACTCATTCGACACAAATGAAAACACTTGTAGAATGCAGCTAAACAAGAGTAGTGTCATTTTCCATAGCTGAACGAGAACATTTTCATGTAGCATACACAAACGAGAACGATATCGTTGAGCATAGACGTGCGAGAACTATCTCGTCAAGCATAGCTATGCGAGAATAATCTCGTTTAATGTACCCATACGAGAACGATCTCGTTCAGTGACGATGTCCTCTCGTACACATGTGACATACGACATCGTTGAGCCTACGGAGCAATAATAGCGTAGAGAAGTTCTCGTAAAGTTCTCATACATATTTATTCAGTAGGGTCGCCGCGGATATTTCTCTCTCTCTCGCTCCCTAGTCACAACTGCGCATGCGCCACTAGTAGCACCGAGCCGCAGGTGTTCCGCCGCTGCGCAGCGTCGTGCCTTTCTTCCGCCTCTGTTTAGTATGACGTCACACCGCGTTACTCGTCGTTGCGCTCGCCTCCGCTCACTTCGCCAGCTGCGTCGCATGCCTGATAACATGTCGGAGGATTGAAAAGGAGAGCTCGCGTGCGCCGCAACCACCGTTGAGACTGCAGTATGGACGGCGACAATTCTGATAAGCAGGAGGAGGCCTGGAATCGACATCGGAACGAGATGAAGAAGAAATGAAACACCCACGAAACAAACGAGCAGCGCGCCGAACGACTGGCTACACGCCGCAACATAGCTAAACAACCAGACTAACCTGGACTCGCAATCAAGATTAACCAAGGCTAACCATGCTATGCCTTAGCTTTCGCAACGTATATCCTGGCATATCAGAGCTAAGCCACTGCAAATTTTTGTTCTCGTCAACGTGACGCAACGTGTGCGCGCGCTCAAGCTACGTCGGACATTACAGTTTTAGTTCGGCGTCCGCAGGAGCTCTGCGTACGCCGCGAACCCGCGGAGGCGTCAGTGGACAGTGCGCAGGAGCACGCACGGTATCTTGCGTGCGCCCGCAGTTTTTCAAAAGCTTCGCGAAGCTTGCGCTGCGGCCTAAGCGGGTCTTGGGGCACGTTCTAGTGCGTTTTCGCATGTTCGCGAGAGAGCGTTTTTCGATATCGCTCTTGCCGAAGATATGATCCGGCTTGTGGTTTGACTTCGTGGCGGGTGATATTGGCTACAGAGTTTCAGAAGGTGGCATATAGCGGCGCTGAGTAGCGCACTACTGGTTCCTACTCATGCAAGTCATCAATCCCCTTCTGGACTTTCGTGTCCCGTCAACTATTGCAGTTTCGTGCGCGCGCACTTACCTACGTACTAACGACCTCGCGCGCTGCGCACGTGGGTGGTTACAGACGCTCAACCAAAGCTGTAATATTTAGCCCTTAACGGCTGGACGGGCACGCAGACGGCGAGCCCTTTCCCGGGCTAGTTCTTGCTGCCGCTTCTCGAACGCTGCCTGCTTCTCAGGGGAACGCACAAGGCCTGGCCCTGCCATGCGCTTTCCGAGACTGAACTGAACGCAAACTAAGCCGTCGCTACGCGCGCTGGACCCTTTCCTGCCCTCTACGTCCCTGGTGGAAGCTAAACCATAGAGAAAGAAATTTCAACAAGAGCGGACACTCCCATAGAGCCCAGCGGCTGAATTGACTGTAGCACACCAAGCGGATGGTATTAACACCTTCCGGTTTCGGTTTTGGGCGCGCGCGTTTTGAGCACGAGTTGGTACACGCAGCGCCGGCTCCGCTGTTGAGCGCCGCATCTAGTTTTTTTTTCCGCTTCTGCTGAACCCCGCGTGGCCTTGGCGTGAAATCGTGTCATTATTTAGTAAAAATGATTGCTAACGACCTTTACAAGACTACGCCCAATCCGTCAGGTGCAATTTCATAAAGAACACGCAAGACGTCTTCTGAAATGTTCATTTCGCTCTATATACATGCTCTTTCCGGGATTCTGCATTCATCCAAAGTTGGGGCACCAGGAAAGCAGCAGTCGCCGTACGAAGCTTCACCGGATGCCATCACCTGAACGTAAATTACAAGCATGTATCATTTTGGTATATTGACCTAACAGGAGTATTGCGTGTAGAGGCGAAACGTGCGTAAGTGAGCGGCATTACAGATAACTCCACTTTTACGTACTAGTATCGGCCAAAAAAGTCAACGGACCACGGCTTAGGCGGCCGGAGCGTCTGCGGGGCCACACCGGGGCGCTGCTATCTCACTCCGCGCGCTGACGGCGAGAGTGCTTCGAGTGACGCCAGACTTTGCCCTCACTCTCATGGGGTGTCTCATCATGCTTGATAAATCTAGTGCACCGTTCGGTTGCTCTGCTGCAGACAGTCGCGACGAAGGGGACCGTGCTCAGTAATCCAGCCCATAGCGCTGTCGTGCTGTACCGGGCGGCCGCAGGGCATCAAACCGCGGCACTGAGAAGGAACGAAAACCCGTTCTGATTGTAGTTTTGCTTATATTCACCTTGTCTTTCATATTAGTGCATGTCGCCGGCGTCAACCACTGCTCGATTTTAGGCAACATCGCGCAAGTAGCCGCAACGCCGGCTACGGTAATGCGCGCTCTTTTACGTCGGCGCGATAGAGTGTGCACACTAGACATTTTAACACCCTTATGGGTGTTAAAAGGGGCCTTTTCGTCATTTACACCCATGCCTACACCCTTTAAGCACTCTTTCCGGCCAAAACACCCTATCATAAGGCTATATCCACAGATAAGGTGTGACTTTGCTCGAAGAAGGATGTTAAATCGACGAATGAAGGGTGGTGAACGCATTGATGCATACATCTGGGTAACGTGCACAAGTCTGCGCATTGAGAAATGTGTTTATGCATTGCATTTTAAATGCGAAAGCATTTTATGTCCCTTCAGGTAGGAAAGCTGGCGTTCTCTGCAACAACAATGCATATGGGACCCTGCTCATGCCAATCTTGCCATTTCCCTTGAAAGCATTCAGAAAGCATTGAGAACCGCGCCACCAATTTTATTCGCCCAAATTATTCAATCCATTCTAGCGTCACATCCGTGAAAATAACACTAGGTATACCTGACCTTTGGTTGCGTCGCAAGTACTTTTGTCTGTCTTTTTCATAAGTTTTGCTACTTTAACCCTTCTCGTAAAGAAAATCTTTTCACCACACCAAGTTCCCTTCTCGCAACGACCATCAACACAAGATTGATGTGTCATTCTTCCTTTTTGCCAAGAGCAGCCACTGTATGAAACCGCCTGCCCGCCTCCACAGTCTAAATTTGTGACACCACTAATTCAAGATCGCCATTCAAGTTGTCTTACAGTATGATTTTCTATTCTTTCCTTGCACTGCAGCTATTGTATATTTTCACCACTTCTTTCTGTTGTGCCTACTAGGCCTTGAAAGTATGTACAATAAATAAATAAAATGGGACGTCATCACCGTCTTGTATGACGTCAGCAGTGATAAAGAAGGTAGTAAATACAACAACGTTAATGATGAGCAATTATGGGTAAATAATGTGAATAAGGGTGGAATAAATTGCATTAAGGTTCGTACAAACAATAGCAGGGTGGATTACCGGAGATTAAGGTAGAATTGTGAAGGACACGTGACAATGTATGAACTTACGTATCATGGTCACGTGACAATTGCAAGTGTAGATGCATGAAGTGATTAAGCTTTCGCATTTCTAAGTGAATGTCATTTTTTTTTCAAGGATTCTGATGTTACTGGTATGACGGCCACTCCAAAAATGTATCATCCAGAAAAAGAACGCCCTTTCACTTACAATTTAATTATCATTATATTTCGTGCTCACAGGAATAATAACATGCAATTAAACACTTCTAGAAAAACTGCAGTAGCAGAAGGCAAACACGAGAGCAACCTGCACAATTCTGCACGAATATTTCGGTGCCCTTAATAGCCCAACAAAAATGCCGAAATGGAAGAAGCTGTTTGGATACATTGCTGAACAAACAGGGACGTGCTGTTAGACGAGCCTCTGCTGTACAATGGCATCAACGTACAATTTGCATGGTGAATCCATAAAGAAGACACTTATAGAGGCGAGACCACGTTGGAAGTTTTCAAACCGGAATTTCCACGTACTTTGCTAATTTATTCAGAGGTTTACTAAGCTACTGATCTGCTTTCTAAGTGCATCCTCAAATACAGTTTGTAAGGCTGAGCCTAAATATTAGCGGCTGATGTCGTGAAAGCTGTAATTTCTTATCCACAGCATACGCTCTTGCAAACGCAGTCTTGTCTCCTCATGAATGTTTACGCGTCGCTGTCGCACGACCAAGATGTGAGCGTCTTTATCGAGCCAGGATATCGCTGAAACTACGCTGTGACCGAGCAAGGATGCTTCGTTCGGACGCAGCGAATAATCTAATCGCACCAGCAGAAGAGCGCCGATCGTCTCGCTCACGGTCCCGTTTTGTGTACTGTACCCTGAGTGATGCAGCACAGACTGCGGCCCCCCCTCCCTAAAGAAAGAAGGAAATGCTCGGCACGAAACGTAGTAGCAACTACCCGCCTCACCGCTCCAGTTAGAGACCACAACGAAGCAGCAGCAACCAGGCGGCCATGCGAGCAAGCAAACCTGTCAGAATAAACGTTCAATTCGCGCGGCCGCTCCATGCCCAATGAAAAGCGATCGGAAGTGATGGAACGACGCTGTACCGTGACTTCGGCGCGCGGCAGGACGGGAAGGCGGAAGCTGGGGCCGAATCTTATAACAGTTCGGTTGGGGAACCGTTCCTTTGGCCTCACCTGATTGGCCAAAATTTTGATTACGTCACAGGTCGTCAGAGGCAGCGGGGTGGTATCGCAATTTTCGAATACGTCACGCATCTGTCAATCATCTTCAAAGCGAACCGGTCGTAGGAACCGGAGAAGGGGTAGTCCGCTTTGGGTTCCGTTGCTGTGGATTGGCTGTTCCGGAGAACCGGAGAACCTTCTCCGGTTCTCCGGTTCCGGCTTGTGACCCTGGCCGCGCGCGCCGGTCGCGCGTCCCCGGAGACGTGCCGGCGTCGCGCGGGCGTGTGTTGGTTGCTTCGGAGGCTATTGCTTGCCTTCGTCGTCTGCTTGGCGTTGCTCTTTCGGTGTCGACCACGGCTGGAAATGCGATACGCTTTCGAAGAAGTGACGGATAATGAGTTGCACCGCCCTTTCTGGCTTTCTAAGTAGACCTTTTGCAGGCTACGCTATCAAATGGAGGAGACTCGGGTGCAAGCGTACGAGTGGCCATTCCACGCAGTGGAAGGGATATTGCGCGCTGCGGTTCATCGGCGCCGGCCTGCAGATCCCAGAGCTCAGTCGGACGCGAAGCATCAATCGGAATTGCCTGGATCTCTGCTGCCGGCATTGTCCACAAAGTTGCTCTCGCAATTACTGGGTTGGCCGATTGAAGGGCTGGGTCAGCTTTGCTGTGACTTCAGCTTCAAAGTCAATGCCGAGGAGATATTTGCATGGTGAGATCGAATTCCCATGTGCTATCGCCAGTGCGAATAGCTCGCAGATCGCCGTTCAGCAGTCAGAAGGGTTCAACCTAGGCTGGTTCAGCGCTTCCTTCGTTCGGCTGATAAAACTATACAGTCAGGACGGGAAGGTATTGTGGAGCTCTCTTATTTGGCTGCCCTTTTTTCTCTAGTTCGGGAGTGCCATACTTTGTTTCTCAATTTCACGGCACAGCGCGCACCGTCAGCACCACACTCTTCGATTTGACTTCGCGCAGGCAATGCAGGGCCCGTATACCGTAATGGTCGATTTAAGTTCCACTGCTTCTATCACGCGACGCGCCGTGGGGCAGATTGCAGGGATAGCGGCAGCGCGGCGGCGAGCGAGTCATGTCCGAGCCGATGACGAAGGGCGAAAAAAGAAGGAAAATTGATATAGTCGGCTAGTAAAGGTGTCCCTAATAACCAGTTCAGGGTTTTGTCGTGCTAGCTACTTGAGAAGTGCTGGTAGTGCGTTCCTGTTGCATGCATCGTGCGAGCTCCTGGTAGCAGACGACATAGCCCTGCGCTTTGCCAACTCCGTGGCCAACTCATTTACGCTTACGATACCACCTGTGGGCTGAGAATGAAAAAGAATGACATTAATAAATTACTTCTGCATTGCGTAAACGCCCGACACCACAAGTTTATACTTCAAAACTTGGGTTATAATATTTAATTTATATTTTACATTCATTTAGCAAGTAGAAACATTCTGCGATTCCTCGATTAGCTCGTCATATAACGACGTACACTTCAGAGGTGGCACCCTCTCATCTATTGGTCGCGTACTCCCCTTCTTTCACCGCCGCCTTGGGAGTGGCACATATAATGACGTAAGCGGCGAAGCGGACGGTTCGTATTCCGAACCGTTATAAGATTCGGCCCCTGCGCGATGCTACATGAAAAAATGATGAAATGCATTGTCCCGCTTTCGAATGCGTTCGTGTCTCGCGCTGTGCGACATAATTTTAAACGTGTGATTAGGGTCAGTATAACGTAAAACTATTCCGTTTTGTTTCTATTCCAAAATGGCCGACACCGCTCGCTCATTGGTCGAATTTTTTGAGGCCGCGCCCATTTTTCCTGCCTGTCAAGCGACGTCAAGAATGCTCAAAAACTGCCACGTCAAAGTGACGTTTACGCACTCATTATGCTAAATTATGCCGAACAAACCCGGCAAATTCGTGGAATAACCGGTGAGTGCCCCGTTCCGTTTGGAATAGAGAAAAATGGCGGCCTTCGTGATTGCGTTGGCGGCGGCGGCGAAGGCTCGTCAGTCCGGGCGCGGGAGGAGGGAGCCCGAGGATGCGTTTGACATGCCAGACGATCAGTTTCGGCGGCACTTTTGCCTGAAGAAAGAAACTGTGCGGTGGCTGTGCGACGAAGTGGCGGAGGAACTCGGAGGCGTGAGAACTTCAGCGCTGTCGGTGGAGCGGCAAGTGTTGTGCGCGTTGCGATTCTTCGCAACGGGCAGCTTTCAAGCCTCGGTAGGGAGCGAGGAGACGATCGGCGTGACCCAGCCTGCGGTCAGCAAGTGTGTGCGACGCGTGGCGGAGGCAATCGTCCACGCCGGGGCCCGCAACAAGTGGGTCCATTTCCCGAGGACGTCGGAGGAGAAGGCGGCCGTGAAGGAAGGGTTCCTTCGACGCGGCTCCATTCCCGGCGTCATCGGATACGTGGACGGCAGCCTTATAGCCATCATCGCACCGAAGGGCGAGCAGAAGGCGGCATTCATGTGCCGCAAAGGCTACTACGCCCTCAACACAATGTTCGTAAGTGTCTTAATTTTTGTCTGATTTGCCCGTCATAGCAACGCGTGGCTTATGCTGCTGTGCGCGCTCTCGTCAGATCTGCGACGCAGGCATGCGGATCCTCGCCGTCGACCCTCTGTGACCGGGGTCAGACCACGACGCCCACGTCTAGAGAACTACGTGGTTGCGTCGTCGGTTCCTGGAGGGGCATATTGCCAAGGCCGGCGAACACCTCCTCGGTGAGCAGCGGGAAAATTTTGTACAGTTGCAATTCTGGCAGCATGCAGCAAAGCGTGCTCGCGCCGTAGAATATTGAAGCCCGAACACCTTATGTCATAGTCAGGTTATTAAGTATAGGCGAGATGTAGCAATTTTCCAATGTTATCTGCACGAAACAAAGTGACAACACACCTGCGTTGTACTTTAAACTAATTTTTAATGTGAGCGTACAGTGCACGCGTTGTCATATTCTTTTTTACACTGACAGTCATTTGTGAATGGAGACTACACAAAGAGCTGCCTTGCTGCAAATAGGGATGCTATGTCACAGCTATTGTTACCTGTGATCACAGCTGCGTCAGGTGCTCAGCCTGTATATTTCTTTATTGCAGCCTTTCTGTAGTAGGTGCATTGTACATGACCCATGCTTCGCCTACTAAACTTTGTGCAGAGTTCATGCCATGTTTTATGATCCAGCAGGTGACAGCGGCTACCCCCTGGAACCATGGCTCCTGACCCCAGTCACAGGCCACCCTCCCATACACACTGCAGAAGGCAGGTACAACACTGCACATGCTGCCATGCGGTGCGTAGTGGAGCGGTGCATTGGGCTTCTGAAGAGCCGCTTTCGCTGCCTTCAGCGGTACCGCGCCCTCCACTACGAGCCAGAACGCGCTGCCAACATCGTTGCAGCATGTGCAGTGTTGCACAACTTGTGTCTCGACGAAGGTGACGTGTTGTTAGAGGATGTTAGTGATGACAGCAGCAACAGCAGCAGTGATGATGAAAGTGGCAACCCCTCCCCACAGAAAGTTCCCCGAGTGAGGGCAGCACGCATGATGTACCTGAGAGGCTGTGCTGCCCGGGATAATGTTATTCTCTCATTTGGCACGACACGGCAGCAGCACCAGCACTACCTGCAAAGGGTGCGAAGGCGGCTGCGTCGACAGCAGCACCGACAGCAGCAATAAACACGTGCCCGACACTGCGGGCAGATGTTTATTACTGCTGTCTACACACCTAATAGAGAGCAGGAACCCATGTGAAGAAATGTGTGCAATTAGTGGATAGCGTGCTGTTTTTTTATAGAATCTGCTCAATCATAACCAGCGTTTTCACGTGTCCTCTGCCAGTGAGCTGTCACTACCGGAGATGATTGCATCATTCCACTGTGACACTACATGAGAGCCTTTCATTTAGTACCTGTGGATAGAACACTTTGTGTTCATCAGCAGAAGGTTGTAGCCACTTCTCTGGGCAGCTAGGGTTCGCCAAATGATTTGCTGCTGCTGCTGTTGCTTCTGTCATCACCGATACTGTCACCGCCATCTGCACTGTGCATGGGAGGCTGGTCTTCGTCTTTTCTCTTCCTATTTGGGCTGCTGCCAAGCACAACACTTCTCGCTCCACCATGTGTACTGTTCTCACGCACCTTGTAGGCCCTGCGCTGTTTTGCCACACAGTCACCGCACAGTTCCTTGATAGAAGGCCAAGTTATGCCGAAAACAATCGCCTGGCATGTCGAGCGCGTTCTTCTCCCTTGGGAGAGTGTACATATGTAAATAGAGTTCTGAAATTGAAGGAATACAAATTGTAAATAGTCATTTCAAGTGCCACTTGTATTGTTTAAAATCGTTTATTTATATCTGCAATGTAAATAAAACCATGTGATCCTTCTTCAATGCCATCTTTCATCAAAGCAAATGACAGACAAGTACACAGAGCATGGCTTCATGGCGCCAAAATAGCCGTGTGATGTTCACTACATGGGACCCAGTACACTACCAGTGGCAGATGTTAAATTGCATAAATATGACACGAGCATAATGATATTTTTTTGAACTCGCAGACAACCATTTATCTTCATCCAGCAACTTAACAGCAAGAAAGATGTCTTGTCTATTATGTAGTTGGCATGTTTGTAGTACAAAACAGTTTCTTTTCAATGACTAGTGCCGTAATAAGATCACAGTATAAAGCAGCCATGACATGCTTTTAAGGAACAAGTGAGAAAATGCTTGGCACTTCAACGGTATTTCATATAACGGCTGCAAGAGCAGCCTGGCAGTGAATGTCAAAATAGCGGCCACATCGATGGCTCCGTTACGTATGTCGCAAACTGTGCTATACTACAATGGGGACTAGATTGTATTGCTATCATAGGTAAGGACACCTGAAATATCACAATAACCATCACAAGTAACAGGTGCTTGGTGTTAACAAAAATACCAATTCGGCCACTTTGCGTAGGCATGAATGGTTTGACATTGCAAACATGACATACATATGGCATGAAAATTGATTTCCAGTTATCACAGCATTGTAGTTATTAAGTGCACCTGTATTGTGTGCGAGACAATGTCGTAGTTGCCGTAAAAGTGATTGCATAGTGTATCTTCCGTGGAAGAACGGTGCACATTGAAACATATCAGTAACAGCAAAACAAAAGTGAACAACACCTAATGAAAATATGGCAAAAATTGTACATATAAGTTATACCGTCTCACTTGGTCAAATAAAAATACACACGAAAAGAAATGAACTTTGGGAAAAAAATACAGTTAGGAACAGAAATGCAAAAATTCTACATATAAGTTATATAATGCCTCACTTGGGCAAACTTGCACTACAAATGAAAATACACATAAGAGAAATTACCTTGCGAAAAAAATATGATTAGGGACAGAAATGTACGGAAAACAGCCGTATCATCCTTTAGTGCTACATGCAAAAAAAAACATGCACTCGTGTTTCAAGTGACATCACAGCACTATCAGTCTTCGCTGTCATGGTCACGCATGACCTGCACATCAGTTCACAAGACTAGCTACAACTTGGCGGCACAACAGCTTGCGAGGACGTATGGGCACCACCACCAAATGCTGCAGCGGTGATTTGAACTGAAAGATAGGCAACACTTGTACCTACACAGCACCAAAGGATGATATGGGGGAAAAAACTGTCCCTCATGGCTGAGGCGGCTCGCGGAGGTGAGCCAGGGCAGCCAGCAGCTGGCGCAGCGTGGTTGCGATGAGACTAGTGGCCTCTCGCGAACTACGCATCTCGGCTACCAGCTGCTGCAGGACCTGCCGGGTCGCCCTCTGCTCTTCCACCAGCTGCTGGTGATGCTGCGAAACAAATTCATTTAGTTAGCTACAGGTTATGCAATGTAAACGCTCGATTTGCACTGTTTGCAAGTGTTGCAGTTTCAGCAAGGTTACTCTTGAGGGCAGCGAGATCACTTACATATGACATGACAAATGGCCGTGCAAACGTACATGGTCTGTTATGTTAAAAACGTGTGAAACGTAGCAAATCCTACCAAGCTGCCTCTGCCTGTCAGAAAACAGTATTGGTGACTAGTTGAATTGTTAAACGAATGATGATCATGCTGTGGCGATACATGCAACCATGGAAATGTTTTGTAAGTTGCTATGTGTTAAAGAACACCTCAAAGGAAATGTAGCCAAATGAGTACAGATGCCTCTCATGTGTAACATGGTTGTACTGTACATTATTACCATGTGCACTAATCACCTCTTCAAAAAATGACCCGGCGAAGTTGTACGCACCTGCCTATTTTGCTGCAGCAACAGCTGATGGAAGTTGGCGGCCTCCGCATTTGCCGCCTCAGCTTGCTGCCCCTGCCGCGCATACTCGGCGGCTGTACTGCAGGCCGCGTCCTCCAGCAGCTGTTGGCGGGCTGGCCTGCGGGGCTGCTGCCGAGCTGACCGTCCGTAAAAATAAAATCAGTACACAATTTTAAAAAAAATTTCTCGTGCAACTTATATCCAGCAGAAATATCTGCACCGCCCGCACGGGGCAATGTATCACTGCGCAGCAATGTGTGGCAGAGAAAAAAAAATGACTCTCTGTTACAGACCACGTTCGATTTAAATCAGGACCTACATTCGGAGACTGTTGCGATCGTTTATAGAAAACGTTTACTTACCAGCTATCTGTTGAGATGCCTTCCAACCTTCATCGATTCTTCAGTATCCTATGCGAATAAAAGCAAAAGTGAACACCATGCGATCACCGCAGCAGATGTTCAGATGCTACTGCTCAGTCACTAAGCACAATAAACAATGATGTGTTTACTCACCGAGCACTATGCTTTCACAGTCTTCATGATGTTCACAGCTTCCAGAATTCTTCTCGGGCGAAAGTACCTCGTACGGCGAGATTTCATCTAATCGCGTTACGGGCAAAAATACACCAAGAGCGGTCCACAGAACCGATCAGCTGTTTTCGCGTAGCCGCCATCTTAAGTGTGCGTAGCAAAATGGATTGGATGCGGAATTGGCACGTGTGTGGCTACGACTCGAAAAATTAAAATATTTGTGTTTACTTTCAAGCGCGCTTCAACTTCTCTTGCGTTAAAAGATTACAAAACACTTTTACTCTCAGCGACGCACAATTGTTCTTTTATCAGACGTTTATATCTAAATGTCACTTGCTATACGGTCCCTTTGCAAATAAAAAACAAGCAAAACATGCTTCCGGCAACGATGGAGGCTGCTGATTGGGCAGATTGAAAAACGTCGCTGGTTCCCGCCCCCATACGCAGAAACTGTCCATCATTTTGACGTCCGGAGTTCGGAACACTTTTTGTTTGGAATAGAGTTACGTTATCGCGCCCTAGTTATGTGCGCGGTGTAGAAAAACATGTGGCCCGTGCTTTGTGCATTACTCGTGCCCCACTTCAAAGCAAAGTGTTCGTACGCACTGGAAGATGGATCCACGAAGGCTGAAACGAGAAGTTGCAACGTGCCCGGTCGGTAGTACTGCAATAATGACAATTTTCAGGCAAGTGCCCGTTTATGTGGCATTTGTTTTGTTCGCTCTAGAAGTATCTTACTGTGATCTCGTAGCATAATTCTTAATTCATTAATGTAAGAGCAAGAGCAGCTGCACTCCTAGTAGGGCAAGTTAACTACTTCGATCGCGTCCAGTGTGACTAATGTTTGTCAAATCTACATCGGACGTGGTGCGCCTGCATAGTTACGCTTTGTTTCTCAGCGCTTGATCGTTCATTGATGTGATTCTCTTGTGCGTTCAGCGCGGCTTCTTGTAATACGGTCGTTCGCACGAGTTAAATGTTGTCGACCACTTTTGCGTCGCGTAGAAAAAGGACGACTGGCTTTGCCACCTTTCGAAAGAACCGGCGCGGTATTGGTTCTCCCTGATGCGGTCGCGTGCTGCTGTTGCTGCTTGCCGGACGCCTTCAGCATGTTTTCGGCTGGCTTTGTCTGTGCGTGTGCGTGTGTTTGCGCTCGGCTCAATTGATGTGTGTGTATGTGTGTGCGTGCGCTCGGCTAGCTGTGTGTGTGTGCGTGCGTGCGTGCGCGCGCGTACATGTCGGTTTGTATGGGCCGGCGTGTTTGCGTGTGTTTAGTGCGTACGTGTTTTGTGAGTGTGTTTATGTGGGTCGCTGTTTGTGTGTGTGCACGTGTTAGTGTGTCTGCCTGCATGTATGTATGCTTGTTTGTGTTTATCAATGTGCGCGTGCGCGCTTTTGTGTCTCGTGCGAGTGCGTTTTGTGTGCGTGCGTATGTATTGCATAAGGCCGGTAGAGTTTTACTCGCAATAAAACTCTTCCAATTTGGTGCAGCGAGTGTTCCCGCCTGAAAGCCGAGTTTGGTTTCAAGCCACCCTGGACAACTGCTGTATGAGGCGCCGTTTCTCGGGAAGACCAGTGGGAAGGCGTCAGGTATACGCTTTTTTCCCTCCCATGCCCTGATGAATCGATGTCCTTGATTGTTATTGTAAAAGGAACGTTACACCCAGAGCACAAATAAATGATTAAGAAATCTGGTAGTGTGTTTCGCCATCACACTAATTCTGATCTTAAAGACGTGGATTTTCCATTAGCCCATATTTCTGTTGATGCAGACAACCGCTGAAATTGGTAATGGCAGGTTATTCGAGACATTCTACGTATATAGCAATCGCCTTCAGGAGGTTTAATGAATTTTGAAAATTTGAAGTGTTGATGTGCTTTAGAGGTATCATATACAAGCTTTAGTTCTCCGGGTAGTTTGCATGCCCTTCGAGAGCTGTCGCCTATAGCCCTATTGAAATTCGTAACTAGTTTGGGGCACTGGGGACGCTAGAAGGCTTGTCCTGGCTCTCGAAAAGGTGTTTAAGCTGGAAGTGTAGGTTGAGGAGTTTGGGGTTGGCCACACAAAGGATTTTTATGCCTTAGCAGTAGGAGTGTCAAAGGATAAAAAAATGTATGTGTGTCAAGCGTAGGAAGCTGCTCATGTGGTAGAGCCTTGTGTGTGTGTGCGCGCCCGCACATGTGTGCGTGTGTGAATTCGCTCCTCAAAAGGGGGTATGTATGTGAGTGAGCTACTTCATTGCTGGTCTGTTTGCCAGGAATAGGCAAGAAAACAATAATCAATTTAACTTGAAATAATAAACTGCAAAGCATGCTGGCATAGGGGCGACAGCAGCATATGAGCATACAAACATGCAGCTGTGTGACAATCTTAATGCATGACGGCAACGTCTGGAAGGAGGCTTACTTCTTCAGTAAGCAGCACAAAGTCAATATTCTTGGCTTTTCTCGTGCCAACCAAAACGAGGCTCATTGCCAGTGATCTTGTCTTTTGTTCTAATAGCATTTGTTTATCTTGCACTTAGAGGGTCGTTTCTCGCAGGTCCTGCAGATGGTAGCAGCAATTTCACAATGCCCAGCCTTGGTGCCCCCCATCAAGAGCAAGCCACTTGCGTTTGCCTTCAGACAGATGGTTAATGTCTTCTTGAAAGCAATTTGGAAGACAACATTGTAAGTAGATACAGTTGTGTAGTATAGTATAATAGGTCAAGTTATAATTCAAAACTCTGAGGCTCCTTGGCCGCCTAAGCTTGATATCATGTGCAGTTGTATGTGGTTGTAAATATTGCCGATGGTACAGTGCATACTGCAGGTATGACTGCTGATCCAAACTATGCATTTGCGTTTTCATGATGGTCTTTCATAATGAGAATTTTCTTTGTGCAAGAATATTCACAGAATGCCGGAGCATTGCAGCATCATATTCTTTATTGTGCATTCACTGCTAATTTCGTATGACCTTCCTGCTACCTATTTATTTGCAGGAAAGGAATATTTGTTTAATCTCTGCAATGAGCTTGTTATTTGCTCATTGCATTACACTCTTCTACATTTAATTTATTCCCATATAATTCTTAACACCTTGAAATTTCAGCTGTTTTTATTTTGAATACAATATCAAAATCAAAATGTGCCGGATTGCAATCCAGACTGCAAGGGATTTGAAGAAATTACAAGAAACCAGGACCTCTCGGGAGCGTTAAATATCGTTTCTACAGGCAATGTGTCTATTTCTTGCACTGAGCTAGCTGCTCATGAAAATTGCAAGCATATTTCATTTCATATAGTTTTGCAGGATATAGCAGACCTATCATTGTCTCTAAGCACAACCTTTCCTCATTTGCATCATGAAAATGTCTCATGCTTAATTTGGGACAAGTCTTGAACAATGAATTTTTCACAATTTTGAAACTACACAAGGTATTGGTTGAGGCTAGACAGTTTTCAGACAATTTGACCATATTGAACCTAGCCATTACATGACGAGAAAAAAACATGCACAGGAGCACTCATTCAATGAAATGCAATGCTTGTGGTCATTTTCCAGATGGCAAAATGTACTTTTAAGCGAGAGAGAGCGCGTAGCCAATTTACGACCATTGTGACTCATGCTGGTAGTGGCAACACAGGATGAGAAATGTTTGTGGCTCTGAGGTTCATTGAATATGTGAAAACTTATATACAATCCCCCCCTGGGAGGGGGAACCGTGCAATATGTTTTGGGTAGGATGGATGTATGTGTGTTGTTTAGTGGCGCAAGGGCCAGGTATGGCCAAAGAGCGCCATGACTGATAATGTTGTGTTAAGCGCTGATTTGTGAGTGGCGATGGTGGGATGTAACATCGCTGTAAAGTGGCCTAAAATCAATCAGTGTCATGGAAGCGTAAAATAGTATACAGCATAAAATTATGGTAGTGGTCGGTGGATATAGTACGCGTGATAAGTGATCATGGAGCTAAAATGCAAGAATATGTAAATAGCACTTATGCCTCCAGGGGGCCTTTGAGCCCAAAGGCTGGGAGGCAGGTGCTTTCTTTTATTGCACCTACCGCAGCATAATCCTCTGTTAGAGGCTGTGCTACGGATTTCCTGGGGCTAGAATATGAAAACTATATACATCTTTTAAAAATCGAAACAGGGATTCATGTTTGAAGATAGGTTCTATACCTATAATCATTTGAGGATGGAGTGGAATTAGCTGCCGATGTGGTAATGGAAAATGCTTTTTCCTATTAGCGTCTAATTGAGTGCATTGCAGCAGGATGTGAAGCACGGTAAGTGGCTCACCACATTTATCACACGTGGGTGGATCGCCACCGGACAAGAGGTATGCGTGTGTGCTGTATGTGTGTCCTATCCTGAGTCTGCAAAGTGTTACTTCTGTGTGGCGATTCTTTGATACCGGCGGCCAGTTGCCAAGATACGGCTTGATAACATGTAATTTATTTTCTGTCTCTTTATCCCACAAGCGCTGCCAGAGAGCCCTTAGCTTTTTTCTTATTGAGGGCTTGAGGTCCATTACAGTGACAGTCGTGCAAGTGTTGGAAGCGTTCGCGTGGACGGATGTGGCTAGCTGGTCAGCCAACACGTTTCCCTCTATCTCTCGGTGCCCCGGCACCCAGCATACGACGATATGCTGCTTGGACTCTTAGGTTGTGCATAATGCTGAGTAAAGAGATAGAATTACAGGGTTTTGATATTTCCTGACAGTTTTCAAAGTATTTACGACACTCAAGGAGTCTGTGTATATAACTGCCTTTGGGATATTAAATCCATTAATGTGTTTAACGGCAGCCAATATCGCGTAGGCCTCTGCTGTGAAAATACTTGTGTTAGGGGGCAGAACACCGGCATCTGAAAAGGATGGACCGACCGCTGCGTAAGATACGCCAGAATTACACTTCGATGCGTCTGTAAAGAGTTCAGGAGAGGAGTATTTGTGCTGTAACTCGAGGAAGTACATTCTTATATGCGCGACAGGCACGTGCTTTGTAACAGCTACGAAAGATGTATCGCAGTCTATTGGTTGCCACTGCCATGGCGGGGGCCGTATAGCAGGG
Source organism: Dermacentor variabilis (assembly GCF_050947875.1). Taxonomy (NCBI): domain Eukaryota; kingdom Metazoa; phylum Arthropoda; class Arachnida; order Ixodida; family Ixodidae; genus Dermacentor; species Dermacentor variabilis. The sequence continues at coordinate 31,842,614 of NC_134573.1, forward strand.
GACATAAGGTGGTATTCAAGCAGTGGAACCCTTGTTTCTTCAGCCATGTCTCTAACACGCATGGAGAGAGGCTGTGCCACTGTGGGCCGGTTGCGGAAAAGTTGACAACTGGACAAATCGTTTATGGTGTAATACGCGGGATGCTGACTGTTTCCGTTTAGTCTAAGAAAATACATGAAAGACGAATATGTTCTCTGCAGATGCAGTGACCGCTCATCCGATTCAACGTACAGGCTTTCCACTGGGCTTGTTCTAAAGGCGCCTGTGGACAGGCGAATTCCTAAGTGGTGGACAGGGTCTAGCATCTTTAGAGCAGTTGGAGTAGCCGACTGGTAAACTATGGCTCCATAGTCTAGTCGTGTGCGTATGAGGCTTTTGTACAAGTTCATGAGACATTTTCTATCACTGCCCCAGGTTGTGCGTGAGAGAACCTTTGAGATATTCATTGTTTTCATACATTTGTTTTTAATAATAATAATATTTGGGGTTTTACGTGCCAAAACCACTTTCTGATTATGAGGCACGCCGTAGTGGAGGACTCCGGAAATTTTGACCACCTGGGGTTCTTTAACGTGCACCTAAATCTAAGCACACGGGTGTTTTCGCATTTCGCCCCCATCGAAATGCGGCCGCCGTGGCCGGGATTCGATCCCGCGACCTCGTGCTCAGCAGCCCAACACCATAGCCACTGAGCAACCACGGCGGGTTACATTTGTTTTTAGATACCTTATGTGCTGTATAAAAGTTAATTTCGCGTCTAAAGTTATGCCTAGAAATTTATGTTCCCTGTTTACAGGCAGACGCTCATCATGCAACACAATTTCAGGATCAGGATGCAGGCCTCTTTTTCTAGAGAAAACGACACAGGTGCTTTTTTGTGGGTTCAGTCTGAACCCGTTCTCATCAGCCCATTTGGAGACCTTGTTAAGACCAAGCTGGACCTGTCGCTCACAGATTGCGAGAGAACTTGATTGAAATCCTATCTGCACATCGTCAACATATGCAGAATAAAAGATGTTATGTGGTATGTGTAGACGGAGAGAATTCATTTTTACTATAAAGAGCGTGCAGCTGAGCACCCCGCCCTGCGACACTCCAGTCTCCTGTACAAATTTCCGTGACAAAACACTGCCCACTCGAACACGGAATGTCCGATTTGTCAGATAACTTTCGATAACATTGAACATATTTCCGTGTATACCTAAGTGTGAGAGGTCTCTAAATATCCCGAACCGCCACGTAGTATCATAAGCTTTCTCCATATCAAGGAATACAGATAAGAAAAACTGCTTATGGACAAAAGCTTCACGGAAACGTGCCTCGATGCGTATAAGATGGTCACTGGTAGATCGACCCTCCCGAAACCCGCACTGGTATGGATCGAGCAAATTGTTTGATTCGAGGAAGTGTAGTAGGCGACAGTTAATCATTTTTTCGAAAACTTTGCAGAGGCAACTTGTTAATGCTATGGGTCTGTAGCTTGATACAGAGGAAGGCTCCTTTGCTTGCTTTAGAATTGGGATTACAATAGCCTCCTTCCAAACAGAGGGGATCTCGCCGGAAAACCATATAATGTTGTAAAGGTGAAGGAGGGTTTTTTGTGTTTTGGGGGGTAGTTGTTTCAACATCTCATATATTATGCGGTCTGAACCTGGGGCGGATGTATTACAACAGTTCAGTGCTGCCTGCAGTTCTGCTATCGAGAATGCTTCGTTGTACGCCACACTTTTAGCACACTTTCTTTGTAACTTTTGCTGTTCTATTTGTGTTTTGTTCTTTAGGAAGGTTTCGGAGTAGTACGAGGAGCTCGATATGTATTCAAAATGTGCACCAAGAGAGTTGGCTTGATCTTCCAGGCTTTCTCCGTGGCTGTTTACTAAAGGTAAGGAATATGCTTGTTGCCCGTTAACTTTCTTCACTCTATTCCAGACTTTTCTCTCATCTGTGTACGAGTTAATGCTTGAGATAAACTTTGCCCAACTCTCTCGTCTCGCTTGTCGGCGCGTTCTCCTCGCCTGCGATTTGACATGCTTAAAGTTTTCCAGGTTTTCTGCTGTTGGCGAATCGCGAAGCAGCGCCCATGCTTTGTTCTGGTTCCTCCGCGCTTGCCTACATGCATCGTTCCACCAGGGAACACGCCGCTTAGAACCAGTGCCGCTCACTTGGGTAATACACTTAGAGGCGGCATCTAGTATAAAAGCTGTAAAATATATGACAACATCATCTATGGTTATACCGGACATCTCAGTCCACGTCATATGAGTAAGAGCTCGGTACCGTTCCCAATCGGCTGATTCAACCTTCCACCGGGGGACCTGCGCGAGAAGTTGATCTTGTTTCGTCGTACTTAAGATTATTGGAAAGTGGTCACTGCCATACGGGTTATTAAGCACAGATCTATGGCAGAATATGACTTGTTAGCCAGGTTAAAATACGTAGGCTCCTTTGTATTCAAGAGACATGCTCCAGAAGAAAAAAGCAGCTGTTCAATGACGCGACCTCGCGCATCACAGCGTGAATCGCCCCACAAACTACTGTGTGCATTAAAATAACCAAGAATCAAATAGGGCTCCGGGAGCTCATCTATTAATAATTCTATGTCTCGTCTGTGAAGGTGATAATGTAGTGGTATATACAAGGAGCAGATGGTTATGAGTTTATTTGAAAGTACGGCTCGAACGGTCACTGCCTCAAGGGCCGTTTGGAGCTTTAAATGCTGACACGCTACACTTCTGTCGGCAATAATGGCTACACCGCCAGATGATGCGACAGCATCCTCGCGTTCTTTGCGAAATGTAACATACTTTCGGAGAAAGTTTGTGTGTATAGATTTTAAGTGTGTTTCCTGTAAACACAGCACTTTTGGATTGTGTTTGTGGATGAGTTCTTGCACATCATCAAGGTTTCTGAGAAGACCTCTGACGTTCCACTGAATTATTTGTGTATCCATATTGGAAGTTAATAGGTGCTGTGTGTACAGAAACAGAAGTAGTCATTATGGAAATTACAGAGATTAAATTACAGAGCCCTTTCGAGGCCCTGTAACGGGAGTTCTGCCCTTTCTGGAGCGTTTGAGGGAGCCTCGCCGCTCCTTAGGCGTTTGGTGCGCCTTGAGGACAGGTGTAGTGTCCATTGCCTCTTGTGAGGCGCCGGACACGTGCTCTTGCGAGCGAGAAGTTACAAGAGAGAGTCCTGCCTTGGAGGACAAGACCCCTGCGCCCACCAGCCCAGAGGTCGATGGGGCACCCTGCGGGATTTGGCTGCGCCGGCTGTTGCCAGCGCTGGAAGGGGCCGGGGAGGTTGGGGCAGCCTCGGCTGCGCCCACCTTCGGGATCGATGGTCCCCTTGGCTTTGTTGACGGAGCAGCGCTAGCTGCAACCGCCGCGGGGGCAGATGGCGTAACTGCTGACTCACTGCCTGTGGGTCGGACAGCCGCCGGAGGCCGTTGTGACGCTGCCCCCTTACGCGCCACATCGGCAAAGCTGCTTTTAGACAGGTATGACACCCGCCTACGTGCCTCTTTGAAAGATATGTTTTCTTTGACTTTTATTGTCACAATCTCTTTTTCTCTTTTCCAGGACGGGCAGGACCGCGAGTATGCGGCATGCTCGCCCTCACAGTTGACACAATGTGGAGTGTTCTGGCACGTTTCGGAAGAATGTTCTTTGTCACTGCACTTGGCACATGTCCGCCGGCCTCGACAGTTCTGTGAACTGTGGCCGAACCTTTGGCACTTAAAGCATCTAAGAGGATTGGGCACGTATGGCCTAACACGGAGTTTGATATAACCGGCCTCGATGGACTCGGGGAGGACACTAGAACCGAAAGTGAGTATCAGGTGTTTCGTCTTGATCTATTTACCATCTCGCCTCATCTTAATTCGCTTAACATTTATGACATTCTGTTCACAGAAGCCCTCCAAGAGTTCAGCTTGAGTGAGCTCTAGCATGTCATCGTCCGACACAACACCGCGGGCAGTGTTCATGGTACGGTGCGGGGTTACTGTTATTTGGGTCTCCCCAAATGAGACAAGTTTTGGCAGTTTCTCGTACTGCTTCTTATCGTGGAGCTCCAAGAGAAGATCACCACTTGTCATTCTCGACGCCTTATATCCTGTTCCAAAAACTTCAGTTAAAGACTTCGAAACAACGAACGGTGAAATGTCACGCACTAGTTTGTCTGGGTTTTCTGAGTGGATCACATGATATCTAGGAAAGTTCTGGTCTTGTCTTCCGAAAAACTGAAAGAAATCTTCGGTGCGCCCTCGTTTCTGAGGGCGATCAGGTAGTTTAGGAAAAGCGTTTTCCATAAGTACAGTTGGGTTTTCGGCCGCGATGCCGACCACCCACCATGGAGCCCAACTGGGGGACGTGACAGAAGTTCCTGCAAGGGAAACCCTGCCAACGCCAGCCGTACATCGCTGCTATAACCAAATACAGCATAGCCAAGGCTGGCTAGCTACATAAGGTTAACCCTTGCCGCCGGGAAACTAGGAAGTGAGGAGAAGTGATGAGAAGACAGGAAAGATGAAAAAGGCGAGAGAGAAAGACGAAGATTAGAGAGGAGGACAGGAAAAGGCGACTGCCGATTTCCCCCGGGTGAGTCAGTCCGGGGGTGCCGTCTACGTGAAGCAGAGGGCAAAGAGGTGTGTTGCCTCCGTCGGGGGGCCTTAAGGTCCGAACACCCGGCATCGGCTCAACCTCCAGGATCCCCCTTTCCCCGGACACGGCTAAGCCGCGCACGGGTGCACGCGGGAGGGTGCAACCCTCGTGTGCTCGGGTACGTGGTGTCGCAACACACCAAACGCCTGCTGACGCAGACGCCCCTGCGGGGCGTTTTGGGTAGGAAAGATGATTGTTCTAGGAGATAAGAAATTTCAGGCTCTAGTTGAGAGGTTACAGAAAGAAGGACCATGTAAATAGTCACAGATTAACATAAACTGTGTAGGAGGGGCATCACAGTTTAGAGCATGAAGTGGGAGCATGAGGAAGGATCATAAGTTTAAATAAGGGAATACTACTTGTCAGCGCATTGCCAAGCTAACCCATTGAAAGAAGGGGCCGTGCTCTAAGGAAAATAGTTGACAACACATGCTAAATTTTCGAGGAAAGTATGCCAAAATGCCAATTCTTAATAAATTAGTAAATATGAAATACACAATATATTTTAGGATACAGAAAGGGTCTAATAAACTGCATTGGAGAGTTGAAGATAGTCTTGCTGCACAGGTTGATTGCCTTCCTAGGGTTGGCTACCCTTTGGCCTTAATTTCAACCATAGCGGAACAGCTTTGAAGCGCACAAAACGTGATGAGCGCGCTCAGTCAAGGAACCAGCCAGTGTAAAGACACAGGTTTGCAGCGCTACCGTATGTGCATGATATCTCCCATTGGCTAAAAAAGATTGGGCAGCCTGCAGGAACCACGGTTCTTTTATCAGCCCCGCAAAAGCTGGCAAGGCTCTGTAAGCGTGTAAACACGCCTAAGTCGCGTCAGAGTTCTTGCTGTGTCGGGCACAGAAAAAGTTTTGCGATGTGTGCAACGAATGTGGTTTACCAATTCCCCTGTTTTGAGGCTGTAAATATGTTGGACGCACAGGCAGGTGCCTAAATGATCGTTTAAGAGAGCACTACAACAACGTCCATAACACTGTTCAAGGCCACTTGGGCATCCATTGCTGGGACTATGGCTGCGTGCCCCTCTTTGAAGATAATGACGCTTTAGCGAGACACAGGTCATGGGGGAAGATATAGAAGCAGATTTCACCAGAAAACTGGGTAGTGTGTGCGTTAGTGATCAGTCTATCATGCTGACCCCTAGTGAAATCTTGTATCTCAACAGATAGATATTCTAATGTTCTTTTTTTTCACGTGACCATGCTCTTAGAACAATCACTTGCTGTTGACACCCCTAGTGACTCATTTTCTGCGCATGCCCGCTTTTGTACATATACAGATGATGTGGCAACGCAATAAAATATTGTAAGTCAGCGCAGTCTATGTCGTCTCTCACAGTCATTGTCATTGACGCTGTACGTCATTTTTTCTCATCAATTGCCAACTATCCCAAGAAAGCACCTTTGTTCCGTATATTTATAATGTTTGATACGACCATTTGCTGGAATATGTTAACAGTGTGATATGTAACTTGAACTTTTGCATGACTGCCTGTGCCTGTGTTCTTTTAGTAACCAGAGTATGGCTAATTTATTCAACCATATTTGCTAATTTGCATACTCACATGCTACAGCATGCCCTAGTCTTGAATTACTGCATCTAAGTGCAAATAATTTAGAAATATACCATGTATTTAAAAACATTGCCCACATTTTGTGCTCAGCAAAATCGTTTAATCAACAGTGGCTTGTTTTTATCAGGCCTCCTACTGCGCTTCACACCCATACAATAGTAAATGTGGAATATTCACTGTTGATTTATAGTAAGAAAAGAATCTATTTTCAAACTACATATTGTATATGTACCAGTGCCTTCGGGTTACAAAACAAAAATTTATAGAAACTGAAATTGTAGTTAGAAAATCTGCTACACAGCACCTTTAGCCCAGGGAACTCGTTTCACAAGAGAGGACAAACTGTGTAGGCGCTAAAAAATTCGGCATATTTTTTGTGCTCAAGTAATCTTGTTGGAAAGAGAAAATTAGGAATAATGCTCCTGGCTTAAACCTCACTTAAAGCACGTCTATGCTTGAAAAGTATTGTTTCAGTCTGAAAAATGTTGGCCACTTATGCTTTACATCGACTTTCCAAACTTTTCACGATGCTTTGCGATTACATTAGTGTACAAAATAACAGGTGCCTTTCTTGTGCTTTTGCTTTGCATTTCAATTGCTTCCCTAATTCACCTTTGCAATATCCCCCTTTTTTTTCAAGGCATCAAAACTTGAATTTTCGTTCATTGGAGCCTAATACTGAAGATTTATTCCTTTATGTGGCCCAAAACACTGCGAAATCAACTCAGGCTCTTTCAGTGCCGCTATACATAGTTTCTTCTCGAATAACAGATTTGATCAATACATATATTTTAGATACCTTTGTGGCAAATGTACATGTTCTTGTACTTACCGATGTGTTTGGTGATTGTGCATGTTTATACTTCATGTGATTTATGTATATCTTGTACTCTGTATTGCAGCCTGCAATAAATATATTTACATTTTTCTTGAAAATGCAGCATATATCTATCAGTCTGTGTTGCATGTTAAGTGGATCTGGAAATCGTGATAACCGTTGGTGTTGATATACATGCTCAAAAGTGTCAAATTGCTAGATTGTATTTGTGCAGCGAAGACAGGTTTTGCAATATACACCATGAAATACTAATATGTAATGTGATCCACACGTATAGGTGTGTATGCCCATCGATGCTTCAAGGCTGGCTGTTCGACAGTGCGTTTGGTAGCCGAACTTGAACCTTCTGGCACACAGGAGAGTTACGCGTGGATCGCTGCACATAGTAGTAATTGAAGGCGTATACTGCGGAATCTGCTTTCCATACGCACTAGAAATAAAAGGGTGTACACCCTTCCAACACCCACATAGATGGGTGTTAATTTGGACTAGACCCTTACACCCTAAATTTATTTTGCTGGACATCCTTCCTCTAGGGTGCTATAATTGCACCCCAACTGTAGGGTGTAGACAACAGCACCCTTAGGGTGTTCGTCTGGCGACAAACTCATTTACACATTTACACCCTTAAGGGTGTTAAAATGTTTAGTGTGTTGGAAGCGCTGCACGCACGCACGGACTTCCGAAGCTACAGCGGCGGCACTCTCGATGCCAAGGCGACTAAGCCAAGTCATCGCAGTCGGCGGCAACTTTTCGTCCCGTAAATAAACTTTCACGACTGACTAGTTTTTCCGATTCGTCGTCCCAATTATCTCTTCCTGGCCGTACTTGTGTAAAGTTTCATAATGGCCTACGCATTGTAGTAGCTAATTAAAGTAGTTTTCAGAGGCGTCGCTGATGTAAATATTGAACGCACTGCTGGAGACAAATCCGGAAAAGTAATCTCGACAGAAAATCCATGCCCTCAGTAAAGCTTGGCACCTGCAACTTATCACACCGGCGTGACAGAGCGCGTATCACCGTAGCCGCCGTTGTGTCTACTTGCGTTATGTTGCCTAAAATCGAGCAGCAGTAGACATCGGCGACATGCAATAATATGAAGGTTAAGGTGATTATAAGCAAAACAACAATCAGAACGGGCCTTAATTCGTTCCTTCTCAATGCCGCGGTTTAATACCCGACGGCCGTCCGTATACTGTGCGACAGCGCCATGTACTGGATTACTGGCGATGCACGGTCTTCTTCGTCGCGACCGTCAGCACCACAGTAACGGAACGGCGGACTAGAAGTTCATCAAGCGTGATAAGGCCCCGCGTGACAGTGAGGGCAAAATCTGGCCTCACTCGGGGCACTCTCGCCGTCAGCGCGCGCAGCGCGATAGCAGCGCCCCGGTGTGGCCCCGCAGCCGTTCCGGCCACCTAAGCCGTGGTCCGTTTACTTTTTTGGCCGATAGTACATTTCACAGAAAAGACTCCTCCCAAACAGTGCCATAAAATGTGAACAAAACAGCCGATTTTCAAGCACCCCTCGCTTCCCGGGCATTATTTCCTGCACTTTAAGAGCACAAATACACGGGTGACTGCGCGTTTCCAAAACAACTTGGCCTCAGTCGACACGATGGTACGCCAAGTACACAAAGGTGGCTACAACAGAGGCTCAGCCAGACCATGTTACACGCTCGCAGAATGCCTTCTAGTCGCACTCAAGACAGACTCGTGGGTGCAGAGCCTGTTTTCAGTCGTTCAGAATACATAAATGTAATGTTCTTGAGCTCCTCCGTGTTATCTTTTACGCGTCCTGCCGGCGCAAGCAGTACTGCCGTGTTATCATTCTCGGCAGTCGCTCGTCGCATTTTCGAAAACCGTGAGTACTGAAATAAAGTATGTGTTGTTGCAGGGCTATAAAATGCATTATAAACTTGTCCGACTAAAATTCAGTGCACTCAGAACTGACTATGGCCGGCTTGCTTTTTTGCCAACAGCTTCACAACCCCAGGCGCGGCGAGCATGCCTCAAGATATCCCAAAGAGCTACCAAATAAATTACAATACTTTTTCGGGTGAGAGAATGCGTCACAAACTTCTATCATTAAGATACAGTACACGCGAAACTAACTGCGGCACACAGCCGAGCTGCTTTTCGCTAACTGCGCCACTACGTCGAGCGCGGCCACTGTGCTTGAAAAGTACACCAAAAAGTAGTGAAATTTGTTACAATAATGTCTGGAGTCAGAGAAAGAGCCAAAACTTGTCCAGGTAAGATTCAGTACACGCGAAACTGCGTCACACGGCCAAGGTGCTTTTCGTCAGAAAGCCAGGTGCGGCGAGCGTGCCCAAAAACTACCGAACTAAGTTATAATTATGCTTAGGTTCATAGAAAGCGTCGCAAACATCTCCCAGTACGAGTAAATCACTCATTAACTAGGCTTGGACGGCGGAGCTGATTTTCGATAACTGCCTCACTATATATGTTCAGTTTTGTGCAGTAAGCCTAAATGTGCTTGAAGTGCGTCGCAGACTGTCAAACAAAATTCCCCACCTTGCTGTAGTCCAGTAGTGCAGCGGTGCCCTGTCGAAATGCAGACGGAACACAAGGGAACGCCGGGAGCCCCTCCCCCCCCCCCCAAAAAAAAAGAAAAAAAAACGGGCTGAATCGAAAAGACACGGGTCGCCGAGCTCCACATGCGCAGCAGGCCTCGCTCACTCCTGCGGCTTGTCTGGCGCATGATATAGGCACTATTGGAATTTGGAGCGGTCGTAGCGAGGACCTTGGGACGACAGGGCTAGGCGAGCAGGGTTTATTTGCAGTATTTAAATTTTAAGCAAGATACATTGGCAGTATAGCGCGACTCCCATATGGAGCCCGCAAGACTAACATACAGCAAACAGCTTGCGAGCACACAGCTCACTAGTACATTTCTAGCATGACAACGAACACTCAGCTCCCGACGACGAGCACACCCTGGCCAGGTGGGGACACTCCCCGGTTTCGGTGGCACAGGAAATTGGCGCCATCTCTGTAATGGGCGAACGCAAAAATACGTTTCCTTTGCATGGCCTTGTAGATCGTCGCGCGCACGCGCGCCGATCAGGTAGCCAAGCCCTTCCCCCCCGCTTAAATCCTCTCCCCACGCCCTCTCTCGTAACACCGTCGCAACTCCCTCACTTTCGACTGCCTACGCGCCCGCGCCGCCGTGCCGTCCCCGCCGGCCCGGCTGCTGCTTAGTCCGCTACGTAACGCTTTATTTTTGTTATCTACTGTCATCGAGGTGCGTGCGCTGCTGTGCGTTGACCGACGTGGCTAGTTTCGTCAGTTCTGTGGTTCTCGGTAACTTTGTGCTTGTGCACCGCGATATTTCACCCGTTTCACGACTCGTACCGCTCGTGCATTGTGCAGTGGTGCACAAATACCTCAAAAACAAGTCCTGCAAGCTTGTTCTGGGTGCCTAAAGACAACAGGTGAGCGCTCAGACCCAAGGACATCAGAAGGTCCATGTACATGAACACAGCCCTGTGCATTTGTGTGCTCCATGAGGCTCTGGACGTCGTTGCGCCTTGATTGTGCTACACTTGCCTCTTCCCGGTAGAGAAAGCTGACAAATAGATGTTCCTCCTCATTGTCACCTGGTCTGTGACTTGTGTTTTTCTGTGCCAAGTCTCATTCTGCAACTTCAGTAACTTGCCCAGCTTTCCATACCGCCCTCAGTGCTTTTTCTGTGTATCACGTTCTACAAACCTACTAACAGCTGAAAAATTGCTGTTAGTGTTTGTGTACTATCTCAGAAACCCCCGATGGGAAAACCGCGTGAACAACCTTGATGTGTAGGCATGATACGCTTTTTTTTCTTCTGGAAAGCATGAGCATTGCAAGTGTCCTACATGCAGATTTTTGCAGTTCGTGTTTATTATACAGAGGAGAGCCCAGTAGGTACGACTTAGTGCCTTAAGTGACGTAATTTTATTGCTAAGCATTGCATTCGGGTAGAAAGAAAAGTCGTGTTGGCTTGTTTTACCTGGTCTTTCATTGAGGAATACGCCTTTCTGCGAATGTTTTCTATGTGCTGCTGCAAAAGCCGACTACCTTCTGTTCCCCTTGCCACCGTTACTCAAGTTGTGGCCAAGTGCAAAATAATGTGATAGTGTGTGTTTCAGTTTTTAGTACAATGTTATTTTTTTCTGCCATGTTTTTTTTTTTCAATTTGTTCAGCAGTAATGAACATGTCACGCATTTCATATACTTTCGTGCAGATTTATAAGTAAGCTTTCTTTTGGTATGGCTCTCAATCAAACAATGTTAGCATTTTATTCTATCTTTCAGGTATTTTGCGTGTCATTGTTTTTGCCAATACCAGTGAGTTTTCCCTTTTTATAGTTGTCATGACTATGTCATACACGTCGTCCAATTTTGTGTAATATCTTAGTACACATATCAGGTACATGAAACGGCCTTCGCGTTTTCTAGCGCTTTCTTTTGTTATTTCACCATCTGTGAACTTTTGTTTTTAGTACTCTTGTATATGTCATGCACCTTTCACTTTTGCTCATTTTTTGAGCGTGTATCACACCACGTTGTAAGAAAAATCAGTTTTCGGAAACGAAGTCAATAAAGCGAGACTAAACATCTGTTGTGTTGGACGTGAAATTTTTTTTATGTCCCGGCACATGCTGGTATAATATAAGTATGGGAAGACTGCGTGCGTGCCAACGCATAGCCCACGGCGCACCACGCGCCAGCTCGCAAGCAATGCCAATGCGCTGCGTAGCGCGCGCACTGCTTGCGAGCTGGCGTGTGGCGTGCCGTAACAAGCGCGCTAAACAAAAAAAAAGAAAACGCGCCGCTTACGGGTATAAAAAAAAGTGAGCGGCGCGCGGGGCATGGGGGAAAGGGAGAGTAGTGGGTCGGCATAATAAAACAAAAAGGAAAGAAAAACGTTTGGGAGAGGAGGTGCCGCGCGGCTGCTATTGCTGTTGCCATGACAACGTAAACAATCATGTGCGCCGCCATTTTGCTAATGCGTCGCCTACTGGTTAGGGCCGTAACTGAAGGGGACCTTGGCGCTGGCGTCGAAAGCCAATGGATGTATACGGAGTGTCCCCCCCCCCCCTGCCCTAGCAGCCGGCAACGGCTGCTTATATAAGCAATTGATCCCCCCTTTATTCCAACCGAACGGAAACGTTCGTCCAGTCACCGATCCACGTCACCGTAGATGACCCGCCCTTTTGGAAGAGGGCGAGGGCTGTTGGAGGAGGATGATGACTCATATACACGTGCCGCACATACACACAGGTGAAAAGGGCCGGAGCCGACGTCAGAGGGCTTTGTAGAACTCTTTGTCCCGAGCGGCGCGGCCGCGTACAACATTCCTGAGCTGACCGCGCGCCACGTGGCTGCCGGTCATCCGCAGTTCTCTGAAGTGCGCTTCGTCTGGTGGGATCGGAACACATGCAGCGGGCTGAAAGCTGGCACGTGGCCACCCCATACGGCCATTCCTAACAGCACGCACGTCTGGCGTGCCGCTAGCTCGTTGCTAGGCAACGCAACAAAAGTAAGTTGCAAAGTATAAGTTCATTTACACGCAAAACTTTTTCACTTTTAGTGGGAAAGAAAAAATAAAACGGGTTAGAACTCATTACAATACCGGGGTGCTACACACGTTTAGGCAATAGTGTAGCGGCGGATACAACCCCAGATTTAGCTTTCTCGAGCCATCCAGGGGAGACGCGGTGGACAAATTTGGAGGAAAATTTGGGCAGTGACCATAACATTGTCTCGGTAGGTATCAATTCCCCCAAAATCCGTCGCTCCCTAGGGAGGGCTTGCATTACAGACTGGACTCTATATCGAGATAAACAAGAGCAGCTCATTTTCCCAGAAGATATTCAAACCTGGGTGGAGCAAATACGCGAAACACACGAAAGAGCAACGAGGGAGATTGCTACAACATCGGATATAACAGCGGTAGACAGCCGCCTCATACATTTATGGGAAGCACGCAGAAGCCTGACGAGACGATGGAAAAGACAAAGATTAAATAGAAAGCTCAAAATACGTATAGCTCAACTAACACAGGAGGCTAATGCTTATGCACAAACACTAGAAAACAATAATTGGCACCAATTCTGTGCATCTCTACAAGGAACCTTACACACAAGAAATACATGGGTCATTTTGAGAAGCATGATAGATCCTGCAAGTACAAAAACAGCGACGAACCGAGATCTGCGATTGCTTGAATGCGAATTTCGAGACGCTGACACCCATCTCCTAGACAAACTAGAAGACATGTATATAGGAGCGAATTCCACGCAAAACCATGATACTCCCACATATTTAGGAAGGAACAATGAGGAGCTAGATGCCTCTATATCGGTGGCAGAGGTTTTCGCGGCAGCGCAAACTTTCAAGAAAAATACGGCGCCTGGACCGGACAAAATAACAAACGCCATGATTCGCAATCTTAGCCTCAATGCTTTAACAGGGCTAACAGATCTTTTTAACAAACATGTATGGACTGAAGGAGGTCAAATCCCACAGGCATGGAAGCATGCAGAGATAATTCTAATACCGAAACCAGGGAAACCGAGGGACATAAAAAACCTCCGACCCATATCCCTTACCTCATGTCTGGGTAAGCTTTTTGAAAAGGTTATACAGATGAGACTCACTAGGTACATAGAAAACAACAACCTTTTCCCGGAAACTATGTTCGGCTTTAGACAGCATATGTCGGTACAGGACGTGTTTCTCCTACTGAAAGAAGAAGTATTAAACACAGAGAGAGGAAATGCAGACAGATTCATAGTAGCATTAGATATCAAAAAAGCTTTCGATACCACCTCGCACGAAAGCATTTTAACGGAACTATCGAACATGCACTGCGGACAGCGCACTTATGAATACATAAAATCCTTTCTAGACAACCGCACAGCCACGATAGGGCTAGGATCTACCCGCTCAGATGTTCTACAGACCCCCAAAAGAGGAACGCCGCAAGGTTCAATTCTTTCACCGCTACTCTTCAATATAGGGATGAAAGGACTAGCGGTGAAACTACAACGGATCCCAAACTTAGGGCATGCGATTTACGCGGACGACGTAACTCTCTGGACCGCAAAGGGATCTCTAGGGGAACGTCAGGAAACCCTCCAGAAGGCAATTGGCATTGTTGAGGATCATGTAACAAAAGCTGGCATGAATTGCGCCCCGGAGAAGTCCGAACTAATCCGATTAAGAGCGCCTTATACACGAAAGGACGATAGACTTCCCATAAAGCTTGCTCTGGGAGGTCAAACAATACAGGAGGTATCAAAAGCTCGGATACTCGGACTATGGATACAGGAAAATGGAGCAGTAGGGCACACGATCGCAAATCTCCGGAAAACGGTTAACAGCGTGTCTAGGATGATAAACAGAGTAGCAAGAAACAGAAAAGGCTTCAAGGAGGAAGAGACGATAAGGCTCGTACTGGCATTTATCATAAGCCGTGTAACCTTTGGCCTTCCTTTCCAAAAAGTCTCAAACTCAGAGGAAACTAAAATAAACGCCCTTATACGCACAGCTTATAAGGCGGCGCTTGGTCTACCGATTTGCACTAGCACGACCCTTTTTAATGCAGTGGGTATTAGCAACACGTTTGAAGAACTCGTGGCTGCAACACTGATCGCACAACGAGAAAGGCTCAATTCCACGGAGCAAGGTAGAACACTTCTCCGTCGATTAGGGTATCCACTCAGACCGGCACATTGTAACGACCAAACAGAACTCCTCCCACCGAACATACGAGCGCACATCTCTGTGTCCCCAATCCCTAAAAACATGAGCGAGAAATACCACAGACAACGGCGCCTTCCACGGGCCAGGACACTCGAACGCAGGTTCGGTAGAAATCCGGAGGTTTATTACACGGACGCGTGCAAACAGGATAGCAAAACTTTCACTGTGGTAGCCACAAACGCACAAACTACTATTTCCGCAACAGTCAGAACAGGGTCGGTGGCCACAGCAGAGGCTACTGCGGTGGCTCTGGCTATACGTGACGCTGAAAATAGAGCACGTTCTGCGTTAATACTAACCGACTCGCAGTCGGCATGTCGCCTTTTCATGGCAGGCACCCTGCTCAAACTCACCGTCAAAATCCTAGGAAGAAATCTCACGGAACACCACGCTATTACGTGGTGTCCGGCGCACGCCGGAGTGAGCGGTAACGAGAGGGCGGACCGCCTCGCTCGCGAATATAGCATCCGAGCGACGGAACGCACTCTCGTAGAATCTCCGATCACAGCAAAAGATATCTTGGAGGCACAGAGACGAGGAAGGCAACGGTATAGCTTTCCAGACGCATCGTTGGACTCAGCGCAAATGCGGGACTGGCGCCGACTACAAACCCGTACATACCCACACCTACTCCTACTACACCACATACACCCCACCCGGTATCCCAACACTTGCCCTTGGTGCGGAGGGCGGCCATCTCTTGACCATATCACATGGTCGTGCCAGAGTCGGCCACAAGAAATCCAATCACCCCTTATGGGGCAAAACTCCAACAGTAGGCAGTGGGAGGTGTGGCTAGCCAGCACGGTGCGGGAGGACCAACTGGCCCTTCTTGACCAAGCCCGGCGTGCCGCGATCGCCAGTGGGGCCCTGGACTGAGGGACCCACCCACTGGACCTGAGTGTCATTTTCTTTTATTTCTTTTTTTTAAATAAATGTTTATACTACTACTACTACCGGTAGAGAAAGCTGACAAATAGATGTTCCTCCTCATTGTCACCTGGTTTATGACTTGTTTTTTTCTGTTCCAACTCTCATTCTGCAACTCCATTAACCTGCCCAGCTTTATATACCCCCTCAGTGCTTTTTCTGTGTGTCACGTTCTACGAATTTACTACCAGTTGAAATATTGCTCTTCGTGTTTGCGTATTATCTCAGGAATCGCCGATGGGAGAACCGCGCGACCAACCTTCATGTATAGGCATGATACGCTTTTTTTCTTCTTCTGGAATGCACGAGCATTGCAAGTGTCCTAAATGCGGATTTTTGCAGTTCTTGTTTATTACACACAGCAGTGCCCAGTAGGCACGACTTAGTGCCTGAAGTGACGTAATTTTACTGCTTAGCATTGCAGTCGGGATGAAAGAAAAGTCTTGTTGTTGGCTTATTTTACCTGGTCTTCGATTGAGAAATAGGCGTTTCTGCGAATGTTTTCTATGTGCTGCTGCAAAACCTGACTACCTTCTGTTCCCCCTTGCCACCTTTACTCAAATTGTGACCAAGTGCAAATTAATGTGATGTGTATATCTGTTTTTGGTACAATGTTATTTCTGTTCCGCCATGTTTTTCTTCTTCATTTTATTCAGTTGTAGTGAACATGTCATGGCACTCTGCCTCGGCATTTATCCCTGCTTCTTCTAGGATGCGCCTGCCGGCCCTGGTGGTCGACAGCCGCACGACCTGTGCCTTGGTCTGCGCTTCGATGATTTCTGATAGTGAATTGTGGACCCCTAACCGATCGAGCTGCTCCGTGCTTGTAGTGATCGGAAGACCTAGCACCCTTTTGACGCTCTTGCGCATCAGTGTCTCTATTTTGGCCTGGTCTCTCTTGGTCCATTTTAGCGCCGAGGCTACGTAATTTACGTGACTCATGAGGAAGGCGTGGTAAAGTCTGATGAGATTGCTCTCGCTGAGCCCTCCTCTGCGGTTCGTCACCCTGAGGATCAGCCGGAGCATGTTCTCCGTTTTGGACGTGAGTTTCATGACAGTTTGTGTGTTACCACCTTTCGCCTCAATTAGCAGCCCCAGGATTCTTATAGTGTCCACTCTGGGAATCGGCTGGCCGGCATTCGTATGTTTTTTGATCGGCATTTTATCGATCGGCGTCAAATTTCTTATGCCTTGTTTTGAGGGCCTGTACAGCAACAGTTCCGATTTGCTGGGTGACAGACGGAGTCCCGTTTCCTTCAGGTACTCTTCCGTTGTGTCCAGCGCCTCTTGAAGAGCCTGCTCGACTTCTGCGTCGGACCCTCCCGGGAACCACACCGTAATGTCGTCTGCGTACAGGGCGTGATTGACGTTGGCCACTCTCGTCAGCCGGTCAGAGAGCCCTTTCATTGCCAGATTGAATAATAGTGGGGAGAGCACCGCCCCTTGTGGGGTGCCCCTCGCGCCCAGCGTGTACCAATCGGAAGTGGTCTGTCCTATTTTGATCGTGGCTTTCCTGTCTCTGAGGAAGGAGCCTATGTAAGAGTGGAATTTCCGGCCGAGCCTCATCATCGAGATCGTTTCCATTAGAAATCTGTGTTTGACCGTGTCGAACGCTTTCGTTAGGTCCAGGGCCAGTATGCCCCTGGTGTCTCTGGTCATGCCGTCAATTATATGCTTCTTGAGTAGTAACATTACGTCCTGTGTGGAGAGGCCCGGTCTGAAGCCCACCATGTTATGTGGGAAGAGGCCCTCTCTCTCTATGTACCGGGATACTCGGTTATGTATGGCATGTTCGGCCGTCTTGCCTACGCACGAGGTG
This sequence comes from Dermacentor variabilis, assembly GCF_050947875.1. Lineage (NCBI taxonomy): Eukaryota > Metazoa > Arthropoda > Arachnida > Ixodida > Ixodidae > Dermacentor > Dermacentor variabilis. The sequence goes on from NC_134573.1 coordinate 31,860,220, forward strand.
AGCGATATTGGCCGCATGTTCTCCGCCGCAAGTGGTTTACCGGGTTTCGGTATCAGTATGACCGACGCCTCTTTCCAGACCTCTGGTACTTGTCCCGTTTCCCACACTCTGTTTATTTCTTCGGTGAGCTTCTCGACCGACTTTCCGTCTAGGTTCCTCAACAGTTTGTTCGAGACCCCGTCCGGGCCCGTAGCGGAGCGTCCGTTGAGGCCTTGTAAGGCATCCCAAATTTCCGATTCCGTGAAGAGCATGTCAAGTTCTTCGACCTCTGCCCCGGCGTATTGTGGATAGTCGCCGTCGCCTGACGGGCCCAGTGGGAGATACGTCTCCGCCAGCTCCTTTAGGAACTCGCTTTCCGTTTTGCCCTGCTCCTTCTGCTTTTGTAAAATTCTATCGATTGCCAATCTCTGATTGCTTTTGGATTGCCTTTCGTCTAACAGTTGCTTTAGGAGGTTCCATTTACGCCCGGTTCTCATTTGTCCGTCTACCGACGCGCACACCTCGTTCCACTGTTGCTTGGAAAGCTCGATCGAGTGCGCTTCGATTTCCCGGTTTAGTGCCGCTACTTTCTTTCGTAGTCTGCGATTCAGTCATTGCGTTTTCCACCTGGCAGTGATGGAATTCTTTGCCTCTAATAGGTGTGCCAATCTCGCGTCAATCCTTTCCACGTTTATTTCAGTTTGGACAACCCTCGTCGCGGTGTTAACGTCCTCTTTGAGCCTTCTAAAAAGACTGTCTAGATCAGCGTATTCGTTTGTGTCTTCCTTCCTTATTTTGCGGAAGGCGTCCCAGTCGGTGACCTTAAATTCTCTCGGTGGTGCCGCCCTGATGGGGATCGTGACCGCCAGTATGTAGTGGTCGCTGCCGAGGTTTTCGTGCAGGTCGCGCCACTCTGCCCCTCGCACGTTCTTGACGAAGGTCAGGTCGGGCGTCGTGTCCCGCGCCACCGACGTGCCTAGTCGAGTCGGATAGCGGGGGTCCGTCACCAGCTCTAGCGAGCACGTAGTGACTGCCACCAATAGCCGCTCTCCCTTGGGCACTGGCCTTGCGTAACCCCAAGCTCCGTGGGGCGCGTTAAAATCTCCTGCCACTATTAGTGGGGCCCCCCTGGCCATTGAGGCCGCCTTCGTTATTATCGATGTGAACGACTGTCTGTGGTCAGAGGGCGGGCTGTACACGTTCACTACGAATACGCTGTTTTTCAGCCAACTGTTCGGTATGAGTTCGATCACGGTTACCTCCGCTTTCGCATTGCCTAATTTCAAATCTCGTTCCTGGAAAGAGCATTTGTTCGCGACGAGGGTCGCCACTCCGCGCTTACCCTGTTCGAATTTCGACGAGGCGACCCGGTAGCCGGGCAGGGACGCCTCGCTACCCAAAGTTTCTTGTAAGATTATGACGAGCGGTTTGTCCGCCTGTGAGGCAACGAACTGTAACAGCGGAGCCTTGCGCTTCTTGAAGCTAGCGCAATTCCACTGCCACACTACCAGCTCTCTAGTTGAGTTGGTCGCCATGATTGATGCCTTGGATTTGTTTAGCACCCGCAGGCGCCACGTGTCCTTTGATACGCGTCACTCTTACCACGAGCGCTACCATGTTTTCCGCTAGTTGCTGGACCATTAGCTGCAAAGAGCTAATCGACTGCTTAATTCCCAATAGGACGCTACTGGACTCGGCTTCCGCCGGGTTTTCCTCCTCCGTCAGGGAAGGGGCCCTGCGTTTGACCGAGCGAACCGACTGCTCCCCTTGCGGGGTCGGTGTACTTCGCGGCACCTGCTGCTGCTGTTGTTCGACTAGCTGAGGAGTGGAACCGTGTTTCCGAAACGATGCGACGAAATCCGCCCTCATTTGCTGAATCTCCGCCTTGAGGCGCGCGTTTTCTTCCGCTAGCTGAGCTATTCTAGAGTCTTCCTTGTTATGCTTTGGCAATGCTACCTGCGTTACCTTTGATTGTGATTGCGGTTTTGGCTTGGCCCGATCCGCCCAGGTCGGCCCTTCTTGAATGCGCACTTGGGTGCGGGAGCGCCCCCTGGAGCGAGAACGGCCTCTCGATCGACTGCGCTGTTGTAGTGTCGGCATTGTCGAACGTCCTCCTCTGGGGGCGCTTGACACGCTGGAATCACGTGATCTACTCTCCAGCTGTTGCGGATGGCTTTGCAGCTGCGATTTCTTCGCATTTCTGCGTATAAATTTTTGTGTTGTTTAGTAATCATGTACATGTCATGCCTTTTTCACTTTTGTTTACTTTATTAAAAAAATAATAATAATAATAATAAGCTTTATTTCCATCAGAACGATGGAGGGGCCGTGGGTAAAAGCTGCTGAACAGCTTGACTAGAGCCCACGGTCCCCTCTACAAGGCAGTACAGGAGCATACATGAAACATACATGAATCTAAACAAAAGACAAACGCAAAAGAAGAACCTTGTTTACATTCTTCCACACACGGAACGGCCAGTGAAAAATCTCAATGACGCTGTCATTTGCTCCAGTGTATTACGCAGAAGCAAGCGTCACCGGTCCTGTATCGTAAGTAAATGCACCGAAATTATATTCTCAACAGAGAGCAAGTGTAAAAAGCAGAAGTTCTGCCATATATACGAGGGCGAGCCAAATAAAAGTGATCCAATGCGAATATATGACAAACGGAGCACTTTATTTAAAAGTTGTCTCCATGAGCAATCAGACATTTGTTCCAATGACTAACGAGTCGCGTGATTCCCGTCTCGTAAACCTCCTTGGGTTGCTGCTCCAGAAAGTCTGCAACTGACTCTTTCACGTCATCGTCCGACAAGAATCTGGTTGCCTTGACCTGTTCTTTTTTTTTCAGTTGCCCCAAAATGTGGAAGTGGCAAGGCGACAGATCTGAGCTGTATGGCGGATATTGCAGCGTTTCCCACTTGAACTTCGCCAGTTTTATATTAACCACATCAGCGACGTGGGTACGGGCATTGTCGTGGAACAAGTTCACGACATTCGCCAATTTTCCAAGTCGTTTGTTCTTGATTGAGACACGTAGCCGATCCCGCGTTTCACAATATCGGAAAGAATTCGTAGTCTCTCAAGATTTAGCAAATTCTAGCAGTAATGGCCCCTGACGATGGAAAAAAAAGTGAACAGCACCTTTGCGGCGGAAATGACGGCCTTTGCTTTCTTGGGGGTGGTGAATTCGAATGTTTCCACTGTAAGCTTTGCCGTCGTGTTTCAGGCTCCTAGTAGTGGCACCATGGCTCGTTCCCGATCATAATGGCAGACAAGCCGTCACCCTCATTGTGATACCGGATCAGATGAGTCAAGGTAGCGCCGAACTTCTCCGTCTTCTGGCGGTGGTTCAAAATCTTGGGCATCCATTGGGCACACAAGAGCCGATAACCGAGATGTTCATGAATTATGGCGTGAACGGAGCCGTGACTAATGTTCACACGCACGGCCGGTTCATCGATGCTTGTGCTTCGTTCTTTTCTCATCAGCTCATCAACCCTTGCAATTTTGTTGTGGTTGATTGCACGGTGGCTTTGGCCCAGAACGCCGAGTCTTCCAGCTCTACTCATTTTGTGAATTTCTTGGACTCTGCCTTGAACTGCTGTTTCCTCCTTAACTGCGAAGGAGATGGAGTGTCACGCGCGTCCGCCGGACTCGGCAGTGCCCGCGACGGCTGCCTCCAGGAAGCGCAACGGCACCGAGAGCGACACTGACAGCGACGACACGATGCAGTACTATGTCAGCGGTGAAGATTCTTGTGACGACACCTTCGAGCTGGTGCGGAGTCGTAAAGCAAAGCGAAGATTTCTCAGCGCATCATCGAATTCGAGTGAGTCCACCTTGAGATTTACGCGCAATACCGAGGAGCTCACCATCTTGTTCGCGCCAGTTCTCGCCACTGACAACCTGAGACGCCTCAACAGGCAAGCCGTGTCTTCACATCTAGAGGCGCTAGTTCCGAATGAAATCAAAGACATCAGAGTGAACACCCGTAAGAACGTCCTAGCGATTGACGTAGAACAGGCAACTGCGTTGGATTCTTTGCACAATGTCACGGAACTTGACGGGATGAAAGTCCGCCCTCATATTCCTCTGGGCAAACAAGTCAGTACTGGCGTAATTTACGATGTTGACGAGACCATTGTCGACTCCGATCTGTCGATCTTAATCAAGCCGGCTACCGAAAACACCATCATCACAAACGCGTTTCGCCTCGGCACGTCACGGTGTGTTAAGATCATATTTAAGGGCGAATCCCTCCCATCGCATGTAAAAGTGGGCCACTTTCGACACGCAGTTCGCCCGTTTATACCAAAACCGCTGCAGTGTTGGAAATGCATGAAGTTTGGACATGTGAGTAATGTGTGCAAGAACACTACCGTCTGTTCTCGCTGCACTGGGCCCCACACCACTAACATGTGCGAGGCCAATGTGCTGAAGTGCACAAACTGTAGCGGCCCTCACGATGCATCCTCGAAGGAATGCCCTTTGATACGAAAGGAAATGGCAATATTGAAAAAAATGGTTAGAGACCACTCGTCTCACCGAGAAGCAGCAGCATCTATTAAGCGACGACAATCACGTCGCCGACGTCGATCAAGAACCTCCAAAGCCTCTGCAGAACGCCAGCCGTGTACATTACCACCCGCTCTTCCGCCCCGGCCAAACGCAGTCAGCTCAAAGGACACAGGTGCATCGAACAGCACGGCTGCTGACGCTTGGCCTGCACTCCCGCGGCTGCATGCCCCTACTGAGCGAAATCAGAGCTCTACAGTAAGGGATACCTCATCGGTTCCTGATAAATTGTCAGACCAGGATCAACAAGTTGTTGTCATGATAAGCTCTCGGATGAGTGCTATTCGTGTTCTTCTTGACAAGCTACAGACACCAACAGCTCGAAGTGCGTTGCAAGTGCTGGATGCCATCAATCCGGTTCTTGAGAGCCTTCAGAAGTCCAGTGCTTGAGGGCTTCTACAGCAGAACCATGGCTCATCGACAACAACAGCGATCGTTCCGGGATGATGTCAGGAGTGCCTCCATATTCCAATGGAATGCGAGAGGCCTAAGGTCACGTATTTCGGAGTTGCGGCAGTTCGTGTTTGACAACCACTTTCCTATACTGGTTATCTGTGAACGGAACTTATCAGCCTCCGTAAGACTATCAGGATATGAACCTTTTGTTTCAACCACGTGTGTCCGTAGTAGTAAGGTTTTGGTTTACATCCGCAAAGACCTTACGTATTTTCCCAACCCGTAGCGCCACACGACGGTAACCAATACGTCTGTGTTACTGTAAAAAAGAAGAGGCTGTCTTTTACTCTTATTGGCGTCTACCTATCCCCAACCAGTCAGTTTGATAGCAAAAGACTAGAAGATATTATGACTGCTACTCCCGGTCCTTGGATAATAACAGGGGATTTCAACGCTCCCCACCATATATGGGGAAGCTCCAGGATAAATTCGAGGGGCAGGTCACTAATATCATTTGCATCAGGCCACAACCTATGTCTTCTAAACGACGGAAGCCCGACATTTCTGCGAGGAACACCGTACAGCAGCTGCGTTGACTTGACTTTTGTGTCACGTTGCCTGACTTCGAGCGTGCAGTGGTTAACCGATATTGAAACCCATGGAAGTGATCACATTCCGACCTATGTGAGAATCGATGGACTAGACGCCGCATTACCGGTTGTATCTCGCCAAATCGACTGGTGAGTCTTTCAAGCTCGTGTAGAAGACACATGCAAGAAACGTATCGCACGCAAATTAGAAGAAATAATTGCTGACGCAATGCAAGATTGCACGCGTTGCTTCACACATTCATCAAAGCGTACAGAGAATGACATTGAGTTGGAAAGGCTTCATGCACTTCGTCGCCGAGCTGAAAGGAGGTACAGGCGCACGAAGTCAATTCTTGACCTCAGAGAAGCTCGGCGCATGCAAAAGAAGATAAAGCGGCGAATGGATAAGCTAGCGGATCAAAGATGGAAATGCTTTTGCGAGTCACTGGGCCCCCGCAAGCCATTATCCCGTGTGTGGCGTACCCTACGGGGCCTTAGCTCAAGCCCCCAGCAACGACGCCCTTTCACCGCCCTTGCTCTCTATGAAAACCGCCGTGAGGTAGAAGTTGCGGAAGAATTTTGTGCGAAAGTCGCCGGTGGCACAGTTTTAGTCTTTGACATGACTTCAGGTGACATCCCCGGTCCACGAGATACAAGTATGGACGCTCCATTCTCTATGGAAGAGTTAGAAGCTGCTATGGCGCTCTGTAGGTGTTCATCTTCACCAGGGCCCGATGGGATAACATATAGTGCTTTGCGCCACCTAGGTCAAGAAGCACGAAGAGAACTTCTCAGCCTTTTTAACAGCTAATGGCGAGATGGTGTCGTCCCACAGGAATGGAAACGAAGCCGCCTGGTACCGCTACTAAAAACAGGAATGTCACCGCTCGAACTGGCATCGTATCGGCCGATAGCACTTGCCAGCTGCGTCGGGAAACTCATGGAACGTATGATCCTCATGCGTCTCGAATGGTACCTTGAACACAACAAAATTTACCCTGACTCAATGGCGGGATTTCGACGAGGCTGTCATCGATCTGGTATCATCTGTAGAACAACAAAAATCTCGGAAGCGATTATCAGTCGCACTCGTTCTTGACGTGAAAGGCGCTTACGACAATCTTTCCCATCAAACCATTCTAGACGTACTTCTGACAGTTGAACTAGGAGGGCGAGTATATCGATGGATCAGAAACTACTTGACACAAAGGTCCTTGTTCGTGCGTACGGAAGATGGTCCGACTACCGACCACTACACATGCCGAGGCGTTCCCCAAGGTGGTGTTCTAAGCCCTGTTCTTTTCAACCTCGCGCTTCTTGGGCTGGCTGAATTCCTACCGGAAACAGTGAGTGTTTCAATATACGCCGACGACATCTGCATCTGGACATCAGCGGTCACTCGCCTGCAGGTTCGCGCAAGGCTACAGCAAGCAGCAACACAGGCATCTGTCTATCTTCGGACACAAGGCCTTACCATCTCAACAGAAAAATGTGCGTTAGTCGCTTTTACGCGAAAAGCGATGTCTGGTTATCAGTATACATCAATGGCCAGCCTATCTGCTACAAGAAAAAATCATCGGTTTTTGGGTGTCATTGTTGACCGGGACCTCTCTTGTAGCCCTCAGGTTGCCCACTTGAACAAGAGGCTCACATTTATTGTTCACATCTTCAAGTTCATCGCCGGCAAAACATGGGGATCGTCAGTGGGCTCCATGCTACAGTTATATCGAGCACGTTTTATCGCATTTCTACGCTATAGTTCTCCTGTGCTTGCTAAAACAAGGAAGTCAAATCTTCGACAACTTCAGAGCGTGCAAGCACAAGCACTACGTGTTTGCCTAAGCCTTCCGCGGAGCGCCTCAACAGCAGGAACCATTATAATGGCTCAAGACCATCCGATCACGACTTACATCAGCACCGACTCGCTTAGGCCCCATGTTCGTCATATTTCACGGATTCAATCAAGCTTTCTTTTTCAATCACTACAGAGAACAGAACGACAGCCACAACGTCCCAAAATACGACAGACTGAAAATTTCTTGTTGTGTTTTTCAAGTGGGTGAGACGTCTATACGGCGTATACGCAGATTGCTGTCCTCTCTATTAAAAGCAACATTGCTGAAACACGTCGTACAAGACGCTGTACGACACGCATAACATCGAAATACAACGCCGTCACCATCCATGAGATCAGCGAAAGCACGGTCGCTTTCGGTGGCGGCCTACAGATGGCAGCACAGGTAGCGCCGGTAAAGTTACAGGTGATATTATTTTGCCGTCTTCAGTTGTCGCTACATGTGAGTGCGCGCTGCATTCACGCCGTCCGATGCAGTTGTTTAATCGTGTGTACGCTGTGCCGAGAGAAATTGTGGTGCATTTTGTATGCATTGAGAATCACAAAACCCCTGGGACCGCGTAATGTAGCCCGCAGTATCCTTCGTGTGGTGCGCCGATGTCGAAGATATGACCCTTCGCGCTTTCTTTGTTTCGGGCTCACGAAAAGGATCTCCTCCTCTGGCACTCTCGCATAGTATCACACTGTACGGAAGAATTTGGTGAAAATTGTGCTCTTACGTCCTGTAGTTGATCCGCAATTCAACAGTGTGTGCGCCGGAAGGACCGTTGGTGCAGTCGATGCCGCGGCACCTGTGACGCTAAAAGGAGCGTTTTCCGAGTACGCCTAGAAAGGTAAGTCCGGCGCTTGCGCGCTTCTTCCTGTCTATGATTCGTGAAGTGTGCGTTCTTGTACGTATCGCAAGATCCGTACAACAACCGAATCCGGATTTGTAAAGCAGCAAGAATTATAAATGTGCTTTTCACATGGTTGTTCTTCATGTCGCAGTGCACATGTAGCAAAAAGTTTCATGGAAATTGCCCTAAAACGTATTCATGTTACCAACAGCTCTATCTGTGGTTTATTTACTTTCACCCATGAAGCACGCTAGCGCGGATGGTTCTTTGATCTAAATGGGCACAAAAATTCAAGCAAAGAAAGTTACTGTTTGTGTACATAATTTTTCATTGAGAAATGGTATAGGCATTTCTAGAAGTACACGTCGATGTGTTGTCTTCACAGCTAACAGCTGCGCGAGATAGCACCCGATTTCTTCGTCGACGCATGGCCAGATTTTTAGCTTGTATGGAAATTCTTCTGTTTATAGAGTGTCGTCAGATGACGTGTATTAGTGTCCTGTGAGTTTTCGTGTGCTTGTAAAGGGTTCTGATCTGGCAGAGAAGCCGAATTTACATAAGCAATGTTTCTTTTTAATCGAAAAATCTTTCTCTTTTCTGTATTGTCTCTCGAGAAAAAGAGGTGGTCTGTTGTAATTTTGAGGGCATCGTCCTTTGGGAGCAGTGCTTTGTTGCGCCGCATAAACAAATTAGGTTTTGGAACGCTTTTCATGTCCTAAAGAATTTTTTGATAGTAGAATTCACATTTCACGTTATACAGCTGTACGTTTGTGTGAACCTTTTCATAGTAGATTCACGTTTGCTACAGTTCGATTTACGTGTTATTTAACCGCCTGTGATGTTACAATCAGATATTTGCACAACCAGTTGCAGCTTCATGTAACTGGTTGTATGAAATTTTTTTCAAAATATTACGTGATCTTTTTATATCACAAGTTTGCAATTTCAGCAGGGATTACATTAAATTAAGCATTTATTATGTTTAGGCATGGCAAGATTTTGTGAACCAGAGGCACCTCCACATATGCTCCTGCGGCACTTCTGCAGCCTCAACAGCACGGCAAAGTACCTGATGTGCATGCTGTGACAAGGTGTGTGCAAAGCAGTTGCTGCCACACACGAGGTGCAGATTTTGTTGGTATCACCCATGTTTAGAAACTCTCCTGAATTTTTCGTGGGTTTACAAATGTGGGCTCATTTTACAATTTTTTGAATGTCACTTTAGAAAGACAATGAGGTTGTGTTGGTTAAGATGTTTTAAAGCTGTTGAGAGATTGAGGGCATGACATTATTAAAATGCATGTAAAAATTAATTGTAATGGTACTTGTACTGCTTTATTATTAGCGATGCAATATCTCTAACGAGAACATCAGAGGGGCACTTGCTTTTGGGAAGTTTGGTCAGATAAATTCCTGAAGCAGCGTAAAGCTCTGTAATCTAAAAAAACAATGTTGTCAGTTACTGGTTTCAAGTTCGCTGCTGCTTTTTGTGCTGCACGACAACAAGTTAAATAATGGCTGATAATGTGTGTGTGACGTAATAGTTCTGCGCAAACACACGAGGTGGAGAGAAGTAATTAATAAAGGGAAAATCAGACATCCACCCGCTCGTAGCATTTGCTACAAAGGAAACCCGCATGTGTTCCTCAAAAGGAAAGCCGCACAGTAGTAAAACATTCCTAATTGTCTTTTTTATAATCTAGCTGCCAGATACATAGTCCCATTATGAGAATATGTTATTTTTTCTTCTTTGGTCTGACTTGTTTTGTTGAATGTTCTCCTTGTTCAGAATTTGTTTTCTTGCCACCTCATGCAATACTCCAACTGGAGCCTATGAGCTATGTGTATAATAAATAAGTAAATTCCTAAAGCATGCAACAAACCATGCAGCAAAGCATTTAAATGTTGCCAGTTTATAATGCTTCTCCAGTGCAGCGCATCATGGGAGCTTGAGGCTGATCTCTTCAGATGTAAAAAAAATTGCAGGTTATGAAAATGTGGTCCTACAAACTGCTGGTTACGCATGTCAGTCAGCCTGTTGCAGTGGTCACAAGTGAGAATGTAACCAAAATCTGGGCGTGCTCGGCCATTTTGCATATGGCACAGGATAAAACTTCACCTCTGCTATTGTTTCTCTTATAATAATGGCCTCCGAGTATACATGCCGAGTTATGCTTCTGGGGACACTTATTAGTTAACCTTATCAGGTAATACCATTAGCCTTATGGGTGCTATAATGTTGCAGTGCCTGCAGGATGGCCAGCATTACAATACACATTAAAATTATTGTACAAGTCATGCAATGGTATTGGGATTGGCCCACCAAGTGACAACCTTTAATTACACTATACCTGGGATTAGCCCAGCTCACTCAGTCAGGGAGACATCCATGCATTAGGGGAGGGGTATGGCAAATAGAGGGCGTTCGATTAATCTTTCTCACATAGATAGCTCATACATATAATCTTTCTTAAGTTGGATGCTTTGTTGCTCAAAGTGAAGTTACTTATGGGCATAATGTCAGCATTTCGATCCTATTTACGCCTAAACAAAGTTGCTTTGTTCAGTGTCACTTTTTATATTGTTTCCATTGTGATTCTAAGCTCACTTGTTTTATAGCTGCTATAGGTATGGCTGGACCTGGAGAAGAAGCGTAAGCAGACCATGCTATGTTGCTGATCTGCGCTGATCTCCACATCCAAGTTGGTCCCGCGACAGCTGGGCACCATTGTGCCTTGCTTCATTGACAAGGTGATATAATATGGTGAGCTTGTACTTCAATATCGGTATTGAAAATTATGTTAAGGAAAAAAGACAAGGATTGGTCTTTATGATAGATACACTCAGGTTCTTTCTTTAAGGTGTTCTTTTGACACTGTTCTGCATGGACATATTTTTAGAGAATTATAACAGTCCTTTATTGCAAAGTGCCATGGCGCTAGTTTATGCGTTAAACTAGCACTCTTTCACCAAAAAAAGCCTTATTTAGCACACAATTCACAAGGAAAGACAGGAGGCAACACGACAGAGTGCTACTAACAGTTCAATATTATTGCTCGCACAGTGATATTGTGCAAAAGGTGAAAGGGGGAGAATAGATCTGAATACATGCTGTTCGCACAGAAACGAAAAGGACACATCACATGGTGAGCGTGACACTTGTTTTACAATGATAAGAAGCAGTCTCACTGTCTAGTAATTCTCTGCATGGGGAGCTAGTGCTAGGTTCCTCGTCATACATATAAGAAAAGCCTCAGATATCTCTCCAGCGCTTTTGTCTATATATTTTGTCACGATCAAGCAGCTTTCAAACATAGGTGCTTGTGCGCCGAGAGCAGTGCACTACCACTGCTAACTGACCCACGCATCAAGTTTGCTCGGTCACGCTGCCAGTCATTTATACATTGGCCGGTTTATCCGATGTAGCCTCTACTGCATAAAATGGTATGTGATAGACACTGCACCTGTGTACTGTACGTGCTTTGTTACATGATTTTTTAGAGATAGTGATGCAGGCCTTTTCATTATTTACATGCCTACACAACAAGCTAAGCATTATCTGTGCTTAGAAAGAATTGTAGGAAAATCCAGCATGAGGCAACTGTTCTCGGCACGAAACAAACTTGATTCGTTGGTTTTCGTTCATTGGTGCCATCACACTAAGGCAGACAAGCTTGTAGGCTGTGCTTCTGCAATTTGTACAGCACACTGACAGCACTGGTGTGGGCCTCATCTGTGGGCTGACTGATGGCACCTTCTACGGCGCAGACCACTTGTGTTGGGCGAGGCACCAATCTTGACGTTTGTTCCCTTGTGCAAAACAGCAGTCCTAGGTTTTGAGCATCTGTAGGAAGACAAGGTAAACAAAACTTTCATGGCTTGAGTGGGCTCATTACTCTTGGGGCATCTAGCTTTTTTTCTTGCAACTGTGCAGAGGTGCTTCCCTAGAGTCGGCGTGAGAATGGCATAGAGTTGTGCATTCGGGAACTCCTGAACAATGATCTGCTGTAGTTAGGGCTTTGCGAAAATGCACTGTCTACCACTTGGTAGAAGGTGCATTATTCAGCCACTGATTTCCTGTTGGCATGCTTGCACTCGTGCTGTCAGTAATTTCTTGGCTTGCCGCATTATCTTGAGGCCCCACGCTAGTGAAATGAATTGACCCATCTTGCTTCGTCAAACATCGTCACGCCAACATCACTTGCACAAACAAAAAACCTGGCCTACTCGCAGCGTCGTGCACGAAGAAACAAACAAATCAGCTGCTGGATTGTCTTGACATGGCATACTAAGCTGAGACCGGAACTGCTGTAGCTACAAACCAGGCAGAAACGATGATGATGAGCAGGGATTTGCAGTAGCGCCACTTCGTGGGGCAGCAAGGAGGCTCCGTTCAAAACAAAAATGGCGTTCAGCAAGTAGAACCATGCAACGGTCAGAGTCGGTGCATGGTGCTCTCGATCAAGTTGGCTCAAAGAGTGTCCGAAAAATCAGACGAGAGGTTGCAAGGCGTCCGAACTTTCGTAAGTTGTTATACATTATGGTCCATGGGGAGAATGGCGGTGCCGTGAAGCAGACCGAGTAATCATGTCCGAATTTTTGGAGTCCGGAAAATCAGTCGGCGACTGTACCTATACCTATGTGTCTATGTATACCTAGGTGCAACAGTGTTTGCTATGATCTGTGCAAGAATTGCTGTTGCCCGTAGATGCCCAACATGTCGGGTGTCAAATTGTAAGATACCTTGCAAAAGTGATCTACGGAAAAATACCGCTTCTGCTATATTTCGCTTTTGCAAGAAATTTTGCGGCTTCTGGCACCTGCCTTAAAAGGCTTTATATGGTCTTCGCATGGCCAGGGCCTTCTACTTTTGTGAGTTTGCTTATCTCGAAATTTACCCCGGTTTTTATAACTTTAAGTTGGCGGGATCCCTAGTCTCCTTTAACGTGTACCCAATAGACCTTACATAGGGGTTTTGGCATTTCCCTAGCTGCCATCTAAATGCTGCCATTGTGGCCGGGATTCAATCCCATGCCCTCTGCCTGAGCAGCTCAATGTCAAAGCCAGTACACTACGGTATTTTGCTGGCAGAAGGGTTTAGTTTCTGAATAATTTAAAATCTCAACCTGTCGGTGTTGTTTTTAAAGGTATTTCATGTTTGTATTCTGTTGCTTCAATACTAGTAATTATTGTTAATCAAACTATGTGTCCACCTTTTTCCCATAACTCTTGCTTCAATCGCCTGCTAATTATGACAGCTTATTCTCCCACAGTAATCCATGTTCCCTTGAAACATAGGCATTGCATGAAACCACATATTTTTCAATAAGATTTATTCATTGTCTCCTATGACCGGAATGCTGAACCTTTGTCATCTGTGGGAACATAGGCAAATTTGCCTATGTGCCAACCTGTTGCATGAGTCAAGATAAATTATTGGCTTTACTTTTTCAGGTGCCCTGCTCGCTCTCACCCAAGCAACCCACTCCAGCGGTCTTCTCTCGGCAGACTGGATGCATCGAAATACCGTTAGAAGGTCCAATAAACAGTGCTTGGGACATTTATGACATGCTTTTACTTAAGCCGGAGGACTTCAGGCTTAATGAAAGCTCAAGTGGGTGTACAGAATTACCTACGTAAAGTATATTTGTCTTTTTCACTTACAAGTACATGCCAATGCTTTGCCTGACATTTTTCACCCCAAAATTACGCTTTACTGTGGATTTGTGAACAAGCCATTACAGCAAAAAGCACTGCATTAAGACGAGTACAAGTAATCGAACATATACTAAACTTGCAAGAATTACATTTGCATACTTGTAAATATGAAAATGAGGTACAGTCTTCTTCAGGGTGCATTTTCTTGTAGGTCCTACATAGAGAATGTACTCGTGGGTCATACAAAACTTGTTCATGATGTATCACATCAGTGTTGGTAGTGCTAAGCAATTGATGCCGAAAATTGTGTTCATCTTCGTATCAAGCAATGTACCAGGCAAACCTACATGTGAAAGTGGCATTCTTGTTGCAAACATAATGCAGATCTACTTCTCTTCAATGCTATCGCAAATACACAAGTGTACAAAATAGGTTTAAAGAGTAAATTAAATTAAGCAACATCAATTCATTCTGAAAGGACCTGGTGTGAATGTAGCAAAATATAGGTCTGAACAGGGGCAAACAGGTCTGGGTTAGATAGGACAGGAGATTAAACGGGTCAGGATTAAACAGGATTTAAACGGGTCAGCATTAAACAGGATTTAAACGGGTCAGGTTTAAACAGGATTTAAACAGGTCAGGACTGAACAGGATCAAACGGGGTCCCGTTCCATAACCCTATTTGATGAAACCCGTTTGAAAACAAATAGGATTTTCTAGTAGGGGATGAACTAAAAGTCTAGTCTTCGTTGCAAACAAGTCACTGTGACGGTAGAAAAGTCCTAATGCACAAGCTGCCTTGTTAGCTGCATAATCGGTATGAGTGTCCCATGACATAGGTTCGCCAAAACACTTTGATAGCCCTTCCGCTTAGTAGGGGTAGACTACGTTGCACAAAGTGCTTCCTTTTTGCCCGAAATACAAGTGCACGCGTTTAGGAAGCGTCAATTACTAACCCGTTACTAGTTTTCCATTCGATAAGCTTAAGCAGAACCTGGTGTCCAAGCTGGAATAAGCTCTCACAGTCATCATCGGCTATAAATATGGCTATAAATATATATAGGTACGTGGTGTCGCGACACACCAAACGCCTGCTTACGCAGACGCCCCTGCGGGGGTTTTTTTTTCAAGCGAAGCTCGTATTGGCTCACAAGTGGCGTTTCCCTGGTCACGCGGGAAAGGGCGGTTTGATGAGTTGACTGCTGCGCCTGAGCGTGAGTCATTAGCAGGGATTCCAGCTGCGTAGGGACCGCTCACGCCGCACGCGCTACCAGTAAGAGCCATTTCGCTTCCGCCGGTGAGGGAAACGCACGAAACGGTATCGCACGCGCTGCCCCGGCTTCGTTTCCCAACAGTCAGTCTCAGAAAACGGATGTGACGGCCATGCGTTGAGCGTTCCCCCGAAGAACGGGAAGCATTAGACAAGCGGTGTAGAGAACTCGCCCATGAAACAGCTCGCCGTTGGCGCACCCATCTAGCCGTCACAGCTGCCCGAGCCCAGGCAATTGGACAGCGACGAGAAGATGCCCGACCTGAGGAAGCGGGAGGCCAAAGCAATCCGGCACCGTTACCTGTGGGTTACTTAACCGTCACGAAGGTGAGGTGTGCACGCAGGACAAGCTTCACTTACGCCCCTTTTCCTGTAGGCGATGGGTTGGTCATTTTTTCTAGATACGATGTGCTACATAGTGGCGAAAATCCCTCGAAGGTCTTCCGCGAGAAGTGTGGCGCGCGAGTGCCTGCGAGCGCTCAGAATTGTTCGTGCGCTAAGCCGCGTTACCACTGGCACATAATCTTGAACAAAAATCGCGAGAGGTTCATTGAACAGCAATGCATATCCAGTGCATTCATGGCGCAGTTCTCTAAAGCATTGGCGTGAAACGCGTTCATTGAAACGCGGCACATACCGAGTGCACTTGTGGTGCAGCCTGCTAATGCGTCGGGTTCCTGTCCTTAACTAATCCTTGTGACTTGACTTATTAGTGAAAATTACACTCAGCACAGGAGACATTTAAGGAACTTTTTCGCCATTGTAGATAGGTATATTCTCAGTGGCATATACCTAGCTACGCAAGCTGGCGTCAAAGACGTTCATTGATTAGTGGCATACACCTACTGGTACATACCCAGTGATCCCAGTTCGCACCAAATAATTTCATGGGGACCAGTATCGACGGAGGGGAACATACCTGGTACTCCAAATCGACGTCAAAGACTTTCTTCGGGTAGCGGTACCTACCCAGTCCCTCGCCTTCAGCGAGGTTCCTTGAAGAGCTGTAGGTATGTACACATTACCACGTACTCAGTGCACCGGGCTTGTTCTAATGGATATTTTTGAACCCTGTTACTAAGCACAGCAGCCCAATGCGTTACCCATTCGGCCACTGACTACCCAGTGAGTCAGGTAGAGTGGAAAGCTGTACATACAAGCGCTCATGGATGCAAACATATACAGACAGACAGACAGACAGACAGACAGACAGACAGACAGACAGACAGACAGACAGACAGACACCGGAAAGTATGCGGAGTACCCTAAGAATGCTAACGTTTTAAAAGAGGTTGTTGATTTATTCGAGCGTAGAGCCGGCTTCGTCTTGTAATAACTGCTAGTCCGACGAAGGGGATGGATACTACAGCTCCCGCCGTTGTCTTTACGCGTTGCATGCCAGAGAAGCAAAAGTGCATGACCTAGGCGGGATTTTTTATGGGGTTTTACGTGACAAAACCACTTTCTGATTATGAGGCACGCAGTAGTGGAGGACTCCGGAAATTTCGACCACCTCGGGTTCATTAACGTGCACCTAAATCTAAGTACACGGGTGTTTTCGCATTTCGCCTCCATCGAAATGCGGCCCCCGTGGCCGGGATTGACCTAGGCGGGATGACAACGTCCTCCTGGCTCAGGTTTAATGAATTGTAGGGTGGTTAAAGGCAATGAACTAGATCATGGCTATAGTAAAATATAACCCAACGGTCTGGAACGTTGATGACAGCACCACATTCTCTCAAAAAGCCGATTGCGATAATCAAGCCTTAACAGCACGCAGCCGTGATCCCGAAAGTGGCGACGAATGATCAAACTCCTATGCTGACTCTCGTTGTACATCATCCGGCACGTATTAGTAACTGGCCAACATCAGTCCTTATATAGGACCCTGTGCACTGTGTCTTTACTTTCTTGAGGCGAATGGCGAGGTCTTGACTTAGTATGGAGAAGTCGTAACCAGTGCCAACAAAGATGTATCTTGTTGCCCGTGAACAAAATGATAAAGAGCGCGCCACAGTTTCGTCGGCTGCGGCTTGTCGGAAGCATAGCGCTCTGCGGTGGGAGTATAGGTGCTTTTAGTGTGAAAGCGCTATATCGCTCACGAGTCGGAAAATTCGGCGCTATCGGTGTGACCACACGCTGGTCCTAAACGATTACGAACCCTGCACCTTTAGTGGGAGCCGAACCTACAACCTTTGGCGCCAAGGCTACGAACCCTCGACCTTTGGTGGTAGTCTAACTCACCATGTTTGGTGTTAATAAAAGTAAAGTTAATTAAGACAAAGTGAACTGAGATAGACTTAAGGCACTCGAACCCACGGCGTTTGGTGGGAGTCGAACCGACGACGTTTGGTGCTAAGGCGCAATTAATTAAAGTACGAATAATTAGGGTAGGGTTAATTAAGACAGTTTAACCCACGACTTTGGTCGGAGTCGAATCCACAACCTTGTGTTCTATGAACATTGGGACAAACACCGTTGCTCACGTGACGTCACCGCGCTTCTTTTGATGTGGTCGCTCGAGTCACGTGAAACAGCCAGTGGTGCCACCAAACTTCTGCTGACTTGGTCGCAGTGCTTGTACAGTCACCCACATAGGGATAATTAGGTGCCGCTTGAATTTTTAACACGAAAGTGTTTAATGCCGGCGTCCGTGATGAACTTCTTGTAACGGATGTGACGTCGTGCGAGCGCGTAAAATATCCTCCATCTTGAAAGAGATGTCGCCGCTAACAAGGAGCGGTGAAGCGAATTACTGCATTATGAACGTAACAAGCGCCAACGGTGAATGCTTCGGTTATAGTCTCAGCGCCGGGAAGCTTGATGTCGGTGGTGCAGGCCTTATGCTGAGGAGACGACGCAGTTTCCGCACATGCTTTGTCTTTCGCATCGCATTAGCATGTGACGCCGTATCGCTACGCAGGGCAGCTTCAAAATGCGTCAGCAGCGCTTAAATACCGACTACTGCTTCGCTTGCGATGGCGCCAACTAACAAAACTGCTGCGCTAAGCGGCGCAGAAAGACAACGACGTCGACGGGCGAATCTCCCTTTGGTCCGGTGAGAGACACGCCGACGTGGAGCCGATTAGGTTCGCCCGTTCGCAGCGCACGCTGCGAACCCTTTTTAGTGATAACGGTAACTTTCCAGTCAGGAGCTTATGATGTCTGCCATATGCGATCCAACCCATTTTTATTCTTCTGTGAATTTCCTTCTCATGATCAGGGTTCCCTGTGATTAGTTGACCTAGGTAAACATACTCCTTCACACACTCTAGAAGCTGACTTGCGATCCGGAGCTCTTGTTCCCTTGTCCGGTTGTTCATCATTATCTTTGTCTTCTGCATATTAATCTTCAACCCCATTCTTACACTCTCCCAGTTAAGGTCCTCAGTCATTTTTTGTAACTCGTCTGCAGTGCTGCTGAGGTATTCGCTGTCGATCGTTAGTTCTAACTCGTCATACATTAATAAATTGAATACTACTTCTAAGCACGCAGTGAATAGCATTGGAGAGACTTTGTCTGTTTGTCTGACCCCTTTGTTTATAAGTTCCTTACTACTGTTCTTCTGTAGAATTACGGTGGCTGTGGAATCTGCAGATATTTTCCAAGGTATTTACGTTAGCGCTCTGCACTCAATGATTACGCAATGCCTCAGTGACTGCTGGTATGTCACCTGAATCAAATGCTTTTTCGTAATCTATGAAATACATATAGAGAGACTTTCTACTCTGCGGATTCCTCGCTAATCTGATTAATGACATGGATGTGATCCATTGTAGAGTACCCCTTCCTGAATCCAGCCTCTTCCCTTGGTTGACTAAAGTCCAGTCTGACCCTTATTCTATTAGAAACGGTTTTGGTAAATATTTGATATAATACTGGGACTAAGCTAATGGGCCTATAATTTTTAAGTTCTTTGACGTCTCCCTTTTTGTGGATTAGTATAATGTTTGCATTCTTCGAGTTTTCTTGGCCCCTTGGAGTCGGTACCTAGGTAGCACAAAAGAGATACATAACGTTTTTATTTCGTTTATCCGAGACGAAACAAGTGGTTTAAAGACATCAGTTCTGTAGTAAGAAAAAGAAATTGGCTTGCCATTTCAGCCTTGCGAAAGTGGATGTCCAGTGAAGCTGCTTCATACCACCACTGCAACTGCTGTAGGGCTATGCACTTGTTTACTGCTTTAGAGTGATGGTAATTTTGACAGCATGCCGCCGCCCGTAACGGTACCGCAGGAACACTGAAATGAGGTGCTAGTCTGGTTATTCCATATACGCAAGGCTAGGGACGTCATTTCCCACGTAGCAAGCTGCCATCGCCGCGGTAGCTTGCGCAGCAGTCATCGCTATCGAGAAACGTATGCGGGGAGCACTACGTCCTTCGCATTGTTACGAGGCGCACCTTATCGATTATGCCGCTCGGATGCCTGTTTTGTGCTTGTTCTTTATTGAAAGGTACTCTGTTCTATATGTTGCATCCGTGCTTCCAAAGAATGTATGTATTGTGCGCCTCACATTGCTGAAGCCTCTGCCTTACGGGGGTACAAGCCATGGCCCCAGGTCTGGCGCTGCCGTCGCGATCGGCCCACATTTTCGGTAACGGAAACGGACACAAAAAATGCTGGCCAAGTTGGGGCTAGCAGCTTCGAAGTAAAAAACACTCTGAATGATAAAAACATTTCACACATATAACCCCGAGACAATGCTTCACCAGTTCACCCTCACTTTCACATCCAAAAATATTTGGCACAGAGTCCAGGCAGTGTTCCATTGATGAACAGCTTGGGAGCACACCACTTTGTAATCGACAGTTCTGCTGCATTTTGCAGGCCTTTCATTTCGAACGCCGTCAGTGCCACATCATTGTGGTTAGATGATCGGCGCGTCTGACCATGCGCGATGACACCAAGCTATGCGCCAAGTGTGCCGATACCACACCGTTGAGTCTCATGAATATTAAAGCGAATAGCTTACTGTCTCTGGCTGTCTTTATGCTTGTTCAGAGGTGAGTGGTCGGTCGTAAATACGCTTAATGTGGAAGGTATACGTTCGTTCGTTCTTTTTGCGCCCTGGCCAACAATATTTCGCCCGCTCTCTCTCGTTCTTTCATTCGCTCGCTCGTTCGGACTATTCGCTCGTACTGTCTTTGACGGTGGTTTCTGCATTGTTTTTGTAGACATTGTGCTCACAGTAGAATTCACCGCAACAATTTCTGCAGAGCACCGTTCCAATAGTAACGGATGTACCGATGCATTCCTTGGGTGCCATCGTAAGTGAAGTTCACTCTTCATTTAACTCGATCCCTTTATTCATGCGTAATATAGGAAAAAGTCTCGTAAATACACCACATGAGAATGCTTACAAAATAGAACAGGGGAAGGATTAACATGTCAACGGTAAAATACCTCTCATTGTGTATGATACTGTGAAAAAGAACGCGTAAAAATTTAACAAAACAATTAGGTCAGGCACTGCGTTCAGTGTGCGTCAGCACTTTGAATTTTGCTGCGTATCCTTCAGTGCCTATGTGCGAGGGCAAGTTGTTCCATTCTATCGTAGTGCGCGGTATGAATTCATTAGCAAAACGATGAGAGTGACATATCGATTGCTTGACATTTGCCCTAGTGGTCATTAAAAATTACTGCAGGGCGCTAAAAGCAATCGCCAGAAAGAATTCAAGTTTGTGAAAAAACCAAAGCTATTGAAGTGGAGGATGCGTTGTCAGAATCAGCACTAACACCCACATGGTCCACTTATTTGCAGCGCTCCTCCGAAGCCGATGTGTAGCCGTCGTCGCGTCACAAAAAGCGGCTTCAATGCTACTGCACTCGCGCACCATTTCTTCAACTTCGTTCGCAATCGTTCGTCTCTTCTGACGTGACGTCAACACCACTAAATGCTTCTTTTTTCTAGCCGAACTCATGCTAATGCAGGGCGAATACACCAGCACTTGACACGAGTGTCGCTTGATAAATGGAGAATTCTCCCTCCAAAAACGGTGCCGTCGAAAACCTAGCAAGCTAACTGAACAGATACGGCCAGACTTACGAAAACGTTTTCGAAACGTATTCACCCCTCGTTTTTAAGCTATTCTGCTTGCGACGTTCTTAATGCGTTGAGTTTGGTAAAAATTCTGTAAGAGGTGTTGAATACATTAATACGACGTTTTGAAGATATTGTGTGGTACCTGGGTAGACGCTTTCTATAGAGAGCGGCCAGTTTTTCTAGCCGTCTCCTCTATCTTTGATTAAATCGATTACTCCATCTTCTCCTGCCGCTTTCCCCCTTTCATGTCTTGCAAGGCTCTTCTGACCTCACCTCTAGTTATTCGAGGAGTTTCTCTATCCTGTTAATTATTGTTTTGAATGGAGTACCACCGAGTCGTCTGGGTACTGTACAGGTCTGTATATAATTGTTCCGCTGCTTTTATTATACCTTTGAGATTGCTGTTGATGATGTTACGATAAGGAAGAAGCGTGCGTCTATTTACAGATGGCTTTTAATGGCTGGGCCTACAAGCGTAGAGCAGCGATAAAGAAACTACCCTCTTCCTCGTCGTCTCTCAGACCATCATCATAGTCCTCTTCTTCACACATTACCGACTGTGACATCACCCCCATCGGAAAAAGCACCTTATTGGTGCGGCTCCTCTGTCCGAGAAAGGTAAGGTTTGAGACGGCTGACGCGGATGATCTCAGAGAGAGGTGAAGGCACCGTGGCATCTAGCGGAGACACTTCATATGTGACAGGGGTCACCTGGCGAAGGATGCGGTAAGGGCCATAGTATCGCGTGAGGAATTTCTCCGGAAGACCAACACGCCGAGTTGGATACCAGACTAGTACAAGAGCACCTGGTTCGAAAGGCACGTCGTGATGGCGCTGGTGGTAACGGCACTTCTGGCATGTCTGTGAAACAGAAAGGCGAATGCGGGCAATCTGGCGTGCTTGGGTCGCTGTGGTTATGACATCACGAGTGTACTCTGTCGGCGAGTCGAGCGTGGTCGAGAGGAGTGTCTCGAAATGCAAAGTTGGCTCACGGCCGAAGAGGAGATAGAAGATAGAATAGCCTGCGGTGTCGTGGCGCGAGGAGTTGTAGGCGAACGTGACAAATGGTAGAGCAATGTCCCAGTCGCGATGATCCGAGGAAACATACATTGCTAGCATGTCAGTTAATGTGCGGTTCAGGCGTTCGGTAAGACCGTTAGTTTGAGGATGGTAAGCGGTAGTAAGTTTGTGTTTAGTAGCACATGATCGAAGTAGGTCGTCTATGACTTTGGAAAGAAAGTATCTGCCGCGATCGTTGAGAAGTTGACGAGGTGCACCGTGGTGCAAGATAACGTCGTGAAGCAAGAAATCAGCGACGTCTGTAGCGCAGCCGGTCGGTAGGGCTCTAGTAATTGCATAGCGAGTTGTATAGTCCGTAGCGACGGCAATCCACCTATTTCCGTCATTCGATATAGGGAATGGTCCGAGAAGATCAACGCCAACGCGAAAAAAAGGGTCGGCCGGTATATCCAAAGGCTGCAGCAGTCCGGCTGGAGGCACAGCTGGTCTTTTCCGGCGTTGACACGACTCACACGCGGCAACATAGCGCCGAACGGAGCGGTTGAGACGGGGCCAGAAAAACCGTCGCCGAATTCGGTCATAGGTCCGCGTAACGCCATGGTGTCCAGCGGTGGGAAAGTCGTGCAGTTGCTGCAGTACAGTCTGCCGCAGATGAGACGGAATGATGGTTAGGAGCTCGGGCCCGTCGGGGTGCATGTTGCGGCGATACAGGATGCCATTTTGTAGTACGAACATGTGAAGGGATGGGTCAGACGGATCAGAGAGGAGGCGTTCGATAATGGGGCGTAACGACACATCGCGTCGTCGTTCAGCGCCAATGTCTTGCAAGGCAGAGAGCGAAAGAACGCAGATCGGTGCGACATCCACTAAGCCGTTCGGTACATCGACGGGATGACGAGACAGGCAGTCGGCGTGCTGATGTGGACGACCCGACTTGTAGATCACAGTATATGTGTATTCCTGTAGCCGTAGGCACCAGCGACTGAGGCGTCCGGTGGGATCCTTGAGGGAGGAAAGCCAACAAAGGGCGTGATGGTCGGTTGTAACTGTATATGGCCGACCATATATATAGGGTCTGAACTTGCCCACCGCCCAAATGAGGGCGAGACACTCGCGCTCAGTAATCGAGTAATTGCGCTCTGTGGGAGAGAGGAGGCGGCTGGCGTAGGCGATGACGTGGTCGTGCCCACATTGGCGTTGAGCCAAAACTGCGCCGATGCCGTAGCCACTAGCGTCAGTATTTACAGATGGCTTTTAATGGCTGGGCCAACAAGCGTAGAGCAGCGATAAAGAAACTACCCTCTTCCTCGTCGTCTCTCAGACCACCATCATAGTCCTCTTCTTCACACATTACCGACTGTGACAATATTAACCTGCTTGTCGTTCAGTTCATACATCCTGGTTTGTCCTATGCCAAGTTTCTATCTCGCTGAGTTCAGGCTGCGTCGATTTTTTACGGCCTCTTTAGTCTTTCTCACGTTGCAATTTCTATATCACTTATTTTTACCTTGTTGATCAGTTTTGACAGTTCCGCGAATTCTATCCTAATTCTTGAGTTCGACGCTTTTATATTTTGTCGTTTCTTCATTAGGTCATTTGTTATTTGGGAGAGCTTGCCTACTGGTTGCCTTGGTGCCTTGAGGCCCACTTAAATTTCTGCCTTTAAAGCCAGCCTCCTCACGGTTTCGTTCATTACCTCCATGCCATTATCATCATGTCTCTGCTCTAAGGCTGCATAGTTGTTTGCAAGTACCAGCCTAAATTCGTCTGCTTTTACCCTTACTGCCTCTAAGTTGACCTGTTTCTTATTGACCAATTTTACTCTTTCTTTATTCGAATATAGGTGAATCCTAGCCCTCGCTAACCGATGATCACTGCACTTTACCCTACCTGTCACTTCTACATCCTGCGCTATGCTGCGATCGGCAGAAAGTGTGAAATCAATTTGATTTCTTGTCTCACCATGAGGAATTTTCCAGGTCGAGTTTCTGTTGCTACGTTTCCTGAAAAAGGTGTTCATTATTCTCAGCTTATTCCTTTCTGCGAATTCTACCAGCATCTCTCCTCTAGCCTTTCTATAATCGACGCCGTAGTTGCCAATTGCCTGTTCACCCGCCTGCTTTTTGCCCTTTTGCATTAAAGTCACCCATTACTACTGTATACCGAGTTTGCACTATTCTCATCGCTAATTAAACATCTTCATAAAACTGATCTACTTCCTCATCGTTGTGACTGGATGTTGGAGCGTAGGCTTGTACTACCTTTAATATATACCTCTTATTGAGTTCGATTACTACTAATGCTACGCTGTCATTATTGCTGAAGAATTCGTCAACGTTGCCCGCTGTCTCCTTATGAATTAGGAATCCTACCCCGTATTGCTTCTTATCAGGGAGGTCTCTATATGCCTCGTGCGCTGGTAAGGAGGCACCACCATTTTGGAACAACTAGCGCCACCTCTAGGCCATGCCGAGAGTTTTCCCGTCGTTCGCGCCACTGGCCGGCTGCTGTTGCTGCCCTGCGACATGGCAGCTCGCAACGAGCAGCGTGTTTTGTTTTGCGGATTTCGTCGAATTGAAAACATCGACGAATATTTTTAGAGGTGTAGCATTTCGCATGGCAGCAACCTCTACGCCGGGAAACAGGTTTACGACAAGGGAGAGGAAATTTCGTGCGCAGCAGGATCCTCTGACATATTCAGAAAATGCATCGCGCAAATGAAGAGTGTGATTACGACGTGCGACTGACGGTAAGGACAACTCATGAGACAGCATTATATTGTTCGTTGCATGTTGATGAGAGGTGTGCGATGCTCGTGAAGTTGTTTGCGAAGCCAAGAGGGATGGCTGGAGCCAGTTGCACGTGCAAGGCGGGATGCCGAGCTTGATGCATGCACGCAGCGGCGCTGGCTCTGTTCGTGAACAACTCCGTGCACACGTCCTGCACAGACCTACAATGCGTGTGGCTGAAACCTTCGTCGCCTCCAACCTTGGAAACTAAATAACAGACTAAAGAACTTTTCCCAGGTAAGAACAAAAATGCTTTATGTCAAGGTCCATCCCATAACATAATTGCAATCGTCCGCCCAGGTCACCCCTTGCCTGTACCAGTGCTTAAGGCACTGTCCGCGTATGAAGTTCACGGCCAATTTCCGGACTTTAGGTACGGCTTCACAGACGTGCTGCAGGGCATAGAGGGCGATATACTCAAAGAATACCGGTGCCGTTGAAGAAGTATCCAGTCGCGTACTTCTGGGCTCCTGAGAGCCATTGTGGAAAACGGGCGCGCCATGAATGGCACGATGGAAGTCATCAATACATTGTCCCTCAGAGTTAAAAGGTGCGACATGCTGTCTGCACTGCCGGTCAGGGAAACAACTTCCAATTCATGAGGTATCAATTCCCTGTATTCAAGAAGGCTAATATGTTTCTTACTTACTTTCATGTTTCTTTTGCAGATTGGTTTAGTTATACACTCAGAACAACACTGGCTGTGCTGCAGACCTGGTGGCATCATTTCAACCAACAACACTACTCGTGCGGTTGAAATCAAATGCCCCTTTTCTCTAAAAGACTCAAAGCTTATCGATGCTGATGAGGAAGTGAGCTACGTAAAGTACATCCACTACGTCAATGAATAGGTTACTAAGGAAACCTCACGCGTATGTCACACAGGTGATGGTTATATTGTGTGTTTTAAATATTGAAGAAGTGCTTTTTCTGTGTACTCAAATAAACAGACTGAGAGTTTAATCGTTGAGAGAGATGAAAAATTCCTCTCCGAGTACATCCCAAAGCTTCAAGGATAATATTTCAAGTATATTCTAAAACGGCTCACAGACTTGTCAAAACAAAATGTTCAAGTCTAATACGCTGTCCACCGAATGTTGTGCCTTTTTTCTGTGAACAGGGGTTCTTGCAGCCTGGGCATAATTAAAAAGGCTGGGTAGACAGTGACAACATGTTTTATTGCAGAGTTTTATTGCAATGCATTCATGCGTTGTGTACACTTGCACTGAATAAAAATGGTTCCCAGTCCCACTGCAAGGTCCTGGAAATGTTCTGTTGAACACTTGATTGAGTCCGTTTCTACCAAACTAAAAGCGGCCTAGAATCTCAACACTCCTCTACAGTGTCAGCCTTTTGGGCACCAAAGATTAGTGGCTGTAGGTTGGCCAGAATACAACACATCCGCATAATATCGCTCATGTGAGGAATCTGCTCAATGGTTACTCTTGCGTTGAGGATGTTAAACATCTTCACACGTTGAATCACCCTTTCCACGTGTATGCGCACTTGGGCGACGTTGCACGTTTCCTGCAGTTCCTCATGCGTAAACTGCACATTGCCTTTTGAAAAAGGAGGCAAAACAACAATGCCTTTCTGGCATGCACCGGGCGCTCTAATGGCCGGAAAACCCTTATCTGCAATTGCTATGTCGCCAGGCTCAATCATATCAAGGAATTCAGATTCAAGTGGTATGCGAGTGTCTGATGTGCGACCACCGTAGGTTTCGGAGACGAACGTGACTACACCATTTGGCAAAGCGCCTAGTAAAAACTTCAAAGCGTAGCCACGCTTATAGTGTGAACAAAGGGCTCTCCTTTGCTCAACTGTAAGTGCTTCTTCAGTTGTTACTTCAGTGCGATCTATTATATAACGGCAGCGTGGATAGTGCAACTTAAAACATGCTGGCGTGGATGCTTGCACAGTGGAAATTGATGGTTCGGGTATTCATTCCGACTTTGCAGCCAGCAGGTTACTTAAAACAAAATAAAATATTCGGCTAACTGCCGTACGGTGAAGTCCAAGAAGGACCGCGAAGCTATCAAAAGAAATGCCAAGCTTAATCTTCATCAGAAAAATGACAATTTTCTGAGGAATTGGCACATTGATTCGCTTTACGGCTATTGGTGACAGGATAGACATCAGCAAAGCGAAGACATTGGTGCTGATGCCGCATGATTCCCTAAATGCATCTTCTCTCTCCTTTAGGGAGTCATACCCAAGGAATACACAGCATCTTCCGTCCGTTCCAGTGCTGTTGTCATCGGGACTGTCTGCACACTTAGGTTTGTTGTGTTTGCATGTGACACCTGTATAGAGGCTGAGGCAATTGATGTCACTGAGAGCAATATACACCACTAGCCTCCAAGTACATCTGCGTCTGTTTGAGCCCCCTAGAAAATGTAATACATGCACAAGCAACATTTCGTTAGTCAACACTAATAAATATTTTGTCAAACTGTGGGAAGACATTCCCATCACTGGTTAGAAGAGAATTATAGTGCTGTTGGGGACACACCTGCATAATACTGAGCACAGAAGGGTAGACACTCAAGCTAATTCTAACGGGACCGCCATGGCTACACACAGCTGAATTAGCTAGGGTGCCTTAGTTCTGGCTGCCGTTTCTTTCTTTTGCAAAGTGAAACAAAAGTCTTATTTTAAGCAGTAGTGGCCGGGTTAGCAAACAACATATTTGAGTTACTTCAATATACATGCAGAAAGGTAAGGAAAAGGCTGTAATGAAAACAAACAACTGGTGGACAATTTAAATGTCCCATAGCGTTGCGTTATTCTTAAAAGCATAGTACTGTAGAACCATGCCTCTGCACAAGAAAAGCCGTAACCTACATATAGCAGGCGTTGGCATTTCAAAGGAATCCATACATGAGGGCCTTACCACCGAAGCAAAAGTAACGCTTTTATCTGCAGCTTCCAATTGGTCCTCAACGGCTCCAAGGGCCAGACCACCGAGAGAGCCTGTTTCGCTGTCAGAATCAGTAGACGTCTGCGCCGCACCTGCTGAAACACGTCGCTGCAACCTAAGGTAGAGAAAACACACGATTGTGTAGTATAACAGAGAACTGCGCAACTTGATATGGGCTCGCCTAGCACGCGAGGACGACCATGCAAAGAGACGAGGAAATCCACAGCATAACACCGACAAGATATCGCCGGGTCTACTCGGAGCTCATCCCGTGCATTTTACCCTGTTGCGGCCGTTAGAGTACTGGCCGAATTTTTATTAAACACAGCATTAAAGCGTAATAGCATCGGGTACATAGGAACTTACCGCTCGTATCTCTCTAGCTTCGTTGCGAGCCCTACGCCATCTTCTTCCCCGTAGCAGGAAGGGAATATCGTTGGAATGTAGGCAGGGTGGTGGGCAACTGTACTCTTCTCGTTACCCACGAAACGGGCGCTACCAATGCGTGTTTGGCCCTTAACGGGTTGCCACAGTCCACCGTCTGCACTAAAAAACAAAGAAACGAGGCATTACTTCAACTGTAACCATGGAGAGAGTCAAAATCAACGCAAGAAAACTAAATGGCCACTTGTTTACCTGGCTCGTTGCACTGCTTTAATCCACCGCTCCCGTCGCTCCTGCTCGTAGGGCTTCCATGGAAAGCTATAGAACTTGATGTTCGGGACTTTACCCACAACATTTCTACAGCTGTTGGGGCAACCATACACGCAGCAATAAACGCTACCACCTTTTTTCTTCCGCGATTAGTAGTCGTCGGAACGAGATGCCATGCTGACTGCAGTCAGGCAGGCTGCTTTGAGACGACGGGAAACTTCCGCCGAGTTTTACAGGTGGCGCCACTTGTTCGGTTCAAAGCTGCAGCGCACGAGGCGTATAGAAGGCATGGCCGTTATTTAGCAATGTATAGGCCTCACCAGTCCTTCTAATCGCGCTAAGGCAGATAATATTCTAAATGGCACCTGATAGTTCCTCAAAGAGTCCTGCTAAGCTGTCCTACTCAAGGCAATTTACAAAATTTGTTTGCTGCCGTTACCGAAATATATTATGTTAGTTCACTACTCTCTGACAAAAGGTAACACGAAACGCTGGTGAAGTTGCCCAACAATTATACGCTTTCCACTCGAATAATTAAGTACTTGGGTCGCAGATTTTTCTCCCAAATGAAGCAATATAGTGCGTGGAATATAAAGTGCAGTGGTCGAGGTTTCGTAAGAAGCCAAGCTTCTTGAAATTAAATGGGGACAAAATACTTCTTTACACAGAAAGACACATTTGGATATGTGTGTCCCAGCGTACTGTGACGGAATGCTGGATGCCAAATAGCGGCGTTCATTGGGTGTGGCACTTTTATGTTGTAATTGCGGTTTGAAAGGAATATATCTGTATACTTTGTGCATTTACGTGTGGCCTGGTTTGGTTTAGAACATAGCTTTCATTTTTCGAATTTATGGTAGCAAGCCCATGCAAATATCTCGTATACGAAGACATTCTATAAGATTTTGTTTGATGACCACGACACTGAGTCACCGTTCTAGCTCGACAGAGATTTTTACAACATTGGTGCAGAAACTGACTCATAACACCCCGAGAAGCCAGAATATTCAAAGCCACCGAATAGTGGAAGACAGAAGGGGTGTCAGCCAAAAAACTCGGAAATACTGCTGCCAAAAACTAAGCGTGTAGCCAAGGTTCATGGGATAGAAGAACATATAGAAAACATGAAATCACAGCTCACGCCCGCGCCTAACGCTGAGAAAAGTGCATTCACCCGCGCAAGCATCTGGCAGATTTTAGAACTAAAAATATATAGATTCTGTTATGAAGTTGGAGGCTTTCGTAAATATATCTGTAAAAGAAGGAATTTGGTATGCCGAACAAAACGGGGGACATATTCATAGCATCGGCACAAGAAATCTAAGGTTTTCTAGTTGTCGGCCTTCTGATGCGCATTGATGTCCTTCTAGCTCAAAGATAACTTATGAAGTGAACTGAATGACGAAGAAAAAAATACTATCATAGATTGTCCTTTTATTCCCTGGAAAATAGAGTAAATATTGTGTACGTCATGTACGCCAAACTGCAAGTTGACGAGACCACTATGCCCACTCTGACATCGCTGCAGTTCTGCGAAGCACTCGTACAGGTTCTTATAAAATTTTTTTCAGCTAAGACCAGAGCACATTTCTTGAGCAGGTATGCATGTGCATAAGAATGTACGTAAGACAAGAAGCTGCAGCACAGCAAACTACAAAAGCTCCCGCGCGAAAGAGGTGCACGGGGTGTTCCGACGGACAGCCCGAAAACCGCGTGTTTACCTGCTGCAACATTTACAATGTTGCCTTGTTTTTACCAACGCAGGGGCGTCTGTGTTAGCAGGCGTTTGGTGTGTTGCGACACCACGTACCCGATCGCACGAGGGTTGAACCCTCCCATGCCTAACTGTGCGTGGTTTAGCCGTGTCCTGGGTAAAGTACATCTATGGGGTGTAGCCGATGCTGCGAGTTTGGACCTTTACGGCCATTCGGCAGAGCCAACACGCCCCTTTGGCCTCGGCTTCACGCAAACGGCACCCCCGGACTTACACACCCGGGGAAGTCGGTAGTTGCCTTTTCCTGTCTTTCTGTCCTTCTAACCTGCGTCGTTCTCTCTCACTTTCCACCGCTGCTGTCTTGTCCTCACTTCGTTAACTTCCAATTTTACAGGCATAAAGAGTTAACTTGATGTCGTTCATCCAACTTTGCATCTACTATATTAGGTTATAGCAGCGATGTGCAGCTGGCGTCTGCGTTCCCTTTTCGGGCTCAGTGGTGGGTGGCTGGCATAGCTGCCGAAACATAATAAATTACCGATGGTTTTAAGCACCTTTCGCTGACTTCCTGATCGCCCTCTTTCGAATAGAGGGCACACCAAACAAACTTCTTAATTTTTTGCCAACTGGAGGAATCCTTCCCGCATAAATATGTGCCTTTGCGTAAAATTTATCAGAAGTTTCGCTCTCATTGGTTTACTCCACTGCAAAGGCGTCTACGAAACAAGAAAAAAAAAGAATTTAGAGAAAAGCAGTATCAAGTGATAAAGCTGAGCGCTGGGTAGCTTATCAAAATTGCGTCTCTGATTACAAGCGTAAACTTGAAGCGCCCAAGCGCAAATTATTTTCAAGGCCTCTTCCTTCGCTGCTTCCAAATACACCGCGTAAATTTTGGGAAGTGGTTAGCGGTAAACCGAAACAAGATATCCAAATACTTGATGAAAGGGGGAACGTCATACCATCAGATATATGCTTTGTTGCATTCCCATAATGTATTTAAAGGCTCGTTTTCTCATCTGGCTCATTCATCCTTTCAGACTGCTATATCTAACATTATACAATGATTGACCACTCCTTTCTGTAACGCCATCAGTCATTAAGGGTATTTTACATTAATAAATAAATAAATACCACACGATACATAGAGCCCCGAAAACACAGTAAGAACGCTTTCACCATTCACCGTTGCGAAAGTTCTCACCGACGTGCTAGATCCCGGATACAAGATCACTGCAATGGCTAGGTGAGACCTACTACTTGAAATACGTGACCAGCTCCAACATGAGAAGATTCCAAATATTCTAGCTTTTGTTGATGTCGAAATCACAGTAACTCCATATTTCTCTATGAACACATCGAGACGTGTTGTATCAGATGCTCATCTTTTGAATCTGAGCGAAGAACAACCGCTGCAAGGATGAAAGGAGCAGTATGTTGTCAAAGTAGAAAGAATTAGCATCAAGTGCGACAACACAGAAATTCCTACAAAACATCTAACCTGCACCTTTGCTACAAGTGTACTGCCAGAATCTCTCGACACCGCATATATAAAAACACGAGTAACACTGTACATTCGATATCCACGTAGATCTTTTAAATGTCAAAGATTTCACCCTGGCTCAGAAAGCTGCCGAGGCAATCTCACTTGAGCAAAATGCGGTGAACAATACCACGCTTCCGACAGCTGGCATGCTCCACTGTGTGACTGCGACGGTGATCATGCCATATATTCCCTATCATGTCCTACATGGAAAAAATACAAGTATATTATCACACTGAAAGTTAAAGAAAACATATTTCAAGTGCGGAAACTTGTTTCATTCGTTCATACCGGAGGCTATGTTGGTGAGGCGCGTAAAGGGCAACGCCCCAACAGACTGCGGCATCTGCCCGGCCCACAAGGAGTGTGGCCGCGGTTGTGCCACCAGCCCCCTCGGCGGTAGCAGCCAGCGCGGCTTCAACGTCACTGAACGCCCATCGATCTCAGGGTTGGTAGGCACCAGGGCTTCATCTGTTCAGGTGAGGCCTCTACAACACACGCGCCACTCACAAGAGCGGACGTCCAGTGCCTCTCAAGAGACAATGGACACTACTCCAAGCAAGACGGCGCAGCAAGCCGTCTTGCTTGGAGCCGCCGAAGCCGCCGAAGGACCACCGCGAGTGTCAAGACCGAGGCAAGAAACAGAAACTTCGGATTACGGGGTCTGGGAAGGATCCTGTAAGCTAAATCAACTTTTCATTCTAAACACACAGCATATTCACTTTCCTTAATATGGAGTGTGGGCATTTACTGGGCACTTCATCATCTGTATATTATCATCACTATGTGTGTGTTGATCGTGCCGGTGGTCGCATCATGATAGTGGACTGTGCCGATGGTTCTTCGCCGCGTCTCTCAGGCTCAATAAAGGTGGGCCCTTTCTGTGAGGTCACAAGTGGTGGAGGAGCTTCTTGATCGCCCTTCCTCTGCACGCTTCGCATACTCCCGGGAGCTTTGTTCTGGCCGCCGCTTGTGCCGAGTATCCGCCAGCATGGCCCAGGACGAGCAGCCTGGCGCCTCTACCGTAACCATCCCGACACCCCAAGCGGCACCTTCTCTGATCATCAGAGGCGCCCGCCGTGATCCCCGTGTGTTGCTGGTCTTCGCGGTGAAGATGTTGAAGACTGGCTGGATGATTACCAGTGCGAAAGCTCTGCTCATCGGTGGAATGATCTACTCAAGCTCCGCCATTTATCTTTCTATCTGACGGGTGTGACAAAGACCTGGTTTTTCAACCATGAGATTGATTTCTCCAATTGGACCACTTCGATACGGCAACTAGGACAAGTATTTGCAACGCTGGCGGCTCGCTCCGCCCTTTCGAAGAAAACTCTTGATGCTCGCAAACAACCCTTCGGTTAGTCCTAGACGTCGTACATTTAGGATGTGCTAGCACTCTGTCGCCGTGTCAATGATGATATGGCTTAGTCGGACAGGGTACGTCATATTCCTAAAGGCACTGAGACTGTGGCCTTCAATGCGCTCGCCGTGAGGAACCCGGCTACCGTCGCTGACATCGTTTTGACGTACCAGCACTTCGACGAGCTCGAGTCCGTACGCTTGCAGCCGGACTGCGAACACCGTTCTACGGCGGACCCTGACCTGCATGCAATGTTTCGGGCGATTATCCGCGAACAGCTTCAATCACTTGGCTTTTCATCTCCGTTAGTCCTTCCTCCTCAGCCTTCTGATGCAGAGTTGCACGACGTCAGCAAGGAGGACGCTGCGTCCATAACTTGCTTTGCGCATGTTGACACTCCTGCTGCTCGCCCCCTACCAACATACGCTCAGGTTGCTACCGCGCCTCCAACCGGCGTCCGTTCAACGTTGTCTCTACCCACATAGGGTCAGGTTGGTGTCGGTTCTACGGGCAATGCCCACTCAATACCACTTGAGCCTTCATCGCCCCATCTGACCGCACTATCTCCCAGCGTAATGAGCGGACTCTAGGACCCGCCTTGGCGACCATCTCGTCCTACATGTCATCAATGTGGTTATTGCGGCCACATATTACTTTTTTGCCGCAAGCGCCAACACGATGAGCGTCGCGGGTGCGACATGAGTGAACGCCATGCGTATTCTGGTGGGCAACTTCTCAAAAGTGGTGTTAGGCCGTTCCCCAACTCCGCCCGCAACAACCGAGCCACCGAATGGTTACCGCCAGCACCAGACGCCGCTCACCTTCGCCCTTCCGCCGCTCCTCGTCACCGCTCCGGCCTGCCACGTTCACCTGTGACCATCGCCCGGAAAAATAAGTAATGCAGTTTCCGGAGGCAAAACTGCATTTACCGACATGGCTACAATTCTTCCAGCGCACCCTTGAACATGATGCCAGTGTTCGTTGAGGGTGTGCAAGTTGAAGCTTTGGTGGACACTGATGCCACTTTATCTGTTATGCATGCTGATTTGTATAAGCGTCTCAGGAAAGTTACACCACCTTATGATGGACCACTGCTGGTTGCAGCTCAAGGGGACTCTATCCCCCCTTCCGCGTTTTGTACTGTGCGTGTAATGATCGATGACATTATCCACCACATACAGTTTGCTGTGATGTCGCAATGGTCCCGTCAGCTCATTTTAGGATGGGGTTTCCTTGCTTCTGCTGCAATATGTTGTGGGAAACGTGTCCTACATGTGACCGACACCGATTATTCGCTTGGCGACGAAAAGTACATGCAATTTCGTCTGCTCGCTGCAGAAGATACCGTGCTACCTCCAAGCTGTCACTAAATTCTGACCATCACGTCCGACGCCATCGACCATGGAGATGGGTTAGTATTACCTTCGTCGAGTTGTTTCACGAAGGGGAAAGCCATTGTATCAGGCTTAGTTAGATTTGACAGTGGGTCTGTGCTTCTTGCCGCAAGGGACACAGCACCCGAGAAAATACGTCTTCCTAAAGGCGCCACTTTTTCTTGCGTAGTTGATTCCGAGCTTCACAGTGTCGTTCCCTTGAATTCGGCTCCCCCTCAAATCACCTATGCTGGACATTCTCTCCACCTCCGCTCTTGCACCCGTAATCAGCCCCGACTTGACCCCTTCGCAGACGCAACCGTTACTTAGTTTCTTGAAGAGGCATGAAACCTCGTTCGACGCCCATTTTTCGACATTGGGTCAGACTTTCGTTACCCCGAATCGCATTAAGACAGACGGCAGATCCATCGTACGTCGCTGACCGTATCGGGTATCTCTAGCCGAGCGCAAGATTATTGAAAACGTCACCAACATGCTGCAACGTGAGAGAATCCGCCCCTCTGCTAGGCCTTGGTTGTCTCCCATTGTTTTGGTCCGAAAGAAAGATGGCTCCGTCTGATTTTGTGTAGATTACCGAGCGCTCAACAAGATTACGCGCAAGGATCGTATACCTTATGCATCGTATTGACTATGCCCTACATTCTCTGCAAGGCGCCGAGTACTTCTCCAGACTGGATGTGCGTTCAGGTTACTGGCAAATTACGATGCACGAAGACGACAAAGAAAAGACAGCGTTTGCAACCTCAGATGGCCTTTACAAGTTCCACGTCATGCTCTTCAGCCTCTGAAATGCTCCCGATACTTTTGAGCGCATGATTAACACTGTTTTGCTCGGCCTGAAGTTGAAAACGGGCTTCTGCTATCTGAATGATATCATTATTTTCTCATCGACATTTGCCCAGTACCTGCAACATCTGGACGAGGTTATCAGATGCCTCACTAACGCTGGTCTTCAGTTCAACGCCAGAAAGTGCCGTTTTGCAAGCAACAAGATCAAAGTGTTAGGTTACATTGTGAGCAAGAATGGTATTCAACCTGATCCTGACAAAATTTGACGGTGCTTTGCTTTGCTCGACAAGAAAAGACCAAAGAACTACGAAGTTTCCGTGGCTTCGCTTCCTATTTTCGCCGAACTGTACGCGATTTCACCTCTATAGCCGTGCCTTTACACAACTTACGTCGTTCTGGTGCTCTCTTCTTGTGGTCACCGGAACGTGAATCTGTCTTTGACAAGCTGAAGTGCGCCCTCACATCGGAACCTGTTCTGTGTCATTTTGATGAGAGTGCACCCACAATCTCGCACACGGGGGCTAGCGGCCATGGAATTGGTGCTGTTCTCCTCCAGCGAAACATTTCTTTGCGTGAGAGAGTCGTTGCATATGCAAGCAGCGTACTCGCACCTGCCGAGAAGAACTCTGGCATCACCGAGCAGGAATGCCTAGCTCTCATTTGGTTGGTCCAGAAGTTTCGCCCTTATCTTCACGGCGTCATTTTACCATCTCTACGGACCATCACGCCTTACGTTGGCTCTCCATACTCAAGAAATTGTCAGAACGTCTTGGTCGCTGGATTCTTCATCTGCAAAAATATGACTTTGAGATCATCTACAAGTCTGGTAAAAGCACCAAGACGCATACGCTCTTTCTCGCTGCCGGTTTCGTACAGCCGCAATCATCAATGATTCTGCAAACACCTCCAGGGACGCACTCCCTGACGTTTCTTCTACGGCGATTTTGTCCTTCGCCACTCTTTAACATCTCACTTCGGACGACAATGAATCATTTTCGTCTCAACAACTCGCTGTTCGCACTGTCGACGTATTAGAGAGGCTTCGTGGAACTTCGCGCCCGCCTAAGCAAGGCTCCGTCGACAGCTGACACAATTGAAACTATTAAACACCGTGCTGTACCGCCATATCCCTCATCCTGCCGGACAACGCTGGGTGCCCGAACTGCCTCGCTGCCTTCATACACGTGTCCTTCAGGCCTATCATGACGATTTGATTGCTGGCCATCTTGGTGTCCAGAAAACTTATGACCGCATATGAAGTCGCATCTGCTGGCCCTGCCTGCCTACTAGTGTGGCGAGATATGTCTATTCCTGCGCCATTTGTCAGCGGCGAAAGCGGCTAACGTCAGCTTCTGCCGGAGCAGCGTATTTTGCTTTCCGCGGATGATTCTACACACGAGAGAAAGAAAGGAGGTCGAGGATGATGGCGCAACTCCGGCCGGACGCCCTTGCACACTATTCGTTCTCGCCATGAGGTCAGTAGCATAGAGTTAGTAGAACAACTCTAGAGGAAAAGCTGGGCCGGAAAAGTGGGAACCTCTAGGGCGCCGCCCTGTTGCTACTGGTCAATGTGGCCAGCACAATTAGTATTGAAAGGGCTGAAAACAAGTACAGGTCACCTTATACTTTGTCATCTAAAAACGCATATCTGATGGCTTTATGAAGGTGGTGCGTTAATATTAAGTTTACAGAAAGGGACCTTTAAGTCTGTGACTTATGTTAATCACGATGTAAGCATTCATGCAATAAAGGATGACGCGAATTTCGGTTTCGAATCTGTTTTTGGATGCGTAGTAGTTTCATACAGTTTAGGTTTGACATGCGATCGCGCGTCGGCATCGGACGCTATGGCACACTCGTGCCTTATGTGCCACCGAAGCCCCGAAGTGCTCTGGCATATACCTTCACATGTAAGTAAACAAATGTATCTCC
This sequence comes from Dermacentor variabilis, assembly GCF_050947875.1. Classification (NCBI taxonomy): domain Eukaryota; kingdom Metazoa; phylum Arthropoda; class Arachnida; order Ixodida; family Ixodidae; genus Dermacentor; species Dermacentor variabilis. The sequence goes on from NC_134573.1 coordinate 31,897,543, forward strand.
TTGTTGAGAAAATCACACGAGTAGGCAGCTCTTGTGATGCATCACAATCGTTTGAGAAGCGCCACAGTAGAGCATTTTTCTACATGCGGAGCGGTGTTTTTATTTGCAGGTTTCCCTTCAGTAGGAAATTGCTGGACAGGCGGACCAGCGCACCGGAATTGTACTGGCGAAGCCACAAGCAACTAAAATAATCTGTTTAATTGTTGCACTTTGAACAATCATGCTTCTACAAAGGCCACAGCAGAAAAACAGCCCGATGCCGAGTATTTCTGTGCCACGAAGTAATCAAGAGGCGAGTGCCTAATGCGGACGAAATCGAGTGCATCGAGACTTAGAACGACATAGAACTGAGCTAGTTGGTAAGGATTCATTATGCAAAACATAGGTAAGGCGTGCAGACAGGACACAAGAGTAGAGAAATGGGCTGCACTCGTGTTGTTTGCTTGTAAATACTTTACTCTTGTGTACTGTCTGCACGCCTCACCTCCGTTTTGCATAACGAGTGCATCAACCCCCATATTAAAAGCGTAGGCGTTTTATTAAATGTGCAATACATGTATTGTCAACACTTCCTTGCACGCCATTTCATGTGGAATATCTTTTCTGGTCACAAATTTGTGCAGCGAATCTATTTGCATGATCGACTCCGGGCCTGTGGGACCGTTCACTTGAACTTTATGCTGAGTCTTTTACATGTGTCCATAAACTGCAGATATGCACATCAGATCCCTGCGAGCATTTTCAAAATTCACAATTATTTTAGACAGCAGGCACATATGCAATACTGACATAATCTCAAATACCACTAAGCAGCTGGGACACATTTTTGTTGACCATACTCGCAGGTAAAATAAGTAGATCATGTGGACAGCTCCAGCTCATTCTCCTTAAATCAGTGTGTACAAGGGGTATGCAAAGATAATTTTTTTCTCGCGCACCGATTATTTTGCTGTATAAGCAAGAGAACCCACCACGTTAGTGTAACGTATCTTGCACATCACACTAATATGTGATTTAATTTACCAAGTGAGATGATTTACTTTTATGGCTCATTCAGTCATATCACACTGCAAGCTGCATTCATCAATCTTCAATTGGATTTTGCAAATGTTTAATGAAACATGTTTCCCTTTTATGCAGATATGCAATGGCAAGCCCTTCCGTGTGTTCCAAAGGTAAAATTTAAGCTCTAAATTAAGGAAGACATTTCTAGTCAGTAACAACAAGCAAATATGGTGAATGCAGAGTATCAGAAGCCAAGGTACAGAAATTATGAGAAGTGTTGAATGATTTTAAGAAAAGAGTCATATTTGAAGATGCAAGACTCTTTAGTGGAGGTCAAGCAAGTCAATATAGGTAGAATACTCTGCAAAATTATGCGAGTGAGGGGATGTCAAACAATGGGTCAGGAAATGCGTTGTTTTTCTGCAAAACAAAAGCTGATTGCCATTACATAAGTCACTTTAGCATCGTGAGACTGCTGCTTGATAAATTCAGAAATAAACCAAAAAACAAGACACGCAAAAATAAAAAGAACAATTGAATGATGCTCTCTCCTCACTGGGATAAATAAAAACAAACCCACCACATCTAATGTGGACATATCAGACGCCTTGTGAAACACTAAAGGAAAAGTTCAGTTTCGAGCTATGGCACTTGCAGCATAAATGTGGGGGACCTTGCACTAATAGCGATAGTTACCACTGCATTTAGAAATTGAAAGCATTCATGCAGACAAGGATGATTCTTTTACATTTTTGACTACCATTTCAAATGCCTCCACCAAGTTTTACAATGCTGCACGCAACCATACTAAGGATCTCGCAGCAACACCTGCAGGTAAAAAGCAGCAGCAGTCAAAGTGCTGGTGTGTACTGGACACTATGTTTGAAAACATTTAGGCAAGAAGAGTGCAAGAAGCAGACATACAACTGTATTTATTTCTATAATTCCCCATTTTAATGGCCTTTTCTTTTTGCTTAGACAATGCCTACGCCTAGCCACAGCAGCTCCCTCATACAGACTCCGCAAGCCAAGAGGCCGTAGAGGCAACTGCAGGTAAGAGGCAAGAAGCAATAGCACTGGTATCGACATTCATCTAATTTCTTTCTTTCTTTCGTTTAGGCAGCCAGCACACCTCGAACAGCCACCTTGACTGCGAGTGTGTCACCCTAGTCGCCAAGGAAACATTTGAGGGAAAGCGACAGGCAACGTGAACAGCCACTTCTCCATGTAAACGATACTCTTTCTCTCGGATGACTCCTACGCCTCGCCAAGCCAGCACACTTGTGCACAAAGATGCCACGGAGGCAAATGCAGGTAAGAGGCAAGAAGCAATAGCACTGGTATCGACATTCATCTAATTTCTTACTTTCTTTCGTTGAGGCAGCCAGCACACCTCCAACAGCCACCTCGACTGCGGGCGTGTCAGTAGATTCCTGTTGTACATATGGTCATAATAAACTTCAGTAAACTTGAACTTTATAATAAACTTGAAGGCAAATGGGACATTGATGCATTGTTTTTTTGAACATTTATTGTACACATACATGCTATACTTTGCAATGCTACAGAGCGTATTTTGAAGCTTACCCCTATTTTTGCACGTTTAATTACGTATGTGTTGTGTGGCCGTCAATGCAGTTCATGTTGTTGCAGCTGCTTTGTCTGTGTATTGCACATTGGCTTAACCTCGTGAGATCCACATACTTCTCTCACATATACAAAATAAAGTTCTGTGTAGTCCTCAGTGTTACAACAAAAAATGAAAGTAAACAATCCGACCGTGGAATTGTGTTTATTACAGTGATTCCTATGACCGTCACTGGCAAGTTGACAACTTGAACTGGTCAATCCGTCCATAGCCTGTTCTATTTTTCAAAAATAAAGGAGGCTATGATCAGTCATGGCAAGGAATTGTATGTATACATAAAAAAGGGGGTACAGGATTAGGGTGGTACGAAAAAATTTACCAACACCGTCCTCTAGACCCATTCCGTTAAGACACCGTAACAAAGCGTATTATGCATAAAGTTCATACAACCAACTCTGATATTACTACACACGCCAGGCGACGCGAGCTACATTTGCCATGACGCATTCGCGACTGCACCGGATGCCCTCCATATTATTCTCGTTAATCGTGCACACTGCACCGAGGCAAAAGAAAGATCATGGGCGCAGGTGTCTCGACCTTGCGAGGCATTGCTGCGGTGCCAGGGGAGCTGTCCGTGCGAACACTCCCTGGCACACATTTGCCTCGGCGGCCCCAACCTACGTACCGTTCTGCTTCGAGCTTTGATCCCCCCACTGTCCGTTGGGTGCCCTGGAGTTCCTGCGCCGCCTGCTTTATTATAATCTCAGGCGCTCTCCTGAGACTTCCGTTTGTCGGTTACATGTGCCCTACAGCTGGATCAGTACTTATAATAATAAAAAACCCGATCTATCGTCGCGACGATAGATCGCGAAAGCGGCTTTTGCAACATACCGCGCCCGTGCGAAGAGAATTGCGGAACGCCAACGAGGAATCTGACCCCAGCTTCGAGCTCGTAACCTCGTCGAGTGACACTCCTGCAACAGGCGTGACCGCTGAAAACCGCATACCGCCGGAAACTTCAACAGGATCATCCATCGGTTGCACAACTGCCACCTGTACGGCCAACATGGACCACACCCACACCGTCCCGCAACATAGAATAAAGAACCAACCTATAAAGCCCAAACACACCGCTGACGCACATATCACGACACCACAAGCGAGACGCCATGCTGCTACGATGCTACGGTTGCCGAAATAAAACTGACTACTGTCACCAAGTCTAGCAAGCGTCTCAGGAGCTGGCAACCTCGGCGCGTAGCAACATGGCTGCGCTCTTGTGGTTCCCGATTTCAATGCATGGACCCTATGGGTAGCTTGTCCTCTAGAGTCAGTATTGGCGGCGAGGAGTTACGGAGTCGCCATCTATCGGAAGCGCCTCGCTGGCGTAGTATGAGGGATCATGCGGCGCTCTCCTCATAGGTTTTGCTGTCAGCGCTCACTGAAAACACCACGCGCGAGCTCTCCCGGACATTTCTATAAGTACTTTCGAAACGAGAGAAGTTTCTTACTGTCTAAATAATAATCTTGGGCAAACTGAAAGCACACAATCGTTTACAGACGCTATCTCCTTACCGAATAAGTACAGTGAACGCCACTGCACGCGGTCGCCGCGATGGAGTCTCCAGAACCGGCTTCTTGCGTGAAAGGTAGGTAAACGCTGAGAGCAAACTATGTGAAATATGTTCTTATAGTGTTTGTATAACTAAATGGAGCGTAATAGAACGAAGCCTCAATGCAGCGATCGCGCAGATTCGCAGCGACCGACTGCGCGTCTGCACGCTTGTCCGCGCACAGTTTCGCTTTCTCCGCGCGCGCGTTTTCGCACTGTGCCATCAGCTTTAGGCCGCAGAGTATGAGCATTTGACAGTATACAAGCAACCATTGTTGCGTGGGCGCTATCAGAGCTGTTCAAAAATAATTTCATTGTAGAGACTTCGACGCCTACGGGGACTGTGATGTCCCGTCGCGACGATTCAACCTTTTTTTTTCTTCTAAATTCTTTGACCTTTCAATATTATTTTTCGAGTTGCGTCGCACTGTATGTTTATCGGTGTTCTCAGCGCGCAATTTCCCGCTGCTCCTTTTTTGTAATCCAGTGCATTAATTCATAACACAAGCATGACCATATGCCATGCTTTTTTAAAATGTGCTTCTTACCGCTGCCTTTCCACTCCACTGAACTTGCGAGTATCTATAGCATCGACAAGTTCATAGACCAAACCGTCATGACATTAGTCGGGCAGCGGACTCGGGCGAGCGTCGCAGTGCGCGTTTTCAGAACATCGCAGACCGGGCGACGTAGCAGAAATCTTCCTCGCGTCTGTGCTTCCTGCATAGACGAGGCAACCTAAAGTTTGCCCGCCCGGCACCAGCGCCGAATGCTCCCCTAGCGGACCGATGGAAGTTTCGAGGGTCGTCGCTGCGCTGGCGCGCGCCCGTGTTCTGTACGGCGGGAGCGCTCGTGCGCGTGGTTTTTGCGATGCCGAGTGCGACCTCATCAGCCAGGAAAGGTGGCACGCAATACTGATGTGTTGTTGATTGCCACAGTAGCCTCGAAGACACGAAAGGTCGTACGCCGCCCGTGAAGTTCTACAGATTTCCTGGGAAGTGGTACGAGAAGGACAGACGACAAGCATGGATAGCTGCAGTGCGCCGAGTCAAGTAAGCCTCATACTTTCGCATTCGCGTGTAATATCTTGAAAGCGGAATAGTCATATGCCTGTTTTTAGTGCACGGCCGTTTGTTTAGGCGTGTCGCGTTGTTGAATTGCGGTGGCATCCGCCGTTTGTTAGCGGTAAATGCATGCGTGCTGCGCCGCTAAGCTCGACGACGCGCGCTCGATTCCCAGCCACGGCGGCCGCATCTCGATAGGGGCAAAATGCAAGAACACCCTTGTTACCGTGTGCTTTGATTTTTGTGCACGTTGAAGAACCCCCCGAGGTTAAAATTATTCCCGAGACTCCCCATTACAGCGGGCCTCATAATGATTTCGTGGTTCTGGCATGGTTTCGGCACTTAGAACCCCCGAATTTATTTGATTGCACTGTGCCTTCACTCGCGATCGGCATGGACGAGCTCAAGATAATTATTTCCCTTTTCCAAACGCTGCAACTTAAATTACTAGTTGTGCAGGTAACGAAAGGGGCCGCGCGCTACTTTTGTGTGGTAGCAGACCGCATTTAATGCAAGCCGCGGTCGTCGCGTGCGTCGGGAAGCGGCAGATCGGAAAGCAGCAGCACGAGACGCGCGCGTTATTTTTGTTGTTTGCCCATGCTTTCTAAGTATCTAAGTGTGCAAGTATCATAACTTGTAGTGGTACCACTCTTGTAGAATAATATGTGCACACAATCACAGGAACGCTACCTTTGCAAACATATTATTGGGAGTAATTTAATCCCCACAAGAAATAGGCACACATACTGTTTCATTTATATGCGGGCCGCATTTCGATGGGGGCGAAATGCGAAAACACCCGTGTGCTTAGATTTAGGTGCATGTTAAAGAACGCCAGGTGGTCGAAATTTCCGGAGTCCTCCAGTACGGCGTGCCTCATAATCAGAAAGTGGTTTTGGCACGTAAAACCCCATAATTTAATTTTAATTTAAATTATAGGCGATGCAGATGGAAGTGGCGCCAAACAGACCAATGGCAATCACAACAGTCTTCTCAGCAGTCAGCACCACCGGGACATGTGCTTTCGTACTGCAGCGACGCAGCTCTTGAGCAGCAGCAAGACACGTGTGAAACAGACTCCAGAACATGCCTTTGTAAAGTGACGGAACCGTCAAGAAGCAGCCCAATGGATCTGCAGTCATCGAGTAGTATGACAACAGAAGTTCCTGCTGCCAGTGTGACTTATGTTGCAGTTGAAATAAAAGTGGCTAAATTTCTGAACATGGTGCGTACCTCTAACTCGACGTCATATACGATCTTGTCGGACACCTGTGACACGCACTTGGCTTTCACTCTCACATCACCGTCCACAATTTGTTCAACGCCGTACACGTTCGGAAGCAGACGCTCCCCTATCGTGAGGTTGCCGCCACGAAAAAAAGCTGTCGGCGTCGGCAACCTTCTTGAAACCGCACGGCAATCTTTGCATCGCTGTTGCACAAGCAGGCGATCTGCCGCCGTCGAAAACGGAGCGCCGTGAGAACGAGCAGCGAAGAAAAGCGCGAACGGCACAATGCAAACAAAGCGGAGACTACGCCACGACGCGACCGCGCTGCTTGGCGTTTCCACATTGGGGGAGGCGCAGCAGCGCCGCCTGGCCATGGTTTTCTCGTCTATACCCGAGTTGTAGCCGATGACTGTTTGCCGGTTTTATGTTTCGCGAGCCAAGCTTCACGCTGCTTCTTGTCCTGCGGCTACGTGTGAATAAGGCTGACACCGGCCTCCGTTACGTGCGTCCGGCCCTGCGGAACCGAGCAGTAGCCTACCATGTTGCGCGCCTTCAAAGGCAGCCACTACCTATTGTAGTGCTTTGAAGCGTTGTAAAGGAGACACTCGAAGCGGGAAAATTTCGCCACTAAATGAGGACCGCAGCGTACGAGGGAATTTAAACTCGTTTTCAGCTCGCTTCGGCGCGCCCGAAGCAGCCGACGCGGCCGCTATGTCCACGTGATCCCTCCTAGCACGTCACGCCGACGGTGGCGCCAGCTTTTCCAGTGGTAGAGCTCGAGGCCAATAGTAACTCTATGGTCAGTAGTTGCCTGCGTGGCTCTTCCCATGACTGCCGGCAACGCCCGACAAGCAGCTGACGCGCGCATATGGTTTTCGCCGACGGCTTCACGTGCGCGCGTCTTGTTTTGGGAGTGCGGATGGCTGGAGGGAAGTTTTGGCGCCGCCTGTTTCGTACGCGCTGCTAGTGGGTCAATAATACTTGCAGAACGGAGAAGTGCCTTCCGCGTTGTTTGTGTTTTCAGTGGAAAGCATAGAAATCTATTCGTTTCTATGACCAACGCGGTTCCTACTGGCATGGCGGACACCAGTACATTCACGTGCGAGCTGAACGCCAGTTCGAACTGTCCTGCGAGCGTCGAGTGCCTCCGTGTTGACCTCTGCACGGCCGAAGACGCGTACGAGTGGATCTCCAGCTGCAGTCAGACTACCAATACGACATGGATTGTCGACTGCGAAGAATACGCTGAAGGAAAGTGAAGGTTTTATTTTCTTGAAAGTAAACTAAGGAAATTAGCTTGAACGTTCGAATATCCAACCAGCTAGCATGTCAGCCCACGCAAGTGTCACATGGGCATCTGCCGTACAACATAAGCAAAATGCACAGAACTTCAGATACAGCATGCTAAACCCTAGGCTGGCAACACTATTTCGCGTACGTAAGCCGCTTGTGATGGCCATTTTAAAGGAGCATTGGCTGGAAAATGTTCGTACGCTGATCCCATTTACCGATTTTTATTAAAAACCACGCTTTAATGTTGATTCTTTTAACGAACTGGTGAATTTTATCTTGGTATCGCACGTGTGAGGCTGACGGTGGAGCCGTGCCAGCTGATAACGTAGGACAAGTATTCTTCCTATTCGTGCTCCGCAGCATTCACGATTAGATAAGTCTTATTATTCCGCAGTGGTCTTCTAGCTGCATGGAATCCTTATCAATTTTAAGCTGATGTTTTCCCTTTTCAGTTGCATTGGGGCGCGGATGGCCAAATCATCATCGCGCTACTACGAATCAATTCTTCACCGTGTGAAGTGCTTAGCAGTGCCGTGCGCTGTACTCGCCTGAGCGACGTCGTCTAGCATGATAGGCTCGTTTCGGTCAACAATTCCCGAATAGAAGATATGGACGCACAGCGTTAAATTTATTAAACCCCTCCACTTAAAGAATAATAGATTCCTCTCAGTGCTACTCCCAGTTTCTGAACGTGCCTCTGTTATATGCAATACTGTACACTGTACCTCGACAACACATCGTTTCTTCATTCCCCGGTATTGCGTACTCGAGCATACTTGCTGCCCGCAAAGACTGCACCATTCACACACGTGGTACGGTGGCGTCCTTTCTTCATCGGCGCGAACGCAGTAATAGTCATCCGAATCGTGGCGCCAGTTAATGTACGAGGAACGACGTCGACGAAAGGCGCATCAGCGATTGTGAATTGCTCAGCAGTTAAAATCCTGAAAACCTCACGGCATTAAATTCACAGCTGGCACTCAGAGTGGTGCGAAGGAACACGAGTGGAAGCCACATACGAGAAACTTGACACAACTAAATTGCGAATTAGCGTGAAGTAATGCATTCGTCAAACTGGAATATACACCACTCACGCGTCACGTAACGTAAAGGGCACTTTTGAGGAGTTGCATTCATCACACGCCTGAAGTAGCGAAAAGAGCTTCCGAAAAATGAAAATTTATGCTGCTGCTATGACGACTGCTCGCCTGAAACCCGCGGTGCTGCGGCGCAGCTGACGTCTTGAAAGTTCGTGCGCGCGTAGCTCCTTTAGTAGGGGGTTGCCAGCAGTAATGGGAAGAGCCGCGCAGGCAACACGTGACCTCATGGCGAGAACCAATAGTGTGCAAGGGCGTCCGGCGGGAGTTGCGTGTCGCCCTCGCCCTCCTTTTTCTCTGCCGCCTGTAGAATCATCCGCGGAAAGCAAATACGCTGCCGGGCCGGTACTACCGGTCTCGTGTCCTGCGGAACCGTTGGAGGTTGTTGGCATTAATCCTGTAGTGACGAGCGGTCACATAGGCACATAGGCATAACCCGACATTCGATCTCTTAGCGTAATATTTTTTAATCGCTTTCGGAACGTTAGCCCGTGCCGGAGCGCTCGGGCCTCGTGTAGACGCGAAGGTCCACGTAATTCTCACGCGACGCCGATGTGGCAGCCGCTACAGAGTGCTGTAGACACGAAACCTGTAGACACGAAAGCTGCTGCAGCAGTGGGCCCTGAGATGTCAGGTATAGGTGTAGCTTCTGGCCACCGTATATAGCGGTCGATGCATGTCAGTATGTAGCAGTAACCTTTCGAAGGTGCGAGAGGGCCGACGAGGTCGAGGTGTACAGTGTCAGAACGGGTATCCGGTTAAATAAGAGGCTTGGCAGGCGGAATGGGGGGACGCTAGATCTTAGAGCGTTGACATGACAAACAGCAGCGAACCCAATCGCGAACTTGCGCGTTTAGCCGAGGCCAAACGAAACAACTGGAAAGATGTTTGTGTGCCGCGCGTATGCAGGATCCGTCAAGTTGTGCGCGGTTTCGAATAGACATCTGCGAAGGGGTGTCAAAATGTATGGTTAGGTGTGTCGGTAGAAGTATCGCCCACAATGGACGTACCATCTGGTCACAACGACGTCTTCAATTTCAGAGACGTTGACGGATTCCGGAGTGTGCGAAATTCGGTGTCGTCACGATGTTGACTGGCGAGTAAGTCGACATTGATGATGAAATTGCGCGACTGAGAACGTCGGCTGGAACGTTGTTGTAAACTCGCATATGTAGGAGAGGTGTCGACTCTCGCGTGACGAGTAACAGGACGGCGAACGGTTCATAGCGTGCACGGGGGGGGGGGGGGGGGGCAGTGAACACAGTAAATGCACTGCCTTAAAGGAAATGGCGAAAATGTCTGATAGCCAGGTAAACGGCGAGTAATTCATGGCCAAACATGCTGTAACGGACCTGCGCAAGCTTCAGTTTCTTGGAGAAAAAGGCGAGCGGATGCCACGCATCGTCGATGAATTACTGCAGAACAGCACGAATGGCGGTGTTTGAAGCGTCGCTCATGATGGCAGTGGGCGTGTCTGGCTTTGGGTGTCTAAGCAGCGTGGCGTGTGCGAGCACAGACTTGACTCTTGTGAAAGCTTCGGTGGCCTCTTCAGCCCATTGAAGCACATGTGTACGTTTGTTGACCAGCAGAGCGACTAGCGGATCCATAAGTCGTGATCAATCTGGAATTATTCGGTGGTAGAAATTGACGAATCCGAGAAATTGGCGAAGTTTTGTGAGTGTGGTCTATCGAGAAAGGTTTGCAATGACGTGAGTATTGGAGAGCAGTGGTCGAATGCCGGTAGCGTCGACGATATTATCGAGGAAATCGAGTTCGGGTTGACCGAAGTCGCTCTTGGCGCCGTTGATGACAATTCTGTTATGAAGCAGACGCGCCCCTGTGTATGTGCCGACTGAAGAGGAAGACGAAGGCCCGTACCGGGATCGCGAGCGAGCCCCATGCTACGGACAGCCCTTGCAGTGCTCTGATATACCTAGCGTTCTACATCATTCTGAACGACTATAAACATCGTCGCATTTGGTGGAGGTTGCTGAGACCCTTCGCCTGGTCCTGGAGCTCTGAACTCGAACTCTGCCACCAAGATTGCCCTGCACTATGCTTGATCCCAACGCCTCGTTGCCCGCACCACCGGCTGCTACTGTCATCTGCGCCAGCGCTCGTCGTCAGCGCAACCCAGCCATATTCAGTGGGATCGCCGAACACGACGTGGAAGACTGGCTGTCATCGTACGAACGTGTAAGTGCCCATGACAAATGGGATGACCAGTCTAAGCTGACTCACGTGCCTTTCTACCTCGCCGACGTAGCCAAACTTTGGTTCTTCAACCACGAATCTGACTTTACAAGCTGGTCCGCGTTTAAGACTCTTTTTTCCGAAGTGTTTGATCGCCCAGCTGTGCGTAAGCTAGGCGCTGAACAGCGTCTACGCCAGCGCGCACAACAGCCTGGAGAGACATTCCACAGCTATATCAAGGATGTTCTCTATTTTGGCAAACGGGTAAATCCCGCAATGTCAGAGGATGAGAAGATCAAACATATCCTCAAGGGCATCGAGGACAGCGCATTGCAGATGTTGCTGGCTAAAAGCCGAACTAGCGTATCCGTCCTCATCATCCTCTGCCAGAGCTTTGACGAGCTGCTCCGCCAACATTCCTCGCCCGCCAGAACCTTCAGCACGCCGATTCCATCTCGAGCATCGCGGTTTCTACCGACATAACCAACTTGACCCTCTCGCAGCATATAAAAGATTTTATTTGTGAAGAGGTGGCCAGGCAGCTCTGGCTGCTGCCTCACAGCGACGCACCTACGGCGGCTTTGCTACCAACGTGGCAGCAAGCCACGAACTCAGATCTCTGAAGCGCTTCCTGCAGCTCCTATAACCCCGCCCCTCCGCCCCACCCACCCTGTTCTATGAGTGTTGCTGTCCCATACCGACTTTGCCACTCACTCTACGTCGCAGCCGCTCAGTTATGCGGCCGTGGTTGCACGGCAACCTGCGCCGACAGCTTCCTTTTCATCGCCCATGCATCCGGCTCTATTTCCAGTTGCACGACCATTAGCGCAGTGTTTTCGTCCGACCGAGACGCGGCGAACACAAGACAACCGGCTTCACCTGTAGCATTGCTGGCCACATGGTGCGCTTCTGTCGCCGCCGCGCTCCAGCTACGCGTAACACTTTTGCAATGCCCAGCTACGCACCATACTACGCCGCCATGCCTCCATTTTCACCGCGACGTCTCGACATTGATCGCCGGTTGGATACTCGGCGTTCCCCTTCCCCTCGTCGGCGTTCAATTTCGGCCCTACGTCATCGAGCTGCCAATGAAGAAGGAAAGTGCCTGGCGCAGTTCCTGGGGCAACAACTGCAAGTACATTGACGTTCTGATGGCCTCAATATTCGCCGCAAAATGTTATTAGCGTTTTTGTAGAGGGAGTGCCCGCAGTTGCACTAGTCGACACCGCAACAGTCGTTTCCGTCATTCACGAGAACCTTTGCCGCAAATTACGAAAAGTGACTACAGCTCCCTCTGGCCTGGTGCTCGCCCTGCCAGTGCACAGCGAATGCAGCCTTCAGCTGTATGCACGGCCCGCGTCGTGATCAGCGACGTTCTGTACATAATCGATTGTTTTGTTCTACCATCATGCTCTCACTTCATCCTTGGTTTGGATTTTCTGTCACGTCATCATGCTGTCATTGACTGTTCGCGTGCAGAAGTGTCGCTTTTACCACTATGTGAATCACTGATGACCAGCTCTCCTCACCTTACGGACAAACTCACTGTTGATGCCAATACAACCATACCCCCTGATGCCGCATCTGACGCCACTGTAGTGTTCACGCCGTCCGATGTTCTGATGAAAGGGCATTGTCCTTCCGTTTTCCATGCTCACTGTAACATCTGGGTCAACTGTGATGCTGGTCACCAACTACTAGCAGTACCCGATCAGCCTACTGCATGGAGAGACTGCAGGATGCTTCCAGACGGTCGACTACGTCGACCATCTTGATGTTCACACCGACTCCCTCCGTTACGTTGACGCCATCGCTTCGGTCTCAGGCTCATCGCCTTCAGTGGGTTTTGACAACGCCATATACCCTGCTCTTTACCCATCTCATCGCCGCCAACTTCTTGCTCTCCTTCACAAGTTTGACCCGACTGTCGACTTTCGACTGTCATCACACGGCACTGGGCCATGTCACCGGTGTTTCTCACACCATCGCCACCGGTTCCTACTCCCCCTTGGGGCAGCGCCCGTACCGTGTCTCCGCCGAAGGGCGCCGAATCATCACGTAGCAAGTGGACGACATGCTCAAACGTAGAGTCATCCGTCCCTCTCAAAGTCCTTGGTCTTCACCCTGTCGCATTGGTAAAAAAAAAAAGACGGCTCCATTCGCTTTTGTGTCGACTACGGGCGACTCAACAAGATAACGACAAAAGTCGTTTATCCCATCTCGAGTGTTTACAAGCGACATACACATGCTACATTAACACATATACACATGCTACATTAATTTCAACGCAAACGCTGTTGTCACGTGGTGGTGACGTTGAATAACACAGTAGCAATGCTGTGAACGACAAAACTAACTTTTATTGGGCGAACCTGTGCCCACAAAACAGGCTACACTTATAGCACAACGACAGCGGCGAACACGCTCGGCGATCGTCGAAAATCTGATCAGCGGGTCAAGCGCGTCGGCTTTTATACAGCAGTCATCGAATGTTCCAGACTAATCGTTGGGACCCGCATGCCTTCTACAAAGTTCTACACCATTCGTGTCAAGGGATGAAATCAGATAACACAAGGTTCGGCGACAACAGCCAGCGGATAGAAGCATCGACAACTTTCCAGAAATTTCGGATACATGAAGGCGCGTCCCGCGCTGTGTGATAACATTTCTTAGGCGGCAAAACATGTCGCCCAATAAAGGCAAGTAGACGTGTCAATACCCCCCTCTTAAAAAGAATCGACCCGATGCTGCAAACAAACGAAATTAATAAATAAGCACTCGTAGCAAAGAAAAAAAACAATATAAGGAAAGTTCGTTAGCGTCCGTAAAACGGTTTAAGACGCACCACGTGGACCACTTCAGGTCGTGCGCGACGTCGCTGTGAATGCGAAATGCCGTCTGGCACGACCTCATAGTCCAGTGCGCCAATACGTCGGATGACCTTGTAGGGTCCGAAATAGCGTCGCAATAGTTTCTCACTCAGTATTCGTCGGCGTATTGGGGTCCATACCCAAACACGGTCGCCGGGCTGGTACTCGACGAAGCGTCGTCGAAGGTTGTAGTGTCGGCTGTCGGTACGCTGCTGGTTTTTGATCCGCAGACGGGCGAGCTGTCGGGCTTCTTCGGCGCGCTGTAGATAGGTAGCGACGTCAAGATTTTCTTCGTCAGTTACGTGCGGCAGCATGGCGTCGAGCGTCGTCTTCGGGTTCCTGCCGTAAACCAACTTGAACGGCGTGATCTGTGTTGTTTCTTGCACCGCCGTGTTGTAAGCGAATGTTACGTACGGCAGGACGGCATCCCAGGTGTTGTGTTTGACGTCGACGTACATTGCTAGCATGTCGGCGAGGGTCTTATTTAGCCGCTCCATAAGACCATTCGTCTGTGGGTAGTAGGCAGTTGTCCTCCTGTGCCTTGTCTGGCTGTATTGCAGAATGGCCTGGGTGAGCTCCGGTGTAAAGGCCGCTCCTCTGTCGGTGATGAGAACTTCTGGGGCGCCATGTCGCAGCAGGATGTTTTCGACAAAGAATTTCGCTACTTCGGCGGCGCTACCTTTCAGCAGTGCTTTAGTTTCAGCGAAGCGGGTGAAGTAGTCCGTCGCCACGACGATCCACTTATTTCCGGTTATTGACGTCGGAAAGGGTCCCAGCAAGTCCATCCCCATCTGCTGGAATGGTCGGCAAGGAGACTCGATTGGCTGTAGTAATCCGGCTGGCCTTGTCGGCGGTGTCTTGCGTCGCTGACAGTCTTGGCATGTTCTGACATAACGGGCGACGTCTGCGGTCAGGCGCGACCAGTAATACTTTTCTTGTATCCTCGATAGTGTTCGGGAAAATCTGAGGTGTCCAGTTGATGTGCTTGAACTCTTGGCTGAAGTTTGTCAGCAACACTTCACTTTTTCCCTCCATGCAGTCGAGCGATCCCTCTTGCGACGGAAATTTCACGGTCTAGCTGTTGACGTTGGTCGCCTTCGATGACGCCTTCTACGTCAGCGGGTGTTTCGGTGCCGACCGAAATAACAATGCTCGAGCGAGGCGCGATGCTCACTTGATCTTCGAGAACACTCAAGGCGTGGTGACTGCGAAAGCTCTGCGGCGGTATCGCTTGATCTTCCGACAGCGTTATCGATTTTGACTTAAGGTCTATGATTGCGCCGTGATGGTTCAGGTAGTCCATGCCGAGAATGACGTCTCGTGAACACTGTTGGAGGATAACGAAGGTGGCAGGGTAAGTCCGGTCATGAACGGTTATTCTTGCCGTGCAGATTCCAGTCGGCGTAATGAGGTGTCCTCCAGCGGTCCGAATCTGGGGGCCCTCCCATGCAGTCTTAACCTTCTTCAACTGGGCGGCGATGTGTCCACTCATTACGGAGTAATCTGCCCCTGTGTCGACTAAGGCAGTGACTGAGTGGCCGTCGAGAAGTACGTCGAGGTCGGTGGTTCTTTGTCTGGCGTTGCAGTTGGGTCTTGGCATCGGATCACGGCTGCGTCGTGTTGAACTGAAGCTGGAACTTCGCGTCGTCAAGCCGTCTTTTGTCGGTGTAGTCTTGGCTTCCTGACTTCGTCGGGACGGCGGCGCAGTGGCGTAGCTAGGTCATCTGGCACCCGGGGCCCATAGGTCTTCTGTCACCCCCCCCCCCCCCCACCCCGGCTGTAGTCGAGGAAGGCGAGGATATCGATAATTTCCGGGTTTCAGCACCAGTACAGCGCCTTGGATACCGCGCACGTCCCGCGGGTCCCCCTCTCCTTCACTTTCTTTCCCTGAGATCGCGAACGCAGCAGGTATCGGCGGCGAGGAGTTACGATGTCGCCATCTATCGGAAGCGCCTCGCTGGCGAAGTATGAGGGATCACGCGGCGCGCTCCTCATAGGTTTTGCTGTGAGCGCTCACTGAAAACACAACGCGGGAGCTCTCCTGGACATTTCTGTAAGTACTTTCGAAACGAGAGAAGTTTTTTACTGTCTAAATAATAATCTTGGGCAAACTTAAAGCACAGAATCGTTTACAGACGCTATCTCTTTACCGAACACGTACAGCGAACGCCACTGTGCGCGGTCGCCGGGATGCAGTCTCCGGAACCGGCTTCTTGCGTGAAAGGTAGGCAAACGCTGAGAGCAAACTATGTGAAATATGTTCTTATAGTTCTTGTATAACTAAATGGAGCATAATAGAATGAAGCCTCAATGCAGCGATCGCACAGCTTCGCAGCGATCGACTGCGCGTCTGCATGCTTGTCCGCGCAGTTTCGCTTTCGCCGCGTGCGCGCTTTCGCACCTTGCCATGAACTTTTGGCCGCAGAATATGAGCATCTGACAGTACACAAGCAACCATTGTTGCGTGGGCACTAGCACAGCTGTTCAAAAATAATTTCATTGTAGAGACTTCGACGCCTACGGGGACTGTGATGTGCCGTCGCGAAGATTCAATCTTTTTTGTTTTCGAAATTCTTGGACGTTTCAATATTATTTGTTGAGTTGCGTCGCACTATATGTTTATCTATGTTCTCAGCGTGCGATTTCCCGCTGCTTATTTTCTTGTAATCCAGTGCATTAATTCATAACACAAACATGACCATATGCCATGCTTTTCTTTAATATGCTTCTTACCGCTCCCTTTCTCCTCCAGTGAGCTTGCCAGTATCTATAGCATCAACAAGTTCATAGACCAAATTGCCATGACATTAGTTGGGCAGCGGAAACGGGCGAGCGTCTGATTGCGCGTTTTTCGAACATCGCAGACCCGGCGCCGTAGCAAAAATCTTCCTCGCGTCTGTGGTTGCTGCATACTCGAGTTGTAGCCGATGACTGTTTGCCGGTTCTATGTTTCGCGAGCCAAGCTTCACGCAGCTTGTTGTCCTGCGGCTACGTATGAATAAGGCTGACAATGGGCTCCGTTGCGTACGTCCGGCACTGCGGCACCTACCACGTTGCGCGCCTCCAAAGGCAGCCACTATCTATTGTAGTGCTTTAAATTGTTGTAAAGGAGACACTCGAAGCGGGAAAATCTCACCACTAAATGAGGACTACAGCGTACGAGGGAACTTAAACTCGTTTTCCGCTCGCTTCGGCGCTCCCGAAGCAGCCGACGCGGCCGCTATGTCCACTTGATCTCTAGTAGCACGTCACGCCGACGGTGGCGCCAGCTTTTCCAGTGGTGCAGCTCGAGGCCAGTACACGCTGTTTTTTCTGCGCCAAATAACACAGGGTGCTGCACTAATAACTTGTGATAAGCGCATGTGCACATCTTCTGTCAGACTGTAAGGCTTGGCAACCAATACAAATGCGGCATCGTTGCAAATACGGGTCACGTCACAAGTAAAAAAAAAATTATAAAGCTTTAACTACCAATTTTAGCGGCAACATTTCATTTGCAAAATTTAAGGCCGACATTCATATCTTGCCCAACAACAACTTCACAAAAATCGTCGTAGGTACTACGGCCCGCAGTATTTTGGCTGTGGGCAGGCTGATCGAAAACGAAAATTAAATTGGCTCTGAGTGACGCTGATCTCCCCAACATATTAGAAAAACGGAAAACATCATCTGCCTCCCTTCTGCGCGGGCGCCAATGTTATTAAAATTACGAGTTCTCTTCATTCTGATCAATAAAGCCCTGTTTTTATTTGCTTCTAGACGTACAAACGTGATTATCCAAGCTGCGGTACCACCAAAAGATTGGGAACACAATAGAGCACGCTTCGCGTCGAATCTTGGCGTCCCCATAAAAAAAATATACCGCGATGAAGCCCGTGCCAGCGAAACCTGTTGGTCTGCACTCGCAATGGAGAGGGTTGAGGGATCAACCGCACTGGTCCAGTATTTCATATTTCTTTCGCTACCGCGCCGCCCGCAGTGCCAAAGTGCTGTAGGTTGTAGCACCCAAAACGATTTTGTTTAAGAAGCTTTTGTTGAATTAATAATATGACTTTGAGTCCTCAATTATCGAATTAAAGTGCTTCCTCTATAAGTACTAATTGAGGGATTATTAAGGATATGGTTATTACTTATCTGCCATATTTTTCACGCTACTGAATTCCTAGTAATCACAAAGACACATACCTTAATAGAATGTCGGGAGATATCCTTACAAAATTCACGTTTTTTTTTTTGTAAAATTCTGCGCAGCTGACTCAGACACTGTACTTGCGACATGAAGTCACACAACAACAACAGTTTTCTTAAACTTTCGAGGGTAAGGAAAGCGTGAAACATAACGGCAGGTTTCGCAGCGGCTTCTCGGAGTGAGTGGGAGAGGGGAAGTAAAAGCGAGCTGAACATCGCGGCGCCCGCGACTATATACAGCCTCTTCCGCCGCACCGAGTCTGAAGACGATCCAGAGGATCCCATACGCGACTTTTGACGGCCGCACTTATGCAACGTCGCTTTCATAGAACGCTTCGCCGTAAACGCGAGAGCCGGGCTCACTCGTTGAAGGCCCTCTTGCTGCTTTCTTTGTTCGTCTTCGCTGCGCGTTCTGAACGGAAGGGGGACCTAAGAGCCTCAACGCCTTACAACGCCTCAATGTATGTTTAGCGATTCCTGCTCCCAGCATGAACGCACGGCATGAGCGCACCCCACATGAAACGTTCCGCTAAGGCGAATAGTTTAGCGACCATTTTGCGAATTAAAATTTTTTAGCCCACACATTCGTGCAAGTATTTCGTGGGGTGTTGATAGAGCTGCAGCCGACAATTCTTCGGCGCAATGCATCGGGTACATGAGCTCGGGCTACTGGATACCGGGGCGTTCTTTGCCATTTGCGCTCAGTCAAGCTGGCAGAAAGAGGTGCGTCTTCAGGCGTATGGCACCCCCCCCCACCTCTGGCCCCTTGCACCCGGGGCCCCCGGCCCCCCCTGTTGCTACGCCACTGCGGCGGCGTGTCGTCAATAGGTCGTCGAGATGGTTTCTTTGTCGTCTTCGTCGGCAGCGGAGGATCTTCGTCAGTTCCACGAACAGAAACCGCACCTCCGTCGGTTGCTGCTTTTAGATTTCCGGATATGGGCTCGCTGACCGGCCCGGGCTGGGCCTGTGTATGGACGGCGCTGCGGCGACAGGTAGCGTCCAAGTGACGGCTAGTCGAGGGCTCCACTGAGTAGCGGCGAGGTAGTCAGCGATGTCACGAAGGCGTTCACCTTGCCTCGGGCGCTGTGCGTTGACGGCGAAACCTCGCAGTCCCATCTCGCGGTATGGGCATCGGCGATACACATGGCCGGCTTCTCCGCAGTGATAGCAGAGGGGGCGGTGGTCGGGGGCTCGACCAATGTATGTCTTCCTCGGGTAGCTGCGCTGGGCGACGGGTAAGCGTGCTGGCGGCGGCGGCGGTGGTCGACGGAATTGCGGCGTTGCAGGGCCCTGGCGCGGTCATGGAGGGGGATCATGACGGCGCGCGACGGCGGCGTAGGTCATCGCTTCTGGCTGGGGCTGCGATGACTGTGGTTGTAACTCGGGAACTCCGAGCGATCGCTGAACTTCTTCTTTGACAATTTCGGCGACTGTGGCCACTTGAGGTTGCGATGAAGGGAAGATCCTTTGAAGCTCCTCTCGTACGACTGCCCTGATGGTCTCGCGCAGGTCGTCGGTGGCCAGTGACTGAACTCGGGCGTATTTTGTCGAGCTCGTGCGGCGGTTGAATTGCCGGTTCCGCATTTCGAGTGTCTTCTCAATGCTGGTGGCCTCGTGAAGGAACTCTTCTACGGTCGTCGGTGGGCTTCGTATCATTGCGCCGAAAAGTTCCTCCTTTACACCACGCATCAGCAGGCGGACTTCCTTCTCCTCGGACATTTCCGGATCGGCGTGGCGGAACAGACGGTTCATTTCTTCAGTGAAGATCGCGACCGTCTCATTCGGCAGCTGCGCTCTGGTCTCCAGTAAAGCTTGGGCTCGGTCTTTTCGCACGACGCTTGTAGATGTTTGCAGAAAGCCGCTTCGGAACAGGTCCCACGTCGTCAAGGTGGCTTCTCGATTCTCGAGCCTCGTCCTGGCGGCGTCCTCCAATGCGAAATAAACATGTCGCAGCTTGTCGTCGCTTGCCCAGCTGTTAAACGTAGCGACCCTCTCATACGTTTCCAGCTAGCTTTCCGGGTCCTCAAATGTGGAACCGCGTAACGTCGGTGGTTCCCTGGGCTGCTGCAGCACGACGGGGGACGCTTGGGCTGCCATTGGAGTTGCCTTGGGCACAATCTTCTTGGTCTCAGGTAGACGTCCGTGCTCCGGGGGCAGCTGTTGAAGACGGCGGCTTGCTCGATGTTCCGGGACGGCGCTGGTGTTGTCTTTGCGGTCCGGGCTTGAATTGAGGCTTGTCGCGGGCGTCCGGTACATGAACGTAAAGCACCTCCACCAGATGTCACGTGGTGGTGACGTTGAATAACACAGTAGCAATACTGTGAACGACAAAACTAACTTTTATTGGGCGAACCGGTGCCCACAAAACAGGCTACACTTAAAGCACAACGATAGCGGCGAACACGCTCGGCTATCGTCGAAAATCTGATCAGCGGGTCAAGCGCGTCGGCTTTTATACAGCAGTCATCGAATGTTCCAGACTAATCGTTGGGACCCGCATGCCTTCTACAAAGTTCTACACCATTCGTGTCAAGCGATAAAATCAGATAACACAAGGTTCGGCGACAACAGACAGCGGATAGAAGCATCGATAACTTTCCAGAAACTTCCGATACATGCAGGCGCGTCCCGCGCTGTGCGATAACATTTCTTAGGCGGCAAAACATGTCGCCCGATAAAGACAAGTGCACGTGTCGATATTAAAATACTCGTTTTAAATCAGGTATGGACACGAAGTGCACGCTCCAGACCCCGAGGAAGATCGCCGATCTCCCTCGACGAAAAGCTCCAATAAACTCCCTTAGCGGAAGGGGGACCACCTGACACCAACTGCATATCCCTCGAGATAAACATGGCGGAGTTAAAAGGAGTTTGCAAGCGCCCATGTGACGGGGGTATTCTACTCTTGGGAAAAAGGAGATAGGCACTGGAAAACTGTTACGTACACGCGCATTTATAGGCTTATATTTTCACGATGGCGATAATGCCAGGTATCTGTAAGATTTAACTTTTGTTTGGTGTCATAGTCTGGGTTAGCAGTGAGGAACATCGGTTGACCATGCCAAGACAGGCACATTGGTCTCAGCAGTGTTTTAGTGATAGAGCAGTGAAGTGATAAAAATTTCGCTGTCCATGCCTGCCCGCGTATTCTTTTAAGCTGACGACGACCGTTGTCGTCAGGCCGCCGCCTGATTTTCTGCTGCACCACCACCAAATAGCTCAGAAAACTTTTGTTACAATTGCCGTAACCGGTATTGGATCCCATGTAACTGCAGCACTATGCATTTTAGAGATGGGCACGCTAACTACTACGCCACCGCGTCACCACGCATTACCTTGCGGCAATTGTTATTTCAGATTTTGTAACATAATTAACTTTATCTCGTTTATCGCTCATAGGAATGATAGTGAAACTGGCTTTAATTCGTACATTGCAATACGTGACCTAAATTATTTATTTAACAAGCAGAGCAGCGAACTTTTGTTAGTTAGAAAATTACGCACTTTAAGTTTTCACTGCAATAATATCTACCTTATCGAGTATTCCAGCTCACTCAGTAGTTCTGTGATATATGCCATAGGTTATTAATTTTTTAAATTTCATGAACACTAAAAAAATTGGCCGACGATTACGCGTCTTGGTAAAGCGATCTTTAAACGGAGCTGGTGCGTTATTTCAACACCAGGCAACCGCATACAGAACACGCAGGGCCGAATGAAGGCTGTGCCGTGTTCCGGATTGGGCAGCGCCCACCGGGATCCGCCGCAATTGAGCCGACACTCCGGCAACCCGCCACCGCGTCATCGCCACCGCGTCACCGCGTCAGTGGGCTACCGCCACGGAGAGGGGGGAGATTAGCAATTAATAATGTTTCTTCTGAGGTGGGATGACGGAACAGGTCGAGAACAGCGGTATTGAGTAGAGGTCACACACTCATTCACTCACGGGCAGGCCTCAATGCGGCCGCAGAAGCTGCTGGTGAGCAGTAGAAGTAAGGGGATGAAACACTATAATTGTCTTTCGAGTCGCCGCAACGGCGCTGCGCTAGGTAAGTGGAGCTATGGGGCAAGAGTAGAGGTGGAAGGACAGTCTGGCGCAATCAGTGCCAGAAGTGACAAATGCCACTGAGGAACGCGCCCCGTAAACAGGGAAGCTAGAGACACGGCTGAGAGCCGTACAGCCACGCGACGCGGAGACGGAGGAGGGAAGAGCCGTGGGTCACGCGCGAGGCGGCACGGAGCGTCCACCGCCTGCACCGCGGCAGTACCTCGACAGCGGGTGAAGGAACGGCGAGGGCGGAGTGGTCAGTAGCGGCCAGAATTACGGCAACGGCGCTGCGCGGAGGAAGGGGACGATAGGATAGGCGAGAACACGTGATCCGGCTTTGGAGGACAAGTGGAGAGCAAGATTCGCGCCGCGCGCGAGAGATGGCAGTAGGAGCGCGCGGATGATGACCTCGGTTATGGTGAGGCCGACAATGAGGCTGGACGGAGACGCGAAATGCAGCAGCGAGCGCGAAAGAGCTGCGCTCTAGAAACTCAGTCCATTTCACTCTGCGCAAAAGGATGACTAGCGAAGCTGTGTGATCCCCCTATAAACGCGCGTGTACCTGACAATATTCCGGTGTCTATCTCATTTTTCCTGAGTATATCATTCCCTCTGCTGGTTGGTTAATCTCCGTGAGCCATCACGTCGGCTTGCACGTTGGACGCTTCGTTTACAGGAGGACGATTTGGCCCTTTCTTATAAAAGCAGCCGACGTCACATCGATGTCGACTGCCTCTCAGTGATGCCGCTTCCAGCGACAGACTGCGACACGGACGCCTTCGATTACTTTATCAAATCATTGCAGGCAGGATTTCCTAATATTAGTACACTTAAGCTCGGGAAACCAAAGGAGATCTTTAGAACATTAGCTGACTAGTGAAAGGAAATCAGCACCATCCACTTGACTCTGGGTTGGTGATGGGGTACTGTGCAAAAAGAAGTATTCTACTGCAGGCCCACAATATCTCCTGGCGGTCCTGGAGAGTCTCTGTGTTTCCATTTTACGCGCTGTGCACGACGATCCAATATCTCGTCATTTTAGTTCTGCATGAGCATTCTACACTGTCCATAAAAAGATCTACTGGCCTAAAATGCGTCGGACGATCGACCAGTACGTGGCCAGCTACAACAAATGTCGACGTCAAAAGCGTCCAACGAGTGCTCCTCCTGGCCGACTACATCCACCGCCACTTGCAAGATCTCCATTTGAGCAAGTCGCCATCGTCCTTCTCGGTCCTTTCCAGCGGTTATCTCATGGGAATCGCTGGATTATAGTATGTCGATCAGATGGCATGCCACCGCGCGACAGCGGCTATACCATCGGCTACAGCAACACAAGTGTGCAATTTTCTGCAGCGTTTCGTCATTCTCCAACATTGATCTCTGAGAGTCATCATCAGCCATCGTGTGTGGCGGTTCACTGTATGTATTTCAAGTTTTCGGCAATCCACCCCGTATTACATACAAACAAATAGTCTGCAGAATGCACCAACAGAACTTTTACTAACAGCGCGCTACCTTTCACTACGTGCGCATTTAATACCTCACAGCAAGAAACTACGGGCTACACTCCCTTCTTTCTTTTTTTTTTGCTCGCCCGTCTAGTTAACATTGGACACTATCCGCTTTCAAGCCATGATCATCTTTGCATATCCGAGATCGTCAATCTTGCTGAATAGGCACGACGACTTGCTTCTCTGCGCACTCTTGTTTCACAACACCGCTTGAAGGCACGCTACGACGGCCGACGTCGGCAGGTCGTATGTGACGCTGGTGACTTACTGCGGCTATAGAAACGACCTAGAGAACGTGGATTGATTGGAAACCCTCTAATTCACTATATTGCACCCTACGTTATTACTGATCGTGTAAGCGAATTCACCTAACCCATAGCACGCCTCAAATCAAATGGCCGACGGTCAGCAAAGACCGAACATACGGAGGCCGCCCGTTTAAAGGCATTTAGTTTTACAGACTGTTTAATTTTGTTGGTGGGTTCGGCCTGCTCGGAGGGAAACGCGAAACTCTTACGTGGATTTTGGACCTGCGCCTCAACGGGACGTGGGGGCATTCAAGACAGGTGAACAGACGAAGAGCGACATGCAGTGGGATAGCTCAATCTCGATGGCACTCAAGTGAAGAAGACCGTCGCGACTGACTCCATCTGGCTTTTCAAGAAAACGCCTCTCGTGGGCGCAACAGTATGCTATAGATGTCCTTCCAAAAGATATGTAGGTTACAAAAAAGCAGGTGAATGAAAGAGCACACGTCTTAGAATTGTCGAAAAGATATCCACAAATGTGCTTCAGTGAGTGCCTTGCGAGCGGTGGTTTGTAGAGAAATTGAGGAATCACAGAAGATACGCTAGAAGCACGCTAAGTACAGTAAGTAAAATTCTAAGCGCAACAAAAGTGTACTGGCGATAGGAATTGCACAGACCGCAAAAGTCCTATTTGTTTCCTTTCTTCCGCCGTCTGGTATTAACGCGACAGGAATAAATGGCTCAGGATGCGGAAATGTGGCTTTGGTGGCGTGGCCACACGATGGTACATAAAAGGCTACGAAACCATGACCTTTGGCGGGAGTCAAACACACGAATTTTGATGTTAATTACGGTACGGTAATAAGTCACAGTCAATTAAGGCACTCGGACCCACGAGTATTAGGGACTCGACCCTATGACCTTTGGTCTTGAATTAAGGCGCAGTGAATTGAGGCACTCGTACCCACGACCTATGTTAGTAGTCGAACCCTTCACCTTTAGTGGGAGTCGAACCAAGGGTCTTGTGTAGCGGCCTAATATCTAAGCATTGTGCGGTGGCCGCAATGTTATCGAATTGAACGACGTCGGGATAACTAAGTAGGCGTTGAATTTTGTCTTGTGCTCTGAAACTTGCCTAGTGGTCCCAAAACTCGACGCACAATGGAAAATCAACCTATAGCAGTGACTTTTTCAGGCTTGTAGCGCACCTCAGAAAGAGCAAGAAGGGTAGGAGGTTGGGCTAATTAAAGGAACGGAAAGCAGAGTCAGCGCTAACTCTGTTTTCCGTTCCCTTGCATTATCCCTACCTCCTTTCTTTATTGGTCTTTCTGAGCTGCGTTAGAGGCCTAAAAAAGTCACGACATACCAACTCGCCCAAACTAACACGCTTTTAACCTATACCAGTACTGAAAAATTTCACATTTCGAATACTAAAGAACCAATCGTGCTGCGAGCCCAGGCTTCCTAAGCTTGATTATAAGAGAAGCCAGGGACCACGATAGACAGAAAGAAGAGAGAGTGTGCAGAGCTGATAGTGCTGGTGATAAAAGCTGCTCTGCGAATGCTTAGGCCCAATCGTAAAAATCGTGCAGATCACACGCTCTTGTGCCCGGCGGCCCTCCAGATCGGGGAAGGTGCCACATCTGCGAGATGTAGTTGTGACGCCTCAATTCGTCACTCCTGTCTGCATCCCAAGTTGGCCTGTCCGCGCCGGAGTGAAGGTCGCTGCAAGGCTGCGACTCATCACGCCTATCAGCAGCCCAAATTGGCATGACCACGCCAGGAATCAGAATCAGCGTGCGTGTACCCTACTTTCCCGTTTTGTGCCCAGTGATGTGCACGTATTTCCTACCGGGCGCACCGAAAGGGGCACCAGCTCACCGATAACACCAGTGCACCGAAAGGGGCCACCGCCTCACCGACGCCGGGATTGGTCTCCTGACACCATTTGTCGCCTGACGCCGGATTGGTGGAAACCATGAACAATGGCGCCGCAGGCATTAAAAGCGGATCCAGACAAAGGAGGAGGTCGCTCGGAAACAGGGCGACTCTGACATGCGAATACGCTACCATAGTGTGCTCCGATAGTTCGAGCACTTTTTTTAATCTCAACTTGTGCCTTTTTGAATATATTGCTTTTTCTTCATTCTCTTAAACGTTGCTCGGAACCCTTTCTTTCGGCACCTGGCACGGCACCGTCGATGGAATTTCGCTAGCTGTTCGGACCCCGACATCGCAAGAACGAACTGCGGGAATCGCTTTTATTCGAAATATTTTATCGGCAGTTGGCCATTCAACTCCGCTTAAAAGGCCCCTTTTGCAGCTGAAAAGCGTCATCTTTAAATGACAAGCGTCATTTAAAGGGTCATTTTGAGCTGACAAGCGCGGAGCATACATTTAGGGGTAACGATCGTGTCTCGAAAGTATGACATCGCTACGCGCCGCGGAAAGATCTCGAATTCGAAACCGAACGCCGTTTTTCCTTCTCGTGGCCGCCGCGCTCCCAACCGGAGGATGACGTACTCGTGTGCCTGCGCCTACGTAGTCGTATCCGCAGGGTGACGCCGCAGCGCGACAACACGTGACTTCGAGAATTATTCAAGACAACATCTCTTATCTGCGTGATCTGTTGCTTGAATTGGCGAGTCGAAGTTTACAGAGACAATAAAAGACACAAACAGAATGTCTGCGAATTTTTTGTTTTAGTTTGCACCGAAGCAAGAAAGATGTACTTCCGCTTCGTCCGCTTGTTCCCACGGTCATGCGGTAACGTGCGTAGGTACCGAAGTTATGCAATTTTCTACCATGCTCAGCGCGTGATCATGCTCTGCGATCCGCTTGTTCTGCCTCAGTATTCCTGTAGCACTGAATTATACCAGTAGTCATGTTTCCTTGTACACAGCGATGAAAATCGTGCGATGCGCCAACGAGACAACGCCTGGCGCGCGACGCCTTCAGCGGAAATGCGTAGCGCCTGAAAAAAAAAGCAAGGAAAACAAAAAAAAATGAAGGCGGGGCCTGTGACGTATGTACACGCGATCCTCGAGGTCTGGTATGGGAAAACGCAGAGAAGGAATTTCGCTTGCGAAGGCTAAAGGAAACGAGTGGAGAGGGAGTCTCGCTTGGCACTGGAGCCCGCCTGCTGAAATATTTCTCTCTCGGCTGTTATTGGAGCCGATTTGAAAAAGTTTTGCTGCAGAACGCTTCCTAGAGGACACGTAACAACTTCCAGCGTATAACCAAAATTTGCTGTGGTGCCTGGTGAGAGGCCCTTTAAGGTACTACATCATATCACCATGCAAATGGACACCCGTGTAGAAAAATTATGAGTGCAAGGCGATCGCGTGTATGTTTGCACGAGACAAGTAGAGTTGCCTATTATTAAAGCAAGAAAAAAAAAGCTATAGTGTCCTGTAGGTATGAGTATCGGGGTTCACTTCCTTTCAACGCGATAGCATTGTAGGCGGACTTCGCCAATTTGAAGGTACCACACTCCTCTAACGAAAAGTACGGGAGAATCCCGAAGGCTGAGCAGCGATAGCGTTGCTTCGCTTTACAGACTGATCTCCACTGAAGCGAGCAAGATCGCACTTCGAGTGCGCGGGCGTGAAGCCGCTGGAAGTTGCCGGCCTTGTCCCGGAAGCGAGCGCCAGCGGCCGCTTGATTGCTGCCGGCGGGCAGCGCTTTTCTTTTTAGAGCACAGCTTTTTACAGCGAGCGGCAGTGGTGGACGCGTCGTAACCGAGCGAACGAGCACGGCGAAAGATGAAAGAGCGAACGCGGAGCGGGATATGAAAGACGCGAGCCACGAACAGCGGAGACCAATGAGAGAAGCCGCTTTAGTGACTGGCGCGCGCAAACTTATGCATACGGGCCCACCCAACCGCTCAATGCGTACCCTTAATCCGCCTTTGGCGACGCCAACAGCGATGCGCATGGTGCAGTTGCCCCGTCATCGCCCGCGCTATGCGGACGAACCTACCTTGCGATGACGGTGCAACTGCACCGTGCGCACCACTGTTCGCGCCAACAGCGCTTGTGGTAGCGCGATCTGTGCGACAAGACTCGCCGTAAACTACAATATTTTAGCTTCATTTTTATTTTTCATGTTCTCCCTTTGAAATGTAGGAACCAGAAGAGAGGCGAAATTATCTCACTAAAGGGGTATCGCGCAGTGCCGCCAAACCGGATGTGCGCGCCTGTCAATGGTGACGACTGGACGGCGCGCACTATATCTTCATTTATGCTTGGGCCACGCGCTCCGCTGTTCAAGTTTGGTTTGGCGCTGATAGTACAAACACTTTATGTGAGTAAATAACGTATGCAACTTGGCATTGTATTGGCCTCCTCACTTGATGTGTATGTATGTGCGCCTAGCACATGGCACAACATAAAGCAAGACATGAAATGCTGAAACGTGATATTCGCTTTAAGAACTACACCTCATGCCCTATTCGAGTCATGCGTTTTTGTGCGTACTCATACTGTTTTCTTACTTATTCACTTAACGCCACAGAAGCGGTTTCAGGCCAGGGAGGAGCTTGTAAAGCGTTGCCGAAACTCTTCTTGCAGCCGGTAGTTCCACTGAAGAAACCTCCGTTAAAAGTATTCACGAGCGGGCTCAATGGCTAGTTGACGATGAGAAAATATGACGGCGCATACGCGTTTCGGTCTCGTCTGAAGCGTTTCTTGTTTGGTCGCGAGTCTCACGTGCGATGGCTATCGCGGCTCGCAGCGGCGCCTGCCAAATTGTTTCTCGTTGCCACCGCATGATGGCGCCACAATGCATCGCAAAAGGCGGATTGGTCTCAGCCGGGCCGTTTGGTTCGTACTGTCGTCTGCTCGCGTCATTTTTGCTGGCGCTTGTTTGGCTTGCATGGTTTAGTCTCGTTCGAGCTTGTTTCCATTGTCCTCTTTTGCGGTTATTTTGTAACCAGATTGTACGCGCGACGCAAATTGTGTAGTACTTTCTGGATGCCACGCGGCAACGGCGATTACACTGGAGCCGTCGACGATCGCCGACTCTGCTACATGACTCTTTAAAATTGATTACATCAATATATCGCAAAATGAAACATGTTCAGAGCTGCGCTCAAACTTCGTATTAGGAAGTATCGTAATTAGCTGTAAATTTCTTGAAACAGGGCCTCTCCGCTGCGCAGTTAACTGCACAAGCCGACCAGAAATGTAATCGGGAAGACATTTGATGTGATGGTATCCCAAAATAAAAAGAAGTGGAATGTCGCTGATTCCTTATTGGTTCCTGTTAAGAGACAGGAGCTCTCAGGTGGCGTTCAAAATCCTATACACAGTGCTACATGAACGCATAGTTACACAGAATTGAATTCGAGTACTTTAGGTGCCAAAACGACGACTTGATACTGAGTCATGCCGTGCAGGAGGACTGCAGAATAATTTTGACCACCAGCAGATCTTTAACGTGGCCCCAATGCAGGGACACGAACAATTTTGCGTTTCGGCCCGATCAAAACGCGGCCGCCATGTCCGCGAATTTCCCCCGCGACCTCCTGCTTAGCAGCGCAACACCATAGCCGCTAAACCACTGCGGCGGATAAGCGCATGTTTCAGTCAGCTGCTGAGTCGAACCACTTCGTCCGTCTTGTGAAGTGTGTAATCGCATCGTACGACAAAATTAAACTGAATCACTCCGCAATGAGGCGGGCTGCCGAAATTAGCGAAACAAACATTCGTAATCTGTTGACGATACTGATTATTTTTAGTCAGTCACTCATGCGTATCGACCTTACGTGACTACTACATCAAAAAAAAAAAAAAAGAAAGAGCGGTTCTGTTGTGTACGTTCTTTTCTGTTTCGTGCGAAAATGTAGCAGTCTTCTACCTCGTGATCAGCAGCAACTTAAGAGTAACTATTATCGGGTAGGGACGCAGCTTGTTCTGAGCTATGGGCAAATTTCTCGCCCAGCTTGCAATGCCGGCATTCCTACATATCACTAATTCAGACACACACTTTTTCAATTTTATTTCGGTCAAGGCTACAGCCTATCATGAATTTGGATATTTTGTCATATTCATAAAATAGAGCTCAACGTTTTAATGTTTTTTATATTGCTTAATTTATTGTGGATTGTTCTCGTCACGCCCATTACAGTTCACTGCGTATTGTACATTGCATCTTTCATAACACGCATGACAAAGGCCGTTGATGTCCACCAAGATCGGCAGGCATTGCCAGTAACTGCAACTTGATAGTTACTTTAAATGCAGCCCCTTGTACACTGAATTTGCTGCCCTCGGTTTCGTTGAAATGAAGTGTGAGCAGTTTTTTTCTTGTTTACGGGCTAAAAAGCTTACTGCTGAATATAACTGTCATGCCCTGTAACTATAAATGAGCTCGAAAATGCGAACGTTTTTATTTATGTACGAGTGGCAAAACGGCTCCCCGACTGTTATTTTATAATTTTTTTTGCTTTACAGATGAATGTGCACTTGAGGGCACACAGTGGCATTTCTGAAACCTTTCCCTTGTAGGCAAGATTGAAACGGCACACACTACCCCAGAAACTAAATAGAAGCAATAGACAAATCTAGCCGTTGTAAGCGGTCGGTGGTTGCGCATATTGCCGAAAAAAATATGATGCCGGTGTGAAACCATTAGGACAAGCGTGGACGTCTCTGGTACTAAGGCGCACTTCGGGAAGGACGGAAGGCCGGTGGGTCTTTACCGCTCAGTAGGCACATCGAGCAAAAATTTATTTGCATCTGTGGTCGCTCCATGCTTTTTAGTCTTGCTCTAACAACCGCGAACAAACAATATATATATATATATATATATATATATATATATATATATATATATATATATATATATATATATAGACGCAAACATTGCAACCAGACAAGCAGCTGCAGCCTGACAATGCATCGATTGCGCGCATTCAGAAGCGCAGAAGACGCCATCTTCTGGGACACTTTCAGTGGAGGTAGGTGGCCTTGGAAGGTGTCTAAACGTTTTGTTGTCACGAGACCATGAGCCACATGAAAACACGATGAAAGCAGGATCCGTTGGCTCCTACACTCACCTTGTTTTCGTGTTTCTCATCGTCTCGAATTTGCATCTCCCGCATTCCCCATGTTCTCCCTAGCTGTCGCGAGCCGAGAGGGCAAGAAATAGGCACGTGACCCACGTGCTAGTGGTTTCAAGGAGCGACGTCTGCACGAGAGTAACACCCGTGCTATCGTGGCCTAATCGTTAAAGGCACGGGACGGCCACACTGCTGAAGGGTCAGAGATGCGACAACACCTTCGGTCATGCACTTCTTCGCAGCAATATGCGCGGAGAAAATCAATAATTGCCATCAGGGGGTATTCGTTTAACCATCTCAGATAAGCATGGAGGCCTTTGCGCATGTCCCTACGCGCTGCAATCTGCTAGGTTAGCCTAGTGAACGGCAGTACAACCATTGTTTTTACACGTGCGCCTCACTGAAATGTTAAACACGGAATCTTTCACGTAAAACTTTCGTCCTCTATGCCTCGCCCCCTTCCCCCCACTTATAATTTAGGCACTATATGCTCCCATTGCCAGCACTGTTGCTGCAGTTGTGGCGTTCAAGGGTGTTCGAAAGCGCTTCATAGGCTTGTCTCGGTAGTAAATGTGCCGCGCCCCTGGTCATTTGGGCTCCGTCATGTGTTTGCAATGATGAACCCCACGTGGCGACGACAGCTAAAGGGCTTCAAACCTGATGCGAACCCTACACCGACACACCACGCGCAGAGCAACGCTCGCGAGCCTGTCAAGACCGAGAAAAACAGAGAGACAGCCTCTTTTGGTTTAATTCACGTTTTGGTTTACTCACGAGGTTTTGGTTTACTCACGAGACAGACACGTTTCGGTTTAACTCACGACGTGCATTTCTATCGCTGTAGCCTCCTTTGCTGCCGACAACTTCACAGCGGCGCCACAGTTTCCTGTTTGCATTAAGCAACGTGGCTTGCCAAGCATGTGCCACAAAACATCATCAACTACGAGTAAAACAACGCAGCGTTCGCGCTGCTCCTCTTGAACGGACAATGTAAACGAACGAACGATGAAAGGTCTCCTTGCGTATCGGTGAGCGCAGATGTGAACAAAATCTTTGCACAGAGCCAGAGTGCAGCAAGACGGCGCATAAGGGGCTAGAGGTTAGAAAAACAGCGACGGTGTGATCATGCGCTGAGGAGGAGCCGTTTAAATTTGAGCAAACGAAGGCCGCCGAAGCAGCAGTACAAATATATTTTTGAAGTCTAGGCTTTAAAAGAAGTTCAAAGCTTGTTTTAAGTACTTGTCTTTATACGAATGTTGTCAGCAGCGCAAAAATCGTTTCTGGCCTTTGATAAAGATACATATAATTCTGACTTTTCTATTAGCAAACAGTCTGACGAGGTTGCCATGTGTCAGGTCCTATCCAATGGGCTCAGGGATAGCAGGGGAAATGTAGACGCGTCCGCAGTAGGGATTAATGAGAGGCGATTGGAAGTTTGCTGGCAGAAAAAGTATGGAGGCCGCAAACACGGGAGGCGTACAAAAACAAAGTTCACAATAGTGGTTAACAACTTAATACCGGGAATTATTTGTGTGTGTGTGTGTTCGAATTTCTTTATTTATAGGTAGGACATTAGGCCAAAGAAGCAAAAGGAAGACGGGATTTTCATAGAATCATCTATCCATCCATGCTAAACACATCAGCAAAAACAGTAGTTTAATCTTCAAAAGGTAACTACGTGTTTCAATCCCGCCACCGAGCTACGTGATTGCTGCTGCTGATCATTTATTGGAATTATCTTTAAAACGGGACGATCACAAATAATCACCTAGCCGGAGCACTTAGGTAATCAGCTATGTTGTGCGTGTTGTTTTTATTCTAGCAGTTTTTATTTCCCTTAAACTCATATACAAACCTTGTACCACTACTTCTGCCTCTGACGGATCCGGTTCTATCCATCTCTTCCCAATTTTCGCTTCTTCCATCAACACTCTAAACGTTTCATACTTACGTCGACTGCTGGCCGGTTAAAGCCTCCATCCGCTTCTAGTAGGGTACCCTTCCTACGGGCTTCGCTGGTGAAAATCTACCGCATTTCATAAGGATGTGCTGAATGGCCTACGAATTTTTTCTGCAGCGGATAAATCTTTTGCGAATGTACGCTCCGTCATGTTTCCAGAAAATGGCATTTTGCACGACATTTCTTGGTTGACGCAGCCAAACCGTCTGTCATTGTTTAGTTCCGTGATGAATACACTAATACGGAACCGCTTTAAGTTATATCTGTATCAGTTCTCAATTGAGTGTATTCGAAAAAAAATTGCTGCATTGATTTCTTGCCGCAAGCTTCGAGACGCTTCGAGAGCAACCGGCACGACGCTTTGCCAACTGGACTTCTTCGACGTGGTCAATTGCGAATGTTCCCTCGTGTGATGCCACTACCTAATGTAAACCACTGACTACCCGCTTGTTGAAGAGAAAGCTTTTCGGGCACCTTTTGTGAAGACCAAATACACTTCCCTACAGGAATTTCTGACAATATGGAGCGACCACCGACTTTATTTATATAGATATTCATTTATCTCTCGTGAACGGGAGCTATCGCATGGCTATGGACATGTGGAGACATTGGTTTCGTTCTGCTCCAGGCAATTCCGAAAAGGCGCTCGCGGCAGTGTGGACTTCACGTTTCCCGCAATACGCTTCTTTAATTTGGGTACAAAGCTGCCAAATCACGAATTCAACGTCCTGAAACTCTTGGTATTTATATAACGAACCAAGAGGTGGAATCATGGAGCTTCACTGTGGACATTCACTTATAATTTATATGCGACTAAAGAAATTGTTCACTCTAATCTGTCGCATCGAGAACATTTCTTAATGAAACATATGTATTGCTCGGGCCCAGTTGGAAGTAATCAGACATTAACATATCAGCAATGCTATACCAACATAGGAACAGCAGAAAATGCATCTTGAATTACACTTGAACTTTTCAAAATCTATATATTTGTTCAGTGCAAGCTCCGTTTGGAATCTACGTTGTGTGTTCATTGATTTTTGAAGAATAAACGTCTGGAAAGCAGTGTTCGTGTTCCTCTCAATACGCTAGATTAGGTCCGAAATATTGTGCAGCATTCTGCAATCTTGGTATTGGAACTGAGCACAAGTCCCTCGTGTTCACTCCTTTATACAGCAGAATGTCTTCTGGGCTAGTTGTACGTATTTGTGAACAAACAGTAAGCGAGTGAGGCGTGCATTCGTGCGCACAAGGCACGAGTGCACTGGACTTCAATTCATCGTATTTACTCGATAGTTGTGGCTGGATGAGCGCTGCACTTGCATTCCCTTCATGATCCTTTTTTTTTCTTTTTGTCACAAATGAAGCACTCGTTCTTTTTGTGCACGCTCCCACTGGTTTCCATACAACAAACATAGGCAATGCACGGTAGATGCAAGGGTAGAGACAAGGTCGTGGAAAACGCGTACCGCACGTCTAAACGTCGAGCCAGCTGCGCTGCATAATACCACACGCAGTGACGTGCCAGCGACTACTCGAGGGGTAAATTTCATGCGTGTACGTACGAGCTCATTGCTAACGGTTCCCAACTTAAGCAAACATACGTTCACAACAGGACGTGGTTGAGGAGCACGAACACATTTTTGCAGCTGGAACGACACAGGATATAGGGGTGACTATCTTACGTCTCTGGTGCCGCCATTACCTACGGAGATGTTGTAGTGGCCCCGGAAAGCATGCCAAATTCAGTTCAGCACAGTTCCGAGTGTGCACAGTCAACAAGTATTATCAAATGCACTCCACGCTGTGCTACGTCCGCTGCGCATGATCGGGTTTTTTGCCCCTAGAAATATGGCGACGACCACTTTAACATTCACAGAGCCACCTACACTCTAGAAGTCTAAGTATCTAACCTCCTTGATACTACTACGCTAGCTCTGCTATAGACCAGAAGCACTAAGACCAACCGCGTGCTCCCACGTGACAATCACTGTTTGGTCGATACGCTTTGCTTGAATCGTGTTGCATAATACCGTTTTCTTTTCTTCCCCCATGGATGGGACCATGAAGAAAACGAAGCGCGGCGTCGCAAGAGGTCTCCTTGTCGAAGCCGGCTGCCCCGCCAAGCTGATTCCTAGCGGTTTTTTTTCTCCTCCATGCAAAACAAATGGCCACTGGCGACAACAATCTGAAGCGCTCCTTAAAGCTCCAAGCGGCGCGAAGTGACATCTGCTCCAGACTAGTGCGTCGTTTGTTTGGTTTTAATTTTTGCGACAAGGGAGTTACGCATCAGTTCATAGGAACCAAATCGACAATATAGTGTGAAGTAATATCGTTTGTATTAAAAAATACAAACTCCAGAGTCTCTTTTGGTATCTGTTATACTTCATGCGGACGAGCCCGTGCTGCGGATTGGTGGCGCCGAAATTTTAAGGGAATATTCCGCTTTCACTAAAGTTGGTGGTGACCGGTATTTTTCGAATAGAAACGTTTTCCCTCTAAGCACTCGAGGTGGTGTCGGCAGTTCAATAAAAAAAATTTACTGACCATCCCGGCCGTGCGAACGTGGATGTCCAGCGAATGTGCTGCAAAACCACCGCTAAAGCTGTTGTAGGGTGCGCACTCTTTATTGATGATTCTGATGCTTCTTTTGAGCAACTTTTTTATTGAAACCTACGCTGTTTCCTTTGTTGTATGCGTGATTCTAATGAATGCATGCATTGTTTGCATCACTTTACTGAGTGATTGTAGCCTCTGCATTACGAAGGGGACGAGCCATAGCATTTTTGCTCGCTTAGAGCCATTGCCGAGGATGATAATTTTTGCTCACAGACAGCAAGAAAGTAACTCGCCATCCTGGACCTCTGAAATTGGACGTCCATGAAGCTGTTGAAAACCACCACTATATTTTTCAAGGGCTGTACGCAATACCTTATGGCGCTAATTTAGAGTAATGATTGGAATGGGAGCAATCGTAATCTTTACGGAAGGCCACCGACCATAGCGTTGCTGCAACAATATTGAAGTCAGTTGCTAGGATGGTTATGTTATAAGAAAGGCTAGGGACGTCGCAACCCACGTCGCCAGCTGGTGTCGCCGCTGCAGATTGCGCATCAGTAATCTTTACCGATATATGTATGCGTATTCGCACATTCTTCCTTTCTCTATTCCTGATAGGCTCCTCCAAAGTATGGAAAAAAATTATGGGGATCCCTCTCACCGTGGGAAATCCATGTAAGCGAAACTTTCTGTTCTGTTTGCATTGAGCAACGATAACTGGAGCTAGTATTTACAGTGAATGTTTAAGTTCATCAACGTTTAGTGCAATACTATAGGGGTGAGTTGATGTTGAATGTTACTTTCGTGTACCACTTGTGCTTGTCCATGCATGTGCACTGAACACACAAGGAGGCGTGTTTGCTTGAGGCGTTGTTGTGCGCCATTGTTCATAGCATGAGAGAAGGTTAGAACTTTCGTTGCCACGCACGGAGCAACGTTGAGCAGACCACATTAAGATTATCAGGCACGTGACAGTGGCGGACTCCGCCTGCAATTAGGTGCACAGAAACATGAGTACACGAGCGTTTTTGCATTTTGACCCCATAGAATAATGCGTGTTCGGTGGTATGCGTCGAACCCGCCACCCCGAGCAACGCCGTTGCCACGAAACTAACCGCTGCAGGGGTAGATGTGTTGATTTCATTGTCGGCCACTTCGTAAGTGTCGTCGACGCTGTGGTGGTTTAATTCCTGTTTTTCTCCGCACGCTCTACGTCAGTTGTCCGCTTGACCAATTTGCACTTTATTTTTGAGAAATAGTGCAAACGTGCAGTGGGGTGCATCAAATTTAAATTTATCCGGTTCATCCGCAATTGGCTGCCGTGTCTGGTAGTAGCATTTCCTTGCCTCCTTTCGTGGCCTTTCCCTCCTCCTCCCTGACCCCCTTGTACGGCAGCTGAGAGCGAAGAGTGCTATGGTGGTTATTCGCTAGTTTCTCGATTGCCGTCGGTCCTACTCATTCTCGTTCTCCTCTCGCTACCTCATCCATGCCATTCTATTTAACTCCCCTCTGGAGTGTCGCAAGTTAGTGCAAAGGTCAGATAGTTTCTACAATGCTTTTGCGGGGACTCGCAGATAATTAGAGCATCTTACAGGACAGCTGAAAAGGTAGTGCCATGAGTCTGAAAGGAAATATCGTCAGGCGCGCGCTCGAGGATAATCTGCGGCACCAACTCAGTTTCTGGTATGTCAGTGCGTGAGTCACGCCGCTTTATGCCACTCTCTGACCGAATGTATTAGACACTTTTGTGTGCTTCATGTGAGTCCTAAAATTTTCATGCCCAAACCATAATCGGATTACGAGGCTTACCGTAGTATTCGACTCGGGTTGAATTTTGAACCACTTCCGATTCTATAATCTGCTCCTACATTTAAGCGCACTGGCATTCTCGCAATTCAACCATGAAGTACGGCCGCCGTGGATTGGTTCGAGCCCAGGACCTTGACCTCAGCAGTACGGAGCCATAGACCCTGGGGTACCGTGGAGTGTGTCACATAAAATTTGGTACACGTGAACGCAGCACTTTCTCCAGGAATTTATATGCCCTAGCAATGCCTTCGACGGCGGGACAGGTTAGAGAAATTGTTTTTCTGAGGTCTACACTGGTGCGACACTGGTGTAGGTACTGGAGCCCGCAACCGCATGCGCTTAACCCCAAGTCGGAGCATTACACCCAGTTCCGAAGCTCCACATCCCGTAACGACTCCAGCGCACCGTTTCAATCGGGGCCTGCTCAGCCTGAGCCCGGACTTTCCTCCAGTTGCGACTCACACCAGCATGGCTACATCATCGGCGCTTCTCCCTCCTTCACAAACGGCGTCTAGCCTTTCCCAGGAGACTCTTGAACATCCTCGCGTCCCCGAAATATTCTACGGCGATGCTTTTGAAGATGTCGAGGACTGGCTTGACCAAAACTTGAAGACTGGCTTGAACAAAAACTCGCCCATGCTTATTTCGCGCTAGAGAACAGCAGTCGTAAATGGTACGCAGCATCGAAGCGAGAATTTTTGTCGTCTGCTCCTCGATACATTCTCAAGCTCGCACGGGCTAAATTACGTGCAGAAACTTATTGAGGCTCGCGTACAGAAACCTAACGAAACCGTCGCCATGTATGCGGATGATATGGCTCGGCGATTTCGCCGAGCTGACCCCAATATGACCGAGGCAAAGAAAGTGCGTCATCTGATGCGGGGAGTTAAGGAACCACTCCCTGCCGGTCTTGTACGAAAGAAGCCAACAACGGTCGATGAATTAATCACGGAAGCGACTGTCACCGAGCGGGCGCTTCAGCAACGTTGCCGCCACTCTGACCGACAGCCCAACAACACGTCAATCAGCTCCACAGCTCAAATTTTTTACTACACTTCATTACGGGTCATGATTCGGGACATCCTGCGTAAAGAGATGCGACACCTCGGCATTTTGCCTGCAGGTTCACCGGTCGTCTCCGTTGCCGAAGTCCTGTGCCAGGAGTTGCAGCAAGCGTTCTCCTCGCCAGCCCCATGTCCAGCAACACGTCCGCCGAGCTATGCCGACATGGTCCGACGTCCTCCCCCTTCAACGCCGGTAACGCCACTTCAGCGACGGCCCGTTCCCGTGCCGTGGTGGAAATGGGAGCCTGTGACATGACCTCCAGTTCGCCGCACCAACTTGTGGCACACGGCCGACCTTCAACCACTCTGCTTCCATTGCGGCGAGCCAGTTCACATTGCCCGTTACTCCCATGCAGACGCTAGAACCGGCCCCTTTCTGCCTTCCGCTTCTCTGCACTTCGACGACCGTCGCGCCCCGAGCAGTAATCAGCTGTGACCCCGCCAAGCAGCTTCACCACGTCGTCGCTGGCAGTCCCATTTACCTGAGCGGTCCACTTCCTCAAACCCCAGAATTTCACCGCTGACGTCGAAAGGGATGGTCGCTCCCTTAGTCCGCGCAGGGAAAACTAACGGCAACGACCTCTGGAGGGGGGGGGGGGAGGTTTCCTTGTGTCGAGATGCCAGAAATACCCCCCATGCTCCCGATGAAGATGATATAACGACGAAGATTGCTAATGCCAATGAAGATGATATGACGACGACGAATACTCTTAGAGCTGAGGGTAAACAGCGCGAGAACGACGAGAACACAAGGAAACAAATACCACAGACAAGCGCTGACTGCCAACTGGAAGTTTATTTGAAATTCACCGGGCATATACACCTTTTTCTGCATAGGCATGCGCACATCAGTCGCAAAAACTTCTGCAAATCAACATTATAATTTTTCTTCCCAAAATGTGGACAAGGCAAGAGAGGGAGTGCTTACACATTTATCTCCTTCCTTTCTCATGTGAAATGCCTCGACTATTTCCCTTTCCCTCTTACCTTTTATTTTCCCTATGAATTTCGTCTTTTCAAATATGGGGGTGCAGTGACACTTGTTACAGTGTCCGGCAAAATGACTCCCACAGCCATTCTTTAGGTTACTGCTGTACTAATGAGCGCTTTCATTGAAAGACTGTGCCGTTTGACCTATATAAGATTTTTCACAGCTGAGCGGTATCTGATAGATAACGTTGCGCCTGCACTCAGTGAAACGAGTTTTATGATTTGTGGTTGCACAGGTGCCTTTCGCGCTTGTTCATACGATTACATATCGAGGGCAACTTACACGGGGCACTGAAATCCAAACTAATATTATGTCTATTGGAAACATTGTTTAGATTGTGTGACAACTTGTGTAGGTATGGCACCACGTGCGCTTGTCTGTTTCTTTTCTTTTTGGGAAGTTTCGGAACTTTTCTCTTTCTGCAAAATGGCTTCGCATACTGAAGTGATCCCAGAACTGGGAAAGCCTGCGTTCTCTAATCGCGCTATCTGATTAGAAAACTTTGATCGCACTCATGCTCACATGACTTACTAAGTGCTGCCTTAATGAGCGTTGTTGCTATGCCTGAAAGTTCTGCTAAGTTGGTGGACATGCCTGTAACGCGAGTGTTCAGATATGTTGATGACTACTTAAATGTTATGAAGAAAGACACCTCTATGCATTTTCATGACGCGGTCGTAAAAATTTTGGACTTCTTCATCTACTCATCGGGAGGACTTTAGTTCACGTATGAATTGCCAATTACCTACCGTATTCAGTTTCTAGATATTAACCTCTGTTTTCCTTTGGACGAGCATGTATGCTGGGGATATCATCCCAAATCTCAGAAAACCCTGTTGTGCTACGACAGCGCACACTCTAAATTGATTAAGAGAGGCATAGCAACAACGTTCATTAAGGAAGCACTTAGTAGGTCGTGTGAGCATGAGTGCGATCAAAGCTTTCTAAATAAGATAGCGCGATTACAGAACGCAGGCTTTCCCAGTTCTGTGATCACTTCAGCATGCGCAGCCATTTTGCAGAAAGAGAAAAGTTCCGAAACTTCCCAAAAAGAAAAAGACAAAAGACAAGCGCACGTTGTGCCATACCTACAAAAGTTGTCACACAATCTAAAGAAAGTTTCCGATAGACATAATAATAATTTGGTTTTCAGTGCCCTGTGTAAGTTGTCCTCGATGTATCATCGCATGAACAAGCGCCAAAGGCACCTGTGCACCACAAATCATAAAATCGTTTTAGTGAGTACAGTCGCAACGTATATCTAATAAAGAATCAATCAATTGCTCAATCTATCAGATACCGCTCAGCAGTCGAAAATCTTATATAGGTCAAACGGGACAGTGCTTCAACGAAAGAGCTCGTCAGCACAGCAGTAACCTAAAGAATGGCTATGGGAGTCATTAAGCCGCACACTGTAACAAATGTCAT
The DNA here is from genome assembly GCF_050947875.1 of Dermacentor variabilis. Classification (NCBI taxonomy): domain Eukaryota; kingdom Metazoa; phylum Arthropoda; class Arachnida; order Ixodida; family Ixodidae; genus Dermacentor; species Dermacentor variabilis. The sequence continues at coordinate 31,938,368 of NC_134573.1, forward strand.
TGCACCCCCATATTTGAAAAGACAAAATTCACAGGGAAAGGAAAATGTAAGAGGGGAAGGGAAATAGTAGAGGCTTTTCTCATTAGAAAGGAAGGAGATAAATGTGTAACCACCCCCTCTCTTCCCTTGTCAGAAAAAGTAATCACATTTTTTGGAAGAAAGATTATAATGTTGCTGATTTGCAGGTGTTTTTGCGACTGATGTGTGCACGCCTATGCTGAAAAAGGTATAAGTGTCCGCTGAATTTCAAAGAAACTTCCAGTTGGCAGTCAGCGCTTGTCTGTGGTATTTGTTTCCTTGTGTCCTCGTCTTTTTCGCACTGTTTAACCTCAGTTCTAAGTATGAGCTAACTAGCCCTCATCAAGATCTTACTCTTACGAATTCTCTCGCCGACGACTTTACCGGTGCAGATCTTAGCATTTTGGTGGATGGACATCACGTCACCGCACTCGTTGACACTGGCCCAGATTTCTCAATTATGCGGCAAGAGCTGGCCGACCGAATTAGTAAAGGGAAGACGCCATAGATAACAAGGCCCCACATACGAAGTCCCGGGAGTCCGCTAATGACACCAACACGAACATGCACCGACCGAATTCACATCGGTGATTCCAACTTCATTGCTACTTTCATCATTTTCTCCGACTGCTGCAAAGGCTTCATCTTGGGGATGGATGTTCTGCGAGATCGCGGCGCAGTGATAAACATTGCGGCACGTATGGTGACGTTTTCTGTCAGCCCATATGGCGACACTATGAATGACGGGACATGAGCGTTTGCGAATCGCCGATGATGGGACCATTCAGCCGCGATCCTGTCGCCTTGTATCTGTATAATGAAAGAAGCACTAACACGGGGATATCATCGCGGTGCAAATTGTTGCACTCTTGCTCACGCAAGGCGTTTCCATTGCTAGAGGTGTACTCGACATGAATCATGGGTGTGCGGAAGTCCTTCTCACGAACTTCAGCAACGAATGCTGTCACATCCAGAAGGCTGCCGCAATTGCATACTGCGACGACATCACCCATATAAAATATTGTTTCGCTCTACAAGAAACGACCGTGCCGCCCTCACCACCTTTGTTTGTCGACGTGAGCTCCACCCTGTCGCCTTTAGAGCGGCAGCGCCTATTTGAGCTGATAAACCAGTTCAAAGGTTGCTTTTTGACTGCCTCAAGTGTCAAACAAACACCACTGACCAAGCGCCGTATCATCACGGATGATACTACGAACCCGATTCGACAAAAACACTACCGTGTAGCTCCAAAGGAACGTGAAGAGATTAAAAAAAGGGAAGAAGATGCTCGAGGATGGTGTCATATAGCCTTTGAAAAGTCCGCGGTCTTCACCCGCTAAAACAATTAAATTAAAGGGTTTAACGTACCAAAACGACTTTCTGATTATTAGGCGCGACGTAGCGGAGAACTCCGGAAATTTCGACCACGTGGGGTTCTTTAACGTGCACCTAAATCTAAGTACACGGGTGTTTTCGCATTTCGCCATGGAAATGCGGTCACCGCGGCCTCGTGCTGAGCAGCCCAACACCATAGCCACTCAGACACCGCGGCGGGGGGCGTCACCCGTGGTATTAAATAAAAAGAAAGATGGCAGTTCGCGATTGTGCATCGACTACAGCAAGTTCAACCAGGTCACGAAGAAAGAGGTCTGCCCTCTGCCACGCATCGACGATTCGCTGGACAGACTGCGGTATGCTCCTTATTTTGCATCAATAGACCTACGAAGCGGGTTTTCGTAGATCGGGGTCAACGAGAGAGGTCGGGAGAAAAGTGCCTTCGTGACGCTCGACGGCCTTTATGAATTTAAGGTCCTTCCTTTCGGTTTGTGCTAAACGTCTCCCACTTTCCAGCGTGTAATGTACATCGTACTAACAGGTCCGAAGCGGCAAAAATGCTTGGTCAATCCAGACGACGTCATAGTGTTCTCAGTTACATTTGCGGAGAGAGAGAGAAAGGTTTATTTTGTCCAGTAAGGTTTTAGCGTTCTGTCTTCGTCTTCATCGCTGCAGACGCTTGACCTTCTTAGCAGGGTTGGGCCCCTAGCCCAGGGCTCCACTGAGCCGCGCTGCTTCGCTTGCGTGCTGCACCATAGACCTTTGGCAGGCGAGCTCGCAGCTGGTGAGCGGGCTCTCCCACTGCTCCGCACTCGGGGTTTTCTGTTGGCGGAATTTGTAGTTACGTTTACATTTACGGAACACCCAAGCCGGTTACTCGCTTTTCTAAAGCCATAGGCTTGGCTGGCCTGACGGTATTAAAGCCCGAAAAATGGCATTTTGGTTTCAGTGAACTGTGCTTCCTCGGCCACGTCTTCAGTCACGAGGGTGTACGAGCTGACCCAGGCAAAATTGACGCTGTGGCAAAGTTCCCCGCACCGTTCGACAATGAGGCAGTGTGGCCCTTCTTGGGGCTGTGCGGCTTTTACCGACGCTTTATTGCGAGCTTTTCATGTATTGCTATGCCGTTCACACGCCTGACACGCGACGATGTTCCCTTTGCGTGAGAGGAAAACGAGCAAGTAGCATTTAGCGAACTACGCCAACGCCCGCAAATGCCTCCTGTTCTTGCGCACTTAGAGCAGCATGCTCCCACAGCACTTCACATAGATGCGGACAGTGTTGGTCTGGGTGCCCTACTGGAGCAGTGAGAAGACGACTCCGAAAAAGTAATCGCCTGCGCTATCCGAACTCTCTCTCGTACGAAGAAAAACTACTCGACTACCGAGAAGGAATGGCTGGCCGTGCTGTGGGTAGTTAACAAATTTCGCCCGTATTTGTACAGCCGTTCAATAAAGGTTCTCAGCGATCATCATTCTCTATGTTGATTGACAAACCTGAAAGATCCATCTGGCCGTCTGGTGCGCTGGAGTCTCAGGCTTCAGGAGTTCGGCATGACCATAATTTACAAATGAGGGAACAGGCACACCTAGGCCGACTGCCTCTCGCGGCAGCCCGTCGAGTCCGCAGTTACGGATGACGTGGACGTGGTCGCTGCATTTCTGGGCGTTGTGGACGCCGTCACCATTTCACAGGAGCAGCGTCACAACCCAGAATTGCTCCCACTAATTAATTCCTTGGAAGGGCGAAGTAAAGACGATCCGCAACATATGCCAGGGGACTGCCGTCCTTTTATCTCCGGAATGACGTTTGCTATAAGGACATTTATGCCAGTGGCAGCACGTACCTGCTTGTCGTACCGGCATCACTTCGAAAAGATATACTAACGGCATGCCACCATGAAATCTCCACATGTCATCTAGTGATGCTATATCGTGAAGCTATTTCAAACTTTTCTATTCCATTTCTGCATACAGTCCACCGTGATTCGTCAAAAACGTTTTTGCACATTCCCCCCCCCTCCCCTTCGCCTGTCTGTCACGCGAAATCAGGAAAACGACGGTAGCTCCCCTTGTGAAAAGACGTGCATACACTGATTGTGCATGATTGGACCGAACAAAATAAAACTGGTTCTTTTTGATTCGACGCCATTTCGGCATTAGCCCTCGGCTATTGGACAAAAGTATTCGGGCTGCAACCTCTTCAGCTGCCTGTCACGTGACGTCACAAAATCGCGAAAAATCATTGCGTCAACGTGACGTGAACGTGTTAAAGATGCATTAATATGCCGAACAGAACTGAGTTTTCTTCTCAATAGCCGCCGGCTGCCCCGTTCCGAAAGGAAAAAAAAAAGATGGCGGCCGCCTATCGCACAGGCACTGGCTATCGCACCTGCCGGAGAGCTTGGGTTTATTTGCGTACAATAAAGCTTTGTTGCGTGGCAGTTTAGCGTTCTCGAGCATTTTCGGCACGTTTCCAACCTCGCCCTGCCAACTTTTCTTTGCTGAGGATCCGTTTTAGAGGCATTCTTGGCCTTCCGTAGCATGCCGCCGCAATTTTCGACCAGCCACCGCAAGATAAATAAGGGAAAGCGTACCTATTGCAGACGCCGGCACCACCCTCTTTATCCGGTTATCAATATTCAGTGCACTGGCTCGGCCCCATCGAATCCCTCTAAACTTGAGCGTCCTGCTCGCCTTAGTCAATTAGATAAGACAAGCCGCTCAGTGCAGCCGATGTTATTCGTTTTTCAATCGAACAAAAGTGACCTCCTATAAACAAGGACAGCATTTGATTGGTCTGTTCAGACAACCCTGCGGGTCACCGTCCGATGCTTGCGCCGGCGGTTACGCTAATTTGACGTCAGGAGATTGGAGTAAAAACATATTGGAATAGTTTTGCGTTATAAGGCCCTAGGCTACATGAGTATATTGTCCACACTCCGATGCAAGTACTACTGGCCAAAGCTACCCGCTGCTGTAAAACATCACGTGCAAACATGTGCCGACTGCGAAAGACGCAAAGCCCTTCCCGGTAAGCCTGCAGTTCTCTTACATCTGGTCGAGGTACCAGGCAAGCCATTCGCCCAAGTTGGAAGGATTTCCTTGGGCCATTTCCAACTTCTACAGCTGGCAATAGATGGATAATGGTTGTCTGTGATTACGTGACGCGTTACGCGGAGACGAAAGCTACCCAGTGAGGCACAGCAGCCGAAGCAGCTCATTTTTTCATCGAACACATCGTTCTTAGGCACAGCGCCCCAAAATTCATCATCACAGACAGGGCAACGGCCTTCACAGCTGAACTCCTTCACTCGGTTCTAAGACTCAGTGGTACAAGCCATCGGAAAACAACCGCATATCATCCTCAGACGAACGGACTAACCGAGCGTTTAAGTAAGGCTCTCGCAGACATACTTTGACTGTATGTCGACGTAGAGCACAAGAACTGGGATCTGATTCTGCCCTACGTTACCTTCGCCTACAACACTGCTCGACAAGAAACTGCTGGAATAACACCGTTCAGCTTGGTCCACGATCGCGAAGCCGCGGCGACGAATTCCTGGGCTCGATGGAGGCCGTTACAGCGCTACCAATTTGTACCATTTAGTTATCATTAAATGAATTATTGAACCTTGTTTACTGGTTTTCCCGGCGTCCTTGTTGGAAAATATATGCTAGAAGTCACTGAAAACTTGTTCACATGACAGAACTGTTTGCGGGTCAACGCGAAAAGCATCTCACTCACCTCCAGCGGATGATCCGCTCCAGTAGATAGCAAGCAGTCCCGCGATCAGGAGAAGCAGGATGATCACTGTGCCCACGAACACTTTGTCGCTGTAAGAATGGGAAAATGCAGTGCGACGTGCTTATGAGAAACTGTGTATGGGAGTCTCTAGTCGGAGTTGGATAGGAGTGCGTTAAAGCAACTTCCATTCAAATGTACTGCACATGAAGCACAAATATAAGTCGACCTTCAGCCTGTTTAAACAAATATTATTGTATTTACGAGGAGCATTTAAATTCGACCGCTGACTTTAAATGACATTTCTTTAATCCCGGTCGCGGCAGATGCATTTCAAAGGGGGTGGAATGTAAGAACATTGGGAACACACAGCATTGGGTGCGCTTTAATGAACCCCACGTCCTCACAAGTAAATCGGTGTCCCCCTTTTTGCGTGCCTCATAATTAAAACATGGTATTGTTGGATAAAACACCAGAAATAAAATTTTATTTATTTCAGACAAAAACAATTGGTTCATCAACCAACTTTTCTAAATTTAAAATACAAACTAGTCATGAAATATAGCACAAAATGCTCCGCTCCAATGGGTACTAAATTCAAATCCTGCGCAAGGTAACTAGACAACAGTGACCAAAATTACTAAACGGACAATGAACGCACCCTGTTTCCCACTACACTCTTCTATTCATATGCCCCGCCTTGGGGGCTCCTAATAAACGTCTACTGGATAGATGCCCCGTGAGTTGGCAGTTGGTTAGATGACCCTGACTGTGAATCGGCGAAATAGATGAGAAACATGCGCATGACAGGTTGTCCCTTCTGCTTAAGCAGTGACTAAGCTATAACTACCATCACTGGAGGCCAAGAATGAGGAACAAGCCAGAAACGTTGGAGCCAGGCATGCTCCACGGCATCACCTGCGACATTAAGAGCAGGCTGATAATCTCGGAGGCCAAGTGTTGGTATTTGCCTCACATCCGCTAAAAAGCGAGGTAGGTGCGGGCGTCGTCTGCTCAGTTAATATCTAAAGGCTATAATGACTAAATTACACATTTATTAGAACTGAGCCACTGCCAAGTTTATTTCAGCAGCATACACTGCTCATGCAAAACCAACTCATACGAAGTGAAATTTCGCTGCACTTGTCTATTAAGCATACGATAGCAGAAAAAGGTGATGCCACAAGTGTTTACTGGGAACTCATTTTACCTGAATATACAACACAAACTGTACTAAATGGCAAAGTGCCAACATTGGAACACATAATGGACCACTGCGCATTGATACTGGATCGCAACACCAAAAAGGAAAAAAAGTTGAAGTACAAGCCAATGAATTGAAGCAAAAGTGTCTATTCATTTCGAAATATGACAGTCGGTGATCTGCAGAACAAAGGTCTAATTTCTGCCATCATTCTCAGTTGTACCTTACATTTGCTCTCCCCTGGTTATTATTTATTATTTATTTATTTATTTAATATTATTTATTATTATTATTTTTATTATTTTTTATTATTATCTTATGCCGACATCGACCAGTGCTTATTCTTTAACAGTGTTTTAAATTTCTTACTTGCGTAAGCAGCAGTGCCGGCGTGAGGAATGAACGCCTTTCTTTATTTTTTTTCTTTTTAAATTTCAGTTCACCTGCGATTGAGCGCTGGTGTCTTCTTTCTTGTTGCAAGTCGGTCCCACAATCCCCAGATTTTTTTTAATTCGCGTGTGTGTGTGTGTGTGTGAAGTGATTTTAGAAAAGGAAACGGAAGAGATAAGTGCAGCGCCGTAACTGTCTCTCACAGGAGGACACCTCAACAGCACTGCACGGGGAAGGGGCGAATTGGAAGAAAAAGATGAAGGAGAGAAAGACGGGACGAACGCGGTAAGGGGAAAAAAAAGTGAGTGCGGGGCTCAGAGCCGCGCTCTCAAATGCGTCGCATTGCAGTAGTCTAGCAGTGCCGAAAAGGCGTGCTTCACGATGGACGAGTGGGCTGCAGGGAATAGCAGCGCGGTCGCCGTATTGCAAGCCAGTCCCAGTCGCCGATAGACTGTACACAAGTCCGTGCGCTCCACATCGAAGGCAGGGCAGCGAAGTAGCAAGTGGTCGAGCGTCTCCAAATCGGCGCAGTTGCTGCACACGGGGTCGCCAATTCCCTGCAGCCTGTGTGTTCTAGCAGCCGTCTTGTAGCAGCCGACGCGCAGGCAAAGCAGGAAAGAGCGGTCCGCCCGGGAGAAGCCCACGCGGGGGAGGAGTCGAAGTGACGTACATGCGGCGACGCGCTGGTCCGGGTGTTGCGCACGGAGCGTTCGCAGAATGGTTGTTTTGGCCACGTCGAAGCCGGTGACCGAGGTGGCGAGGGGGAAGCGCAGGGAGTGAGCCTGCTTTGCGAGAGCGTCGGCGGCTTCGTTCCCTTGCAGGCCGATTTGCGCTGGAACCCATTGCAACGCCAAATCGCAGCCCTGGCTGACGAGATGGCGGAGCTTTGAGCCGACGCGCTGCACCAACGGAGGTCCAAGGTAATCCTTCGCCAGCATACACAGTGCCGCGCGCGAGTCCGAAAGGATCGCGGCAGAAACAACACTGCGCTGTTGAAGCAGGAGATCAGCTGCTAGGTCGATAGCAGCAAGCTCGGCCACCGTCGACGACCACACAACACGAAGGCGGCAGTGCCATGCAGCGCAGATATCCGGCGCCGTGCACGCTGCAGCACCGGAACCATCACTCGCCACGAAGCCGTCGGTGTAAACGAGCAGCCGGCCCCCTAGGCGCTCGTGTAGCAGTGCGGCCGTTTCCTGCTGCATAGCACAAACAGCTGTTTGATGCTTGGACTTGACGCCTGGCACCGTGGTGTTTACATCGAGTAGCGCGGAGGCGTGCGGCGATACCGGCAGAGGTAGGAGTTGCGGCGTCGACGCGACGAGTGCGCTGAACTCGGTGGCACGCTGGCCCATGCGCGAGCCCTCGAGGGTGTGGAGGCGACAAACGAGGCGTTGTCCCTGTGGCGAACGTTGAAGGCGCTCGATGTGGTTCATCGCTTGCTTCCGTGCGCGAAGTGAGGGCGGCCAGTCTCCCGCTTCGGCGAGAGTTGCTCCAACTTGCGAGTTGCGAGGAAGCCCGTAAAGTTGGCGAATTACAGTGCGGTGCTCCATGTCGATGGCGTTCCAGTTGGTGGCTCTGGCGTTCGTGAGGGGAAGCGCATAGAGTGCTCGCGTTGTTGCGACCGAGTTGTAAACTCGAAGCGCAAGTTGCGGTGTACAACCACGACCACGGGCGAGCAGGGAGCGTGCGGCGCCAGCCACCTTCTTAGAATTCTTGCAGAGCTGGGAGATGGCGGCGTTAAAGTTGACCCGGCAGTCGATGTCAAGTCCGAGATAGCGCGCTTTTTTCTGCCATGGGAGGGGGCTTCCGCGCAGCGTGAGACAAGGCATTTCGAAGCGCGCACGAGCACGGGGGTGTACTAACAGCGCCTCAGTTTTTGACGCCGAGAGCTCGAGCCCTATGCTGGCGAGATATTCATCGACGGCGTTGATCGCCGACTGCAGGGATTCTCGCACTTGGAAGCCGAGGTCCGTGGGCCCGCACGCAAACAGTGCAATGTCATCGGCGTAGATCCCCACGCGCACTTCGTGGGCTGTCATCTTGGGGATGTAGTCAGGTAGCCTTGCCACAGCCAAGTTAAAAAGAAATGGGCTGATCACGCTGCCCTGGGGAACCCCGGAGGTCACGCTGCGAGGGGCACTGAGCGTGTCGCCAACTCGCACTCTGAGCGTGCGGTCACTGAGGAAGGCCGCGATGTAGTCAAAGAGGCGGCCGGTGACACGTAGCTCACGGAGGGCTTGAATGATGGTGGTGTGAGGGAGACCATCAAATGCGCGTTGCACATCGAGCAGCACGAGATATCCGGCTTCTTGGCGACTTGCTGCGTGCTCGAGCGTAGCCACGACGTCCGCGAGCGAGTCAGCTGCTGAGCGCAGTCGCCGGAAACCACTCTGTTCAGGGGCGAAAGCGTCGAGGGCGGAGGCAATCCACTCAAGGCGGCGCAAAGCCATGGCCTCCAGAGTTTTGCCGGCTACCGAAGTAAGCGACACTGGGCGATAGGAGCTGACGCTCGTGGCAGCTTTGCCGCGCTTGAGAATAGGGACGACTATCGCCTCTTTCCAGTCAGCAGGAATAATGCCACTGCGCCAGACGCCGTTGAAGGCCTCGAGTAGGCAAGGGAGCTGCGCTGCATCGACGTTCCTGAGGACCTGATGTGTTAGTCCGTCGGCACCAGGCGCTGAGCGTCGTTTACGCGTGTTCAAAACAATGCGCAACTCACTGAGGGTAAACTCGGCCGAGCAAAGCACCTCAACGTGCTCCAAGATTGCCCTCGTAGGAAAGTAGCGCAGGGGAGCGAGGAGTTCAGCCTTGTTGTGCGGCGGTAGTTCGCAGGGTGCACTGACTGGGCGCACAGACGGTGGCGGTGGAGCGAAGGCATCGGCGAAGAGTTCGGCCTGTTGCTCTGTGCTCAAGCCCGTAGCCACCGCGATGGAGAGTGCAGGATGGCGAGGGATCTTGGGACGGAGGAGGGAAGCGAGAATGCGCCAAGGGCGCGATTTGTCGCGAGTGTCCTCCAATGACACGCAGAGACTTTGCCAGCTCTGATTGCGGCGCTGCCTGGCGTGACGGCGACACGCAGCGTCCAGGCGGTTGTATAAAGTCCAATGCTCCACCTTGTCGCTCTTGATGGCACGGCGTTCGGCGCGACGACGGACAGCGCGCAGATTGAGAAGCTTGATATCGGGGAGCGGCGTTCCAGCAGGCACCGCGCACGATTTTGTAGCGGCATCCAAGCACCTCGTAAGATGCGTAAGAAAGTTTGTATTTGCCGGAGGGGGTATGGCACAGAGGGATCGAAAATGAGACCAGTCCGTGACGCGGTACGTACATGTCCTCGTGCGGTTCCGGCCGAGCGGGTCGAGAGAGATCGGATAGTGATCCGACCCCTGCGTGTCAGGGCTGCGAACCCACTCGTAGTGGCATCGCTCACTCGCGAGCGACAAGTCTATCGCACTCCCGTGTACCCTCCGACGCACAAAAGTGGGACTTCCGGTGTTGATGATTAGCAGGCCCGAAGCATGGATGGAACTTAGCAGGTTCCTGCCGTTCGGCTCACTGTGGCAGAGGTGTTTCTTGCAAAGACCGTCCGGCGAACACACCTCCATTGGCAGCGGATGCTAGTTTCCCGGTGGCGGTGAGGAAGAGCGACGCCGACGGGACGGAGAGTGATGGGGACGGTTATTTGGTGGCGTCAAACTCCGCTCAGATGCTGGCGAATCGCTGCGTCTGGTCTTGTGTGAGGAGTGGTACATTGGAAGCAAATCGGTCGTCCGCAAGTCATATGAAATACGGGTTCTGGGTGGCGAGAACATCGATGGTGTCCTACGTGGTTGACGGCCTTGGCAATAATACCGACCTATATGGCCTGTGGAACCGCAGTTGTAGCACACGGGAGGGTCGCGGTTCACAACCTCTTCCTTGAAACGAATAGTAGGCGGCTAAGGGCGGCGAGAAAGTTTGTTGTCATGTGGATGACGTGTATCTGATGCTTGCTGAAATCCGTTATCTCGTTCATGGTAGTAGGGTCGGGGCTGTTCTTGTCGTGGCCTGACAGAAGTCACAGGGCCTCGGGGGTAAAAACGCGGCTGCTCTCGTTGTGGCCGAGCGCCATAAGTAGGGCCTCTGTCGTAAAGACGTGGCTGCTGTCGGGGCGCGAGTTCATAGTCCTCAGTGCTCCTTGCCGCTGAATACGGTTAGAAGGATGCCACGTTTGGCTCGAAATCTGGTGGTAGGCGGAAGCTATGAGTGCCTGGATGTGTCACTTGCGCGTGCAGGCTGAGCTCTTCCCGAACTATTTGTCTGATCGTTGATGCAAGATCAAGGAGCTGGTTGCTGTGCATGCTTGCAACTATCGTCACATTGGCTAGCCTGCCAAACTTCGACGTGATGCGCCTCATCTTTAGTTGCTCGAAAGTGCGACAGTGCCGATTGATGTCAGCGAGGGTAGCCAGGTTGTCTTTTGCGATGAGGAAATTGTGTACATCCCCGGCAATTCCTTTTGGGATGTGCCCATCATACTACGCTGTTTTATTACTGCCTCAATGTATGTCGTGCAGGTTTCCCCTGGCACTTGCGCACATTGCAGTAGCGTCTGTTCTGCCCTTTTCTTTTTCGTCGCGGAGTCGCCGAATCGCTCTTTGAGTTCCGAAAGAAATCTTCCCCATGTTGTGAACGTTTCCTCGTGATTGTCGAACCAAAACAACGCAGTATCCGTTAGAAAGAACACGACGTTCGTAAGCTGAGAAGCGCTGTTGCACTTGTTGGCGGCACTCACCCTGTGATAATGGATGAGTCATTCCTCGACGTCTTCCTCCGATTTTCCGGCGAAGGGACGCGCATGTCTCAGTTGCAGAACAGAACTTGTCGGTGCAGCAGTTGGAATGGGCTGTTGTTCGTCTGCGTCGTGGGACATATTGAACTCCGGTGGATTCGGTGGGAGTCCAGCAAGGCGACGGCTCCGTCGAAGAACTTGTGGTTGAGCCTCCGTCTTCGGATGTCGATTACCCGACACGTTCCACCACAACTGTTACGAAGAGTTGCGAGGAAATGCTTTTATTTACAGGAGATGCACGATGATCGTAGCGTGATCGTAGGGCAGCGCGGCCTCTCAAACTCCTCGTTCTCCTCGTCTTCCCTTCTCTCTTATTGTCCTCGCCTTTCGTACCCGTTACAATATTTACAATAAGTGAAAGCCTTGAAATGTGTCTGTCAGCTATACTTATTTTTAGCAGACATCCATGTATTGATCAATCACATATCGTGAGCTATGTGGTCCCGAAAATTAATTGGAATTTGCCTTTATTTTGTGTAGCTACATCAAATCTTAACATGATACAGGGACAAAAGGCAATGAGTGCTACAGAGAGGTCACGAATCCCACCCAGTAGCAGCAGTACAGAACACATAAAAAGCCGCATCTCCTACAAACAGATTACCAGCAGTAAAACAGCGCTAAACAATACGACGAGGAGAGGGACAGTCAGTGCTGTTGTTTCGGTCCCTGTCCTTGTCTTGTTGTTTAGCGCTGTTTTAGTGCTCGTAATCATGAACCAACCAGCGCAAATGCGTGTTCTCCTACAAACAACTTTAATAAACAAGGAATTATACATGATGTTCACGTCTACAGCATAAATGTATCGCTACTTTGCACGTCATAGTGTTCTCGAGGTTACACCCAGCGAAGTAAAATCAACGTAAATTACTTTCAAGATTCAGAAGAAAAAAAGGCAGTAGATGTGTGCGACCTTGGGAGAATTACAAACCGATTTCCAACCGCAGCTGTTCCTTTCGAACCGCTGCAATAGTAGTTTTAGTTTCTTGTGACTATATCGCATACTTTAAATGTTGCCCGTATAGGTATATATATATATATATATATATATATATATATATATATATATATATATATATATATATATATATATATATATATATATATATATATATATATATATATATATATGATGAACGACAGGAAAGTGGGTTAACCGAAGAGCCTGACATTTATCAATCATAGCATAAGAATAAAACGAACAAAGACGCAAGTGATAACGCAGGGTAAAAACGCGGGTGGTTCGTCCACTGGACAGCGTGATAACCAGTCTGTGTCTTGATGTAATCGGCCCGACTTGTACACTACTGCATAGGAATATTCTTGCAGCCGCAAAGCCCAGCGATGAAGCCGGCCGGTTGGATTCTTGAGTGAGGAAAGCTAGCAGAGCGCGTGGTTGTCCGTGAGGACATAGATGTGCGTACTATACAAGTACGGGCGGAATTTAGAAACCGTCCAGACGCGAGCCAGGCATTCACGATCTGTAATCGAATAGTTGCGCTCTGCTGCTTTGAGGAGGCGGCTTGCGTAGGCGATAACACTATCTTGGCCTTGTTGGCGCAGGGCTCAGGCGACTCCGATACCGCGACCACTGGCATCGGTACGCAGCCAGTACGCACGGGTCAAAGTGGGCCAGTAAAGGTGGCGTGGTGACAATGTTGGTGAGGTGCGCAAACACGGCAGTTTGAGTGGCGCCCCACGTAAACGGCACGTCCTCCTTAAGAAGATCAGTAAGTGGTCGGGCAATCGGTGCGAAGTCTTTAACGAAGAGTCGGAAGTAGGAGCAGAATCCTACAAAACTTCGGATGTCTTTGACAGACTGATGCACAAGAACATACGCGAAAGCACGAATTTTGTCCGGGTCTGGTTGAATACCGGAAGCGTCGACGAGGTGGCCCAGCAGTGTAATCTGGCGATGACCAAAGCGACATTTCGATTAATTTAGTCAGATCCCAGCCTCGCGGAAGACTTGAACAGCTGAGAAGTGCTCAAGGTGTGTCTCAAATGTAGGCGACAATACGAGAAGGTCGTCGAGGTAGGAGAGGCATGTTGACAACTTAACCACTCGAAGCAAAGAGAACATCATACGTTCGAACGTTCCTGGGGCGTTGCATAGACCGAACGGCATAACTTTGAATTCACATAGACCAGCAGGGGGGCCGAACGCGGTCTTCTCTTGGTGCTTTTCATCCACAGAAATTTGCCAATAACTAGACTGACGGTCTATGAAGAAAATAGTCGGCACCGAGGAGACAATTGAGGGCGTCGTCAACGCGAGGCAAGAGGTTGACGTCTTGATTGGTAATGCGCTTTAGATGAAGATAATCTACGCAAGAACGCCATGTGCCATCTTTGTTTTTAACAAGCACCATGGGTGACGCCCAAGGGATCGACGAAGGTTCAACAATGCTTTTCCAAGCATCTTGTTCACATCATCTCGAATAACCTTACGCTCTGAAGTAGAAACTTGATATGGCCGGCGATGAATAGGACTGACATCGCCAGCATTTATGTGATGCTTAACAATTGAAGCATGACCAAATTGACGATTGTTGAGGTCGAACATGTGGTAGGAAACCAAACGGCAACACAGAGCTGATGCTTGTTCAGGCGATAGGTCCGCAGTAATCATGCGACGAAATGTTGCGTCAGGGCAAATAGCATCTTGTCGACATGAAGAATCTGAGCAGACGTCTACTGAAAACGCTGTGACGTGTTCATATCCTATAGCACGCAGCGTTGCAACCGATATGCGTTGGGGTAGAACTTCCTTTGTCAGGCCAATATTGATGACGGGGAGGCATGTGCGGTTATCGGTGACGGTGACGACGGAGTGGGGTATGGTGATATTGCGTGTAAAAAGGATATCAGGAACAGGTGCGGCGACGTAATGACGATGAAGCACAGGAAAATGTTATAGCAAATCGACGAAAGTCAAGGCTTTAGGAAGCAAGTGGACGAAGGCGGTCGTACTAAAATTGTTCGGCAGTTCGGCACGAAAACGCGTGAGTAGAGGAATTTCGAGGCAAAGGGTACCGGCAGCACAGTCGATCACAGCTGAATGCGCCGTAAGAATGTCGAGACCAAGGATTAAGTCATAGGGACAATTGGTCAGCACTGTAAGAAGAACATGGACGTGATGGTCGGCAATTTATATGGGAAGTACACATTCCAGTGACGTCAACAGTGCTGCCATCGGCCTTGCGTACGACTCGTGTAGCAGCAGGTGTCAGAAACTTCTTCAGTCGACGACGGAGGTTACAACTCATTATGGACACTTGGGCTCCAGTATGTATTAACGCTGTCATAGAGACACCATCGGCATGAACATCAAGTCATTTCTGGTTCGTTGGGAGCGTCAATAGAGGATTTCGACACGACGAAGATAATGCTGCACTATACCTAGGAGCTGCATGGACTAGTTTTCCGTCTGAGAGGGTTCATAATTGATCGTCGGCGAATAGCGGCGTGGTTGGGGCGACGGAGACCTACGGCGTTGAGTGGACAGCGAGCGAGCAGGATGACTGTCATTGATGGATACGTCAGAGGTAGGGAGCATACGGCGAGGCGAGTAACGGCGTGGGTAGGCATATGGACGAGGGGACAGGTAAAAGGAGCTCGTCCAGGAGGTGCGGCAGCGGCGAGCAACCTGGCCAATGCGGAGGCAACGACGGCAAATGGGCTTGTCGTCCGGTGTTCTCCACTCGGCGGGGTGGCGGTATCTTGGAGGGGAATACAGATCGCTATGAGGCGTCAGGTCGGGAGGTCAGTCGGACGTCAGGTCGGGAGACGAAGCAGGTAGCAGGAAAACCTAGGTTTGCCAATTCTTGTCGCACAAATGTCTGAATGAGGTAGATCGCTGGGGCTGGTCGGTCAATTCTGGGGTCAAGTGACAGTGGATGGAATGGCGTAGGACTTGTAGCCTCGAGCTCGTGGCGAACAATACGTGTGACGTGCTCATATAAGGGTGGTGAACGGTGCTCATTTAAAGGTGATGAAGCGGTACGGTCGACGGAAAACGACGTCGCAGCCATGTTAGGTAATGTGGAGAACTGTGGAATGACGCGGCGGCTTTTGGCTAGCTCAAAGTTGCGGTAATCCTTGACAATGACATCGATGGTGGACACATTGTTGAAGGCGAAGAAGTTCAACGCGTCGTCCGCTATGCCTTTGAGTACGTAGCCGACTTTGTCAACCCAGGCTATTTCCCCCTCGACTTTCCGTCAAAAGCGAACACGTCTTGTATGTATGAGACATATGATTAAGTAGAAGACTGAACTCGGGTATCAAGCGCTTTTCTAGCATCCAGCTGCGGACCGGTGCAATTACCAAAGAGTTAGCTGAGCTTCTCCTTGAAATCATCCGAGCTAGAGAACTCGTCCTCATGTATCCGGAACCATACACGAGGAGTGCACATCCAAGTAGAAGCGGACATTCGCTAGCTTAATGGCAGGGTCCCAGCGGTTGTTTCGGCAAACACGCTCATACAGACTGAGCCAGTCCTCAACATTGACATTATCTTGGCCGGAGAATACGCCAGGATAGCGGGGATTAGTAGCCGTAAGGTACGTGGTTGCAGCAGTGGCGTAGAGGTAGAACACTCGCCTCGCGTGCAAGAGGTCCGTGGTTAGAATCCCGGTGCCGCGCAATTTTTCACCGGATTAAAAAAAAATCCACGTGTTGATAAAATTGCATAAACAAGGCCTGGAGTGTGGCCTGATCCCGGTGACCGGAACCTGTAAAGCACTCCCTCACCAGAGCAGGATTGGCCACCCTGGTGCAGTACTTGGCCACAACCTCCTATATGAACACAACAATAAAGCCCCGGCCCTCAGTCCCCAGCAGCTGCGAAGCAACTGAGCACGGCGGTCAGACCTGCGACGCAGCAGAGGGTTCTAAAGATCCCTGGCTCCGGACAGCCGCCATTGGAATAAGAACCTGGCAACGTTTAACGCTAGAACGTTATCTAGTGAGGCAAGTCTAGCAGTGCTATTGCAGGAATTAGAGGGTAGTAAATGCGATATAATAGGGCTCAGTGAAGTTAGGAGGCCAAAAGAAGCGAATACAGTGCTAAAAAGCGGGCACGTCCTCTGCTACCGGCGCTTAGCGGATAGCGAGAACTAGGAGTCGGATTCCTGAATAATAAGAATATAGCTGGTAACATACTGGAATTCTATAGCATTAAAAATAGGTTGGAAGGTCTTCTTGTGAAACTTAATAAGAGGTACAAAATGAAGGTTGTACAGGTAGAGTGAAAACATACGCTCTACTGATGGGTGACTTCAATGCCAAGGTAGGCAAGAAGCAGGCTGGAGACAAGGCAGTGGGGGAATATGGCATAGGTACTAGGAATAGCTGGGGAGAGTTATTAGTAGAGTTTGCGGAACAGAATAATATTCGGATAAAGAATACCTTCCTCCGCAAGGGGGATAGCCGAAAGTGGACGTGGAGGAGCCAGAATGGCGAGACTAGAAATGATGTAGACTTCATACTCTGCGCTAACCCTAAAATCATACAAGATGTGGACGTGCTCGGCAAGGTGCGCGGCAGTGCCGATAGGATGGTAAGAGCTCCAATTAGCCTAGACCTGAGGAGGGAACGGAAGAAACTGGTACATAAGAACCCGAACAATTAGTTAGCGGTAAGAGGCAAAATAGAGGAATTCCGGATCAAGCTACAGAACATGTATTCGGCTTGAATTCAGGAAGAGGACCTTAGTGTTGAAACAATGAACGTCAATCTTATGGACATCATTAAGGAGGGTGCAATAGAATTCGGTGGTAAGTCCGTTAGAGAGGATACCAGTAAGCTATCACAGGAGACGAAAGATTTGATCAAGAAACGCCAATGCATAAAAGCCTCTAACCCTAGAGCTAGAATAGAACTTGGAGAACTTTCGAAGTTAATCAACAAGCTTAAGACAGTTGACATAAGGAATTATAATATGGATAGAATTGAACATGCTCTCAGGAACGGAGGAAGCCTAATAGCAGTGAAGAAGAAACTAGGAATTGGCAAGAATCATATGTATGTGTTAAGCGACAAAGCTGGCAATATTATTACTAATATGGATGAGATAGTTCAAGTGGCTGAAGAGTTCTATAGAGATTTATACAGTACCAGTGGCACCCACGACGATAATGGAAGAGAGAATAGTCTAGAGGAATTTGAAATCCCACAAGTAACACCGGAAGAAGTAAAGAAAGCCCTGGGAGCTATGCAAAGGGGGAAGGCAGCTGTGGAGGATCTGGTAACAGCAGATTTGTTGAAGGATGGTGGGCATATTGTTCTAGAGGAACTGGCCACCCTGTATACGCAATGGCTCATGTCCTCGAGCGTACCGGAATCTTGGAAGAACGCTAACATAATCCTAATCCATAAGAAAGGGGACGTCAAAGACTTGAAAAATTATAGACCGATCAGCTTACTGTCAGTTGCCTACAAACTATTTACTAAGGTATTCGCAAATAGAATCAGGAGCACCTTAGACTTCTGTCAAGGAAAGGACCAGGCAGGATTCCGTAAAGGCTACGCAGCAATAGACCATATTCAGACTATCAGTCAGGTGATAGAGAAATGTGGTGAATATAACCAACACTTGTATATAGCTTTCATTGATTACGAGAAAGCATTTGATTCTGTCGAAACCTCAGCAGTCATAAAGGCCTTACGGAATCAGGGTGTAGACGAGCCGCATGTAAAAATACTGAGAGATATATATAGCGGCTCCACAGCCACCGTAGTCTTCCATAAAGAAAGCAACAAAATCCCAATAAAGAAAGGCGTCAGGCAGGGAGACGCGATCTCTCTAATGCTATTCATAGCGTGTTCACAGGAAGTATTCAGAGACCTGGATTGGGAAGAATTGGGGATAAAACTTATTGGAGAATACTTTAGTAACTTGCGATTCGCTGCTGATATTGCCTTGCTTAGTAACTAAGGGGACCAATTGCAATGCATGCTCACTGGCCCGGAGAGGCAAAGCAGAAGAATGGGCCTAAAAATTAATCTGCAGAAAACTAAAGTAATGTTTAAGAGTTTCGGAAGAGAACAGCAATTTACAATAGCTAGCGAGGCACTGGAAGTGGTAAGGAATACATCTACTTAGGGCAGGCAGTGACGCGGATCCGGATCATGAGACGGAAATCATCAGAATAAGAATGGGCTGGGGTGCGTTTGGCAGGCATCTCAGATCATGAACAGCAGGTTCCCATTATCCCTCAAGAGAAAAGTGTATAACAGATGTTTCTTACTAGTACTCACTTACGGGGCAGGAACCTGGAGGCTTACGAAAAGGGTTCTACTTAAATTGAGGACGACGCAACGAGCTATGTAAAAAAGAATGATGGGTGTAACGTTAAGGGATAAGAAAACAGCAGATTGGGTGAGGGAACAAACGTGAGTTAATGACATCTTAGTTGAAATCAAGAAAAAGAAATGGGCATGGGCAGGACATGTAATAAGGAGGGAAGATAACCGACGGTCATTAAGGCTTACGGACTGGATTCCAAGGGAAAGGAAGTGTAGCAGGGGGCGGCAGAAAGTTAGGTGGGCGGATGAGATTAAGAAGTTTCCAGGGACGACATGGCCACAATTAGTACATGACCGGGGTTGTTGGATAAGTATGGGAGAGGCCTTCGCCCTGTAGTGGAGGTAACCCGGCTGATGATGACGATGATGATGATGATGATGACGACGACGACGACGTGGTTGTCGGGGTCTCAGGAATAGAAGCAGAAGCGCTGTCGTCACCGGGCGCCACGGCGGAAATAAGGACGGTGTGGCCGCTTCAGAGCTCCGTGGCGAGGACGGGGAATGGCACACTTCAACAAAATATTATGCGAACGAAGCATTGAGAACTGGTTACTATTTACAAGGTATACTTACACAGCATAGCTGCAGCGCTGGCCAGTTCAGCCGACAGCTTGAGAGCCACAGAGCGTTCGTCGTCTTCGTAGGAGCGCCAGCGTGCATCGTCCACAAGAAACGCGCAGTATATGCGTGCATCAATAAATATATATGACTGTTCAGTTTTAAACATTGCACATAAGTAAAGGGTTTGACCACCTGTTGTTGAGAATGGTAAAAGGCCAGTAATTCATCAACACTCATGTTACTCCCTCATAGTATTTCCCATGGTGCCCTCCATCCCTCCCTGTCCCCTGCCGCCCTACTCAATTCCCGCTAGGTTTCATATCTGTTTAGTTCGCAGTTCTCCAAGAGCAATGTGATAAATTGTCTGCTCTCAATGTACATTATTAGAGCGACGGATTACTTGCATGCCTAATTTACTACAAATACCATAATTAAACACCCGTTGTTGAGGTATACCTACATATTGCCCACAACGCACCCTTTATTTTGGCCAATTATAAACAAAATGCCCTGTTTACTTCACCGAGGACATCGCTGAAAGCTAGCCTGAACACGTTATGACACCTTAAATATGGAAAGAAAAACTACAGCACAGTAAATGTTTGCAACACTTCTCATTCGACCAGGAACGTAAAAAAATTGTCGCACATTGCAGCTACCATGTCCCCCGTCTGCGTTTCAGAAAATATAGACCAGTTGTAACCTGCACCTTTGTAGGGACACTTGGAAGCATGACTTATAGTAGCCACATTGCACGCTCTAATAGCGTTTCCATATCGTACCACCAATTCTCGCTAAATTTGGTCTTGATGCCGTATATAGTTCTGCCAGGGCAGCAGTTACCAATTCTTCCCGGCTCGTTAGATACGTTCATAACACTCTAGAGTGCTCGCGTGCGTAGTTTATTGCAAAATTCCCAATTATCGACGTATTATTAACTTTACCTACATTTTAGAAATGAACTTGTCTTTATAGTCACCAAACAACGAATTTGCCTCCTTTATTTCAGAGAGGACACTAGGCGAATCTTACGCATGCAAACGTAAAAAGGAAAACTATGAGGGTTCAACATTTATTCTTAAAGCTTCCAGGTGAGCTAGAAACGTTAACACTACGCGACACATTGCTCTTAAAACGCTTCCTATTCTTTCAAACTAGAAAATCTATTAAACACAGAATTCTCCTGAGGCATTGGGAAACCTGGTGTGATACAGCAGCGTGATACTTTCTAACACTCGCTGATAATTTACTTTTTCACTTTTATTTGATCAACACACTTTTACCATCGCATATCAACTTGGCGGGCTGTTCCTCCTACGTTCGTGAAATTTGACCTCAATTGTAGTTTTGATTACGTCAGCGCGGCCGTCTAGGTTTCGCACCGCTGGTAAACCAGATTAATAACCCTATGGACCACTTGCATATGCATTATACAGGAAAATGCCCATCTAACACTTCCATTTGGAAGATTGCCTACACATTGGTCATATGACGCCCCTAATTTTCCCCCGATATAAACAAGATGTCTTGTTTAGCTCACTGTGGACACTGTAAAAACAAACGACAAATCTCGTGTGATGTACGAGAACACACGCAAAAACGATGGTTAATTAATTATCTACAGCGCTTCTATTTAAAGCAGGAAAGTGAAACTTAGACAACGCATTGTGTTTGTAATTTTCTCTATTTTTACGGAATGTCAACCGTCTCGTGTGTTGTTTTAGGAGTTTGGGAAACATTTAGATTAGCGGCAGTATGGCATTCTGGAACACTTCAATGATTAACTTTCTACAAAGGGGCACGGCGGACCATCGACAAGCATGTGGCTTAAGCCGTTCTGCTACCTCGTGCAGGTGCTTGCTCATGGCCTGGCCGGATTAACGATACTACAACTGCCGCAGCCTGACCAGTCTTCAAGAAATGCAATCGACCATCCCTATCTACGAAACTTCGCCACGTGCACTTGGACCATAACTAGAACACCGATTCCACGTCACTGCTTTCATGATGCCAATCCTTCGCTGTTTCGGAACGCGTCACTTGAGGCGCCACCTATTCTTCACGTGACGTCGACGCGTCGGTGTATAAAGGAGCAGCTCCAGACGTATACTTTCAGTGGGCACGGTGGACCATCGACAAGCATGTGGCTTAAACCGTTCTGCTATCTCGTGCAGGTGCTTGCTCATGGCCTGGCCGGATCGACGATACTACAACTGCCGCAGCCTGACCAGTCTTCAAGAAATGCAATCGACCATCCCTATCTACGAAACTTCGCCACGTGCACTTGGACCACAACTAGAACACCGATGCCACGTCACTGCTTCCATGATGCCAATCCTTCGCTGTTTTGGGACGCGACACTTGAGGCGCCACCTATTCTTCACGTGACGTGGACGCGCCGGTGTATAAAGGAGCAGCTCCAGACGTATACTTTCAGTGGGCACGGCGGACCATCGACAAGCATGCGGCTTAAACCGTGCTGCTACCTCGTGCAGGTTAGCAACTGCTATAGTACGACGAGAAATGATTCTCGCGGTCTTTTGGTCTTGTCGTGCCCCCTACGGTGTGCTTCTATTGTCCATGACGTGTACTGCGTGTGCTTGCTGCTGATGTGCGGCGACATTGAGTTAAATCCCGGCCCCGCTGACGGTAGTGGGGCTTCTATCGAATCTATGCTGAAAGAATTGCTGTCTGGTCAGAACAAGTTGGCAGCGGACGTGACTGCGCTCAGGGAGCAACAGAATAAGGTGGAAAACGTTGTAGCTGATTGGGGAGCCAGATTCATTGAATTAGAAAAACGAGCCTCGCGTGTAGATGAATTTGAGCGTACAGTGAAATCACTGCAGGAAAAGTTGACTGATCTGGAGGATAGGAGCAGGAGATCCAATCTGGTAGGCTTTGGCATTCCGGAGGATGCCAGTGAAACTGAGCCTATTCTTCAAAATAAAGTTCTTCATGAGGTGTTCTCTGCAAAGATTGCTGTTCCTTGCAAATCCGTCGGCCGAATTCATCGTCTTGGTAGCAAAGGTAACAAGAGACCAGTCATTATTTACTTCCAGGATTTTACCGTAAAACAGCTTGTCTTAAAAAAGCGTACAAATTAAAGGGTACTCGAATATCGATTCAAAACGATTACTCGCGCAGCACTTAGAAAACGTAAACTCTTGTGGGATAGTGCTAAAATTGAAAGAGAACAAGGCAAGAAAGTTCGCTTAATTAACGACAACATGCGTGTTAACAATGAGCTTTTCGCATGGGATGACAGTAAGAACTTGAGGATCAAAATTGACGGCCATGTAAATACTTCGAAAAATGACTGACTTCCCTCCGCTTACACTTCCCCTGGCGCTAAAGAACTGAGAATTTTAAACATTAACGCCCGCAGTGTCGTTAATAAATCGGAAAGCCTTGAGGCAACTATCATGGGTTACAATTCCCATGTGGTTGTGATAACAGAAACGTGGTTGTATGACAATATTGAAGATGCTGATGTGTTTCCCCCATCTCATCGAGCATATCGCCATGACAGGTGTACTAGAGGGGGCGGGATGGCGGTTTTGGCAAAAGAAACTATATGCGCTACTCTGTTATGTCAGGCCGGTAACTTGGAATCTGTTACAATAAAGCTTCCTTGCTGGGATAAATCATTCTTGCTATTTGCAGTTTATCGAGCACCTGACTCGCCCCCAGAATTCTTTCGTGATCTTTTTGCACACATTGTTTCATTCACAAGCGATAAAACACTACTTATAGGCGACTTTAACCTACCAGATATTGATAGGAAGAACAAGTTTCTCTGCACCGGGATTAATTCACACTTAGGTTACTTGCATGACATCATTCTGTCTCACAATCTACAACAGGTTGTGATACAGCCAACGCGCACCTATGGTACGTCAGCAACCATACTTGACCTCGTTTTTGTAAGTCGTTCATTAGAAAACTTTTTTGTCTCGGTTGAGCCTGGAATTTCTGATCATAGTCTGGTATATTTTTCTTGTTCTTTGGAAGTGCTTAACACTAGAAAAATTAAAACAACCACTGTTAAAGATTTTTCTCGTGCCAGAGACGAAAGTGTCTTGGATTATCTTGAAGAATGTCTTGATAACTTTCACACTAACAATGTTACTGTACTTTGGGATAAATTTAAAGCAATTATCACTCACTGCCTTAGCAACCTTATTCCTAATAAAACTAAAAATATTTCCAAGACTACTCCCTGGATAACGAGAAACATCTTGCACCTTAAAAGAAAAGTTAAGCGCTTGAGACGACGATGTGCCTCATGTGTTTCAATTCACGAAATCCAAATAAGCGCAACCAAGAAATACGGCAAGCTAAGCGCTGGTATTTTCACCATAAATTGGCAAATTTTATGAAAACGGCACCCCAAAAATTTTGGGCTTTATTGAGCGCAAGAACCAAACCAATTGACCAAATTGTTCACGAAGGCCATGTCATTGTCGAAAAACAACGTATCGCGGAGCACTTCAATAATTATTTTCAGAGTGTTTTTTCAAATTTTTCGATGGTGTTATAAACCTTAACC
Source organism: Dermacentor variabilis (assembly GCF_050947875.1). NCBI lineage: Eukaryota > Metazoa > Arthropoda > Arachnida > Ixodida > Ixodidae > Dermacentor > Dermacentor variabilis. The sequence continues at coordinate 31,962,317 of NC_134573.1, forward strand.
GCATGTCAGGTAACTCGACCTCTGATATTGTTTCGCAACCTGGTGTTGTGTCGATGCTGCTGAACCTCAAAACTACATCATCTCCAGGACCAGACAACATACCGAACGCGTTTTTGCGCAGATATGCTGAAGCCTTAGGCACTTTTCTTGTTGTCATCTTCCGTTCCTCGTTATCTTCGGCTAATCTTCCTATACACTGGCTAACTGCACGTGTCGTTCCCATACCGAAAAAAGGTGACAAAACCCTAGTAACTAGCTATCGTCCAACATCATTAACTTCATCATGTTGCAAGTTAATCGAGCATATTATAGCTAATGAAATAACCAAATTCCTAAGTGACAACAGCGTACTGTCCCCACATCAGCATGGTTTCCGGAAGGGTTTCTCTACTGTAACACAATTAACCAAAATTATTCACAACTTTGCAAGTGCTCTTGACAGGTCAAGCCAAATTGACGTAATATTTTTAGACTTTAGGAACGCGTTTGACCTTGTTCCTCACAATAACTTATAGAAACTACAGCTTATAGAAACTACAGTCGATAGACCTTCCAGCCTATATTAATAACTGGGTGGCGGCTTATCTTTCTAATCGCAAGCAGTTTGTTTCAATTGATAATTACTCTTCTAACGAACTTTCAGTAACCTCTGGAGTAGCTCAAGGTAGCGTGCTAGGACCATTACTATTTCCAATATACATAAACGACATCACTAACGAAATTTCTCATCCTGTTCAAGTTAGACAATTTGCTGGCGATTGTGTGCTGTTTAACGAGGTTACTTGCCACGAAGAACAATTAATGCTTAACTCGGACCTTCAATACATTCTTTCCTGGTACAGTCGGTGGGGCATGGAATTGAATAGAGAAAAGACTGTTTACATGTCCATAACAAAAAAAAATAATGTCGTTTGTCTATAACCTCGACTCTGAACCGCTGACCAAAGTCAGCTAGTATAAGTATCTTGGAATCACAATAACCAGTGACCTCAGCTGGAATAGCCACATTTCAAACGTATGTAACTCGTCTTTCAGGAAGCTTTGTCTCCTCGGGCACAAACTAAAACACGCTCCCTCTGGTATAGATTACTGGCTTACACTTTACTCATCCGACCGAAACTAGAATATGCATGCATAGTGTGGGATCCCTATAAGAAAACTAACATTAACGCTTCAGAGATGGTCCAACGTAAAGCTGTCAGGTTTATTTTTTCTAAATATCGACTGAGTGACTCTCCTACTAGCCTAATGAAACAACATAAAATTCAAACGCTACAAATACGCAGGAAAATACGACTGAAGTTTCTTTTCTTGCTTAAAAACGACTGTTTTTCTCTCGACCCACAGGCTTATGTTAAAACCACTTACAGCGCGCCTAACACGGCATCGTCACGCTGATTCTTTAACACCTTATAAAACCCGAACTAACCTCTAAGTTTTCCTTCTTCCCGCGCACTGTAACAGATTGGAACAGCCTGCCATTATCACAATTGATAAACACCGATTCTATTGAACGCATGTGTCTTGAATACTAGGAGTATGGCAATGTCGGCAAGCCTTGTTACTATTCCCCCCCCCCCTTTTATTTTTTAAACTTGAATTTTGTTTGATACTTTCCTGATCTTCCTTGTTCTATCATTTTCAGTATTTTGCAATAGTCGCTCGTTCAACTTCTGGTGTTTTTTTTTCTTTCCTCTTTTTTTTTCCTCTCTTGATAATGGTTGCAAGTGCTCATATATGGGTGTGACACTGTTCTAATGTTTGTCGGGTTGTCTTCCTTCAGTGTACCTTCTCTTAATCTTCTTAGTCGTCGCCTTCATTTTAGTTTTCTTCTGATATTTACATGTGTTGCATTGCTTTTGTATTTCTTTTTCATGTGTGCATGTGTATGTATATCTATACGTACATATGTAAATATTTATGTATTCTACCCCTCCTGCTTGGGCCCTCATTTGGGCCTGCAGTATTGTATTAATAAATAATTAATGAACATACACAGAATAAACATATCGCTAGTCACGGAACAATGGTTTATAGTACGAATAAATATAAACACCATTCCGCACATATTTTACTGAGGATACCGGGGGAAACAACTAAATGCCGTGTATAACGCATAAGAATTGGGAGAAAGCGACTATCAGGAACGGTTTTTGGAGCAGTAAAGCAACCTATACAGTGCGAATTTTCGTTACACAGGTCACGAAAAAGTTCTCATTTTTCAAAATACGAGATATATTCTGTTTTGTTTCTCCTACCGCGAAACAATTAAGAGTTTTAATGGATTTAGAAACACTCTGAAGGTGAACTCGTCGAAGTCGGGACTGCCACAAGCCTTTAGAGGAAATTCAACTCAGCGTTCCATTTGTATTGAAATTGCTCTGCACGTTCGACCAAGGTCATTTTCACGAGCATATCTACGATCTTACGATCAGTCGTGATTAAAATATGAAATTCGATAGTTATACCCGTAAGAGGTTTGATTAGATTGTTGATAGCGATAGCATACTGAGACGGCAACGCTACGTAGGCTACCTCTAGGCAGAGATTAAATAGTAAAAGCACTTGATAAACCAGCAATTTAATCCCTTAGGGCACACCAATTGTTGGGCGCGGCTGCTTATAATACTTAAACCCAGACGTCCCTCTCACCCGGAGGTTAAATGTACCAAGCTGATCACGCTTTTGAATACGGAAATAGCGGCCCGAGAAAACTAGGCATGATGCAAGTCACAGTAGATGTAAGCTGCGCAAGCTGACATTTGTTAGGGCTGGAACTGGCCAGCGTCAAGCATTCTCTTAAATGCGAACGTGTGAATCCAATCCTACGCGTCGTTCGCTACAGGGAGTCCCGAGGAGGCACCGAAGACAATCTTGGCAGCCCAAGCAGAGGAGGCGTAGTGAAGAAAAGCATTACGTATGTGGGCCATGTATTACGAAAGAATCTTTAGCTTCCGCTGTGGTTTTGTTCGACTTTCCCGCGTGTAGCCGAAAATCCCTGCTTTCAAAAGTGTGTACGGGTGGAAGGGGGGGGGGGGGGCAAATGAAATCCTTTGAACTCAACCTCACTTTTGAAAGTGGGGCAGCAAGTGCTCCCATTGCCCATCTTGCCCCATGGTTGATAGGCCTATGCTAGATATCGCAAGGCATACGCACTGCGTTATGACGTAACGCTTCCAGTGCTGACATTTTCCCTGCAAAGCCCGTCGTGACGAAAGCGGTGACACCAAAAACACAGCAGTGTTCTGAGCGACATTCTCTTTAGATTCTATGATACTCGGCCCTAGCAGCATGACTTCTGAAAGCAGATGACATGGACCTTGAGTTATCTAGGTGGCTTTGGTCAAGGTCAGACGCACAAATCACTGTTATTAGGACGCACTGAATGCAACGTAACCGATTATGCCTCGGGATCTGGGTAATTGTGAATTTCGGAACCCACTATTCCTTCACTGGAAGTGCGCCGTGTAGCAGCAAAAGAAGAGAAGAAAAATTAAAGTGGGGCTCATGGCGTAAGCGTAAGGAGGGTGTTCGGCTACGATGAGGTGGAAGATGGCTTGGTACCGTTGGCCTGAAAGAGTGCGAGAAGGTGAGGAGGTTGGGAAAGACAGAGGGGGGCGAGGGAGGAATGGTGCGTGACGTACCGCCCACGTAAAACTTATTTGGCCATAACCACCTTCTACTCTTAGTACATTGTATTGCAGGTTGCCTTCTATATTTCTTCCAAACTCGGACGCTCAATCCATTTGCCCTGTATATGAGGTTCAACGCATGTAACACACATTGAACGCGGTTTATTCATATTCTTGTCGTGCACTTTCGAGATTTTACACTAAATTCATCTATACTTCTGTGTTGTCACAGACTGCGGTAAGCAATGGTGAAGTGCGGCGCCGCACGCACCGTCCTGAACTTGTGCACGTTGTCCGCATGAAGTTGTATGTGAGCGAATAACTATGCGAGGGACCCTTAATTCCGCAAGTGACAATTCTGGTCTAGCATCGGGACGATGCTCTCTTAGGGAGGGACAAATGACGCGTCTATTCTTCTATGTAGACAACGAAGATAGGGACATTAACGGACTTCGTCAAGTGGGTCAGTGGGATTTCGGCGAGGACGAAGAAGACGTGCCTCTGGCCTGTTTTTTATTTGAACAAGTGGTCTTGCGGCTCTTGAATGTCTCCCTGTCTACAGTGCGCGTTGTACTGCGACAATATCAAGGTGACTCAGTATTGGACGAAGTTCGGTACCTTGGGTCCCTGGAACACCAGGATATCGGTGGTCCTGCTGCGAATCCTCTTTCCACCCACTGCTAGCGGGTTCCTCTCGTTGACGATGTTCCTATCTAGCTCGCCGGCGCTCGCGTCGATGGGGATGCCTCTGATGATGCCCTTTACGGTATCGTGAGGTGCCGTGCGATATGCGCTGACCTCGTAGGGTTTGCTTTCAATAGAGATTTCCTGGGTTTTAGCTTACCTTGCCGCTTTGTCTTCGTTCGGTGAACTGACCACCATGATGTTCTGTTGTGAGTTGGGGCAGATGGTGACCGCGGCGCTTTCCTTGCTCGTGATCATGGTCACGGCGAGTATGGCTGCAGCGACGGTGGTGGTGCTAGTCTTGACGATGTCGAGTCGCTCTCTGGGCCTGACGACTATCTTGCTTTCTTCCAGTGGCATGGCTGGCATGCCTTTATGACCGAGGCTCTGGCATTCTTGCTGAATTTCGAATTCGGGATTGTTTGGTTTCCGCCGGGTACGTCGGGCTTGCCGCTGGCGGGGGTCCGCTGGAACAGCCCCGACACGCGTTCCGGTGCGAATGTCCATCCGGCGTCGTTGTGGTATTCCTCGGGTGATATCTCTTTTTCTTGAACCGAGCTGACGAGCGGCCGCCGCTGAGGAGTACGGCAGGCGGCGGCCGTGCGACGGTGCGGCGGCCTAGCGTCCGCAAAACATTTCTAGGCCTCGCAATTTTTTGCACGGCGGCGGTAGAATCAGTCAACAAAGTTTGGGAAAGAAAAACATACCTCTGGGGTCAGCTGGTGTCGGTCGAAGCCGCTCGCCTTCACGGACACATTGGTGCAAGGAAAACTTGCGCCAATTTCACTGTCACTTATTATCACTGAGTAATTATCACTGGGTAATTGGTTAGCAACGACGGAGCCGATGCAAACGCGACTGTTCACCTCGGCGATCGCAGCGCCTCCTGGTACACCAGAAGAAACGTCTGTTACGGAAGAAGAATAGGTATTTGCAATAGTAAACTGCTGAAGATTGCACAGAAAGTTACGGAGACATGACAAGGTAAGGCAGTCCAATTTGATTGCGGACAGTTTTGATATTAGGAGACAATGCGCAACACGGTCGAAGGCCTTCGAAAAAAAAAGAACAAGCAATCAATTTGTATCTTATAATTTAATTTATTTTCAGTTTCACTTTCAGTTTATTCGTCATTCAAAAACAATAAATAAACAACTGGTATGCTGACGAGATCCCAAAGTAGTGTGTAGATCTGTTGTACATTCAAATAACTGTCTCGCACGAGATGCCTTAAATCATACTGATTATGAAAAAGAAATTTGAAGTTCAGTGTTTGACGGAAGCCCGTCTGGTCGGGATGAAACATGGTTAAAAGGTTAACAAAAACCCGGGGCACTTCGCCGACCAAATAAAGATTTAAAAGAAAAGAAGACGTTTCGGCTCCCACACGGGAGCCTTGTTCACAGGTAAAATAAACAAAAGTGCTCGAGCAGCTCGCTTAAATAGTCTAGAACACGTGACGCAGGCAGCGCGCATACACTGACGGCAGATTGACATCGCTCCTGTTCAGAGTGTGTGGCGTAGTCTGGATCATGAGGGACTCAAGATAAAGGCGTCGAGATAGCCCTTTTTTCCCTGGCAAGGACACGTGCCTTCCCCCAGTCGATTGCGTGGCCGCTTGAAGTGGCATGCTCAGCCAAGGCACTGGATTTCACATTTTCTTTTTTGACGTCATAATTGTGCTGTTTAAGACGCCTTTCAAAGTCACCAGTTTCGCCAATGTACACGTAGTCGCAATCCGCGCATGGGACAACGTACACAACATCTGGGAATTTCTCTTTTGGTAATTTGTCCTTAACATTGACGAGTGATTGCCGTAGTTTCTGGTTTGGAATGTGTGCCACTTGAACATTGTATGAACGCAGAATACGGCTTAGAGCTTCACTCGTGGATGGGATATAGGGTATTCCGGCGCTTTTTTGACTAGAGGCAGCATGGGGTAACTGTGGACGTGCCATTTGTCGTTCGACAGCATTCAAGAAAGAGCACGGGTAACCACAGGCTGAAAGTTCCCGCCGTACCACGCTTACGTCGGCTGCGTAGTCTTCTTGTCTCGTGCAGATTTTCTCCGCGCGTCGTAGAAGCGTCGAAACCACTGCCCTTTTGTGAGAAGCGGGTTGCAAGGAGCCGAAATGCAAGTAGCGTCCTGTGTGAGTTGGCTTTCTGTAAACTGCGAACGACAAAGTAGGCCCCTTTCTTTCAATCAGCATATCAAGGAACGGAAGCTTGCCGTCGACTTCCTCTTCTACCGTGAACTGGATCGCTGCTTCCATGCTGCTCAGGTGTGAAGTGAACGACTGAACTGCTTCTTTATGAATGATGCAAAAACAGTCGTCCACGTAGCGAAAGAATGCCTTCGGAGCAGGGCTGAACGAAGCAAGCGCTCGACTTTCAAGTGCTTCCATTGTCAAGTTAGCGGCGGTTACCGATATAGAAGCTCCCATAGCCGTTCCGTGGACCTGTTTGTAGAAACACTCTTGGAACGTAAAGTACGTATTTGCTAAACAGAACTGTAACAGCCGAGCCAGGTCCTGTGCATCAATGGGCGATCTCTCGGGTAGTGTGGCATCCGACTCCAGAGCGGTACTGCATACATCCACGGCCAGTTCCGTTGGCACACTAGTAAAAAGCGATTTCACGTCAAAAGAGACCAGGATGTCGTTTTTGTCCAGTACGACGTCACGGACTTTGTCCATCAAGTCGTAGGAATTGCGTATGTGAGTGGCACGTTGTCCGACGAGGGGCGAAATGACACGATGTAAAAATCCTGATAGCTTGTTCAGGGGTGAACGCGTGAAATCTACAATTGGACGCATGGGAACGCCTGGCTTGTGAACCTTGGGGAGGCCATAAAGAGCAGGGGCCGAACCATTATGACAAAGTAATGTAAAATACAGTGACTTGCGTTCAGGGCAGACCACACGAAAGACATCGGCCAGAAGCTTCTGGTAGTCTCTTTGCACCTTGGGTGTTGGATCCCGGTCAAGTTGAACATACGTATTCGTGTCTTCTAACAGCGTCAACATCTTCTGGGAGTAGTCGACTTTGTCCAACAGAACAGTCGCGTTCCCTTTGTCTGCGGGAAGGATCACGACCTTGCAGTTGCCGCGAAGCCTCTTCACAGCTTGACGCTCTTCTGAAGGCAGGGCCGAAGAAGGGGGGCCCCGCAGTCTGGAGAGAACAGACACAACACGAGTGCGGGCCTCATCACGGTGCGCGGGATCAACTTGGCTAACGGCGTTCTCCACGGCACATACAAACTTCTTTTTATCCCTTGCCGCTACGGCGTTGAAGTTGAGGCCAAGGCTGAGGACCGAAAGCTCAGTTTTGTCTGGTTTGTACGAGGACATGTTGAGAACCGTGCACTTTCCTGCGTTGCGCTGAACGTCGCTTCGCTGGGCTTGAAGTCTGCGAATCTTGTTGTCGGGCGACAGATCATCTTTCCGTGCACGAAGGCTTGCTTGAAAATCGGCATGTAGCTGCACGCTTGCGAAATCGTTAGGCAAGCGAAACTCTAGCTGACGGCGGGCAAAGAAAGCTTGGTTTTCCAGAGTTCTTACTTTTTCCCGGCAGTCTTGGATCCGTGCTTGTAAGAGTTGCCGCTCAGCTTTGGCGATGACGCTGAGACCAAAGCGTGTCGATACAGGTCTTCCCAGACGTAGTGAACGAGGTACCAAACCAAGAGTCTTGCATTTAGAGTTAAACTTGAGGTGGCCGCGGAAAGCTGCCATTCGCGTCGACAGTGATACAAACTGGCGAATCTGCTGAACGATGGGTTGGCCATACGCCTGACGAAGGTTAATGAAGTTCAGTGTTTGACGGAAGCCCGTCTGGTCGGGATGACACATGGTTAAAAGGTTAACAAAAACCCGGGGCACTTCGCCGACCACTAGTCAAAAAGCGCGCCGGAATACCCTATATCCCATCCACGAGTGAAGCTCTAAGCCGTATTCTGCGTTCATACAATGTTCAAGTGGCACACATTCCAAACCAGAAACTACGGCAATCACTCGTCAATGTTAAGGACAAATTACCAAAAGAGAAATTCCCAGGTGTTGTGTACGTTGTCCCATGCGCGGATTGCGACTACGTGTACATTGGCGAAACTGGTGACTTTGAAAGGCGTCTTAAACAGCACAATTATGACGTCAAAAAAGAAAATGTGAAATCCAGTGCCTTGGCTGAGCACGCCACTTCAAGCGGCCACGCAATCGACTGGGGGAAGGCACGTGTCCTTGCCAGGGAAAAGGGGCTATCTCGACGCCTTTATCTTGAGTCCCTCATGATCCAGACTACTCCACACACTCTGAACAGGAGCGATGGCAATCTGCCGTCAGTGTATGCGCGCTGCCTGCGTCACGTGTTCTAGACTATTTAAGCGAGCTGCTCGAGCACTTTTGTTTATTTTACCTGTGAACAAGGCTCCCGTGTGGGAGCCGAAACGTCTTCTTTTCTTTTCATAATCTTTATTTGGTCGGCGAAGTGCCCCGGGTTTTTGTTAACCTTTCAACCAAAAAGAAATTTGTTTATCTCAAGTTTCCTGTAAATCTGCCAAGCGATATGTTCGAGCAACTTGCAGGTAATGCATGTCAAGGAAATGGGACGATAATTCTCACTGGAGTTCCTGTTGCCATATTTAAATACATATAGAACTTTCGCCATCTTCGAATCACCAGGAAGGTGGCCGGTCGCAAGTGACTGTCTGAATAGGTGAAATAGAATTTTGCTTCATATTTCCACCATATTCTTCATAATCCTTGAGCTTATACCTTCTATGCCACATCAAGAAGACAACTTAAGGTTATTTATGAGAGAAGAGAGGCCCTCCAAAGTAAGTTCAATAGGTTCCTTCTATTGGTAGCTTAATTAGTGATTCATCCAATTGGGTTGCCCGATAATGAGCATATTAGTCATAAAGGTGAAAACGCCTTGGGTTTACTGCGCAATGTAATTAACAAGAAGTTGTCAGAAGAAACACTATTGATGATTCACATATTTTATGTTGGCCCTGTGCTCGAGTTTGGATGCGTAGTTTCTTCAAGGTACACCGCTTGCAAACTCCACCTTTTCTTTTTACTTGGAATGCTAGCTCCTCGTATGTGCCTAGTTCGTCAGGGATACGTAGCCAACTCAGCACTTTATCTGCAATGCATAATTCTTCTTCTATAGCCAAGATTAGAGTTGCTTGCGGTTAGGACGTACTATCACTGTTAAAAAGTTACTTATCAAACAGGGTTCAGATAGTGTCTGTGTCTTATGTCTATTCCAGAGAACAAACCACTAACATTGGCGTCCCTCAATGATCCATCTCAGAACCACTACTGTTTTTGATTTATATCAATGACCTACCTACCTGTTTGTCGTCTACTAAGTGCATTCTGTAAATTGATGATACTACCATATTTGACTGTGATAAAAACAGGTCACTTCTTATTAACAAGCTAAATACTGATCTAGGAAATGCTTTAAGTTGGTGGAATGCTAACCTATTATCTATTAATGCAACCGAGGCTAAATTTGTTGTATTTTCCTCACGCCAACAGCATTCGGCATCCTCCCCTGTTTTAACTTTAGGACCACACTCTACCTCTCCCAGTCCATGCTCATCTTTTCTTGGGATTTCTCTTGACTGCAGCTTGAAATATAAAGATCACATTTCTCACATCAAAAAGAAAATAGCGTATGGTATTCGCGTTCTAATTAAAACTCGTCCCTACTTTACACATAATACATTAATTTCGCTATACCACTCATTCATTCACTCTCACATTAACTATGACATATTATGCTGGGGTAACACTTATAACACTCACATGGCATCTTTCCAGGTAATCCATAACCAATCCATAAGAATTATTACAAGCAGTTCACGCTTTGCAAATGTAAAATCCCTACTACACGAAAACATCCTAACTATTTCAGAACTCACTAAATATAATCTAGGAATATTATTCTACAAATATATGTCTAAGAAACTACCATCAATCTGCTTCTCACCTTGTGAGCTGATAGCTCATAGTGACACTAGATTTGCTCTCAATAATTATTTCCGTCTACCTAAAGTGCGAACTAACTATGGTAAACAGACTGCGGAATTTTCCTCGATATCTCTTTAGAATACTCTACCACCTATAATCAAAAATGCTAAAAAATTATACCAATTTAAGAGAGAACTAAAATCATTCATAATGAATACATATTGAAATTGTCCATTTCCTGATAATTTCTTTCTTTTTTATATTATCATTCTGTTAACAAGTCTTCTTATTACTCATATGCTATAAACATGTTTTGATATTACTCTAAGCTCTCATCTGTATTACTGTTGCTTTAAACATTGATAAGATCATAAGTGTCTTTAACAGAAGGTCCCGATACAGTCTTTGACTATGGAACCTCCTTATGTATACTACGCACATGTAATTATCTGTACGTCTACTAATAAATAAATTATAAATTAATAGATTATGCGACACAAGGTCATATAGGTCACAGACAGTTTGTAACATGACATTTCTTTTTTTTTTATGCCGAGGTCCACCATCAACTTTCTCTTACGAATGTGGTGTCGGCGCGAACGCGTCAAATATGGTCTCTTTTTTTTACAGGGATAGTGCCGCCATCTAGGGGCGGTGAAGCGAAGTAATGCATCATTACACCAACGAGCGCCGGCAGTGAGCCCTTCGGTATAGACGAGGCAACCTAAAGTTTGCCCGCGCTACACCAGCGCCGAATGCTCCCCTAGCGGACCGATGGAAGTTGCGATGGTCGTCGCGGCGCTAGCACCAGGCCGCGCACACTCTCAAGTTCAACAAATGGCCACAGAGGGCGAAAAAATCGACCGCGCGCTGCTGCTAACAAAACCAACATAGTAGAATCACTTCGGGATGCTTACGTTAGTTTGAGCATTTTCCGCTAGAGGCGCCGTAATTAGCGCAATTTTATCTGACAAACTTTCTGTTACAATTACCGTAGCATTATTATTACATAAAAAAGAGGGCGGAATTATCATTGCTAATTAGATATTGTACTCTTTGTAAGTAAGTTTATTGTTTCTTCGTCATTATAAACGCAATAGCGTTCAGCATCATCGATCTTTCACGTGACCTCTGGCCTGGATTTAACATTTTTACCGGTATTTTCGAGTGCATAGCGGCACGGATTCATTCGTTCGTGCACTCAGACTGGTTGCTTCTTTTTTTGCTAAAGCTAGTTTATTGCGCTTCGATGTCTCGCGTTATTTAACCTGGGGTGAAGTGACGTGTTTGCATGCGGACACGTAAGCCCAAAAGTTGGGCATCGGTCGTGAGCCATTCGGAACACGTCTGCATCGCAACGGGAGCTGCATTTTGGTGCGGCTGACAACGGCAATAACGTTGAGTCGTTTAACACCGCTGCTTGCATCGTTATATAATATTCGTCTCATTAGCTTACAGGCGGAGACAAGTTAACGAACTAAATCCTGCACAACATATGGCAGTCGCGATCCTCCGTTGCTGTTTCCTAAATAAACCGTTACTTGCGAGGCTGTCGTTATACACACACCATCGGGAAAGAAAGAGCGATATCGGAACGCGCGTCTCATTTTTCATCCTATTGTAGCCGTGACTACAATAGGTGATTACAATAGGTACAATAGGTGACTGGGTGGCAGCCTTAACAATATACATATAAAACTTTTTTTCGAGTCCGCCGGCAACTACTTTCGTCCACAAAACCGAATAATCCTTTGGTAAAATGATGTGAAAGTACAGAATTTAATGTATTGAACAGTTGCAAGCGTGATAATTTACTCATATTTCGTATTTGTTGGTTCCAAGTGTCCTTGCTGTTCAGTTTGGTTTGCCGTAGGGCATTTATTTTTGCAGTAGTGAAGCAGTGCATCACGTTCGTGCATAAAAATAATGCATCAGTTCTAATAGCTTCATGACTTTCATGAATTTGCTTGTGGAACCAGCAGTGTGATCTCTTCCAGTGTATAAATGAACACACAAATGTTCTCATTTGTGATCTTAATAATACTTAAGCTGTTTACATGCATTGTATAGTTAGGCAGACATAAATTTATGGACAATAGCAATATTTATTTAACGTGCTGCTTAAGCATCCTAGAACAGACAGGGTACATTCGCATGTGTTGTGTAGTCGTAAACCATTACAATATATATGTCACACCTTTTTGCATTTCATATTGCAAAATTGTGCTTTTTTAATTTCTGATTCAGTGAAAATTTCTGTTCCAGACATGCAGTAATGAAGATAGCAGCAGTATTAAGCAACACACTCCACACACTAAACAGAAGCTGCTGCCTGCTACAACAAGGCCATTGTGTGGGCATTGGCTGCTACTACAAGGTAAACATGTGGTTCAGAAATAAATATGCCTGATATATGCTGTATTGGCTAGCTAGTCTTGAGGCACATGTCATATGTTTGCAGCAGAAATGGATGTTTGTTCATGTTTATGGTTCAGTATAATTGGCTCGAACATAAAAGAAAACACACATGAGTTTGGCTAATCTGTGCTGTATCTCTTGTATCACCGTTCTGCCCCAACAGAGTCCATTCCAAGCATATCTTGGTCATCACAGGAGCTCCTATCCACACCAACAGAAAGGGACTGGAGCCGAATTCGCAAGGCTTTTACAGCACGAACAAAGAAGCGCATGCAGAAGAATTTGCATGAGATATCAAGTCTGCAGAGCACTGTGCCAAGACTGAAAAGAGCTTCAGCCACCGTTCCACCAGCATGGACAAATTGGCTGAGTCGTCCAGGTAACTCAAAAAGGACTTTACAGAAATTTTTCGTCTTTAAATGCACCTGAAACTTCTGATCAAGCACGGACGTCGCTGGCCAAAAGAGTTCCGTCAGTGTGCCCTTAATCAGCTTCCTGGCCATGTCAATTCCATTTGTGCCAAGTGTAATTTTTCTTCTAGAAATGCAACTTTTTCATTGCCCATTCTCGTTAGAGATCATTCATCCTCATCCAAACCTACAGGTCAACCGATTCTTCGCTGATACTTGATACCAGTCACTCTCTAGTAGCATAACATATCTGTAGCAGTGCCTTTTAGTGTATGTTGTCATGCACAATTCCTCTCCTGAAATAGCTGATGCAACATGGACATGTGACTTGCATTAACCTACGCACCGTTTGCTATGCACCATTTTACTTGATGTTTTTGGCCTTCAATGCTTTCAGAACAGAGTGGCTTCTCTCTTGAATGCAAGCTTTATCATTTTCCATATTCCTAGTCTCGTTGATGATTGTTCTTCTTCCTCGATAGCCTGGGTCTTTGCGCAAGCTACACTGAATGATTCATTGTATAATCTGGTTTTTCTGCCCCACTTAGTTGTGGTCGCCGTGTTACCTTTCTCGGATGTGGGGGCCTTGCATTGGTGTTGCATTGGTGAGCAGTCTCTCGAGGTGAGCATTTGCTCCTGCGGTCCGCACATTGACATAGACTCCCAGTATACAGGCACCGTGACTGGTGCGCCCGTTCGTTCTTTTCTGCTGCAGCCATGGGCAAAATGTGCCTGCGGCCTTTCTCGGTCGCAATAAGCATGAACGGAGACCAGCATACGTGCTTACATGGTCCGACGTGTTTGAAGTTGATAGCCACATGGGTGGAAAGGCCCGCAAGGATGGCTGCCGAAGGTGATGCCCACGAAAGCGACTTGTTCATATCGAGACAAAGTGGGACACCAAATGTGAGCCACACATTAGCGGCCTTCGACAGAAAAGAAACGTGCAGATTGGAAAGGAGTTACCGCTAAAATGCCGGATATTCCATTTCGCTGTGTTGGTTGCGGCAGTAGATGCTTCTGTCACCTGATTGCTTCGCAATGGAAGGTCCTCATCTTCAACGGCAACTGTCGGTTTAAACAGGTGCGACGCTCTGTCCAATCTGTTAGTACTGCTGGTTGTCGCTCGTTACCAGACCACCATATGCGATGAAGGCAAGCATTATGCCTGTAAGTAGGCGGCTGAATGTATCCTAAGAGACCCGTGTATGTGAATGCTGACTGTTGCCGTATGGTTCGTAGCCAATGTATAATGTATTCTCTGAACCTCATGCATTGATTGATTGCTGTTTAATATCGCTGTTATCTTACTTAGTTACGGTCGCCGTGTTATGTTTTTTGAATATGGCGGCCAGGTCAGTTACATTGGGAAGCAGTCTCTCGAAGTAAGCATTTGCTCCTCCAGTCCACACAGCGACAGTGGCTCCCAATTTACACACACCGTGATTCGTGCTCCCCGTTGAGCCTTTCGTGCTGCAGCCATGGACAAATTGTGCCTGTGGCCTTTCCCGGCTGCAATTAAGCACGAATGGAGACCAGCACACGTGCTTACATGGTACGACGTGTGTGAAGCTGGGTGGAAAGGCCCGCAAAAGTGGCTGATGAAGGGGATGCCCGGGAAAGGGACTTGTCCATATTGAGACAATGTGGGACACCAAGTGCGAGACACACATTAGCGGCCCCTGAAACAAAGTAACGTGCAGGTTGGAAAGGAGTCAACACTAAAATGCCAGGTGGTCCTTGTCGCTGTGTAGGCTGCAGCAGATGCCTGCATCACCCGATTGCTTCGCAATGCAAGTTCATCTTCAATGGCGAATGTCGCTGCACACAGGTGGGACACACTGTCCAATCTGTTTCTGCTGCTGGTTGTCGCTCGTTACCAGACCACCACATGCGACGAAGGCAAGCATTATGCCTGTAAGTAGGCAGCTGAATGTATCCTAAGAGACCGGTGTATGTGAATGCTCACTGTTGCAAATGGTTTGTAGCCAATGTATAATGTTTTGTCTGAACACTATGTGGTGAATGATTACCGTTTATTTTTGCTGTTATCTCACTTGATTACGGTCGCCGTGTTATGCTTCTCTGATGTGGCGGCCTGATCAGTTGCATCGGAAAGCAGCCTCTCGAAGCAAGCATTTGCTCCTTCAGTCTGCACAGCGACACAGACTCGTAATTTACACACCGTGATTCGTGACCCCATTCACCCTTTTCTGCTGCAGCCATGGTAAAATTGCGCATGTGGCCTTACTCGGCTGCGATTAAGCACGAATGGAGACCGGCATACGTGCTTACATGGTCCGACGTGTATGAAGTTGGGTGGAAAGGCCCGCAAAAGTGGCTGATGAAGGTGATGCCCGCGAAAGCGACTTGTCCATATTGAGACAATGTGGGACACCAAGTGCGAGCCACACATTAGAGGCCCCCGAAAGAAAAGTAACGTGCAGATTGGAAAGGAGTTAACGCTAAAATGCCGGGTAGTCCATGTCGCTGTGTTGGCTGCGGCAGCAGATGCCTGGTTCACCCGATTGCTTCGCAATGCAAGTTGCTCATCTTTAACGGCGACTGCCGCTGCAAACAGGTGGGACACTCTGTCCAATCTGCTTGCGCCGCTGGTTGTCGCTCGTTACTAGATCGCCATGTGCGACGACGACGGCAAGCCGTTTACGAGCTCGCGTCAAAGATTCCAGCGTATCTCGACATACAAATTTTATTTCTGCTATTGTACGAGAATGTACACTGCTTGTCTTCTGCCAATAAAGTCGCACGTTCTGTTCACTCACTTGTGGCTTGTTTGTATGGGCGTCAGTAGAGGCTCTTTGGTCTCCTGGCAATTAGAACGCACCGGCTACGCGGCAGCCGAGGCATCGATGCATGCCGCATGGCCGGCAGGGCGAGTACGGCGCGTATGAGCGGATACAAGCGTACACGACCGGCGAAAAGCGGCCATATTGGATAACGCTTTAAAAAACAATGCGCATTTCCGCTTCCTGTTTTAGCAGCGCTATCTTGCGTCAACCTAGGTAAGTTCCATGCGCTGCCGCTGCTTATTTTCGAACCACTGCGGAAGGTACAGTTTCCCTTCTCTAAAGTTGTTCTTTATTCTATGCTAGCACGCGCCCGTGTTCTGTACGGCGGGAGCGCTCGTGCACGTGGTTTTTGCGATGCCGAGTGCGACCTCATCAGCCAGGAAAGGTGGCACGCAATACTGATGTGTTGTTGATTGCCACAGCTGCCTCGAAAACACGAAAGGTCGTACGCCGCCCGTGAAGTTCTACAGATTTCAGGGCAAGTGGTACGAGAAGGACGGACGACAAGCATGGATAACTGCAGTGCGCCGAGTCAAGTAAGTCTCATAGTTTCGCATTCGCGTGTAATATCTTGAAAGCGGAATAGTCATATGCCTGGTTTTAGTGCACGGCCGTTTGTTTAGTCGTGTCGCGTTGTTGAATTGTGGTGGCATCCGCCGTTTGTTAGCGGTAAATGCATGCGTGTTGCGCCGCTAAGCTCTACGACGCGTGCTCGATACCCAGCCACGGAGGCCGGATTTCGATAGGGGCAAAATGCAAGAACACCCTTGTTACCGTGTGCTTTGATTTTTGTGCACGTTAATGAACCCTCAGAGGTTAAAATTATTCCTGAGACTCCCCATTACAGCGGGCCTCATAATGATTTCGCGGTTTTGGCATGGTTTTGGCACTTAGAACCGCCGAAATTATTTGATTGCACTGTGCCTTCCCTCGCAATCGGCATGGACGAGCTCAAGAGAATTATTTCCCTTTTCCAAACGCTGCAACTTAAATTACTAGTTGTGCAGGTAACGAAAGGGGCCGCGCGCTACTTTTGTGTGGTAGCAGACCGCATTTAATGCAAGCCGCGGTCGTCGCGTGCGTCGGGAAGCGGCAGATCGGAAAACAGCCGCTCGAGACGTGCGCGTTATGTTTGTTGTTTGCCCATGCTTTCTAAGTATCTAAGTGTGCAAGTATCATAACTTGTAGTGGTACCACTCTTGTAGAATATTATATGCACACAATCACAGGAACGTTACCTTTGCAAACATATTATTGGGAGTAATTTAATCCCCACAACAAAAAGGCACACATACTGTTTCATTTATATGCGATGCAGATGGAAGCGGCGCCAAACAGACCAATGGCAATCACAACAGTCTTCTCAGCAGTCAGCGCCACCGGGACATGTGCTTTCGTACTGAAGTGACACAGCTCTTGAGCAGCAGCAAGACACGTGTGAAACAGACTCCAGAACATGCCTTTGTGAAGTGACGGAACCGTCAAGAAGCAGCCCAATGGATCTGAAGTCATCGAGTAGTATGACAACAGAAGTTCCTGCTGCCAGTGTGACTTGTGTTGTAATTGAAATAAAAGTGGCTAAATTTCTGAACATGGTGCGTACCTCTAACACGACGTCGTATACGATCTTGTCGGACACCTGTGACACGCACTTGGCTTTCACCCTCACATCACCGTCCACAATTTGTTCAACGCCGTACACGTTCGGAAGCAGACGCTCCCCTATCGTGAGGTTGCCGCCACGAAAAAAAAGCCTGTCGGCGTCGGCAAGCTTCTTGAAACCGCACGGCAATATTTGCATCGTTGTTCCGCAAGCAGGCGATCTGCCGCCGTCGAAAGCGGAGCGCCGTGAGAACGAGCAGAACACGCCGTGAGAACGAACAAAGCGGAGACTGCGCCACGACGCGACCGCGCTGCTTGACGTTTCCACATAGGGGCGCTGTCAGGAGGTGCAGTAGCGCCACCTGGCCATGGTTTTCTCGTCTCAGCGCAGTGGAGGCTTCAACGAGGTGTAGCCTCGTGCAGGCGGTGTGGGCCTTAGGGTGAGGTGACGACGCAGTTTCCACACATGGTTTGTCTTTCGCGTCCAATTAGCCGCTGATGCTTCGTCACTTCAACATGCATTAGCAGTTATTAAACGCTACCTACTGCTTCGCTTGCGATGGTTCCAACTATGAAAACTGCAGCGCTGAGCGGCGCAGAAAGCCAACGGCGTCGATGGTCTAATCTCACTTTGGTCCGGCGAGAGACACTCCAGCGTGAAAGAGAACACCTTCGTGCGTTTGCGGCGCACGCTGCAAACTCTGCCACTCCCGTTCCTGGAGCTGAGCACGTCGCAACTCAATTGGCTCCCCAAGGCACCATGGAGCCAGGTCAAAATGCTCGTACCTCCCCCGAAACGACTCGGCAGCAGGACGCCGCACGCCAAAGGGATGCTGCGCCCCAGGTAAACGTGCAACGCGGTCGCCAACCCGCAAATCGGGTGCCTTGCACTGCAGCGCACCTTGAATTCACCGAGGGATTCACTAACAACCCATTCGGTTTCGCTTGTGCGGTTTGCCAACGTCAGTGATGTTTTGTTGGATTTGCGCAGCCCTCTGGCTCGTGCAATGCAGTGTCTCGGGGAATGCGTCCCAGTCGCGAGTCCGTCGACATATTTCGCTTGTGTGGCAATTGTTGAGAGAGACGGAGAGAATAAACTTTATTCAAAAACCGCGGTCCGGGTTCGCCCGCTTTGTTCTAGTTGTCTGCCAGGCTGAGCCTTGTGATGAGCTCGATCATGGCACGTACGTAGTCGGAGGTGGAGTCCACCAGCCACTCCTCAAGTGTCGTAGGTCTACGGGTGGGTGAGAGTTTGGCATGGCTAGCCTGAATAGCGGGATGGCTACCCGGAAAATCTCACAGAATGTGAACATTACTCGGCAAGCCGCCACAAGGCAAACCTTGTACGTAGTGTCGGAAGAGTGGGGACAAGATAGAGTGCGTCTGTGCACACCTCCATAGTACCGCCTCTCTTCGCTTTATTTGTGCGCCTGCTTGTGGTTACTTTATGCAGTTGTTTCGTAAGTCGTCAAGTTTTTCGCGTCTTTCCGACCAAGTGAAGGCATATTGCTCATTCAGACTCAGTCGGTCCTGCCCTAAGGCAACGGTAGGATGCTGCTAAATAGCTACTTCGAACGCTTTCACCTACCCACAGCGCCCGACCCATCTCCCGCATCTCGATTGTATCGCCGAACGCCTCAGTAAAAATCCTATAGCTTATATTATACTCGCACCTCATTGAATTCGTTGAGCCCAATTACTACTTCAGTATTTATCAGCATGGATTCCGTAAAGCAGTCTCGTGTGAAATGCAGTCGCTATGTTTTACCGACGACTTGTTTATTAATGGGGATCATTACTTCAATACTGATTGCATGTATTTAGATTTTGCTAAAGCATTTGACTCCGTCTCACTCGATCTAGTAGTCTTCAAGATTGATTAACTTAACATAGAGCCCAATGTCCTCGCATGGATTAAGGAATTTCTCTATAATCGCAGTAAGGATAGGGCGGCTAATGACTTTTGTTCACCTAATTTTGCCGTAACATCTGGTGTCCCGCAATGGTCCATTTCGGGCCCTCCACGTTTCTAGACTTTTGTTATTGATCTTCAAATTTGCATAACGAAGAAGAGGAGCAGCACAAGGACGAATGCTTTCCTTGTGTTGCTGCTCTTCTTCGTTCCTGCTTGTTCGTTCACAAGAACTTCCTATTTGCCTTTGTTCCTCAACTGTCCGACTGTTTGCAGAAGACTGCGTAGTCCTGCCTATTATCTCAAACTGCATCGCATTCTATATAGGGTATCTGAAAGGCGCAGTATGTCACTCATGTCATTTAATAAAACTAAATGTAAAAGCATGCAAATTTTTCGCCACAGCACTAATCATTGTCCGCGTACTTACTTCCTCAATAATATTCCTTTGCCATCTTTTCAGAGATATAAATACCTTGGTGTTCACATTTCTTCTAATCTTTCGTGGAATACGCATGTGGAATATGTAACTAACAACGCGAATTCCAAGCTTCGTTATCTGCGTCAAAACTTTTTTCATGCCCCATCGTCCCTAGAGTTAACACTTTATAAAACGTTGGTACGTTTTAAATTAGAGTACGCATGCGCCATATCGAATCCTACTCACACTACACTAATTCAAACTCTTCGAGCAATTCGGAATCCCGCAGTACGTTTTATCTGAACGAATTATTCACGTTATTCCAGTGTCACATCTAATAACGCCCTAAACTTGCCTGACCTTTCATTGCGTCGAAAGTCATGCCGCCGTAACCTTTTTCACACTATCTATTGTTGTAACAACGACTAGAAGGACCCACTGTTTCATCCACCTCATTATATATCTTCAAGGACCGACCATCGCTTCAAGGTGGGTCTACCGTCTTGTCGCACAAAATTGTGTAATGATTCCTTGGTTCCAAGAACAAGCGTCGTATGGAACCAATTCCGCCCCACAGTCGCCACCATAGCTGATGAATACGTGTCCAAGATCGCTTTACAAGACGCCTCGTAATATTTTTTGTTAGCTGTTGTCTTGCCATTTCTCCCCCACTTCTTTCTGTAGCGCCTAGGGGCCCTGAAAGTATTTTTGATCAATAAATAATTAAATATCACCCAGATTGCCGTGCATGCAGATACGACACCTGCGAAATGCTGTTGGCAACATCGATGTCGTGGGCCAAGATGTCAACGTGCCGGTTGCCGTTAACACAATGGTAAAGTGACTACCAAGCCACTTGCACGACGACCACGCGATCAATGTGCACATGAAGTGGCACATGATAGCAACTCATCAAACTTGTCCGGGATAATAAAAGAGGCGCCGTGAAATTTTGGCTACCACACACGCACACAGCTTCTCTCTGTAATACTGGATGGTCATCGACCGAGATTACTTGAATGATGCAGATGAGGTCATAATTGCACATGCCGCGGATGATGTGATTGAATGCTACGAGAATGACGCTTCCCACTTCCACATGCTGCTCGTCAAACAGCAAAGCGTGTTGAAGAACGAGGACAAGTTTCTCATCTTGTGTTCTGGTTCCAACCAAGTTTCTGTGAATCTCCTCTTTGACAAACATTCTGAAGAACATTCCTGCAATGTACCTCACTTAGCGAAGGACACTCACAATGGACCGTGTAGCTGCTTTCATGACGACATCCAGCGAAATCAATCGGAAAAATTGCCGTGGAGCCACGCCCCAGCACAACTTGTGCATGGCTATGAAGGTGTGGCGCATATGAGACAGCGAAGAACATTCACAAAGCACCGTGTAGCTGCTTTCAAGATGACATCAAGTGAAATCAATCGCAAGGACCGCCGTGGAGCCGTGCCCCAGCACAACTTGTACATGGCTATGAAAATGCTGTGCATATCAGAGGAAATGCAAGTCACCAGAAACACATGTGACACAGCCGGTATCACAATGTGCACGATTGAAGACATACACTTCGTCGAGACATTCGTCAACAAACCTCTCATTCCTTCGAGCCATTTCAATCTCACTATCCTACTGGTGAGCTAGAAAAAAAGAAATTAAGGCGCAATCCACACTGTGAAGATGGATTGCCAGCGAAGCTGCTACCACCACGTAACCTTTTTGGGTCCAACGAATGAAATGAGTACGCCCTAAAATGCAGTGTATAACCATTTATTGAACAACGACATTCACGACGGCTTTATGATGGATGTGGTATACATTGAGGTTTTCGGTTTCGATAGTTGCCACGTCCTTCGCCAATGTTGGGTTGACACACGTGTCACGGATGGTGGTTGGTAGTTTCCCGTTGCTCCTCGGGAGTTCTTATTTTCCGTGGCGTGCCCTTAGCTCATATTGTAACGAAATCGCGTGCATACGTTAAATACAATGTGTGGTTTTATATGTAAACCGAGACATACGTATTTAGATGCACATCGCTCTAACTCCACTCGCTTCTACGCAGGAACCTTATTGCAGAATCTCGCCGCGACCCATCATGCACGGTCACACCATGCAGCCCGTGTACGCGCGCGCTACATATCTTTGTTGCGCTAAATCGTCGGTTCCATGAAAACCGAGCTTTCTGTGTACCTCCACGAAATAATCACTGGTTGGTAAAGGTGAAAGGCATTTCTGTAAAAAGACATTTTCTCAATCATCAGAGAGCTAGTAAGCCGAACGCTTTCTTCACACTAAGCTTCACACTATGTATTTAAATAAGCTCGTGGATGTCTTTCTCGCCATCTTAAAGCATCGTACAGCTTCTGCACTTGGACAGCAATGGTGGGTAGACTTCAAACGAATAGGATTCGAACACGGGGCAAGTACACACGACCATGCACAGTCTCCTCTGGCCTGACAATGACCCCAATGAGGTCAGTAAGCACATGCCGAAAGCTTCTAATCTGATCTACTCGCTCGTCAGCTTGGAACACAAAGCCATTCTTCCAAGGCCGGACGATCAACACCACTCCCATGCGTTCAGCAGCTTTAAGAAGGCTAAATCCAAGTGTAGCTTCGGCGCCCCTTTCTGGCCAATGACACACACGCGTCTGTGCTGCTTCACCATGAGCACTGAAGATGGAGGCCTCAAGCTGTGCGGAATATCGTTAATGACATGCAGGACAATCTTCTTACACGTGGTTATGACTGCCTCTAAGCATTGCTAGCCGCACACGACGTGAATGACGCCGGTTACCTGGATGTCGTCCAGGCTGGCATCAAGGGACCTATGGTCTCCTTGAAAAGGTACACTGAACTACAGTTCATCCTGGAGCAGGACTCGTGCGCAACACTAGCAGCCATCATCTTCCGCAGCTACTTTTTAACGCTATAGCGGGCCCCATGTCGCATAAACACGGTGTTATAGCCTGGCGTCTCACGTTGTTTAGCGAAAAACAATTCCAAACCACAACTACGCAAATCCTGCGCGTGGTACAGAGGCGTTAGTGAACTAATTGAATTCCGCGAAGTAGGATGCGCCAGAAAAATTATAAACTACAACCAAAACACAACCTGTCTTTAAGATGAGGGCATTTACATTGCATTATGTAAATTGCGGGCCTATGGTGTCCAAAAGTCACAGAGACACTTATGTCTACTTGCGTACACTGAATACGAAAGCATACCGAGTCTTTCGTGCGATACTTTTCACATGGCCATGTGTTTGAATTGGGCAAAGTCAATTTAGAAGGTAGGACAAGCCAATTTCAAGAGAGGGCCAGATTGTATTAGAACATAGGTCAACTGCATTTCTGATTTGGGCGAAGATTTCGGAGATGGGTCAAGTCAATTTTAGGAGTGGACAAGGCTCGTTTTAAAAAGTGGTTAACTAATTTGTGTCCATTAGACCAAGTCAGTTGTGGGACTGGTCCAGTTCCGTTTTTAGCCTGCGCCAACTCAAATTGCGCCATGGCACTTAGAGTGACTGTGCTGGGTTTTGAAAGTCGGTCAGCGCAATTTTCCTATTGGGCAACGTCAATTGTGAGCTAGAGCTGCCCAAATCTTGTGGACGGGCTAAGCCAATTTCGGTAGTGTGCCAGGTCGGTTGTGAACACAGGTTAACAAATTTTCGAATTGGTCGAAGTCAATTTTTGGCAATGCCTATACGCCGTGCCTCATCACCTCGAGCGTACAGGAATCTTGGAAGAACGCCAACATAATCTTAATCCATAAGAAAGGGGACGCCAAATACTTAAAAAAATTATAGACCGATCAGGTTGCTGTCCATTGCATAGAAAGTATTTACTAAGGTAATCGCAAATAGAATCAGGAACACCTTAGACTCCTGTCAACCAAAGAACCAGGCAGGATTTTGTAAAGCCTACTCAACAACAGACCATGTTCACACTATCAATCAGACGATAGAGAAATGTGCGGAATATAACCAACCCTTATATACAGCTTTCATTGATTACGAGAAAGCGTTTGATTCAGTCGAAACGTCTGCAGTCATGCAGGTATTACGGAATGAATGTGTAGACGGGCCGTATGTAAAAATACTGAAAGATAACTATAGTGGCTCCACAGCCACCGTAGTCCTCCATAAAGAAAGCAACAAAATCCCTATAAAGAAGGGCGTAAGGCAGAGGAATACGATCTCACCAATGCGATTCACCGCGTGTTCACAGGAGGTATTCAGAGGCCTGGATTGAGAAGAATTGGGGATAAGATTTAATGGAGAATACCTTAGTAACTTGCGATTCGCTGATTTTGGCTTCCTTAGAAACTCAGGGGACCAATTGCAATGCATGCTCACTAACAGAGCAAGAGACAAAGCAGAATTGTGGGTCTAAAAACTAATCTGCAGAAAACTAAAGTAATGTTCAACAATCTCAGAAGAGAACAGCAGTTTACGATTGGTAGCGAGGCACTGGAAGTGGCAAGGGAATACATCTACTTAGGGCAGGTAGTGACCGCGGATCCCGATCGTGAGACCGAAATAATCAGAAGAATAAACATGGGCTAGGGTGCGTTTGGAAGGCAGTCTCAGGTCATGAAGAGCAGGTTTCCATTATCCCTGAAGAGAAAAATGTATAGCAGCTGTGTTTCACCGGTACTCACCTACGGCGCAGAAAGCTGGAGGCTGACGAAAAGGGCTCTGATTAAATTGAGGACGACGCAACGAGGTATGGAAAGAAGAATGATGGGTGTAATGTTAAGGGGGGGGGGGAAATAAGAAGAAAGCAGATTGTGTGAGGGAACAAACGCGAGTCAATAACATCTTAGTTGAAATCATGAGAAAGTAATGGGCATGGGCAGGGCATGTAATGAGGAGAGAATATAACCGATGGTCATTAAGCGCTACGGACTGGATTCCAAGTGAAGGGAAGCGTAGCAGGGGGCGGCAGAAAGTTGGGTGGACAGATGAGATTAAGAAGTTTGCAAGGACAACATGGCCACGATTAGCACATGACCGGGGTAGCTGGAGAAGTGTGGGAGAGGCCTTCTACCTGCAGTGAGCGCAGCCAGGCTCATGATGATGATGAATTTTTGAGTGTGGGCCACGGCGAAAGTCTGACGCCATGACTGTTCACTGTGGCATTTTACAGAACGAGCCGCAGCAGGTTCAATGCCAAGGGTGTGCCGTCATCACTTGGTCAATTGTGTTTGGTTGCAATTCGATTTTAACGGAGCATGCGAAATTTTTCGCTTCAGGGGGCATGTAATGCTTTAAAATTATTAAACTTTAAAGTGAACTTTATAGCTGATGCGCTGGCGCGCAGGGTTTGAGATGCGACGGTGGCTGCTAGGCTTTCACATGGTTTCGCACGAATTGGGAGACGGTATGCCACGTTCTGGTCGAGCGTTAATGATAGCGTCCAGATATAGGAAATATAGGGAACGAAACAGTTCTCACAATTATTTTAAATACTAAAACTTGGTCTAGTTGGTAGAATTTCACCATACTGTCTGAGACAGCCAGCAAGAGCAGAGAAGAGTGGGAGGGCATTCGTGCTAATTAAATGTACAAGGACTATAATAAACTGAACTGTCTGCTTTTTTTAATATGTATATTGTGCAGCCACATAGAGACAAGCAAAAAAAAGAAAGCGCACTCTTGGGACAAAGGAACGACAATACAGTAGTGCGGACAATCACAAGGGGAATTTATTGAGGATTTTACGCACCAATCTACCAAGAAGAATTGTGGCCAATAGAACATGCCGATCAAGGCACGACAAGCTGAGCAAGCCCGAGTCTCTGCGGGCGAATATGTTCGCCCTCATGCTGCATGCCAAAGCCTATTTATTCGCATGTATAATCACGCATACGGTGTCGCCTTCGAACGATCCAATTCATCCATCGTGGTGCCCCGCTTTAAACCCTTTCTCGGGACGCCCCCGTGCAGGATGTCGGCTCACTCGCCAAGTGTCCGCGCAACTCGCCGATCCCACGCCCTTTCTTTTGCTCCTGAATCAACCCGCCGTTAGTTGGTGTTACCAGTTCAAAACTCACGCCATCGCTTAATAATCTCCAACAACACCGAAAGCCACCGACGTCCAGCTGCACTTGCAAGCTGGATTACAGGAAATGAGAAAGCCATAGGGTAAAAACATCAGGGGCCACTTCAGAGTTGAGCGGCCTCACTGTGCCTAATGCATTATTAATGTCTGAGTATTATAGGGTTCATGAGGCGGGAAATCGAGCGTTGACGGAGCGACCACCGACGGTTTTGAAATGCTAAGAACCCTCCACCTATTGTAGGAGTCAAGCGTACGACCTTTGGTGTTAATTAACGCACTGTTAATTAGTGCACTCGAACCAACGACTATTATTATGAGTCGCACGCACGATTTTTGGCAATAATATCTTATTTAGACGAATTTAATTATAGCACTAGACTCTATGACGATTCGTAAGGGAAGCGCCCACGACCTCTGATGTTAAGGCGAAGTTAATAGGACATTCTAACCCATGACAATTGGTAGGAGTCAAACCCACACGATGTGCTGCTGATTAAGGCGAATTAGGGCACTCGAAGCCATGATCATTGGTAGCAGTGGCACCCACGACCTATGGTGTTTATTCATCATCATCATCATCATCATGAGCCTGGCGCGCTCACTGCAGGGAAAAGGCCTCTCCCACACTTCTCCAGCTACCCCGGTCATGTGCTAATCGTGGCCATGTTGTCCTTGCAAACTTCTGAATCTCATCTGTCCACCTAACTTTCTGCCGCTTCCTTCTACGCTTCCCTTCTCTTGGAATACAGTCCGTAGCACTTAATGACCATCGGTTGTATTCTCTCCTCACTACATAATAATAATAATAATAATAATCTTTATTCAGTATAGTTAGAACAGTATACAAAACGGAAGCGCCGAAGCCACAAGAGGGCTTGTGCGGCGACAACCGGCAGCCGCGGCAATCTACGCGCCACATCAGAACTCCATCAGAAGCTGGTTGTGCATTTGGCACAACCATCACACATTATCAAAGATGCACTGATAACATCGGTACATATTAAAGGTTCTCTAACGCTTGAACAGCAACTCTCAGTGTTTTGCGGGTGGACAAAGAAAATACATCGTCCGGTAGTTCATTGAATATAGCAGGAACATAATAGCGTCTTGTTGCTTTACCGTAGCGAGTGCGCACTCTCGGTTTAAGATAACGAGGAACATGTCTCAACGGTACCGGTTTCGTATTTATGTGCCTGTACGCACTGCTCCAAAAATATTTAAGTACTACGATTTGTTTAAAAAGATTCTCAATGGGCATGCCCTGCCCATGCCCATTTCCTTTTCTTCATTTCAACTAAGATGCCATTACCTCGCGTTTGTTCCCTCACACAATCTGCTTTCTTCTTATCCCTTAACATTACACCCATAATTCTTGTTTCCATAGCTCATTGCGTCGTCCTCAATTTAAATAGAACCCGTTTCGTAAGCCTTCAGGTTTCAGCCCCGTACGTGAGTACTGGTAAGACACAGCTGCTATACACTTTTCTCTTGAGGGATGATGGCAATCTGCTGTTCAAGATCTGAGAATGCCTGCCAAACGCACCCCAGCCAATTCTTATTCTTCTGATCCTTTCGGCCTCATGATCCGGATCCGCGGTCACTACCTGCCCTATGTATTTCCTTACCACTTGCAGTGCTTCGCTACCTATCGTAAACTGCTGTTCTCTTCCGAGGATGTTATACATTACTTTAGTTTTCTGCAGATAAATTTTTAGACCCACCCTTCTGCTTTGCCTTTCCAGGTCAGTGAGCATGCCTTGCAATTGGTCCCCTGAGTTACTAAGCAAGGCAATATCATCAGCGAATCTCTAGTTACTAAGCTATTTTCCATTATCTCTTATCCCCAAGTCTTCCGATGCAGGTCTCGGAATACCTCCTGTAAACACGCTGTGAATAGCATTGGAGAGATCGTATCTCCTTGCCTGACGCTTTTCTTTATTGTGATTTTGTTGCTTTCTTTATGAAGACTACGGTGGCTGTGGAGCCGCTATAGATATCTCTCAGTATTTTTGCATACGGCTCGTCTACACACTGATTCCGTAAGGCCTTTATGACTGCTGAGGTTTCGACAGAATCAAATGCTTTCTCGTAATCAATGAAAGCTATATATTTGGTTACATTCCCCTCATTTCTCTATCACCTTATTGATAGTGTGAATACGGTCTATTGTTGAGTAGCCTTTACGGAATCCTACCTGCTCCTTTGGTTGACAGAAGTCTAAGGTGTTCCTGATTCTATTTGCGATTACCTTAGTAAATACTTTGTAGGCAACGGACAGTAAGCTGGTCGGTCTATAATTTTTGAAGTCTTTGGCGTCCCCTTTCTTTTGGATTAGGATTATGTTAGCGTTCTTCCAAGATTCCAGTGCGCTCGAGGTCATGAGGCATAGCGTATACAGGGTGACCAGTTTTTAGAATATGCCCACCATCCTTCAACAAATCTGCTGTTACCAGATCCTCCACAGCTGCCTTCGCCCTTTGCATAGTTACCAAAGCTTTCTTTACTTCTTCCGGCGTTACTTGGGGGATGTTAAATTCCTCTAGACTATTCTCTCATCCTGTATTGTCGTGGGTGCTACTGGTACTGTATAAATCTCTATAGAACTGCTCATCCATTTGAACTATCTCATCCATATTAGTAATGATATTGCGAGCTGTGTCTCTTTGTCCACGACCTTTGTGGTAGTCGAATCCTCTAGCTTGCGTGGGAGTCGAATCCACGACATTGCATTGTGAGCACTTTATGTCAAAAACCTTCGGCACGTCGCGGCGCTTCTGCTGACTTGCCTTTCTTGTCACGTGAGTCCGCCAGTGGCGCCACCATACGCGGCCGCGCTTCTGGCGACGTGGCTGCTATGCTTTCGCATTAATCCCCGTAGGGATAACTAAGTGCGCCTTGAATTGTTTGCTGCAGCTTCCGCCATGCGGGACCAAGTTCTACATGTGTAGGCTTATTTGCAATTTTGATTATTTAAATGTGCTTAGGCAATTCATCTTAATTTTTGAAGAGCGAAATACGGGGTGATGCCACAAGTGAAGGCAATGCCAGGCTTTTCTACGGTGGGCGACACGTAAGCCCTGTTCAGCGAGCCTATTTAGTACTTGGTTGATATGAGGGGAGTGCGTGTGTAGCTTTTTAATGCGATCGCATTACAGGGCTCATGAGACAGAAAATCCGGTGCGGTAGGCGTGACCACTGATGGTCGAAAACGGCTAAAATGCCTCCAATATGTGTGGCAGTGAAACTAATGAGCATTGTTGGGAGTCGAACCCTCGAGGTTTGGTGTTAATGAAGGCGAAGTTAAGGCATATCTAATTACGGTAGAGTTTATTGGGGCACTCGAACTTATGACCTTTGGGTGGGAGTCAAACCCAAGACGTTGCTTCCTGCACAGCTTGTGACGAACGGTGTTCGTCAGGTCGCGGCGCTTCAGCTGACATGGCCGCTCGGGTCACATGATTTCCAGAGGCGCCACCGGACGTCGCCGCACTTCTGCTGACCTGGCCGCAATGCTTTCGCATTCATCCACGTAGGGATAACAGAGTGCCCTTTGAATTTTATTCTCCTTATCATGAAGTCGTCATTTCGTGTATCGTTCGCGTGAGGTATTCATGTATGCGTGGTACATTTCTTAAGTATTTCTCTGCCATTTTATTGAAAGAAGGGATCTTCTGCTGGGCGCTAATTTCAAAGAATAACTTTTAAAATTGGAAGTCCTTTCGCATGAGCCCAAGAATCTGGCAACGAATGGAACATCGTGGGATTTCTGTTTTACAAAAGGAGTGATGGAAATACTTCAAAGGTGCTGCAAAATGTAAGCCTTAGCAGTCAATAAGCATTGTACAATCACGTTACTCATGCTCCTGGCATGCCTGCCTAGGATGTATTTCCCAACACACAGAATGCTCCGATGATGGAGACCGTGAGGCGACGTGAATAAAGGGAGAGTCCTCATCAAGCTATCGGTCGCTACTTCCTGTGTTCCGTAAATTTTCAGAAATAAAGTAAAGTTTAAGTCAGTCTGCTAAGGCTTACATTTCGCAGCAGCTTTGAAGTAATTTCGTCACTCCTTTTGTAAAACAGAAATCCCACGATGTTCCATTCGTTGTAAGATTGTTGGACTCACGCGAAAGGACTTCCAATTATAAAAGTTGTTCTTTGAAATGAGCGCACAGCAGAAGAACCCTTCTTTGAATAAAATGGCAGAGAAACACTTACGAAATGTACCACGCACACACGAAGACCTCACGCGAACGATACACCAAATGACGACTTCGTGATAAAGAGAATAAAATTCAAAGGGCACTCTGTTCCTACATGGATGAATGCGAAGCATTGCCGCAACGTCAGCAGCAGCGCGGCGACGTCCGGTGGCGCCTCTGGCGAAGTCACATGAACGGAGCGGCCTTGTCATTTGAAGCACCGCGACGTGATGTACACCATTCGTCACAAGCTGAGCAGGAAGCAACGTCTTGGGTTTGACTCCCACCAAAGGTCATAAGTTCGAGTGCCCCAATAAACTCTACCGTAATTAGATATGCCTGAACTTCGCCTTCATTAACACCAAACCTCGTGGGTTCGACTCCCAACAATGCTCGTTGGTTTCACTGCCACAGATATTCGATGCTTATTAGCCATTTTGGACCATCAATGGTCACGCCTACGACACCCCATTTTTCGTCTCACGAGCCATATAATGCTTTCGCATTAAGAAGCTACACACGCACTCCCACCATATCAACCAAGTACTAAATAGGCTCTCCGAATAGCGCTATCGTATCGCGCACCGTAGAAAAGCCTGGCTTTGCCTTCACTCGTGTCGTCACCCCGTATATCGCTCTTCAAAAATTAAGATGAACTGCCCAAGCACATTTCCATAATCAAAATTGCAAATAAGCCTACACACGTCGAACTTGGGCTCCGCTTGGCAGCAACTGCAGCGAACAATTCAAGGGGCACTTAGTTATCCCTACGGGGATTAATGCGAAAGCATAGCGGTCACGTCAGCAGAAGCGCAGCCACGTGTACTGGCGCCACTGGCTGACTCACGTGACAAGGGAGGCACGTCAGTAGAAGCGCCGCTATGTGACCAATGTTTTCGACACAAGGTACTCCCAATGCAATGTCGTGGATTCGACTCCCACGAAAGATCGAGGATTCGAGTACCACAAAGATCGTGGATTCAAGTGTCATAATTAACAATATGCTAGTTAAGTGTACATAAATAACTTCGCCGTTATTAACACAAGGAGTCGTGGGTTCGACATCCTTAATTACCTCAATCTTAATTAATTTGCCTGAGCACCAAAGTCCGTGCGTGTGACTCCTAGCAGTGGTCATGTGTTCGAGTGCCCAAATTAGGTTCCCCTGAATTAACACCAAAGGTCGCGGGTGCGACTCCTAGCAATGGCCATGGCTTCCAGTGCCCTAATCAACTTCGCCTTATTTAACATCGAAGATCGTGGGTGCGACTCCTATCAATCAATGGTCATGGGTTCGAGTGCCCTAATTACATGCGCTATATATAACTAGAATGGTCATGGGTTCGACTCTTACGAATAGGCATTGGTTCGAATGCCTTAATTCGCCTTAATTCACACCAAAGGTTCTGGGTTCGGCTCCTACTAATGGTAATAGGTTAGAGTGTCCCTGTTAACTTCGGCTTAACGCCAATGGTCTCGGGCGCTTCTTCTACCAATGGTCATGGACTCGAGTGCCCTAATTAAATTCTCCTAAATAACCTATTAACGCCAAAGATCTCGGGTGCGACCCATACTAATGGGCGTAGGTTCGGGTGCACTTAATAACATCGCCTTAATTACCCCCAAATGCCGTAGGCTCAACTCCCACCATGGGTGGAGGGTTCTTAGCCTCTCCAGACCATCGGTGGTCACACCGTCAATGCTGGTTTTCCCGCCTCATGAGCCATAATACTCTCGTATTAATAATGCATTGAGCACTGTGAGGACGCTCAATTCTCAAGCGGCCCGTGATGTGTTTCCGCTATGGCTTTCTCATTTCCTGTAATCCAGCTTGCAAGCACAGCTGGCCGCCTGTGGCAGTC
Organism: Dermacentor variabilis; assembly: GCF_050947875.1. Classification (NCBI taxonomy): domain Eukaryota; kingdom Metazoa; phylum Arthropoda; class Arachnida; order Ixodida; family Ixodidae; genus Dermacentor; species Dermacentor variabilis. The sequence goes on from NC_134573.1 coordinate 31,994,317, forward strand.
GGTGTTGTTGGAGAGTATTAGGCGATGGCGTGAGTGTTGAACTGCTAACACCAACTACCGGCGGCTTTACTCAGGCGCAAAGGGGGGGGGGGTACGGAGAGCTGCGCGGACGCTTCGCGCGTGCGTCCCGAGAAAGGCTTCAAAGCGGGGCACCGGTATGAATGAATTGGATCGTTCGAAGGCGACACCGAATGCGTGATTATACATGCGAATAATTAGGCCTTGGCGTGTAGCATGAGGCCGAACATATTCGCTCACGGTCCGGTCGCGGTGAGTCAAACTTGCTCAACTTGTGGCGCCGCCATCGGCATGTTCGTTTGGCAAAAATTCTGCTGTTTAGAATGGTGCGTAAAAGCCTCAATAAGTTCCCCTTGTGATTGTCCGCACTACTGTGTTGTCGTTCCTTTGTCCGAAGAGCGCGCTTTCTTTTGTTTTTGCTTGGCTTTCTAAGACTGCACAATATACATATACCAAAAAGCATACAGTTCAGTTTATTATAATCCTTGTACATTTAATTAGCATGATTGTCCTTCCCAGTCTTTTGTGTTCTTGCTGGCTGCCTCAGATACAATGGTGAAATTCTAGCAACTAGCCCAAATTTTAGTACTGCAAAAAACTGTGAGAACTGGTTCGTTTGCTATATTTCCTATATCTGGAAGCTATAGTAAATGCTCGAGCGGAACGTGGCATACACGTCTCCCAATTCGTACGAAACCATCTGAACACCTAGCAGCAACCGTCGCATCTGAAACCCTCCGTGCCAGCGAATCAGCCATAAAGTTCACTTCAAAGTCAAAGGTTAATAATTTGAAAACATTACATGTCCCCTGAAGCGAAAAAATTCGCATCTTTCCGGTCTCTCGCAGAAATGGGAGAAAAATAAGTAACAGTTTCACTGCAATCGTTTTAATGGCGGTGCGGTGATCGGGCGAGTGCGGCTGCGCTTGTCGGCGCCCGGAAAAAGAAGTTGCCGAATATGAGTGCGCATTGACTTGCCGTAAGGACATACCCACAACTACATGTGCATAATGCGCAATCATGATATCGAATTGACCGCATTTGTTTCATTTCCTGTCATATAGCGCGAGTCTTGCTTCCTCCCCGCTCTCATACGACGCCGCCAGTTAAATGCCCTTCCCCTTCGGTAGAACCCTCATATCTCAGCGTAGAACCTTGTGGCTAAAGAACTGCGCACGAATAGCACACCTTAATCAATTCCGCCCCAGGTCTATATAGGCCAGCATCCTGTTGGTCAATGAAGCTAGCGCGCGGGGCACTCAGCTCCAGCGGCTGCGGCCTAAGCTAGGGCATGTTCTATTCCCGCACCGGCCTGGCCAGCCAGGCTAGACAGCAGAGCATGCTATTATCGCCCACTCAGCGTAACTGCGCGGTGAACGAATCGCATCCACGTTACGCCGGACTGTCCCTGCTCATTTAATTGGCCAACTAATTGCGCTCTTCTCCAAGCGGAGACCGAATGCATGGAAGCTCTGCTCATTGAGCGTAGACAAGCAGATAGAGAAAACCTAATTAACTCGGCGAATACTTCGTATAAGAAAAAGCATCGCTGGCGCGCAGCAGAGTGGGCACCACGCTCGAAGCAGCAATCAGGGCATAGTAACCAAGGCATGTGTACGCACGTTAGTGGAGCTGCCGTAGAAGCTGATACATCCTTCCCATGGTGGATTAGGGAGTCATGACAGTGTCATCTACATTTCCCTCAGCGATCTTCTCGGTGGAAAGAAAACTACAACGCTTGCCGTTTGAGGCATCTTGCACCAAGCCCTCCACTGTGCCAGCTCTTATCACATATGAGACACAAAGAGCAAACAAAAGAACTGAAGCGCAAGTGAGAGCATTCAACACATCGCGTCACACTCGATCGCGAGTAGACCCATCTGTATTTCTAGGCCTCATTTTACTGGTACGCCTTACTCCGGGTCTTTTCGAGGGCTTTGCATGAATTGAGAGCAATGGGTCCAAATAGATTTCGCCTGAAGTAACATATGCAAGTATTCTCAGCACCAATACTTATCTCTTACGTAGTTAAAATGAAATAATATTACATTGAAATTCACAAAAAGTACATTTTAACCGCCACTAACACAGACCATGTGTCACCTGTAGTTTTCGTCTGGTACAGAAGACATAGCTAAAACATATCCTTCAATGAAAACGCAGTTAGAAAATAACATTGCTGATCAAATATTTTAAGGTTACTGCTATATGTGTGGACTATACAACAGATATTATAAAGTTAGTACTATATATCATGGCATTACTTTTCGTGGCTACGCACAAAAGTTTTAAAGATTTTACGGCGTTAAATATGGTATTATAATCTCAGTATATATCAGCAGGCATCGCCATGAGCAGAATTCAGAAACCTGCACAGTTTCGTACTCATATTTCCTGGATGGAAACAAACAGGCTGTGACTTCACGTTTTCCTATTTTAATGACATTGTCTGTACTGTTTCACATGCTTCTATACGCGATGTATTGGATGCATAATTTTCATCAACTTGTGTTTTACCCCGCGAGAGAGCGATATAACTTTATTATGTCCTTGATGGTGTTCAGGGGTGGCGGGGGTCGGGAGACTAACCTCCAGTCCCCCCCTTCCTCAGACGACGGCCAGTCCTTGCTTTCCTTGCTTTGTGGCGGCGTCTTCGGCGATCCGGAAGTCCCAGAGCTGCTCCTCTGGGTCCAAGCTGAGCAGCAAAGTCTCCCACTGCTCGGCCGTAGTTATGATGCGTGTGTTAGTGCGGTAGCTGTTGGTGGGTGAGGCTTTGAGGCATTGCCAGATAATGTGATCGAGGTCAGCGCGGGCATCGCACGCTTTGCAGAGTGGGGAGTATGCAACGGGGTAAATGCGGTTGTAAAGCACGGGGTTCGGGAAAGTTCGCGTCTGAAGGAGTCGAAAAATGGTGGATTGATATTTATTCAGTGTTTTGTGTGCTGGGGGGGGGGGGTAGCGTAACCGCTCTCTTCGGTAGTGAAGGAGAATTTATCTGGACGTGATCATTCTGGACGTGACCATTGTCTGGACGTGACCAGCCCTCTGTTCTGCATCGCGTGACCGCGATGCAGAACAGAGGGCTGGTCGGGATCTGAAGACTGAGTAGAAGGATGATGCGCCCGGCCTGCGAGAGCTCGGGTGGCATCGTGGGCGGCTTCGTTTCCTGCCAGACCCGAGTGACCAGGGGCCCAGATGATCTGGACGCGGCGTTGCCTTGAGGGAGGAATGCCAGAGAGTATCTTCTGCGCTTGAGGCGCGATCAGTCCTCTTGTGTAGTTGCGAATTGCCGTTTTTGAGTCGCTGATCATGCAGCGTGGATTGGTAGCCGCGTAGGCCAAAGCGATGGCCGTTTCTTCTCCTTCTTCGGGTTGCGTGGTGAGTATTGATGCGGCCGCAGCGAGGCGGTACTGCGAGCCCGCCACTGCGACGACCGCCATGGCGTTTTGGTTGGGGCGCTCGGCTGTGTCCACGTAGGCTGCGTCAGCGGCTTGGTCGTAGAGCTTTTGTAGTTGTTTAGCTCTTTCTGCACGTCGCTCCGGATTGTGTTCAGGGTTCATATTGCGAGGTATGGTCAGGATAGCTAGCTGAGCGCGAATGTTTGGAGGGATGGGTATTTTTGGTCCGAATTGGGTGGTGTAGGTTATGCCTAGGGTGCCTAGAATGTGCCTGCCCGTGGTGGAATTGGCGAGTCTTTCGTATTGGATAATATGCTGCGCTTCAGTAAGCTCGTCTATGGTGTTGTTAATGCCAAGGGCGTCCAGTTCCTCGTTATAGGGCAAGTGGGAAGATGCAGGGCTTGTTTATAGGACCCCTTGATCATGTTATTGAGTTTGAGCTTTTCAGTTGCATTGAAGCTGAGGTACGGGGCAACATAGGTATGCAGTAGCGCTTCAATCGCACGGAACGGCATTTCACCTTCGCCTTCGCGACCATGGGAATTGACATTGTAAGTTGACTTTGTGGTTAACAGATGTGTGAGACCTGTTCGCTGTTACAAAGGAGAGGCAAAAAAACAAGAAAGGCAGGAGACCGAAGCGCTGGTTCTCTACGGCGTAAACAGAACGCAAGCGTTGGCGAGCACTGATGACAGCATTTGTTTCTGTTTCCGTATGAAAGAAATCAATTTTAGCGAGCGTTTTGTGAAGCCCGCAAGTTTTCACAGAGGCCACTGTTTGATAATGACCATTAAATAGAATCGGCCATGTTCTCCGAACGCTACCACTCTTCCTCGCATTCTAGTTACGGTGCGCAGGAGCGCGTTTATCATGTTACCGGACCCGTCAGGCAAATTGGCTATCCGGGCCTCGTGTGCCGCGCTTAGAGCTTTTGTCGCCCTCCTGTGTGATGCTTTCCGACACTGTAAATGGAGGCCGCCACGGTTCCAGGCAGTTGACCCTAGTCCTGAGAAAACTGTTTTGCCGCACTGGGAGGTCGTTAGAGGACGATCAGTCCCCTTCTGCGAGCGCCTACCAGGCGAGGGGGCAACGCCGTATGGAGTCAGCGATCGGAAAATGGAGCTCATGGATCCATTGGCCGAACATGATGCCACTTGCACGGGCCCTAGGAATGGATGAAAATTACGATGTTTCCACGGGTTCGGCGACTGGGCAAAAATAACGTAACGGCGACGGACTGAAGGGGTTATAAGCCGGAGAACCATGGGAGAGACGTTCTCCTTGCGTAGGCCCCAACGACCGATTTGCTGACGGCCACAACGATGATATTTGTTGGTATTTTACTTGTTTCGGATCCTGTACATAACGTAAATAAACCTTCTTTTCTCCAAGTTGGCATTAACTTCGCCCAACTCCCGCACGCAACGGCCAGATCCAAAGAACTGGTAGCAGCGATAGCGATGAGCCTTCGAGCAAAGGAGCCTTCGAGCTAGGCAGTGCTGAAGAAGTCGGAACAACGATAGGGATGAACATTCGAACAAAGGAGCCTGGAGAAGCTGGGAAGAGCGAGGAAGAATTGAGCCTTCGACCCACGGAGTACTAAACGACTGGGAACCGCGAATAAAAATGAGCCATAGACCCAAGAGGTCCTCAGAAACTGGGAAGAACGATATCAATGAACCTTCGATCCATGGAGCCCTGAGGCACTGCGAACAGCGAAGAATAATGAGCACTCGACCCTTGGAGTCCTGAACCACCGGGTATAGCGAAGAAGTATCAGGCTTAGACCCAAGAGGTCCTGAGAAAGTAGGAAAGTAGGAAGAAAGATGACGAGGTTCTGCGTCTGTGTGTGAGCCCGTGTTTTTTTTTTCATTTTGATTTGCCACACTTCAAATATAGTGCGTTTATTTTGGTTGTTCTGCGAATCGGTCATTTCTGGCATAATTTGCGTTTTCACAAATATTTTCGCAGACAATCCTAACCGCCAGCCGGAGCAGCTGTCATGGATCATAGAAGGTAGACGAGGCCAGTCGATGAGTTCCGACAAATTGGGAATGGACGCGGTTAAAACAATGACAGGGCCAGCTATCCAAAAAGCAATTTAAATACTGGCAATGACGAAGAAAGCATTGAGTTTCCTTGCGAGGTGGTGGAAGAAAAGCAAAATCACGAGCGAGAACGTAATGAGCGCGAGAGTGTACGTGAGCGAGAACGGCAAAATCACGAAAACGTAATGGCTACATTGAATAAAGAGATTGAACTTTCATGCGCACACTGACAAAGACAGCGTAAAAAATTTCTAGGAAGTACTCAGAGAAAGCCGGAGGAACTTGATGGTAGATTTTCATCGATCACCGCACAAGTAAGTACTGGGGAGGTGGAGATCACGTTCACAGATCAAAGGGAAGTGTTCGCTGTGAACGATGTCTTAGTGGCAACAGAGGTCGTTGATGGCCGCACTAAAAGCGATGAGGTGATGTGCCAACAGAGCACTGCAGAGACAGCTAGGCCAGCAGCGAATGAATTGGCGCAGTTACCGCGTGTGTACGTTGCATGTATCGTTAACAAGGTTGTTAACGAAGTTCAGAGTACCGCTGACCCGCCAGATACGAGCACCAATGTCGAGACAGGACTGCGTGCTGAAGCGTAGTGCAAGCTGAACGGTGCAGTTGCGGGCATTTCGCAAGAGTGCGGGCTGAGCAGCTCAAAGGCAGACAAGTGGATTGTTTATGGATCGGTCGTGTGCGTACCATGACCACGCACGCTTATATCACCTCCTGTTTCTCTACCGCGGGAGCGCATTAAAACCACGCCACTGCAATTATGCTTCAGAAACTTTCCTTTCCTTTCTTCTCCTCCCTTCAATTCGCTCTCTTAACTACTACACGCAGCGACAAAGCAACAGCGCTCGCATTCGATCCCATAGATGAGATGAATATATATATATATATATATATATATATATATATATATATATATATATATATATATATATATATATATGTATATATATATATATATATATATATATATATATATATATATATATATATATATATATATATATACATTGTCACGGCTCACTGGAGACACGAGCGGAGAGCGGTATTCATTCGAGAGAGTTAGGGCTAGCGCTCAGTGCAGACTTCGTCTCTGGCGCCTCGCTTGCACGGACGAGGTCGTCGTCTTTATCGTCAACGTGGTTGGGCACAGATGGTGTCGCGGCATTTGCCCCTCTCCAGAAGGAGCATCGTCCCGATGCTCGGCGGGTAGCGTCCGGTGTCCAGCAAACCACAGAGTGTCCATGTCATTCAGAAAAATAAGGTTTCATGCGCACCACGTGCGCAGTCTCAGGCAGGTCGTGTTGGCGCCTCGAGCAGGATGGGCTGTCAGGAACGACTTCATAGTTGACGTCGCTAAGGCGTCGTAGAACCTTGTACGGCCCGAAGTATCGGTGCAGAAGTTTCTCCGCGAGGCCTCGGCGGCGTACTGGAGCCCGAACCCAGACTCTCTGGCTGGGCTGGTAGACGACACATCGATGGTGTTGATTGTAACGTCGGGCATCACGGTCTTGCTGGCTGGCTATGCGAACGCGCGCGAGCTGTCCTGCTTCTTCGGCGCGCTCTGTAAAATCTGCGGTGTCAGTCTCGGAATCGCTGGAATCATGAGGAAGCATAGCATCCAGCATTGTAGTTACTTCTCGACCGTGGAGGAGACTGAATGGCGTCATTCTTGTTGTTTCTTACCGAGCCGTATTATAAGCAAACGTTACATAGGATAATATTTGGTCCCAGTTCTTGTGTTCCACATCGACATACATGCACAGCATGTCTGCGAGAATCTTGTTGAGGCGCTCCGTAAGTATATTGCTTTGCGGGTGATAGGCGGTCGTCCTTCTGTGTGCCGTGCCTCTGAGGGTGAGTACATTTCGCAAAAGTTCAGCCGTGAACGCGGTTCCCCTGTCGGTTACGATGACCGCGGGAGCACAGTGCCTCAGGAGGACGTTTTCGATGAATAACTGTGCGGTCTCGGCTGCTGTGCTGCTAGGAAGTGCCTTGGTTTCAGCATATCGCGTGAGGTAATCTGTCGCAACTATGATTCATTTATTTCCGGCAGCAGATATTTGGAATGGGCCCGAAAGGTCCATCCCAATTTGTGCAACCAGTGTTTCCGGTACTGGAACGGGATGTAATAATCCGGCAGGTTTTCTAGGTGGCACTTTTCGTCGCTGACAGTCAAGGCACGTTCGAACGTAGTGCTTCACCTGTGCTGCGAGCCGTGGCCAGTAATACTTCTCTTTGATCCGTGCTAATGTTCTTGTGTAGCCTAAGTGACGTGAGGTAGCTTTGTCGTGACAGGCCTGCAAAGTTTCATTGCGGAGAGGTTTAGGGACGACTAGCAGATATATCTTCCCTGTTGAAGAGAAGTTCCTCCTAAAAAGAACACTGTTGCGTAGGCAGAATGATGACAGGTGGCTTGAGAACAATCTGGGCTTGTTTGTGGTGCGGCCTTCTAAGAAATCAATAAGTGACGCGAGCTCCTGGTCCTCTTGCTGTTGTTGAGAGATGGTGGCCGCATGAACAACTCCCAAAAAGCCTGCGGATTCTTCATCGTCTCCCCCTGACGACTCGATCGGCGATCTGGAAAGGCAGTCAGCGTCGAAGTGTTGCCTTCGCGATTTATAGACCACTGTCATGTCGCGCTCTTGGAGCCGTAGGCTCCAGCGTGCCAAACGTGCAGATGCATCTTTCATGTTGGTCAACCAACAGAGAGAATAGTGGTCACTTATAACTTGAAATGGGCGGCCGTATAAGTACGGGCGGAACTTGATAACTGCCCATACTACAGCCAAGCATTCCTACTCTGTGGTGGAGTAGTTCGACTCGGCACGTGACAATGTTCTACTCGCGTAAGCGATGACTCGCTCAGCGCCGTCTTGCCGTTGAACAAGGACGGCGCCTAGACCTACGTTGCTGGCATCGGTGTGGATCATTGTCGGCGTATCCACGTCAAAGTGCGCAAGAACAGGCGGAGTTTGTAGGCGGTGCCGCAACTCGTCTGACTCCCTTTTTGTCTCTAGGCCTTGAATATTTTGCGACGGCTGCGGTTTTCTCAGGATCAGGTCTGACACCTGTGCGACTTACTACGTGGCCCAAAAACTATAGATCTTCATAGCCAAAGTGGCACTTTTCAGGTTTTAAGGTAAGCCCAGCGGACCGTATGGCTTGAAGAACCGACCGCAGCCGTCTGAGATGTTCATCAAGTGTGGCAGAATAAACAATGACATCGTCTAGGTAGACTAAGCAAGTCTTCCACTTAAGGTCTGAGAGAACAGTATCCATTAGTCTTTGAAACGTGGCTGGGGCCGAACACAAACCAAAAGGGAGAACTTTGAATTCATAGAGCACCTCAGGTGTTACAAAAGCAGTCTTTTCGCGATCCCGCTCATCGACCTCTATTTGCCAGTATCCACTTTTTAAGTCCATCGATGAGAAGTACCGTGCATGCCGTAGCCTGTCGAGGGAATCGTCGATGCGTGGTAAGGGATACACATCTTTTTTTGTAACCCGATTGAGCTTGCGATAATCGATACAAAACCGCAGGCTACCATCCTTCTTCTTAACGAGTACCACGGGCGATGGCCAAGGGCTTTTTGACGGCTGGATGACATCTTCTAGCATTTTCTTGACTTGCTGCTGTATTGCTTCCCGCTCTTTCTCAGCCACGCGATACGGATGCTGTCGGATGGGTATTGCTGCTTCCTCCGTAATGATGCGGTGTTTCGTCAGTGGAGTTGGACGTACTCGGGAGGTTTTAGAGAAGCAGTCCTTAAAATCGTCAAGCAGTTCCCTGAGACTTTGTTTCTGTTGCGGCGCTAAACCTGGGTCTACATCGACGACGGGTCCATGTGGCATCGCATCGGTGGTCGATTCCTCTTTTACAGCAAAGCAGTGTTGAACGTATTCAATTTCATCAAAGTACGCCACAGCGGTGCCTTTGCTGATGTGCCGGCGTTCATTGGTAAAATTTGTCAGAAGTACCTCTGTGCGACCACCGATTAGGCTGACGATACCGCGAGCGATGACAACACCTTGATGGAACAGAAGTGCAGTTAGTTGTTCGGCTACACTGTCCTTGTTAAATTGTTCTCCGGAACTGACGGAGACAAGACTGCATGGTAGTGGTGGTATGCAGACGTCGTCGTCGGCGACACGTAACGATGTACGTTGGCACTCTTCGTCTTGGCTCCTGTCTGTACAAGTTGACAAGGTTATCTCGCCGTCGCGTATGTTAACCACGGCGCCGTACTCCCGCAAGAAGTCCATTCCAAGGATGAGGTTTCTGCAGCACTCTTTTAAAATAATAAAACTGGTGACAAAGCTGTATTTCCTATCTGGAGTCGTGAAGTACATTTTCCTATAGGTGCCATTATCTGGCCACCGGCATTTCGAATATAAGGGCCCGTCCATTGCATTTTGACTTTGTTAAGCCGGTCTGCCAACTGCTCACTCATTATCGAAAAGTCTGTGCCAGTATCAACTAAAGCTGTCACGTCGTGCCCATCAATCGTTAAGAGTAGGTCGGCACTCACAAATTCGCCGGCGTTCCGTTTCTCCGAGTTGCTCTGCTCGTTTCTCTGTAATGTAGGGGGACTTTCGGCGGTTCGAAGACTTGCAACCTTCCCCCCGGAGGTCGCCAATTTCAGTTTCCCCGCCGTGGGCTTGGAGAGCGGCCTCTCACCACGTCGGCGAAACTGCGATGGTTAGGTGAAGAATTGCGCAACGGAGACGGCGAGCGCGACCGGAGATTAGCTGAGCCGCCTTGTTCCCGAGTGACACTGTCGTCGAAGCGTCGATGTCTCTCTGGAAACTGTCGCGGAGTGGCAGGTGACATTTCCTGGGTGCCACCCTGGCGATGAGGGCCAAAACGATGAATATGCCCTGGTTCGCCACATTGAAAACACAATGGTCGGCGATCAGTGGTGCGCCATACGCCGGTCCTGCGAAGCTGGGGTCGCCTGAAATGCTCCCTCTGTATCCAGGCAGCAATGGGGGGGGGGGCGCTGGTGGTACTGCTGTACTGGCGCGGTAGAAAGCGGGCGACGAACAGCGTCTGCGTAGCTCTATGCGCGCGGCTCGAAGCGTGGCTCGGGACACAGTTCAGGGAGTGGCTCAGGTGATGCAAATGCTTCCCGGATTTCTTGGCGGACAACTTCAGCGACCGAAGCAACAGTGAACTCCTTCGGTGTCGCAGTTTGCTTCGCAATCTCCTCGCGCACAATGCCTCTTATTAGTTCACGCAGCGAGGTCTCGTCTGTCACTGTGAGTATTGCGGCTCCTGCAGGCGCATCGTTAGTCAGGTGTTCGTATTACCGGCAACGCTGCTTCAGCGCCCGCTCGATTGCTCTGGCTTTCTTAATGAACTCATCTACTGTTGTAGGCGGGTTACGCACAAGACCAGCGAATAGCTGTTCTTTGACGCCGCGGATGAGATGGCCCAGCTTCTTTGAATCAGGCTTGTGGGGATCCGCGCGGCGAAACAAACGAGACATGTCCTCGACAAACAACGAAACACTTTCGTTGGGCTTCTGAATGCGCAACTCGAGAAGGCGTTGTGCATTATCGCGGCGATCAGTGCTTCCGAAGGTGTCAAGTAGCCGACGGCAAAATTCGTCCCACGTTGTCAAATATGCCTCGCGGTTTTGGAACCACGTCCTTGCGCTACCTTCAAGAGCGAAGTACACATTCGAAAGTTTCTGGTCCGGATGCCACTGATTGACCCTAGCGACGCGTTCGTACTGGTCCAGCCAGTCTTCGGCGTCTTCATAGGTGTCACCGTGGAAGCTAGTGGGAAGTAGATTGGTTTGAATAGTCACTTGTGTTGGACTTGCAAGCGCCATTTCCTGAGTCGGTGAGGTCGCTGACAAAGTTCCATGAAAGAGGCCGAATTCCGCGCACAGACCTTGCAGGCGGCGCCTTGCGCGGTGCACAGGTGTCTCGACGCGTGGATGATGTCTTGAAGGGCTGGAGGCAGGGCTAGTCGCAGGAGTCGTCGCTACCATTAGGTGATGATACGATACCCAGCACCTCCACCAGTGTCACGGCTCACTGGAGACAGGAGCGGAGAGCGGTACTTATTCGAGAGAGTTAGGGCTAGCGCTCAGTCAGATTGCTTCTTCTCTAGCGCCTCGCATGTGCGGACGAGGTTGTCCGCTTTATCGTCAACGTGGTTGGGCACAGATGGTGTCGCGGCATTATATATATATATATATATATATATATATATATATATATATATATATATATATATATATATATATATATATATATATATAATTATCAGTCATAGAACTTGTAGTACAGCCCTCTGGGCCGTTCTCTTTTTCGAAAGTAGTCTAATTAGGGTCATTATAATCACACGAAGGTATTTCGCCCTCGTGAGCAGCAGTCCTTGAGATTGTTACTCGGGCTAGCTTCCCACGCTAAGAGTTCCGCGCTCGCACCTGTTTAAGCTTTTCCTTGTCTCTAGAGCTACACTATGTCCGCGAAGCCTTGAGCGATCGAAACGCACGTTTTCTGCGCTTGGCCGGCAGAGAAGGGGGCTTTGTTCCGGCCACAAAGCGCTTCATGTCTCAGTAAGGTGCCTGGAGTGGTCTCGTGCGGACGCTGTCCTCTCGGTGAGCGCATATTCCCCTCATCTTTTAAAAAGTTCAATAATTCCAAGCATTTGTCTCGCAAACCATACTTAGTTAAAGGAAATTTTCCACGTCTCATTAATTTCTCTCGTCGTATTCGAGTGCTGATTGCCCTGTTATCGGTTGTTCACGAAACTTTCTCTCAAGTCTCTCAATACTTTAGGGCAGTGTGTCGTGTGCGTATCATGACCACACACGCTTATATCTCCTGCCGTTTCATTACCGGGGGTGCGCTTTAAAACCACGGCGCTGCAATTATGCTTCAGAAACTTTCCTTTCCTTTCTTCTTCTCCCTTAATTTCGTTCTCTTAACTACTACACGCAGAGAGAAAGCAACAGCGCTCGCATTCGATCCCATAGATGAGATGAATATATATATATATATATATATATATATATAGAGAGAGAGAGAGAGAGAGAGAGAGAGAGAGAGAGAGAGAGGAAAATTATCAGTCATAGCACTCGTAGTACAGCCCTCTGGGCCGTTCCCTTTTTCGAAGGTAGTCTTTTTAGGGTTATTATAATTACACGAAGGTATTTCGCCCTCATGAGCAGCAGTCCTTGAGATAGTTACTCGGGCTAGCTTCCCATGCTAAGAGTGCCGTGTTCGCCTAGCACGTGATCAAGCTTTTCCTAGTCTCTAAAGCCGCTCGAGTTCGCTCTTATCCACGGGCAGCCATTTTTTCCAAGCAACTATGCGAAGAAAGAATATGTACACTTAGGAAGTGTATATATTTTTTAAATTTTTTATAGCATTTTAGGGTCACGACTTTCAGTGAATTCAATGAATCAAACCTAGTACAGTTGAACGCATAAATCAAATGTCTTGCGTGTGCGTAACCCGTCCTTGGCTGTGGCTTGCAGCAGTGCTTTGTAGCAGGCGTGTTTGAAGAAAGGAAGGGCGTTCCTTGAGCACTGCACTGTTGCAGATAATACAGCCGATACGCGCACGTACTTCCGTTGCCCTGCGACTGCTGCCAATCATTTTATGATCTATTTAAAATGAGTTTTTTCCACTTGCGCTCCAATTCATCACGACCAACACGGCACGCACGTAATCTTCGGAGAGGAAAATATTTTGCACGCTATGCGCTTTTTCGGCATTGGTATTTCCCCCGCGGGACGCCAAAATACAACGACTTGCCTGAATTTCCCTGTCCGGGTGATAGATGTCTTGAATGTGTTTGCACGCTTGTTTTCTTGTGCCAAATCGCATTTCCCATAGGTTATCTATAACCTGTTATTTCTTCAAAGGCCTGGAAATTAATTTTGACTTGCACTATGTTGTGTCGTGTACACATGCAAGCTTGGTCCTCGGACGCAGTATAGCCGAACTAAAATAAAAATAAATAAAACTATTCTTGAAGCTGAGTTCTCTCTCATAGTGGGGCTAGATGTATCGGCTTTCTTCGTGAAGGCGTGCAGAATGAGTCCGCCAGATGTTATTGCTTGCATACGCTGCGGGAAAGTTGTCCACGGAGTAGGAAGGGAAACGTAGTGCAATAGAAGAGGTGTGAAAAAGAGCACATATGCACTGACCATGAACCTTCAAGGCCTATGACCACATTGGTGGTGGCGCTCACCCACTTCCTTCGGGCTGTCGGTGGCGGCGGCTGCGGAAACAGCAGCAGCAGGAGCAGCAGCCACCTCCTATTTATGTCCACTGCAGAATGAAGGCGTCTCCTAGCGATATATATTTATACCTCCAATATTGCTGCCGTGACCTAGCCGATTCTATCTTTGCCCTGCAAACTTCATCCCCTCAAGTAAGCCATTAAAGCAACCCATTCTCAATCCCAGATATACCAAGAAAGCTTTTATCGACTTCAACTACGTGTCGCCTCACATTCCAACTATTTTTTCAAGTTTATACCCATGCTAAAGGGAAGTTTCTTTACCAGTTCACAATACCGAAGTGAACTTCCTTCGTGCATTTTCCAGGAAACGGGAGGCACGCAAATATTATACACGCGTTTGTACCCAAATGAACCCGTTAAGAAAGTTTTGAAGCAGTTAGAAACTACAAATTTTGCTGTGGAGCTGAACCTAAACCGAACTGAAAGAAACGTTCCACAACCTCCCTGTCATTAAACATTACATAATTTTGTTCCCAACTAATCGTCCTACCTACGAACTACTACGCGTTTGATTGATTAATGTATCCATACATTTTCAGAATTATCAAACGAAAAGTAAAGCCAACCTCGCTGGACACAGGTATCTTGCTCATCTGCAGCGAACAGCATATGTTTATTTAACTACAGGCAGACGGGCAAAGCAGGCGCAGCGGGTGGTCGACTGTGAGCAGTGGTGGTCGGCTGCGTTACAGATGCAAGTATTGGCTCAGCGTCTTAAGCCGATGAAAGGCGCCCTTCCCGCACTCGTTTTTGTGGTCATCGTAGTCTACATCATAGAGTGCCAAGCCATGCTTCTTCGGTAGGTTTCCCGCTTCAGCGAAGAACAACTCTGTCTGAAAAGAAAACACAACGATCGCAGTGTTGATTGCGACGCAAAGCAGGGGCGCTATAACGTAAAGCTATGCCAAATTGCTGCCATTGCATTTCTGACACTAGCGCTCCACAAACGGCCAAACGCATTTCGAGGCAACCTCACTTAACCTGTCGGTCACGCGGCGTCAAGAAAACTTGGAAATCTTCCCATTGGACATGACGTGTTACAGTGATTGCACGTGGTTTGGTGGAACAGAAGAAATTAATATTGTCGATTCTACGCCGTTTTTTGCCATTAGCCCTCAACTACTGGTCAGAAATTTTGGGCTGTGGCAGTTCTCCCGTTGTCACGCGATGTCTAATAATCGTGAGAACTCACTACGTCAAAGCGACCTGTATGCATTAAGGTTACCATTAGTGTGTCAATTAAAATTTTTTCTCAGAGTAGCCGGACGTGCATCGTCCCGAATTAAATAGAAGGTGGCTGCCCGCTGATCACTGTAGTTCTGGCTCTTCGCTTCCGGGGAGGATGAATATGCCTGCTTGTATTACTAAGTTTTCCGTGGCAGTATAACGTTGTCAAGCAGTTTTGATGTGCATATAGCCTGGCACTGCCATATCTTCACTGAGGATGTGTTTTTGCGGCATTTTGAACTTTTCGTTGCACGCCGCAGTAACCTTGGACAAGCCACCCCAAGCTAAGGAAGGGGAAGTGGACCAATCGCACACGCTAACACAGCTTGCTGATCCGTGTATCAGCTTTCTCTGTGGTAGCTTGGATCCATCGAGTCACTCTCCACTTATGCAGGCTGCTCGCTTCATGTCAGCTAAGCAAACAAGACAAACCTCTTAAGGTAGGCAACGCTATTTCTTTTCAAAACAAATAGAAGTGACCTCCTATAAATGTGGAGAGGCTTTACTGGGCGATTAAAAAAATGTTGCCGGTAATCGCCAAATGCTTGCGTCAGCAGTTACGTAAATTTGCTCGCAGGAGATCAGAATAAAATCAGAATGATATAGTTTCACGTTATACGACCCAAGGTAGCAATATTTAGCTGCAAGCCACCAAACGAGCAGAAAACAATTTGCACTAGGGTGCAACTAATTCTCTAACCACTGTCGGGATTCTTAAGGGCTGTTTGCAATCAGCAAAAACAAAATACATATGCAGAAAGCATCGACGATAATTACAATTCAAGCGAACAGTCAAGAGCGTCTAAAAGTCAATTCGCTTTATTAAAGAAATTATGCGTTTTATTGCGTAACCTTGTTGCAGTGACGGGATTTATGTAAGTCTCAGATAGGTAGGAACTGCAATATACCACTATCTATTCGAATCCAGATAAAAATATTTTGCAAACAAAGTCGAATCGCCACAGAATAAAGCCGCTTGATTGGTCACGGAAAAATTCACCGATGATTACGATATATACTCCATAACGCAAAATTTGAGCGCAGCTCTATAAGTGTTTTCATTTCGCGATATATTGCCTGGCACGGACCATCTATGGCCGCACATTTCAAATGGAGCGAAGGGCGGTACGACTGCCTCGTTAATCTGGAGATTTCGCAAGCGAACGTGTGGGTAACACGTGGCTTCGGTTCGCAGCAGCTGCCACCGACAGATCTCCCAGAGGGCGCGCTACTCTGGCGCCATATCATAGCTGTCATCACCGCACCACGCTATTCTTCTCACGCTTTTCCCACCTCTTCCTTCGCTTTCTGCCCTCCTGCTACCACTACAATCTCCTCCCCGCTTTCCCATAGCGTCTTTTGTGCTCGCTACGTTCCGCGTTCGCTTTCATATTTTGCTGTGCCCGGTTACGCCGCCGCTCTTCGCAGGAACGGGCGCCTAAGAGCTGCGGTCTGAAAGTATTGCTTCAGTGAAAAAACACAGATTTGACACACTGTTATCTTACAATCACGGACTTTATCCGAATCCTTTGGTATTCACAGAACCCCATATCAAACCGGCCTGTCGCATCTTCACCCGATCAGATAACCCCTTTAAACAACCTCATTTCGCCGCTACTAAGCTCCTGCATCAGTCACTGCTGTTTCTTGCTGTCTATCGTAGGAATAAACTTCCATTTGAAATCGCTTCCGAGAAGAATCACGGTGCATGTTTAGTAAACTAAACTGTTGGATGCGTACTGACACGAAACGACGTTTTGAATTATTGCATTTGTTTTCAATGGATGATTTAAAATTGTGCTTTTTTGTTATTGCACTGATACTTCCCTTATCTGACTGTGTTTTAGAATGAGCACACCTGTTTTGCGTAACTGTCTTATTCCTTTATACTTGCTATGAAAAATGTTTATTTTCTTGTTTTCTTCTCACCCCCTATGTAACCTTCGTGAAGATTTTTAGGGTACGTTAATACAAAACTCACTTGCTGTTTCATTGCGTAATTTGCTTTGAATACAGAGCCGTTCAACAGATCATCGTCAGCGAGAGGATAGGTGGCTATATATATAGCAATACGAGTGCTGTCCTGAGCGAGCAGTTTACCAAGACAGCACAAGCAGCGACTTTGATCAGGAGAGTCTGAGAGGGTTTGCCTAGACTGATTTGCTCCGATACGACTCCTCCTCTTCAACCTGTTCACACGTGCTCGTGTATGGTATTGGGGCCGACATGTGACTTTGAAAAGAAGACTAGAGTAAACCAGAACCGACGCCCCCTCCATCATGCGCCCCCTTCTCGTAAACAAGCGGCCGTAGTCATTTGGATAGTAGCATCGGTGTCCTTCCTAAGAATGGTGACCCATCGGTGGGCTTAAGCAGCCCGAGAGCGACTGCATTCCCAGTGCCGTTTTGAAGTATTGCGAAAATTATGGTGGTAAAAACGCCGCGACAAGGAAAAAGCCATCGAAAGGAGGTTCAAGGTGGCGGCGAGGTGCTTAGATGCGGATGGAAAAGTGTTAGCAAAAATTTCGTCATACACATTAGCATCCAAAAAGGACAAATCTAATATGTTAAATTTTAGCTTACATTGTTTGGGACGTTGCTTACAATGGTTTTGGGAAAGTCCTATTCCCATTACTTGCCTATTTGAAAGTCGTTCACATTACATCAATTTTTACGCTTTAGATGTACTATTAGATCATTATACGGATTTGTCATATGGTTTTAGCGCGATATCAATTATAGAAACACTACAGGCACATCCTGACAACCGTTGTCCCTGTCGCGGTGACTATTCCGTATAATTTGGAAGGCCCTTAACACGGTCGTCACTCACGCTATGCTGTATGTCCGAGTGAAAGCCTGCGAAGGGAGCTGACGATCGCTGGTCAAACAGGAAAGCGGGGCGGAAGCGCGCCGTTTTCTCTCGCCCGAGAGGCACCCCACTTTCGAAGGCACCGGGGAGGGGTCGGAAGGGGGTGGTGTTCTACTCCGGCAGCAACTGCGCATGTCGTGCTGCGCGCGGTCGCGCGGATATATTTTGAGAGCGATCGGCGTTGGTCTAGGTGCGTCGGCGGCTCGTAGCTTTGTGCGTGCTGCGAGTTATCAGCGCTCACTTTGCGTTAAAGCGACAGACAGCACAAAGGTCACTTTGTTCGCTGGTGCTGCCGCCTTTCTTCGCGCCATCGTATTAACAGCGAGTGTTCGCAGTCATCGAGTGTTATGTGCTCATGTTTATCAATATGGCGCTGACACCTTGATTTATATGTTAGTTAGCAAGCGAATGTTTACAAGATGATACAACCGACAAAAGTACCGTCCTTACTTTGTAGGGCTGCCTGCTAATCTGCTACCGCAATCGATGCTTCCCCTTTTGTGCGAAACTGCGAATGTTTTCATTGCTGAGTTACGGAGCTGGAAACGTATTAGTATCCTTTTCCGGAAATTTGCAATTTTCAACAAATATTATTCATAAGATGAACGGTCGAAATCTCATATTTGCTATCCACAGTCCTTAGATTTGAATTGTTTCTTTACAAGTGAAACAAACCTTATCAAATTTGGAGCAATAGTTGCCGGGAAAAACTATTTCAACTTTTTCATGTCCTCAGGAACCCCCGAGCTTAGGCTTTCTGATAAGACTGCTTACGTGTTGGAATGCTAAAATATTTTAATCCTTTGTGAAATGTTTTTTTTCCACGCGTTTCTTCTCCGCGAAAACTTTCACTGCTCACTCGTCCAACGTTTTAGATCTTGTATTAACAACTCACCCTGATAACTTTACCCCTGTCACCTTATTGCGCGGTTTGAGCGACCACCTGACAGTACATGTTTCGTTTCGTTGCAATGTACTAAAGAAACAAAAAAATCGGAAAACACTTACACTCTATGATAAAGGGGACTATGTCAGCATGAACCGAGAATTATCTGAGTACTTCGATACGTTCGCCGCTAACTTTCAACTAAATTCTCTCGAGTCGAACTGGCTGATTTTCAAATCAGAGGTGCATCGCCTTATACGTATTTACATCCCCACCATTAGAATAACAGAAAGAACAACATCACCATGGTTTAATGTATCCCTCAAACGACTAAACAATAAGAAGAAACGGTTGTTTCGACAAGCCAAACGATTTAATTCTTCTTGCACATGGCAGAAGTATTACGCAGTCGAGAAAGAATATGACAAGTTAACCTCCCAAACTAAACACAAGTTTCTTTCTACCACTTTACCAGCTATGCTACAAACTAACCCGAAGCGATTTTGGAAAACTATTAATCCTAATCAGCGGAATGAGATATCACTTATCAATAGCTCCGGACTCCCGATCCCTGAGACTGAGCCTGCGGATCTTCTTAATAGAACATTTAGTTCAGTTTTTACTAATGAATTACTTGATGGCTTGCCCGATCCACCATACTTCGCATATCCGCTCATGCAAAATATCACATTCGATCCCATCGGCATTGTCAAAGTAATTGAATCATTGAAGAACTCGTCATCTACAGCAGTAGACGGTATCAATGCCAAAGTTCTAAAAAATACTAAACATGTGTGTAGCCTGTTTTTATCACTCATATTCCAGGAATCGCTTAACAGCGCTTCAATTCCACATGACTGGCAGGTGGGCAAGGTCATCCCAGTCTTCAAGAAAGGAAGCCGATCATCACCGAGTAACTACCGCCCTATTTCCATAACAAGCGTGTCTTGTAAAATAATGGAACACATTTTATACTCGCATATTGCTAACTTCCTAACATCCGTCAATTTTTTCCACCGAAGTCAACACGGTTTCCGCAAAAATTATTCCTGTGACACTCAACTTGCTCTTTTCTTGCACGACTTACTTTTAAACCTAGATCGTAACATCCCGACTGACACAATATTTTTAGATTTCGAAAAAGCATTCGATAAGGTCCCTCATGGTCGTCTCTTAATAAAGTTATCGCGTCTTAACACTCATCCTTGTGTTCTAAGCTGGATTCAGAGTTTTTAACAAACCGAGAGCAATTCGTATACGCTAACTCACACTCTTTATCCTTAACACCCGTGCTTTCAGGCGTACCTCAAGGTACCGTACTTGGTCCCCTCCTTTTCTTAATATACATCAATGACCTATCTTGTAATATTTCTTCTCATATCCGACTCTTCGCTGATGATTGTGTGGTTTACCGAGCAGTTACTAACCCCAGCGACCATTTGGCGTTACAAAATGACCTATCGCGCATACAAAACTGGTGTACCACTTGGCTCATGTCATTAAATGTTGCTAAAACCGTGTTAATGTCTATTCATCGTCGCCGTAACTACGTTATCCCTAATTATAGCATTAATAACACGCAGATTGCAACAACGTATTCATTCAAATATCTTGGTGTGTACATCTCGCGTGACTTAACTTGGACCTGTCATGTTAACCACATAATAAACTCTGCTAATCGTACTCTAGGTTATCTACGCCGTAACCTCTTCCTCGCTCCTCCCTCTATTAAACAACTTGCTTTTCTAACCTTTGTGCGGCCTAAGCTTGAGTATGCCGAAGCTATTTTTGACCCCCACCACAATAACCTTATTAAAGCCCTCGAGTCGGTTCAGAACCGCGCGACACGATTTATCCTGTCAACTTATTCATACAATACAAGCATCTCGGCACTAAAAGCCCAAATAAACCTACCCTCTCTAGCCTCACGCCGTAGAATAGCCCGTCTTAATCTTTTTCATAAATTCTTTCATTCCTTGCCTTTTGACAACCCGTACATAAAAAGAGCACATCGCATTGCCCGCACCAGTCACTCTAATACAGTATATCCCCCACAAGCCCATACCGTTACTTTTCAGCAATCATTTTTTCTGCGCACAACACGAGACTGGAATGGCCTGCCCGCCGAAGTTGCCACTGTCATCGACCCACTTGCATTCAAGCGACTCATCGGAAATATCCCTTTGTAATTTGTAGTATCTCTTTGTCACTAACTCCCCACTCCCTCATGTAATGTCTCAACAGAGACCTTTGAGGAAATAAATAAATAAATAAATAAATAAATAAATAAATAAATAAATAAATAAATAAATAAACTGTGTTCTAATTGCGTCTCTCTAACGCAAAATAAAAACGCGTCAAACGTCTTAATGCGCTCGCTTGCCCCGAGAACTTCCTAAACCGAAGGATTGCTCAGCACCGTTCCGTTGGACATTAATGCTTTTTATGCATTTATACTCATTCACGACGTAGCGTCAATTCCTCTTCATTAGAGGAACCTCCCTGAGAATGTTGGCGTCAATCAGATCACTTTGTGACGTGTCTTTACTGCTCGTGTCATCGGAAATTTTTGATACCATCTTTCGGTCACGGCGACTAGGCCATTGGATTTCCGGGTAATGGCACATATGCTTTAGCCCTAAAACATTCTGTGGTTTCGCCCGCCTAATCCCCTACAAGAAGGTACGCCGTAGTGCGAGGGCTGCGGAATAAGTTTCACTACACGGGCTTTTATATATCTAGCACACAATGTTCGGTGGACAAGCGCTTTCACTGGAGAATGCGGCCACCGCAGCCGGAATCGAGCCCACGACCAACGTGAGAGGACACTTGTTACCCAATTCCTCGGCATTGAGGAGTTGGTGTATACAGCGATTCACGGGCTTCACGAGGTGGCATGAAAAACATTATTTGTGCCTAGTATTATTCTGATAGCCATTACATGAACACTCCCGCAACATCTCTGCCGTAGACATCGCCGTGATGTTCATTATAAAGTCCTATGGCGTGAGCACCATCACAGCGCGTCGTGTGGTGTATGTGCAACTGAAAGCACACAAGGGAAGCCTACGATCCTGGGTCAATCTGGCGCCCGCGAAGGAGAAAGCGGGGAGCAAACGCGCCGTCTTCCTTCGCGCGAAAGGCCGTGGGGGGAAGCATCCCAGGTAGCACACAAAGTCTTCAAAACGTCGTATTAATGGATACAACGTCTCAAACAGATTTTTGGCCAAACTCGACGCATTGAAACCGTCGCAAGCACGACAGCTTAGAAACGAGGGGTGAATACGCTTCGAAAACATTTTTCTCAAGACTGGCCGTGTCTGTGCGGTTAGCGGGGTGGGTTTTCAGCGGCGCCGTTCTCTGCGGAAGACATCTCCATTTATCAAGCAACACTCGTCGTGTGAGTTGCTGCTGTATACGGCCTGCATTGAGTTCCGCTAAGAAAAAGAAGCCTTTTTTGGTGTTGACCTCACGTCAGAAGAGACGAACGATTGCGAATGAAGTTGACGCCGCAAGATGCCACGAAGAAATGGTGCACGAGTGCAGTAACAGTGATGCCTCTGTTTGTGACGCCGATAACGGCTCCACATCGACTGGAAGAACGCTGGCTGTCAGAAGACCATGCGGGTGTTAATGCCGATTCTTACATCTCATCTCTAGCTCAATAACTTTCGCTTTTTCATAATTTATCATCATTCCATTGTTTCCTAAGATTTCTTCCTGTCCCCTGCAGTATTTTTTTTGTCGTGACCACCGGTGTAAACGTGAAACGATCGAGGAGGCATGCTTCGGCCTCCACTGCCCCAAACCAGGGGCCGCCCTGCTTCCAGCTTTGATCCCCCCACTACCCTTGGGTGCCTTCGAGAGCCTGCGCCGCCTGCTTTATTATAACCTCGGGTGCTCTCCTTAGGCCTCCGCTTGCCGGTTAGATGTGCCCTCCTCTGGAGCAGTGCTTGTAAGAAAATCGAATCTATCATCGCGACGCAAGAAGTGAGCCGCTACTTATACAACACCAGTCAGAGCCTCGCCCCTTCACACACAGCGATCACCAACTGGGGCGTCCGTGCCCAATGCCTCACTGCGCTGGCAGCCAGCGGCAGAGCGTAAACCATCATAACTCCACTTCGTATTGCCCAATGCCTGTACGCCTAGGGGACAAACGCATACAACCTGCCCTAAAGAACCTCCTCTGTAGTGCCTAGGCAGAGTCATATATTTAAGGAGCAAAATCCCCAGATTTTCTCTCTCACACCGCTCTTATTCGCGCCTGCGCGCAAACTGCTGGCGATCCCTCAAATGAATGATTCGTACGATACGGTAGCGCAGTCACATCGGTCATGTGACGACGCGTCTGGCCAAGGCCACCGTGGTTGCCGTGTGAAACCGGGCTGTGCATAGTTTCACAATTGTGCTCGTTTGGGCAGTCGTGTGTTTCTCACTGTTTTTAGTTGCGCTGTCCTTTGTGAATCAAGTATTGTGCTTTGTTGTCTTACTTAGCACTGCGTGCTCAGCGATTTGTTTGTATGATTTTAATTTGGAGAGCAGCTGAGTTTCTCATTCGAGAGTGCCAATTCGAGAGTGCAAATGTTCATAGCGAATACAGTAGTGCAAGAGGTCTGGTGAAGTGCCTGTCCTGTTTTCTTTCCTTCGGCTACAGCGTACTCGCAGAACATTACGCTGTTACGCTTGCAATTCAGCTTCTTCGATTGTGTTTTCGCCCCTTTTATCCCACATGACTGGTGTTTCATGGTCTTAAGAGGAACTATGTGTCCAATATGAGACGACCAAATTCATTTTCTTAGGACGCTCCGAATGCTAGCAATATTGTTACATGCGAAGGAGACCATTTATCACCCTTATGGATGAAAGGGGCCGTTTACTTTAGGTTGCGAAAGTGAGCGCAAGAGCATCCAGCCGGTTGATGAACTCAGCGTCATCCTCTTCTTCATTTTCCTGCTTGGGACTGCAAGCACGTTCACTGGTCTTCGTTTTCCTCGCGTGTAACATTCCTCTCACTGCAGGCGAAGCCGACCGGGTGAGTCAATTCATTTTGTCTTGAAGTGGACAATTTCAAATGGGCGACATAGACCACTTGGGTCTTGTCAGCTCTTCTACCACTCGCCGTGAGGCGAGCTATGTTATACGTGACTTCTGTGAGTCTGTTAATAATAACAAACGCTCCATCGTAGGCGGTCACAGCTTTTGGCATAACCTGCGTTTCCGTACTGGAGTCCACAGCCAGACTAAATCAATAGGGCGATAGGTTACCGGCTGGTGGCGAATGTCGTAGCGTGCTTTTGATCTGTCTTGCGATGGCAAAGTGCGAAACTAGCAACACGAATATGACGGGCTTCTTCGGCAAGGCAGAGAGTCTCGGCGACAGTGGGATTTTCGTGACTACAGAAAGGGAAAAGTGTGTGGATTGTGTACCAGGGTGGCCATGCATACAGCAGGAAGAAAGGACTACAGCCGGTAGTCTCGTGCTTGGCGGTCTTGAACGCGTACGTGATAAAAGGCAGTACGTCATCGCAGTTCATGTGGTCGAATGAAACATACATGGATAGCATGTTTACAATTGTTCGGTTGGTGCGCTCCGTAAGCCCGTTCGTTTGTGGATGGTATGGTGTCGATTGACGCAATTGGGATTCACACAAACGAAGCAGCTCC
Source organism: Dermacentor variabilis (assembly GCF_050947875.1). Classification (NCBI taxonomy): domain Eukaryota; kingdom Metazoa; phylum Arthropoda; class Arachnida; order Ixodida; family Ixodidae; genus Dermacentor; species Dermacentor variabilis. Next base: position 32,018,716 of record NC_134573.1, read on the forward strand.
TTTACGACATCGGCTGGTAATTGTCGTCGACGGTCGCTGATGATCACGCGAGGCGGACCACGTCGCAGGATGACTTATTGCCGCAGCAATGTTGAAACGGCAGTGGCAGTTGCGGAGGGCACAGCCGCCGTCTCGCAGTAGCGTGTGAGGTAACCGACGCAAACAAATATCAACGGTTTCCCTTGGCTGACTTTGGAAAAGGGCCCACGAAGTCAATGCCCACTTGTTGGAAAGGTGTGCTTGGAGGCGGGCTCGGCGGCAGGAGACCAGCTGGAGCAGTAGATAGCCGTTTGTGGCGCTGACACTGCATCCAGCTGGCCACATACGTCTCAACAGACTGTCGCATTGCAGGCCAATAAAAGCTTTCGTGAATCCGTACAATGTGTTTGACGAACCTAAATGGCCAGACGTCGGGTCTTCGTGCATAGTACTGAGAATTGCCGTGCGAAGGATCTCCGGTACCACTAGGAGAAAACGTGCGCCAGTGCTAGAAAAGTTCTTTTTGCAGAGGGGTCCATCACGGGCACAGAAACGGTTTGCTGTCATCGGGGCGTTCGTAGCGGTGGAGAGCGGTGTTAATTTAGCGTCTTTTCGCTGTTCGGCTTTGAAACAGTTGAGTTCTGCAAAACGCCGTGACATAGAAATCACGAGGTGATCGAAGTCGTCGGCATCACAGTCCGTAGTGCTAAGTGGCATACACGAGAGGCAGTGAGCATCAGGGTGTCGTCGACCTCTTTTATAAGAGACGGTGAAGCTGTATACTTGCAGTCGGGGTGCCCAGCGCGCATGGTGGCCACAAGGGTCACGAAGATTCACAAGCCAACACAATGAGTGATGGTCGGTGACAACTGTAAAAGGGCATCCATACAAGTCAGAACGAAACTGCTGAACCGCAAATATTACCGCGAGGCATTTTTGTACCGAGACAGTGTAATTCTGTTCGTGCCTACCTAACGAGCGGCTTGCATATGCGATCACGTGTTCACGGTCACCGTGAACACGTGATCGTGAACTAGGACCGCACCAATACCTGTACGGAGTTCCGTCGGAGCTGAAGGACTGAAATGTTGAAGAACCGCAGGAGAAACTTCAACTGTCGGAAAGAGTCGCGCTCCACAGTCCACTCAAAGGTGATGAACTTTCGTAGCAGGCATACGCGACGTCGGCAAATTTAGGAATAAAGTGGCGGAAATAAGAACGAACCCCGGAAAACTGCGGAGCACCTTGACAGAGCACGGTGTACTGAACGCTTCAACGGCTGCTGTTTTCTGGGGATGAGGGCGGATGCCATCCTTATGGACGAGGTGCCCAAGCACAAGAGATTGGTGGTCCCCGAAGTGTCATTTCTTGAGTTTAAAACTAGGCCAGCGTGTCTAATGCAGTTCCGGACAATATCCCGACGCGAGTTGTGTTCCCTGAAGGTGCAGCCAAAGATGACGACGTCGTCGAGGTATCACATGCAGATGTACCACTTCAAGCCGCGCAGAATAGTGTCCATAAATCTCTCGAAAGTTGCTGGAGTGTTGTAGAGTCTAAATGGCATCACATTAAAGTTTAAGAGCCCGTGAGAGGTTAACAAGGCAGTCTTTTTGTTGTCCTCAGGATGCATCGGAATTTGCCAATAGCCGGATCGTAAATCTACTTAGGAAAAGTAAGAGGCGGAATTAATGCAGTCTACTGCGTCATCAATACGTGGGAGTGGGTACACGTCCTCTTTTGTTACAGCATTCAAACGGCGATGGTCGACGCAGCATCTCCAAGATGCATCTTTTTTTTTTACAAGAATCACTGGAGCTGCCCACGGACTCGCTGACTCCTGTACGACTCCCTTTTTCATCATTTGTGCACTTCTTCGTTGATAATCTGTCGCTCTCATGATGAAACGCGACATGGCTGTTGCCTAATCGGATCTGCCGAACCCGTGTTGATGGTACGGCGTGTTCGAGAAACCAGGCCCTTCTGCGCACAGTCCAATACCGAAACGTGCTTCGAAAGCACACCCACTAACGTTCGGTGTTCACTCGTGCTGAGCGATTTATTTACCATTGACAAAACGGCCGTTTTCAATTTGTGGTTGTCAGGTTTTTCCGGCACATCTGTAAGTTCAGCCACTAATAAGGACGCGTGATACCTGGCGAAGGCTAATTTCAAGCTGGCTGATATTATAGCGAGCTCCTTAGAACAGTTTACAGTCCATTGGCCAGTGTGTACGCTTTTGACCGACACCGCACAACGTGGCACCACCACATTCTTGTTCACAGAGATAATGTACATCGGTTCTACGGTAGCATCGAAGCTGCCGGAATCAGCGCCGCAACAAACGGGAACACAAATGGTCGATGACGGAAGTACGAGCGTATCACCTCGAACACACAGTGTAGTTTCGCTATCTACAGGGTTCTCCAGAATCCTGACGGAATCCTACCACTTATGAATACCTTCCCTGTGCGGCACTCGACAGTATCACCCCACTCCCACAAGAAGTCCATGCTGAGAAGAACATCATGGGTCGATCGAGCAATAATTACAAACTCTGTCGTAATAACATGGCCTCCCAATAACACGTCAGCACTGCACACACCAATACGTCGTAACGGCTCGCCACTCACTCCACAGAACTTTGAATCTGCGTCCAAATTAAACAAAACCTTTCGCCCTGACACGTCCTTAAAAGAGACGCTCATGACCTAAATTGCTGCGCCTGTGTCCGCCAGAACCATCACAGGCACATTATGTACAAGCACGCGCACTTTATCTTAAGCATCAACACAGGAGTTATTTCTGTCAGTAGCACGTCTCCCGCGACCTCACCTCCATCGGCCGGGCTAGCTAGTTTTCCGGTGAGGAAGGGGACGTGGTGCGACGCAGCGGTGAAGGAGAGCGGGGAGCACGACGTTGCAGTGGGGGTGTCAAACTCCTGTCAGACACCGCGGAGCGATTCCGGGAACTGCTCGGCCAATACTGGTCGCCAGGTGATGGGTGTGCTGGCAAGGGGGCACCGCGGGGCCGTTTGGAGGGCCGTGAAAATTCTGAGGGCTGGCCATGCCATGTGGTCATACGCTGGTTGCAAAACCGCGATATATGAGCCGTGAATCCGCAGGAGTAGCACACCGGGAGAGGTCGAAACCTTGGTTGTTCGTCGATGAAACGGATATTATCATTTTCCCTCGTGTAGTGGATTGGTTCGTGGCGTGTGTCACGACGATACATTGGGCGTCGAGAAGGCGTGCGCTAAACGAGTTGGTCATGGCGCGCAGTCGCGAGGCGTGTTGTCATCCTCGACTGTGGGGCAGTGCTGTGCTCTGCGGCCGCTCCGCTATTCATCCGTGGCCAATGAGCTGAATGTGGCGCTGTCATAGCCTACGTGACATGTACACGCCAAGGTGGTCAGCAGTAGGATGCATCGTCTTTTCGCAGCAGGAAAGTTCCTCGCGGACAATCTGTCGGTTAGTCGAAGGTCAAGGCTAGGGCTCATGTCCACACTGGCAACCATCGTAACGTTTTCCAGCCGACTAAAATTTGGTCTAGTCTGACGCATTTTGAACGTTTCCGTAGTTCTGTAATGTCGAATGACGTCAAACACAGAAGTGAGCCTTTCCTTTTCAATTAGAAAATTATACAATCCTCAGCCACTCCTTTCAGCAAATGTCCAACTTTACCTTCTTTCGACATACGAGCACTCACCTCCTTGTACAGCTTTAGCACTTCTTCGATATATGTGGTGCATGTCTCACCTGGCAGCTGCGCCCGTTGCGACAGTGTCTGCTCCGCACGCTTCTTTTTGGCGACTGAGTCCCCTAAACAGGCCTTTAACTCGTCAACAAAAAGTTCCCACGTCGTAACTGCGTCCTCGTGGTTCTCGTACCACAGGAGTGCGGTATCGGTCAGGGAGAACACCACATTGGTGAGCTGAGCGGTTGCATCGCCCCGTTGGACTTGCTCACTCCTTTGTAGTGGACGAGCCACTCGTCGGCATCTTCTCCCGCTTTGCCTCCGAAGGTGGGTGGAACTCGGTAGTATGACAGTGGACTGCTACGCGCTGCCTTCGGAGCGGCTCCTTCCTCCGGTATGTCGTAGACGGTCACGGATGATGGCGGGAAGCCGGCAAGTCGACGGCTACGACGAAGCTACAGCATTGAAGGTTCCGTTGTTGTGAGCGCTACCCGCACCTCCACCACTTTGTTACACGCGAAGTAGACTGGTTATTAATATTACGGATGAAGGGGGCGGTTTACTTTAGGTCGCGAAGGTTTACCAATTTTGTGATCCATCTGTTCACATATGCTATTCCAATTTCGTTTCGTGAGTTCGAGTGCGTATTCTTCAATCTCTCCGTTCAGGTGCGCTAATGCCCTCCTAATGTTTCTATTGCTTCTATTCTCTTTCAATGTTTGCTCTAGCTGCTTCTTTTTCCTCCATAATCCGACCATTTTCCGGTGTACTACCTCTTGCGTGTCGTCTGCCTCTACCTTCTCGGTGGCGTCTTCAACCGCTTCCAAGAGGGCTTTGCTCCAACTGCCTACGGCCTTGAGCTCCTCTTTGTCGGCACATTTCTGCCTAAAGAGGTTCCAATTGACTGCTTCGATCTGCTTGGGTTTGGGAGTTGGTAGGCCGTGTTCTACCACCGTCTCTATAATTCTGTGGTCGCTCCCCAAGTCCTCTCCCGTGTTACACCAGCGTGCGGTTATGTGTCCCCCTATAAAAGTAAGGTCCGGTGTGGTGTCCCTGGAAACACTATTTCCTGTTCTCATCGGAACTTGAGGATCTGTTAGTAGGGTTAGTCCATGCTTGGAGATAGTATGCCATAATTCTCTGCCTTTTTGTTGCGAGGTTTTGTACCCCCAAGCCGTGTGTTGCGCGTTAAAGTCTCCGACTATGACTATGGGGCTGTTGCCTGCAATGTTTTGGACCTTTCGATGAGCTGATCGAAGCCACAATTCTTTTTTTTTTGCTTAGGAGAGCTGTATACGTTGAGAACGTACAGGCTCCTATCTTTTCTTTTCCTCGGTACTAGTTCAATTAGGACGTGATCAATTTTATTTGTGTCAGTCTCGTGTAGGACTGCTGCTAAGTTTCTTTTAACTAAAATAGCTGTCTGCCGGTTCTCTCCTTGCCCAGTGTAGGCTGTGTAGCCGGCCAATTTTGCATTTTTCCCACACTCTTGCAACGAAATGACGTCTGGTTTATCGATGTTACTTAGGAATATTTGTAGGACTGCTCTCTTTTTCAGGAAGCCCCTACAATTCCACTGCCAGATCGTGTTATTTTGCCAATGCATTTTGAATGTTAATTAATTGTGGTCTAAACCAATCGAATTCAGATTTTAAAGCGAAATCGCGTTTGTCAAATTCTGCTTTGAGGGCGATGTCGCGTTTTTCAAATGCAGCTCGAGTTTGTTCCATGAATTCCATGAATTGCACTCATACTGTTTTATTACTTATTCACTTTACGCCACAGGTGCAGAAGGTTCAGGCCAAGGAGGAGCTTGTAAAGCGTTCCCGAAGCTCTTCTTCCTCCGTTCATCAGAGTAATATCCTGAGTAACTTTGTCCATCTTACTGTATGAGTCTGTCTCTCCCGTTCTCTTCTTTTTGAGCGGGGGCCGATCTGTTTTGGGCTCTTTGTCCCCTACACTCTCTTCCTGTCTCTTACTGTTTCCACCCATCTCTTTTTTCATCTCCTCGATTATCTTTAAAAATTCTCCTCTTTCCTTTTTCCTATCCTCAATCAGTATTCTGATTTGCTCTTCCTGCCTCTTAATAAGCGCTTTTAGCTCCTGGTTTTCTCTATCCTTTTCTGAATCCTGGGAAACTTTGTCTGACCTGCTCACCTTGTTACTTGTTTCCTTCTGTTGTGTCTGGTGTTGCGGCGTCTGTAGCCTCGGGAAGCACTCCGAGCGGCTCCTGGTCCTGCTGCTCGATCTCTCGCTTGGCCTGCTTTTACGAAGTTCCTCTTGGTTCGCCTCCTCGGCCGCTTGTTTTTGCTCCCATTGTCTCCTCTTCACGATGTACGGGGTGCGGAATAAATTGCTGCACTTCTTATCCCCGGTGACGTGGTTTTTGCCGCAGAGCTGGCACTGCGGTTCGCATTGATGTCCTTCTTGTGGTCTGGTTACACCACAACCTCTACACCTCGGTTCGTCATTGTCACACACGTCTGATCTATGCCCGAGTCCTCCACACTTGTAGCATACTTCGTACCTCTTCTTGTATAGGAAGCACCGTAGAATAGCGCCCATGAAGAAAACCTTGCGTGGAACTTCCTCGTCGTCAAAAGTTAGGAGGAAAGTTCTGGTTTGGCCATTCTTCTTGCTTCTAGAATTGTCGGGTTGTCTTCGTCCTCGTTGAGGTTGCTTAGGACGTCTTTATCGGAGTACATTTCCTCTATGCCGTGAATAACTCCACGCCCACAGCTTTCCGGTGCGTTCACGTACGTGACGACCCCGTAATCCTTGTCTCCGATTCTGATCTTAACCATCTTGCTTATTCTTTTAGCATTTTCCATTGATAATGTGTGGTAGACGATCGTACTTTGGTTGGTATTTATCACGAAGCGGTCTCCCTTGGCTTCTTGTAGGCTGACGCCCGCACTTTCTCGCACTGCTCTTCCGACGCTAACTTCCGGTGCCTTCTGAAGCACCGAGAGGCCTTCTCGCAGTCGTAGAGTCACTTTCCAGCCCGTGGCTGGCAGTCTCGGTAGGTTCGATGCTACCGATAGCTCCGCTTCCTTCTTCACTGCTTCCTTCTTGAGCGCTTCGCGCCGCGCGTCCGCCGAGCGTCCGAGCGTCGTCTCAGCGCCAGCTGGCACGGGTTTCTGCCTCCTTTTCGCCAAAACTGTGAACCATCCTTCGTTGTCGGATCCCTTAGGATCCTTTTCGTTGCCTTCCACCGTCACTTCCATGTCGCCGCTTCTCTGGGAGGCGCCGCTGGCTTGGGGCTGCCCGTCGACGCCGTCCACGGCCGGGGCCATGCCGAAGCCGAGGTTAGGCTTAGCGCGGCGTTGTGCTCCGGTCACAGTTTTTTAGCCGTAAAATCACTAAAGATCCACTCACTGGCACAAACAATTGTGTCCACCGGGTCCTTGTCACTTCCGAAAATCGATTTTAGCACTTTCACAGATCATTTTGCCAGAAAAACCACCAGAATCCTTGGTTGTTCGCGGAGCCGGCGTGAACACGTCTTCACTCCTCGACGCTACCTGGCGTTCCCCCTCACATACCTAGGATTTTTTTTTTCCGACGGGGCCAACCCAAGGCAACTTTTCTGTGCAAATAAGGGGGAGGTACCTTTACTAGTACAAATGTGGATAATGCTCACAAACTGCCATAAAGACGCGAAAAACCGCAAAAGAGAATTAAAATAACCTGTATCTCACAGGTACGCCTGGGAGAGATATACATCAAATAGACTCACGCATGAAAGATGCGCAGGAAGAACGCTGCCAAGGACAAGTAGACAAGCAAAGTGTAAAATAGATTTCCAGTAGCGTTTTTTAAATTAGCTGTTGAAGAATTATAGAGAAACATATATTTGCAGAACAATCAATGAAGGATCTTTTGGATCCCTCGTTCACTGCTCTACCAAGTGTCCAAACCGACTCGAGTTATTATTTGGGAAGTTGCGTAACGATGTGTGGTCACCAGTCCCGTACAACCACGTAGAGTGCAGGCCGCTGCGGTTCTAGACATACTGTGCCCACTGCAGAAGTTTAGAAAAACGCCCACATTAGCACAGCAGAGAAGTGGCTACGTAGGCGGCTCGACTGATAACTGTAGAGGCCTCATTCAAAATACACGGCATTATTCTCCGCTTCCGGCGGAGCTGTCTCTACTTCCTTCTTAAATAAAAGGACGTTGATCTATAAATATTTTCTGAAACAATGGTTAAATTTGTTAAATTTCGCTTTTCCTTCGTGTTTGGTTGTTCCCTTGGCTCTCTCCACTAGCAGAACGCTTAATTTCTCAACTTCTTGCGACTCTTGTTTCCACTTGCCAATTTCGCACGAAAGGTGCTGCATAATTAGGGAAAAGCCTACGCGGTAACGGGCGACAGTTATATTGCTTATGGGTTTACCCATTATTGCAGGGTCTGATGATGGACGCAGTTTCGCACTATAATATTTTCCACTTTATCTAACCCATATCGCGGATATATGGTTTCAAGGGTCTGCCAGCGTAGCGGCGAGCCACAACTCCCGCCACAACTCGTTCCACGAACATAGAGACCAGCTGACTACGAACCGAATCCCTTTCCTGCGCTTGGATAAATCTGAGTGGGCAAGACTGCAGCAGCACCAACAGGATGCTTAATCGCGTCTTGTTTTTCGTGCAGTTTCTTTGCTGTTCACCCGGAATCTTCAATGCTGGCCTTTCTTCGAGATGCTTCGAAGTGGATGCGTCCGTTGACCCTGCGCTGCATTTGAAGCTACAGCCTGTGCCCGCGTATGATGGTCTACCTCCGAACTGCCCTGTCACCTCCACGTGTGACAGCTTTAGCAGGTGCGATAGTGGTCCTATCGTCGCGCCATATGTTTCCAACTTACATGTGACGTCATCGGACGGCCCCAATAGGAGCATGCTGTTTGTCAATGACGTCATCGACACAACGCTTAAAAGTCCTGGACCCGGCTTTCCTCGTCAGTGGGCAAGACTGCAGCAGCACCAAAAGGATGCTTAATCGCGTCTTGTTTTTCGTGCAGTTTCTTTGCTGTTCACCCGGAATCTTCAATGCGGGCTTTTCCTCGAGGTGCTTCGAAGTGGATGCGTCCGTTGACACTGCGCTGCATTTGAAGCTACAGCCTGTGCCCGCGTATGATGGTCTATCTCCGAACTGCCCTGTCACCTCCCCGTGTGACAGCTTTAGCAGGTGCGATAGTGGTCCTATCGTCGCGCCATATGTTTCCAACTTACATGTGACGTCATCGGACGGCCCAATAGGAGCATGCTGTTTGTCAATGACGTCATCGACACAACGCTTAAAAGTCCTGCACCCGGCTTTCCTCGTCAGTGGGCAAGACTGCAGCAGCACCAACAGGATGCTTAATCGCGTCTTGTTTTTGGTGCAGGTACGTCACTTTAAAAACACTCATTGCTTGAGATCAGATGATCGTTGTTTGCTGCTGCTGTCTTGCCCACAGAGCTTTTTGTCTTGTTTTATGCATGCACTGTTCCGCGCAAATCGGCTTGTCCTTAGCGGTGATATAGAAATAAATCCCGGTCCCACGAGAAAGACGATTCGTAACACCGGTAATTCAGAAGAAACTTCGTGTTCATCTGCTGAACCTGATAATGACTTGAACAATATTTCCGGAATGCTGACAGAACTATTGGCTGGGCAAAACACGATCGCTCGAGACATCGCTGACATCAAGGTTTTTCAGCAAACTGTTAACAAGCGTTTTGACGCTCTGGAATCCCGTGTGGCCGCTCTCGAAAAAACTAGCGCTGATCCTAGAATCTCATTTGGCCATTCTGGTTCTGACGTACGCTCTTTATCTCAGGCTGTTTCGGAACTAATTAAAAAAATGATGGCCGTGAAAATCGCTCGAGACGCAACAATATAATTTTGCATGGACTTGGTGAACACAATGCTGAAAACACAGATACGCTTTTGTCCAATGTACACCAATTTTTCAGAGAAACTTCAAATTGAATGCCCGCCCATCGAACGTTGTCACAGAATTGGCACCAAACGTGAAGGTAGATCGCGCCCAGTTATATTACGGGTACTAGACTTTCGGAACAAAGTAGAAATAATGAAAATTGTCTCAAAGCTGAAAGGAACAAAATTTTACTTAACTGAAGATTACTCGGCTAATGTACGTACCATTCGCAAAAAGCTATGGGCAGCAACTTCTTTTCGTGACCATGGCTCTGTGGTGAGGTTGCGTTATGACCATGTCTTTATAAATGGTGTCCGCTACAGGTGGAATGATGCAGCTAATGCCCTAGTTGACGATTCAGGTCTCGCTGTAAACACCGTAGTGAATAATTCGAGCCTTTCTGACAACACTCTCCCGGCCACGTCTTCTTCACCTTGACAAATTCACGACTCTTACAAGCTTACTTTCTTGAATTTGAATGCAAGAAGTCTAGTAAATAAGTTCCCGCTTTTTCTTTCCTTGGTAGCCTCCTATTCCCCTCATTTCATTGGTGTCACTGAAACATGGCTTCATGATAACATATAAGACTCTGAAATCACTCCACCCGGCTATGAAGCTGTCCGATCAGACCGCAAAACTGGCAGGGGAGGCGGTGTCGCCCTTTTCTTTAAATCGGATTTAAAGTTTTCAGTTATCTGTCCTCCAGCTGATCTTGAGTCTGTTTGGTGTAAATTACACCTAGGCAAAAAAACAATCATAGTCTGTTTTCTACCATCCACCTGCCTCCTCACCTGATAACATTTTTCTTCTCGCTGATTACATCAACACGCACAGTTTTCATGCATCTAGCTTAATTCTAATGGGAGACTTTAACACACCAGATATTCACTGGCCCTCTCTATCGCATCACAGTTGTTTAGGTAGCGAACTAATTAACTTTTCTTTATCTTTTGGGCTTACACAAGTAGTCACTGGCACAACTAGACAAAACACACTTCTTGACCTAGTGTTCATTAGTTCAGACCTTGTTGATGAGCTGTCTGACTGTGAAATTACTGACGGAATTTCAGATCACAGGGCAGTGTTTATATCGCTAAACTGCACAGTTTGTAAACCGCGTGCCGAAATTCAAACTTTTTTCGACTTTAATCACTCTGACGACACGTCTATTCTTGATGTTTTATCAGAACGTTTTGAATCGTTTTGCACACTTAGTAAAGATTGTGACGTGAATACATTAGTTCGCCAATTTGAAAACATTATAAAGCTGTGTATTCGACGCTTTGTTCCGTTAAAAAGTAAGAAAAAAAAATCGTGCACTCCCTTGGATGACTAGAGAAATCTTGCAGTTATCACGCCGCGTTAGAAGACTGAGACGCTCAAAACGCAGTAATGACCCTGATGCAATTGCTAGATTCACCTCTGCCAAAGAGGAACTAAATTTGAAAATTAATACGGCCAAAGATTTTTTCTTTCATATCGAGCTGCCAGGATTACTAAAAAATAATCCTCGGAAGTTCTGGCGTTCTGTCATGCCTACTACTGAATCTTCATCTTCATTGACTATCAATGCTGAAACTATAAATGATCCTGCACGCATCTCCAATGCATTCAATGAATATTTCCATTCGGTGTACGCAAACGATTCTCATGTCTGCCCTGCTTTTGATAATGATTCAGATTTTTCTATTTCCGACATATCCGTTGATGTTAATGGCATTCTTAATTTGATTTTAAGTTTAGACACAAAAAAGTCTAGTGGCTCCGACGGTATTCCTAATTCCTTTTTACTTCGCTATTCACAATGGACATCACGCTATCTTGAAATTATATTCAATAAGTCTCTAGATACAGGAATCGTTCCTTCATCGTGGAAACTTCCCAGAGTAATACCCTTGTATAAAACAGGCAGGAAGACAGACAGAACGAATTGCAGACCAATTTCTTTAACTTCCCAATCGTGCAAAAGGCTGGAACATATTATTTACAAACACATAATAGATTTTCTGGAGTCCAACACCATTCTAACTAGTGTTCAGCACGGCTTTAGGCGTGGTTTCAGTACTATCACGCAGTTAACCGACTTCACCCATGACATCGCTTATCAGTTGGATCTCGGTAAACAGATTGATGCTATCTTCATTGATTTTTCTAAAGCTTTCGATTCATTACTTCATTCTCACCTCTTCCAAAAATTAAATGCAATACTAAAAAATTCCCATCTGGTCAATTGGATCGCTAGTTTCCTTTCTAACCGGTCCCAATACGTCGAGTTTAGTTCTGCAAGGTCATCCATACTTGAAGTAGGCTCCGGGGTTCCTCAAGGATCCGTCCTGGGTCCTTTATTGTTTTTAATTTATGTAAATGACCTCCCAAAACATGTTTCCTCTGATATTCGTCTTTATGCTGACAATTGCGTCTTATACGACGTGATTGATTCCCCGAATAGTTTTCAGCGATTAAACGATTCCTTTGTCTCTTTCAGTGCTTGGTGTGAAAAATGGAAAATGAACATTAATTTAAAAAAAACGGTTGTTTTGTCCTTCACGAAAAGAGCAGCACCTGTAATTGCGACATATTCGTTGAATGGGTCACCTTTAACCAGAGTTCGACAATACAAATACCTTGGCGTAACATTTACTCACAATCTCTCATGGACTACACACATTGACCAAACATGTTCAAAGGCCCTAAAACAGCTTGGATACCTACGTCGTACTATGCAAAAGGCTCCGAAGGCAACAAAACTTTTAATGTATAAAACTCTTGTTCGCCCCATTATCGATTATGCCGCAACAGTCTGGTCACCACATAACCAAAACAACATAATCAAACTAGAAGCAGTTCAGAAAAAAGCCGTCCGTTTCATTTTACATCGGTGTGACCGCTATTTTTCACCCTCGTCTGCCCTCTCTACACTGAATCTAACATTACTTTCAGTACGTCGTGATGTGGAATCATTAAAATTTTTGCACAACATAATTAACAAGTCATACCAGACTTCAAACACAGCTTGCATATCTTTCACCAAGCCTTCTTGCATGCGTAATTTCCACGAGCTTAATCTTACACCTCTCTATGCCCGTACAAATACCTTCAAGTACAGCTTCTTTCCCCGCACAATAGAAGTATGGAATTCCTTGCCTGGCTGCCTTCGTTCACTCCCGATAAGCCAATTCGAAAGTGCTGTCTATGAAAACCAGTATATGTAACTACTTAAATCAGGTTTAGTTTATACTTTATGTGTGCGTATTGCTGTGTCATTGCTTTTTATTAATCGATGAAAACAATTTGTAAGATTTTGTAAACGATTCTAACGATGTTGTAAGAGTCATTGTTGATTTTACTTTATTTTTGTTCAACACTGTTTTTACCCACTCCTGCAATAGCCCTCCTGTGGGGCTTCAGTATGTATAAATAAATAAATAAAATATACAAAGAAGGTTGAACTAACGAAGAAACAGCGACGTCCGTGATCAATCATAGACGGTGATATAGAAAATGTGTTGGGCATGATCAATAAAAAAATAGTATAATTAAAACAATAAATTACGCCCTGCCTGCTGCAATAGATGCATGGTCACAACTGAACTCATCTTGAGCTAATCGCACGGGCACCGAAGCAATGAGAAAACTTGTCGTCACACCCCAAGAGGTGCCGATAACTACTGCAATTCAAATAGAGTGAAAAGATTGACAACCATTCCATTCTGTGAAGATAGAATGACAGCGAAAGCTGATCAAGGATCTCAAACGAAAAGCAAAGTGTGTCACCTCCGCCACGGGTCAGCCTGAAGATAGCGCAACAACGGGCCCCGGGGGAGGTGAAGTCCTACGGTAGTGCAATGCCAGGCCAACCCGCGGCAAAGGTGAAGCAGACGTTAACCACTCCCCACACGTGGGCTAATCCCGAAGATAGTGCAACACCGACCCGCGTTGTTCCAATTGCTACTAGGTACAGCGGGACGTGGTACTTGCGGAGACGACAGGCGTTTGCACGCATGCGCGAATAAGAGCGGGTGCGAGAGAGGAAATGTGGCGACTTTCGCTCCTTGAATGTACGACTCTGCCTAGGCTCTACGGAGGAATTTCTTAGCGCGTGTTGTATGCGTTTGTCTCTACACATGTCGGCAGAAGTAGCGGGGTGCGGTCGTGCTGAACTTAGCATCACAAGTTGGCGGCTCGCCGCAATTATACTTATTCAATCATGTTTTTTCTGCACTAATTTAAACCACGTGTCATTAATTTGCATTATTCGCGGTGTCTGCAGGACACCGAAGCGGGACATCAAAACTAGAGCCCGGACTGGTCCGTGGGCTGGGGCAAGCAGCGGCATGCGCGTGCCAGGGGAGTATAAGATCGGCTGGTCGCTATCGCGCATAGCCAATTTTTTATGCGAACAGCCCCTTGCACGCTTCAGCCTCCACGACCCAAACCCACGGGCCGCCCTGCTTCCAGCTTCAATTCCCCCGCTACAGCTTGGGTGCCCCGGAGATCCTGCGCCGCCTACTTTAATATAACCTCAGGTGCTCTCCTGAGGCCTCCGTTTGCCGGTTACATGTGCCTTTCTGGAGCAGTGCTTGTAAAAAATACAACCTATCGTCGCGACTAAAAAAGCGACCCGCTGCTTATACAAAAGCAGTCAGAACCTTGCCCCTTCAGACATAGCGATCACTAAATGGGGCGTCTGTGCCCACTTACTCACCGCGAGGGCAGCCAGCGGCGGAGCGTAAACAAACTGAGCCGCACTACGCAATGCCTTCATACCTAGGGGACAAATGCATACAACACGCGTTAAGAAACCTCCTCTGTTGTTCCAAAGCAGATTGAGATATTCAAGGAGCAAAGGCTCCCAGCTTTTCCCTCTCGCAACCACTCTTAGTCGCGCCTGCGCAGAAACGTCGAGTGCCGTGAAAAGCGCCAAGCCCTGCTGTACCTATAGCAATCTGCTTTTGACGACGCCGAACTGCACATGCGCAGTGCCCTTGCGGCTGAGGACCGAAGCAATTTGGCAGGCGCATCTGTGGGCGCACGGCCGGACTCGGCTCACCACCGAGCGAGTGGAGTAGGGCACTGGCAGGCACTGCACTTGTCAGCAGAATAGGGCGCCAGTCGTTTCTCTTACACTCTTACAGACCGGCACATATCAGTGACAAGCCGTTCTACACGGTTTACCCCGATGTATATCGCGACGAGGCCTGCCAATCCACTCCACTCTAGCACACATACTCCGGCAGTGCGGGTCGAGATACCCCAAGTTCAGCAAGGAAGAGTAGGACTCGCGTTTGCATGGCCCTGCTCTAGACAAGAAAATCCTGGCTGCCCGGCGTGCCTGTGTCCAGGCCTGTAGGCAAGAGCTGCTAGTCCCGAGTGGGGCTAGCCGTGTACGCGTCCTCGGCGGAACTCCCATAAAGTTATTTCACCCGTCAGCCTTGCCATGCTCTCTGCCGCGCGCATGGAACGCCTTTCGAACAATATTGCCATCGAAATTTGGCGTAATGAGAATGTTGTGCCTCGTGTACGGGTGCAGCTCCCATGATCATCGCAGCAGGACAATGCGGATTTTCTGTATTCCGTCTGTAAAACACGATCGACAGCGCCGTGAAGCCTTAATTAGGGCTGCACTTTGTGGCAGGTATGTATTGGCATATACAGTTTACCACTCTGTTTGTGTAATGACCGGCTCGTATGAATAATCTCGATGAAGACGCAAATGCGTGTTTGAGCTAGCGAATTGGAGTCAACTTTATTTGTGCCTGCAGTTGGCCGCTCGCGCGCCCCGACGAGGGCCTACTTCATCTACGAAGTCGCCGCCACTCGGCGCGGGTCTCTGCTCGCCGTAGCCGGCTCGCTGGGTCCCTGCCTTTCGAGCGCCCCGAGGACCTGTTGGACGGCCCAGAGCTGTTCGTCTCGGTCGTAGCTCTTCGCGGCTGCCTCGAGCCGCGGTGGGAGCGTTCTTGATTTTGCCTCTTCTTGATCTTAACGCAATCCGACAAGATGTGCGTGTAATCTGCAGTCTCCCTCCGGCAAACTCTGCACTTATCGGTCGGATATGTCTCGGGGTACATGAGATGCATCAGTCTCGGGCTCGCTAGCGATCCGGTCTGGAGCTGTCTCAGTAGTACCGTCTCCGCTCGACTCAGTCTCGGGTGCGGGGGTGGGAGGGTCCTGCGAGCCTTCGTGATTTCATTGTAATCAGTCATGCGGTCCTTGGTTCGGAACCACATCGGACGGTCTATCGCCGGGGCGCCGTTGGTTAGCGCTCGCGCCGCGGCGTGTGCCGTCTCATTGTGGTTCTCTTTGCGTTCCGACGCCTCACCAGCTTGCACCGGGAACCACTTGAGTCTTACTTTTCTGTCTTGTAGTTTGACCGCTCGCAGTACGCGCTCAGCCTCCCTGCAGATTTGGCATTTGGCGAAGTTTCGCACCACCTGTCTCGAGTCACTCAGCACCGTGTGGCACTCTGCATCGGCGATGGCCAGGGCGACGGCTACCTCCTCCGCTTGTTCCGCTCCGTCGCTTCTCAGGCTCGCTGCCGTCCTCCTGGCGCCGGTTGACGCCTTTATGACGACCGCTGCGAAGGCGTTCGGTTGGTATTCGGCCGCGTCCACGTACCGCGCGTGTTCGTCGTTGGCATGCTGGTCGATGAGAGCCTTGGCCCTCGCCGCTCTTCTTCCCTTGTTGAACTGGGGATTCATGTTCTTCGGTATGGGGTCGATTCTCTACTGGCGTCAGAACTCTTCGGGGACGGGGAGCTTCATCTCCACCTCGTTCGAGCATCCTATTCCCAGATCGTCCAGTATCTTCCTCCCGGTTTTTGTTATGGACAGCCGCTCCAGTTGAGATGTGCGTTGCGCTTAGGCTATTTCTTCAAGCGCATTGTGTATCCCAAGTTTTAAAGATCTCTGAGCTCGTGGGACCTATTTGAGTGACACGCGAAGTGTTTTTTTTTTCGATATCGTCTCTGTGCGTCCGTAGCTAGAACACCGTCGTTTCGCAACTTCACGCTATGTACACTTACGGCATTATAAATGCTCAGCGAATGCTCATGATGTCCCCG
This sequence comes from Dermacentor variabilis, assembly GCF_050947875.1. Lineage (NCBI taxonomy): Eukaryota > Metazoa > Arthropoda > Arachnida > Ixodida > Ixodidae > Dermacentor > Dermacentor variabilis. The sequence goes on from NC_134573.1 coordinate 32,035,375, forward strand.
CAGTTATCTGTTGGAGCCAAGATCATCTGTACTGCCGGGTTGACGTGGGAAGCAGCGTACACTATGGAAGTAGCTGATAGTGCTAGTTAGCAATCGTTGCTAGCTGTGGTTTCATCTTTCTTGTCGTCACCAAGCAAAGTGATATTTACTTGCAGAGGGCTGTTATCTTCGTTTAGCGAATTGGGATGTAGTATGGTAGGTACTAAGCCTCATTTTACTGTGCGGCGTCTTCTGGAGTCGAGCGGCGCGTCTTATTGTGTAACTGACATTTCAGGGCCGGCTTCGCTGTCGCCCAGACATCTGGACTTCATACTGCCACGTGTACTTGTTTATCTTTTCAGGGTGGCTGCTTTTCACCGTCAAACAAATGTTATCGCACAGCGCAGGACCCGCCTTCATGTATCGGAATTTTCTCGTACGTTATAGATCATTCTATCCGCTGTCTTCGTCGCTGAACCCTGTGTAATCTGATTGCATGTATGCGCGACGTGATTGGTGTAGAACATTCTGGAAGACAAGCGGGCAACAGCGATTACTCTCGAACGTTCGATGGCTCATGTATAAAAGCTGGCGCTTTTGACCCGCTCATCAAATATGGACGATCGCCGACTGCGCTCGCCGCTATCGTTGTGCTTTAAGTGTAGCCTGTTTTTTGTGGGCGCAAATTCGGACAATGAAAGTTAGCTTCGTCATTCACAGTGTTGCTACTGTGTTCTGTGGCGTCACTACTGCGTGACAATACCGACGCTGTTTGTGTACACGCATCAGTTTCAAAAAAAGAAACATGACGCGGTCTACCGTTATGTTCGTACCGCGGTGCGTTTTAAGAGGAAGACAGGCGCCCCACAAACAGGGAGGTATCACCGATTTTGGTCATTCTGACCATTTTTTTGGCATTTTTGTAGGTGTACACACACTTTGTGTGGGTAAATAACGCATGCAACTTGGCATTCTGTTGGCGTCCCCACTGCCTGTGTATGTATATACGCCTAGCCCTCTGGCACACCATAAAGCAAGACATGCAGTAGTAAAACGTGATAGTCGCCCTAAGAACTACACCCCATGACCTATACGAGTCATGCTTTTTCGTGCGTACTCATACTGTTTTATTACTTATTCACTTTACGCCACAGGTGCAGAAGGTTCAGGCCAAGGAGGAGCTTGTAAAGCGTTCCCGAAGCTCTTCTTCCAGCCGTTCGTCACGGTGAAGAAACCTCCGTGTAAAAGCATTCAGTAGAGGGCTCGATGGCTAGCTGACGAAGACAAAATGGGACGGCGCGTAGACGTTGTTTCGGTCTGGTCTCACCCGTTGCTTGTCTGATGACGAGTCTCGCGTGGGGCGCCTGCCACGGCGTGCAGCGGCGCCTGTCAAATTCTTTGTCGTGGCCACCGCACGATGGCGCAACAATGCATCGCAATAGGCGGATTTTTAAACGCCACCGGGCCGACCCCCGCGGAGGTGACGCAGGCGTTAAGCGCGTGGGTCCATCCCGAATGTAGTGCACGGTCCCGATACAGTCTTTGACTATGTGGCCTCCATATGTGTACTACACAGGTGTAATTATCTGTATTTTTAATAATAAATAAATTATGAAATTAAATATGAAAAAATGTCGGCCCTACCCGGGGCGAAGGTGATGCAGGCGCTAAGCACTCCCCATATGTGGGCCAATCCCGAAGATCGCGAAGGGCGCCGTACATGTTCCAGAGACCAGAGGAGTATGTTCGATTGAGCTTGGACCCTTTTTTGTACTATCACCAGGATCGGGCCACATGATGATTTTTTCCGGTGACGGATGCCGAAAAAATTACAGGAGTTTGTCATATACTGCTTTCGCTGTAAAAGGTAGCAAAATGTTGACCGCCAAGTAGATCGATTTGTCGGCGCTTTAGGAATGCGTGTGAGGAGCGGTGGCGTGGGCGGATGGTGAGGAGGGTATGCCGCTTAATTTCGGGGGGGGGGGGGGAGGGCACCCTTTTGGGTACGTGCCTGTAATATTATCAGGCAAGATTTGCTGGGGTCCGCTCAAATCCCAGGAAAGCTTGGAACTCGGCACGCCTGCTCATAGGCAAAACAAAGGCTTGCCTTTCTACGACACTAACCACTGACGGCGTTGAGTTCATTGAAGCTAACCTAGCGGACAAATTCAATGATCATTTCCTAACTTCAGGCGCAGCAGGTCAGACAAATAATTCAACAAATAAGTGCGAACAATACATTTTTTCTTCCACTGCGGAATCTATTTTCTTGACTTCATGTAGTGAGTTAGAAATTGTTAAGTACCTGAAATCACTAAATAAAAATACTGTCTCTGGTTATGATGATATTAAGGCTGATGCAATTCAACATTTTGCAGAATTACTCTCTGGCACACTTCAGCACACCTGGCATCAAGCTTTCGCCACGGGTGCCTTTCCTGAAGGCACGAAGATAACCAGAGTAGTAGTCATCCACAAAGGTGGCTCTCATAATGACTTGAATAACTATCGGCCTATATCTGGGCTACCTATATTTTCGAAAGTGTTAGAATATACACTAAAATACACTAAACGTTTCTTGGGGACCACCGAATGCCTTCCAAGCAACAATTTGGCTACCAAAACGGCGTTCTTGCATATTAAAGAAAAATTAGTTAATAATATTGAAAATAAGCAATGCATTCTTGGATGATTTCTAGACTTTCAAAAAGCGTTTGATTCTATCAAACATCCAATTTTCTTCCGCAAAGTGCCAAACTACGGTGTTCGATGTTTGGCATTAAATATGATACGAAGGTATATATCCCATAGGGTGCAATTTACCAGTCTAAATGATTACCGTTCCAATTACAGCCGATAAAATATAGCGTGCCGCTAGGCTCTATCCTTGGACCATTATTCTTCATGTAAATGATATTGTGAACATACCGCGAACTCCTCACATAATTCTCTATGCAGACCACACAAATATGTTTTTGCAGTTAAACACTTACTTGAATTTCAAAAGCCAGGTAATAAATGGTTCACTAGTCTATCAAGCTGGTGGCATTCTTATCAACTTCAACTAAATGTACAAAAAACTAAGAAATTATTTTCAAGTGCCGTGATAAGCCTGATGACTATAGTACCTGTATTAGATTTAAGAAATGTGCTATCGAAGGGGTGTCTACTTATAAATTTCTAAGTGTCGTCTTTGAAGACAACTTGAGCTGGACACCACATGTAACAAGATACGTGCAAATATGTGCAGGTCCATTTCTTTATTGTATAATACCAGAACTTTGATGCCAAAATGGTTCAAACTGTAGTTATATTATGACCTTGTTCATTCACATATACAGTACTGCCTACTAATCCGGGGTACAACTACTAAGGCAAATTTAGATAGGTTAATAAACCTACAAAAAAGAGCTGTGTGTTGGATAGACAACCTTCAACGAAATGACCACACTGCACCGTACTTTTGCAAGCTAAACATACAATAGGTCATCTATTTCAATTAAGGCTTGCTTTGTAAACACTCAGGGAAATTCTGCATGACCAAAATATCCTGTCCGCATCTTTGTCATCCGACAACCCACACTATTACCTTAGGCATAAACGACTTAGAACACATATGTTTAGAACCCAATATGGTGCAGAGACCACTCGCCTATCTAGTACCTCAATTCCTAAATAATAACCGAGAAATCGCTAATAGAATTCAGGAATCCAGGTCTGCTTACAGTCTAAAGAAAAAGGTTGGGATTTATCTTTTGCTAAGCTCCTAGCGGTACTTAACTGTCCTTGTGGTCTCGATAACTATTTATTTTAGTCTTTTTTCGCTTAGATATTTTTCTGGTGTTTGCTATATAATGTTTTGTTGCACTGATCATTATCATTTGTTTGTTTAAATGTCTCATTGTTTTCAGGCATTACTGATGATATATTATGTATAAAGCGTAACAATCTTACGTTTTTGTATACCTGATTACTTGCCTCATGCATTTTGTTCCTTTTCTTGTTTCTACATTGTTTCACTGTGTTTTCATGATGTTCCGCCCCCTGAGCAATGTACGGGTAGGGCGGCCATTGTCAGACAGTTGTATCTGCCCTCAGTCCCTACATGCCAAGCAAATGTATTGTACAAATAAAGCATTCAAACAACACAATTTATAAATTGCGCGCGGTAACAATTTGAAGCACGTAGCGCTCGCCGCATGCCTTTCCCCGCAGCGATTACTGCTGCTCAAGCTGCCGCGGCGATTGCAGCTCGCGACGTGGGAAGTGACGTCCCTAGCCTGACATATATGGAATAGCCAGCCTATCACCTGATTTCAGTGTTGCAGTACCGCTACGGGCACCGGCGTGCTGTCAAAATTACGATCACTCTAAATCAGTAAAGCAGTGCATAACCCTACATCAGTTGTAGCGGTGGTATTAGGCAGCTTCGCATGGACATCCTGTTTCGCAGGGCCGGGATGGCAAGCCAATTTCTGTTTATTTTACTTTAGCAGTCTGGAGATGCGTGCAAAGTGTACTAACGTATTCATGGGTTTGCAAATTATTTATTGCGACCTTAAGCCTGTTTTTGCGAGAGCGGTACATATTGCCTTTTGTACAATGTTATTTGTATAAACTGATTTAAACTTATGGTCACCGTTGCTCCCTTAGTTGCTGAAGCGCAGCTTCCTCTGCATTCCAGTTAATTTTCCGGTTTATACAATTTATTGATAATGAGGCTTGCACATTAATTTCTCGCGTACTAGAGTACTAAGATTGTTTCAGTAATGTAGCATTAGTCAATCTCATCGTACTCTGCATACAGTGGTGCTCACTTTTTGCACAGGTTGCCTTGTTTTGCTATTCTATACGACCTTTCATTTCGTTGCTCTTTAGTTTGATGGTTCGTTTCATTCTCTCATCATTACTACATATTATGTACCATACAGTGAATATTTTCAATGTTGACATCTTCCCATCGTTGGGTTTTTATTACAGGATTAATTTTTGATGGTGTGTGTCGTTATTTTTTGTGTTCTTTTCAAGCTTCTAGATTGTTGGTAACATTGCTTGTAGGTAGATACAATGTGATTAAATGTCGCAGTTTCATTATACTTCCTGCAGTTGTTGTAGTACCAATTTCTAAACAACTGTTGCCTGTTCATCTGATAGCATCTGCTCTTTACTGTGCAAAATAACTAGCACAATTCGCGTTCTTGCTATTCGTCATTGTATGCGTACTTACGAATTTCGTTTACGCATGTTCTAGTCATTGCTGCTCAATTTCTAGTTTATTAAGAAATGTTTCTTGCAGAATAATGATTCTTGATGTGCTTTTAATTCGATTTACCTTGCATTTCTCATATGTTTTGCACAAACCATGCATAAGTACTATTTTACCAATAAAGTGTAGGTTTGTGATATGCTCGTTTAATGTGCTCTTGGCACAAAAATCCTGGCCTGACCGATTGACAAAACCCGCTCATTTCTTAGAGGGATGTAGTTCCTATATTGGTTGCAAGCAACCTTCCTGTGTAGCAAAGGCAGCATTGCGGATTCATTTTCGTGGACATGTGCCTTTTGAGGTGACTTGGTTGAGGATGTGGCGGCCAATATAAGCAACAGTGCATGGCACTGCACCAGGAGCTGAGCTCAGTAGCTCAAGACACCGCCGCTTCGACTCATTCGGAAACCGCGAAAACGAGCGTTAGATTATTGTAAACCTTTCAAGGCTACTTCTTGACTAGCATTTTGATGACGTCTTAAAAACATTTAGAATCATATATGAAGAGCCCTTGCAAAAGGATTATTTGTGTCTTTCCCAATCCTACTTCAAGAGCAGCTTTTCTAGTAAATTTTCAAGAGCTGTTCTAGATCATCTGCAAAAGTAATGAAGCCGCACATTAGCAGGCATATACGAAATTTTAACAAGGAAGTTGTCTTACTCCTGTCTTCTTTAAACAGTTTTTATCATCACGGATCAACGCTATAGAACATTAAGTATCTCTTTTGTGCTGCCTGGGACGTGGGACGGAAGGGGGGCGGCATTGACCTCTCGCTGCAAATGCACATTCCCCAACTGGGTGCAAGGGGAACTGACAACTGACAAGGGGAACTGGCGCTCCGTATATGGAGGAAAGTGGGGATACAGTGCGGGAGAGAAGGGGGCGGCTTCGATTGACTCCTCCAACAAATGCGAACTTTGCACCGCCGCTTGCAGTCGCGCGTGCCGTATCTTGAAAGAGATATCTGGATGGCAAATACCTTTGTGAGCACCGTATTCTCGTCGATATTGCGTTGAATTGAGGTGATGGTCACTTCGCTAGCTGCTGCTGCAGCGCTTGGTCACAGCCAGTGTGCGTGCTCATCGAGTGGGGTGTGCTCATGTTTGCTTGTATGCACTGTCACCATGCTTTTAATTCAGTTTGTAAACGAGCGAACGTTTCCAAGGTTATACAGCCGATAAAACTACTATCCTTACTTCGTATACATGTGTATAATTTGCTGTCGCAATCAATCAGTCACCTTTTCAGGCAAAACTGCGAGGTATTATTGAGATGGAAACTATATCGACGCTCCAGACGCATTTATGCCGTCGCCGTCAGCTTCGCTGTGAGGTTCCGTATAAGTGCTAGAGCGATGAAAGCGACGTCGCGCGCCTTTATGCCGTTGGTGCGAGAGAGGGCGCGAGGGTGAGTCGGCGAACACGGCTCAATCTCACGTGTGCGAGCGAGGAAGCCGAGCCGGAAGCCCTCTACTGTTGCGCGTGAAGCACGGTGGTGATGCGAAGGAGGAGGCGTTATTCTCTAGCGGTTGCTGCGTAGGGCACGGCAGTGTCGGCGCATCATGAAAGGCGATCTGCAATGCGAACGAAGGGCACGTCCGCGTAGGCATCTTCAGAGCGATGTGCGACTTTCGAAGAAGGCGCGTAGTGCCGGTAGCTTCGCATACGCGGTGCTTTAGACGTTTCGTTCGGGTTCAAGAGAGAGGTTGAAGAGATACATGAAGGTCAATTTGGTTGCTGCTGACGTGATTTCCACTCCAACATTTTGGCAGGGAGTTTTCGCGCTCATGCAGCGAGATGTTTTCATGATTACCTGTGCGCGCGTGACAACGTGTTATTTAATTTTGTTAGAACACGTTGTCGCGCTGACTCACTTGAATCTGTGGTAGAATGTGTAAGCGCGACTGAACGAGGACGTAGACAAAAACAGACACACAGAGACAGCGCTGTCTCCGTGTGTCTGTTTTTACATGCTCGTTCAATGGCGATTACATATCCTATCATTGTAATTATATAGTAAGTAATGTTTACAAGGATATACGGCTGATAAATCTAGTATCCTTACTTCGTACAGCTATCTACTAATTTGCTATCGCAATCGTGGCTTCGCCTTTCAGGCGAAACTGCTACTTTTTGGAGCCTCAACCACCAGGATTACGTGCCTGCCGCAGACCTCAGCCATACCTTAACGTGTAAGTGCTTCGAAGGGTAAGTTCTGCTTGCAAATCTCCGGAGTAATACTATCCTGGCGGAACTTGTGGCCCGCATAGTCGAACTTTAGATCTGAGTTCTCTATTCATAATGGTCGTAATCTGATGTACGCTTAGCTCCGACAATGCTGGTGGGACTCCTAGAGTTAGCTTCTGCTGTCTTGATCGATTTCGTTTTCATGTGTTTAACGGTTGCTTCTGATTGATGTAGCGTTCACAGTAACGAGTAAAAACATAAACTGTGGGACTGTATTTTAGAGGTAACCAAAGAGCCAGTGGTTGACCAAGAAAGCAGTACACATTTCTCCTCTTCAACCTGCTCGCAAGCTCTGGATCAAGCTCATGAGACCAACAGGCTTGGCTGAAAAGACGAAACTGGCGCTACACCACCCGTACAAGTTCCGTGACGCCGCTCCTGAGGTGCAGCACTATAAAGCGACAGCTTTCTTTGGCTAAGGTGCCTCGATGTCCTCCTGACCCGCCGCTCCATTCAGGGTGAGAACATGCATTGAAGCAGCTGTCGCCACCTAGACCGGTTTTTTTAGCCGCCATCTTGCATTGCCTAGATATGGCCGTCGTTTTCGGTAAAGAATATCCGCTTGTTGTGCGCTGTTATGCACGAACCACTCCACGAATGGCTGGTGAATGTTTCACTTTCCTTGATACCCGGTAAGAAAACTATTGGATCCTGAAAGCCGTGCACGATAAGTGGCAGCCGACAGCGGTATCGGAAGTATGCGGTTATTATTGTGAGCTTAAGTTTTTCGTGCCTGTAACATATTGCGCGTACAAACTTACTGTAACTTAGCGCACGCAGTAACAGTACTTGGAGTCTGTCTGTATCCATTGTACAACAAGGGCAGCTAGTGAATTCAGAATAGTGAAACCACTGCCATGTAAGACGAGCGAACGTTCTGTGCCTGCACTCTTACACTGCACAACGCCAGCATTTTTCTATTCCGCTATAGTATACTACACGTGAAACAAGCTGGGAAATTATACGTTGACGCTCCAAATATCGCTACGTTATAAGTTTCACGCATTATCTTGTGCTTTTGTTACTTATAAATATTTGCGTTTTATGCTATAGAGATCACTTTCTCCTTCAGTTTAGAAACCTGCATCCTAGTGCAAGGGCTGGGAGGCACCCTAACGGGCACCTTACCGATTGTGCCAAAATTCACTTCGGTATACAGATTTCAGTGGCGATATAACAAACTCACTATGAGCAGCAAGCGGCATGTGAACGACCCCATAACTGGTGCCGTAAAATATCTTTCCGCGCGCTTGCATGTTACAGGTTCCTACAGCTGCCTTCCTAGCTCTTGATCCGAAATCTGTCCACGGCTATTTACGGTTGTCATGGCACTGTAGATTCGATGGAGGATCAGTCATGACGCAGAAAGCGGCATTTTCGTGGGACCCATGACTCGCAAGAAAATATGGGCGTTGTCCGTCACACAATATAAACGATTTTTTAACCGCTATTCACGAAACGCCCAAAAACATTCCCACCACCTCCGTATTTATGCCTAAATTAATGACGCCCTATCATTGTCAAATTTTTTGATCATGGAATCAGAAAATGTTTCCTAATTTTCCCTAATTGTTCCCTAACTTTCCGTTCTACAGAAAGTTAGGGAACAAAGCATTACTTACAGTGAGGGCTTTTCACTTGTCCCACACACCGTGCGCAAAAGCTTACCGATTTGACCAAAATTAAATTCGGTATACAGGACCTCGATACCATCGAAGTAAGGAGCGAGAAATGATTCACGCCTCTTAACCTTATTAAGTACAAAGCTCTGTCGTTCACTCGCAACCACAGCTTAACCAGTCACCCCTGCCAAAACAGGGGTCAAATTTGCCAAATTTTGTCAGATTTGCCAAATGAATTCTGCTCCTATGAAGCATGGCCCGTCTTGCAAATCCCTCGGTATTCACGTCACATCGATACTATCATCGCCGACGCATATTGACACCATCAGTTATAATGGTTTACGTACCCTTGGAAATTTAAAACGTAACCTGAAAACCGCATAAACTAAACTAAAAAATTAGCATGTCTAAGATTCGCACTTCCGAAGTGAGAATATGCTTCGTTTATATGACACCATTTCCAATCTGTCTTACCGGTGACATAGAAGCAATGCAATATCGCGCTGCTAGGTTTATAACCTCCGAATACGGTTGTGAAGCCAGCCTCACAGCACTAAAACGTGCATTTGATCTGCCATCGCTGCCTCCCGTCGGATCACCTCTCATTTCTGCTTGCTTCACATATTTTATTACCACCCGCACTTCAGGCATCCCCTTTTAAATGAACACTCACGTACGTCTTTCCGCTTAAGCCACAGTCGTCCCATAGCATGCAATATCACTAGATCATCTGCTATCAACACTTAATTTTTCTTCGGTTCAATTACCCACATGAACAGCCTCCTAGAAAACATCGTCTCATGCAATGACCGTAAATCATTCCGCGAAATGCTATATAACCACACTGCCTAGTGAGGGATCCTGCCCCACACATACTCCAAGAAAATGGTTTCCTTTTTCACAATTGTTTCTGGCTTGTTTTTGCCTTTTTTTGCTGTTCTGTTCACATGTTCTAACATTGACGCAAGGATCGAGCCCTTTCTTATGCAACGGGTCAGGGCCTTTAGGATGAAAATGAATGAAATGTCTATCAGTGCGTCATCCGCATCTTACCATAAAACAGAGGGATACGTGAGGGGCAGCGGGCCTAAAGAACTAAAAGCGCCCTTCTTTTGCAACATTCGTAGCATTATTAACAACTGTGACGTTTTATCATCAGCAATAGACAAATGTAACGCAAATGAAGAAACGTGGCTTTGATCGCAAATTGAACACGTGAACTTTTTTTCACCAGCTTGTCATTTCTCAGTCTTTCCTTGTGATTGTAGCGAACGCCAGGGTGGCAGAACTTACGCAAATATTTAGCTATTTATCTTCCCAAATATTTCCCTTACGACCAACTTAGACACTTTCTAAGCGGTAGTTCGAATAGGCCCTAAGGAAATAGTTTTCGGTCTATGTTATCGTACTGTTACTTCTAGGCAGTGTTTCGTCAGTAAATTTAACCACGTAATTATGTTTCAAGTCACGCCGTTGTCCCTGTTCCATTACTCAGTGATATGAATGTATCTAACAGAAGGTGCTGCAGCGATCCTTCCAGCATTCAGTCATCTTTCTCTGTAGTTCAGTAGCCCTGCCCAGAATGAACAGCCCGTGTCAGGTGATATCAACGTCCTCATGGCCTCTTCAGTGATTCCAGGACTGTTCTTTGTCGATCAACTAACCGCTTCATAGCAATGTTTTAGACCTATGATCGCCTTTCTAAAAAAAGACGCAGCTTGTTAGGCAACCAGCTACCCACTTGAAGAATACACAAGACCGGATTGGTGTTCTGGTGTTTCGTAGTGTAAACACCAGCATGGTCTGGTGTTAGCTGGAGCGCCCACCAGAATGTCTTGGTTTGTTCTAATGTGCGCACCACAGTGGCTAGTTGCGCTCTTGTATGCACATCAGATTGGTGTGGTGTGCATACCACAGCGTAGTCGAGTGTCACAAGTTGCGCCCATCACTGTAGAGTGGTGCGGTCTGGCGTACATGCTTGTATGTTGTGATGTAAACTTAGTTTTTGCCCAACTGATTTCGTCTATAGTTTTTGCAGGTTCGTGAATGGTTAAGGTTGTCTAAATGGTAAATTGACTACTTTCAAGTTAGCGCAGCCATACCATCGAACTTTATTTCTTTTATTTATTTCAACATACTGTAGACCCGAACGGCCATGGCAGGAATGGGTAGTACATGATACAAATTTAGCGAAAAATAAGACAAGCAACAAAATCACACTATGAAAACAAGATGCAATGTAATTTCAGTCTTCAACATATGCAAGATCGAATAATTTAGCATGGTGACAAAGACCTAACATGACCGGGTAAAGCATTCCACATTTCTGTAGTGTGGACAAAAGCAGTATCGGAATATCTCGGTGTTCTGATGAGCAAACACATGCAGTGAGGATGATGTACTCTAGGCGTAAGCCCATCAATTGTGAAGCTACTAGGGAAAGGAAGTTGTGCAGAGATTATCATAGCATGGAAAAACTTAAATTTGGTGTTAGGAAGAGAGTGTGGCAAGCTGAAGATACCAAAGATGGGAACCATTACAGTGGAAACCACTGCACTAGAGCTGTGCCTTCAATTTATGACAGAAAACATAAGCGGAATTATGACATTGTATACATGAACACAAAAGTTGCAATGACCACGAAGTTACGTATGTGTTCAAAAATTTCAAAATTTAACACAAAGCTGCTTTAGAAAAGAATATATATATATATATATATATATATATATATATATATATACACACACACATATATATATATATATATATATATATATATATATATATATATATATATATATCGTGCGTTGAATTCGCAATTAAATTTATTGCTTAAAGTCCCGCCGTACCATTGCACCTTTACAACAGGAACGAAAACATCTATGGTCAATGTTTTCTCTGGCAATTGTAGAAAAATAGTGCTATTCATACTATGTTTCATTTTCCAAGTGTCCCGCTTTCCTGTGGTTGGCTAATATGAAGCTTTGGAAAACAAGTAGCTTCAAAATATATTAGTGTAATGACTAACGAATGCGTACAATGCTACACTCTTCGTGGGAAGGCACAGAACAAAGCGATTATGAGGAATGAAAGTTTGTGTTTCAATCTTTCAGAAAGTCGTTTTGCAGTGATTTTCTGAAAGCTGGTACTCAAATATAAAATTCATGCTTCATAATACTTGCTTTTTTCTTGAGATAGATTATATTAAACGTTATGTGAGAACCAGATAAGAATACTGCAAAGTGAAGGGGAGAAGAGACTGATATTTGCTAAACACAAACACTGTGCTGGCAGATGGCTTGGCAAATGTGTAATTCAGAAAAGCACAGATGTTCGCTCAGTATATCTGTCACTGTAGCAGTAGTAAACGAGAAGCAAAGGGGTAAACCGAGGGGCCCGATTTTTATTAGTCATGTCATAATAGGCCAACAAACACTGACACCAAGGACAACACAGGGAAAATTACTTTCGCCTAATAAATGAAATAAAGAAATGATCAAAAAATGGAAATTAAAGCGGATGAAAAACAACTTCCCGCATGTGGGAACCGAACCCACAATCTTCGTATTTCGCCTGCGATGCTCTACCAGTTAAGCTACGCGGCGTCGTTTCCCCATCCACTTTCTTGGTTATTTATGAGTGCTAGTAGAACCCTGGGAGTGTTAGCAAGCGCCACCACTCACAGACCTTGGCAGCGGACGTGAAAAGTCCTTTTTACCGCAGGCGTCACGAGAACGTGATCTTTTTGGGTGAATACAACTGGTCAATAAACCCACACATGCTACCTGAATGCATCAATGTTGCCGGATTCGCCACCCTCGTTAAATAAACGAAAAGAAAAGGGCTTAACCAAAGCGCACGATTTCTATTATTCAAATTATAAGAAGCCAAAAAACACTGACATGAAGGGCAGCATTGGGGAAATTACTTGCGCTTAATAAATGAAATAAAGAAACCAACACTTAAATGAAATTGAAGTGGTTGAAAAAACAACTTGACGCAGGTGGGAACCGAACCCAGGACCTTCGCATTTCGTGCGCGATGCTTTACCAATTAAGTTACGCGGCGCCGTTTCCCCATCTACCTTCTTGAGTATTTATGTGTCCTTGTAGAACACTGGGAGTGTTAGCCAGCGCCACTACTCACAAACCTTGGCGGCGGACGTGAAAAGTCCTTTTTACCGCAGGCGTCACGAGTACGTGATCTCTTTTTGGGTGAAGACAACTGGCCGATAAACCCACACATGCTACCTTAATGCATCAATGTTCCCGGATTCGCCCCCCTCGTTATGTAATAAACGAAACGAAAGGGGCTTAACCAAGGAGCCCGATTTTTATTATTCATATCATAAGAAGCCAACAAACACTGACACCTAGGGCAGCGTAGGGGAAATTACTTGTGCTTAATAAATGAAATAAAGAAACAATCAATTAAAGGAACTTAAAGTGGATGAAAAACAACTTGCCGCAGGTGGGAACCGAACCCACAATCTTCGCAATTCGCGTGCGATGCTCTACCAATTAAGCTACGCGGCGCCGTTTTCCCATCCACTTTCTTGGGTATTTATGAGTCCTAGTAGAACCCTGGGAGTATTAGCAAGCGCCACCACTCATAGACCTTGGCAGAGGACGTGGAACATCCTTTTTACCGCAGGCATCACGAGTACGTGATCTCTTTTTGGGTGAAGACAACTGGCCGATAAACCCACGCATGCTACCTTAATGCATCAATGTTGCCGGATTCGCCACCCTCGTTATGTAATAAACGAAACGAAAGGGGCTTAACCAAGGAGCCCGATTTTTATTATTCATATCATAAGAAGCCAACAAACACTGACACCTAGGGCAGCGTAGGGGAAATTACTTGTGCTTAATAAATGAAATAAAGAAACAATCAATTAAAGGAACTTAAAGTGGATGAAAAACAACATGCCGCAGGTGGGAACCGAACCCACAATCTTCGCAATTCGCGTGCGATGCTCTACCAATTAAGCTACGCGGCGCCGTTTTCCCATCCACTTTCTTGGGTATTTATGAGTCCTAGTAGAACCCTGGGAGTATTAGCAAGCGCCACCACTCATAGACCTTGGCAGAGGACGTGGAACATCCTTTTTACCGCAGGCATCACGAGTACGTGATCTCTTTTTGGGTGAGGACAACTGGCCGATAAACCCACACATGCTACCTTAATGCATCAATGTTGCCGGATTCGCCACCCTTGTTATGTAATAAACGAAACGAAAGGGGCTTAACCAAGGAGCCCGATTTTTATTATTCATATCATAAGAAGCCAACAAACACTGACACCTAGGGCAGCGTAGGGGAAATTACTTGTGCTTAATAAATGAAATAAAGAAACAATCAATTAAAGGAACTTAAAGTGGATGAAAAAACAACTTGACACAGGTGGGAACCGAACCTAGGAGCTTTGCATTTCGCGTTAGATGCTCTGCCAGTTAAGTTACGCGGCGCCGTTTCCCCATTCACTTTCTTGAGTATCTAGGTGTCCTACACTCTTAAAATTTTCACCCCCTATAGGTGTAATGCGGGTTTACTCATCTTTTTACCCTTGTATACACCCTTGAAACACCCTTGTTCAATAAGAAAACACCCTTGGAACAACCCAGTCTTTCTAATTTACACCCTAATTATAATGGAGTAAGTGAAAAACCTTACAGTATATGATAAATGAACATTGGCAGTTAACGCGTTTATATTGGCTATACATGAAACGCGCGCTACCTGCACTTGAATCAGGTAGCTGTAATTATTAGATCGAGTCATCTAGGCAGCTGCGCACCGACTCCGAACAGTGGTTAAAAATGAAGTTTCCCACGAATGTTGATATCAAACGGATGACACTAACGCGCCGACTTTGCATAGCCAGATATCTGCAAAAGGCTTCGCATGATCAATGACAAAATATTTACTATGCTATCACTGAAAACTTAAAGGTGTGCAACCAGTTAGACTGGGAATGGTTAGGAGTGAGGGCTAACGGTAAATAGCTCACCAACTTACGGTTGTAGCTGACATTGGCAAACTCAGCAACGCTGCACACTATTTGCAACAAACGTTTGAGGAGCTTAGCGCAGAAAGTGTAAAAATCTGATTGAAATTTACTATGCAGAAGAAAAAGGTAATGTTCCACAGCCTGGCGAGAGAATGAAATGTCATTGTCGGCAGTCAGCCTCTAGATCCGGCGCAGAAATACGTTTATTGGGCTTAATTACTTGCAGGGGCCTCTAATCAAGAAAATTACCAAAAATAAAAAAATTAGTTGGAGAGCTCGCGTCAGGCATTCCTAAATCATCACCATGGAGCTTACTGCTAATCATTGCTTTCTACAGTTACTAACGTATGGGACCGCGCAATGAGCGACGGAATGAAAAATATTAGGCATGACGATTATAGACTGAAAGACAGCGATGTGGATTAGAGAGCGAACAGGGATAGCTGATATTCTTCTTGACATTAAGAGGAAGAAGTCGTGCTGGGCAGACATTACATTTCGTAAGGGAGAGAACTGCTGGTCTATTGGAGTGGCAGAATGGGCGCTAAGGGAAGGGAAGCACAGTCGAGGACGGCAGAGAATAAGGTGGACGTGTTGGAATTAGGAAACTTGAAGACATGTCGAACCAGTTAGCACAAGACAGGGGTATTGGAGATCGCTGGAGAAGCTTTCGTCCTGCGATGGACGTCAAAAAAGCTGCTGCTGATGATTATGATGTGGCAACATCTATGCCAGCTTCGCGGCATGTCATTCATGTTATGTCATGCATGAGTGTCATGCACGTTCTGATAGCTCGATTTGCGTCGATTGCGGGGGGGGGGGGAGGGGCGCGAGTAGCGGCGTAGCCAAGGGGGGCACGCCGGGCACTTGTAAGGCTCACTAAAGGTAAATTTTTTGCTACTATGGCAATGGCCCCGCTCTTCCCCCTCCACGGTCAATCGGGACCTACCCCCCCTCACACGAAAAATTTGCTGGCTACGCCACTGTGGGGAGGGGGGTGTAAGATTGCTCTAGACCCCTCCCTCTAACTTGTCAACGGAAACGTGGAAGGGCAGGGGAGCTGCCGCTAGGCCGCAAACCTTAGGGAGCCCAAGTACCGGCTGCATTTCCTCTAGGACGTGAATACTTCTCTAATGTCATTACACAGTAGTATTCATGACGTTTCGAGGGCATGCGACAATAAAAAAAAAACACATACAGCCATGAGCAAGTCTTAGCTTGAGCAGATCTTTGGGAGCTGGGTAAGACTCTCATAAAAAGAAAAGCTTCGCACCCCTCTTACATGCATTGTCAACTCTGGGTAACCGCCGACTGCACATTTCCGGTAAAAAAAAATCACGCAGGAACTCCTCTCGGATTTGTCTGAGTATGCATAAGCATTGTGACTCTTCGTCATCTACACGCAGTCCATGTCTTTATCAATGTTATCAGACTTGATCCGGCGAGTATAAGCGACAGCGCTGCAGCGACACGAGCTGCTGTGGTCGGCGGCGCCAAGTAAATGGCGCAAGCAAAGTACTGCAGGTGGCGGGGCAAGGTGCGCTAGTGACGTTCCGTTCATTTTGAGCCATTATCGCTCTATCCCTTCTCATCCGCGTCGAACCATTACCAACCGTTCTCCGGCGGCGGCTGCTTGTGACACGGCCGCGCGAACCGTATCTTGAAAGCGAACTGCAATGTGGACAGAGTGTGCCCACTGCTGAAGACTTCACGCGCTGTCTTCTCACCGTTTACTTAGCTTTGAAAACAGACGCGCGTACACCTATCTTGAAAGTGATCTGCGAAAAGCGCATAATGCGGCATGAGCTGAGAGCTTCGTGAGCGCTATGTTCTCGCCGCTTCGGTCGCGTTAAAGCGAGAGCTAGCACGAAGGTGAATTCACTCGCTGCTGCGGGTTCTATTTTGAAAGATATCGTGGGCTATGGACTGACGGACGGATGGTTTTTCTTGTTGGGTTAGAAATGCTTACGTTATAAAAAAATCGCAGGGTTCGCGAATTTCGCGATAACAACCTACTCCCCCGCCCGCCGCTGTGCGATGCCGCCTTGATCGCCCCCTCCCCACCCCCTGGAAAAGGGGCACTACGCCTCTATCTCAGTTGAAGAAACGATGATGAAACGTTAACAACGACAAGAACGGCACTTCCTTACGCGTTGTTTTATGGCCTCCGAGATTTCCGCGCGAAGCTGGCGCGCGCGAACCTGGGAGGCCATAATTGGCCGCCTAATAGCATAAGAAGACAAAAAGATAATGCCAAAAGACACAGTAAAAAAATTACCGACGATTACGTTACTTCCTAATGCGAAATTTGAGCTCAGCAAATGAGCTGTTTCACCTTTTGGATAGATTGAGGCAAAGAAATCGAGCAACACATGTATGCGCTATCACATAATTTTTTTTTATTTTTCACACGTATTCCTTTAACAAAGACTCCACTAACAGTTCTTGACAGTCATGAAGGAAGCTTTGTGGTCGGAGAAATAGACTGATATATGTTCGACTTGGTACACCAATGCTTGATTCTCAAAGACGAGATCTATACAAGTGCCTCGCGAGGTTGTCACAGCCGTGGGGGAAGCAGAGGCTAAGCGCCGCCGCCGAGAAGACCCTGCCGTTCGCGCCGCCGAAGCGGAGGCTCATCGCCGCCGTCGAGAGCAACCAGCAGTAAGCGAGGCTGAAGCAGAAGCTCATCGCCGCCGCCAAGAAGACCCTGCAGTTCGCGCCGCCGAAGCGGAGGCTCATCGCCGCCGTCGAGAGCAACCAGCAGTAAGCGGAAGCGGAGGGGGGCGGCGTGTACACCCAGCGGCAAACGATGGGGGCAGAAGCGCGCGCAGCAAGCGGACAACACGATAAAGGGAGGAGGGAAGAGATAGCAGCGACTGACTGATGCCGCTGACGGCGATAGTGAGTCAACCCCAGCTATCCGCCACACAAGAACAGGGGGGGGGGACCCTTTCCTCCTCTTTCTGCATGGCGGCGACGGTGTTCTATGCAGTCACGTTATCTTGACTCTCTAGCGGCGTCAGCGGCATCCTGCGGTATCAGTCGGTCGCTGCTAGCGCTGGGGGGATGAAAGGGGGGCGGAGCTGGTTACGAGGCCGACGACGACGCCGACGACGACGCGAAACCCAGGAACGGACGCCAAAGAGCTGCGCTCTAAAATACAAACAAAGAACCGATCTTAGCTATACTGTTCGGGGAAAAGAAATAAAAAATTAGACAGTCTCATCACACGCCACTAAAGCCACCACTGCCGGCATAACGCGAAACCAACAGTTGGCAACATTCATTCGCTTCGTCCGCTTCCTCTCCGCAACGAGACCCGCCATCCTTTTGCGCCTGCCGTAATTAGTGTTGCCAGGTTTGGCTATATATAGCCAAATTGGGCTACAGAAAAGAATGGTTGGCTTCGACTTGAGTCAGTTGGCTACGTGGCTATATTTGGGCTACTGAAAATCTGTGACTTGGCTTTGTTTGGGCTATAACTGGCGCCTTAATCCACTCTCCAGTGGTGACTCTCATCGAGTAGAAAGAAATCTCGAAGGCTATGTTTTAACTGGCTGAGGCGGCAGTGCGGCTGTGCGTGTGTACGCGAAATGACCCCGCCCCCACCTCCCACGGTATGCATCGTTCTCTGAGCCGATGGTTTTTATCCTTGACGCACTTAAATTTACGTCGCGCTTCACCATGCTAACATTTACGCCAGCAACGTCGTCAGATCTTCGTCTTATCCCGACACGCGATTACAGGGCATCGGGATGAGCCTGGGAGGGGAGGGTGTTTCACAATACACCGTATACTAACATGGCTATGCTCAGAAAAGGAGAGCAATGGGCTCGGGCGATCATGGCGCCAGCATGAAAGAAGGGAAACACAGGTAGATGACACGCTCCAGTGTGTCCATCGCGAAGGCGATGCACACACTGGAGTATCGCGCTGGGCACAGCTGTGGACCTACTCCGCGTTTATCACGGTAAGCTTAATTGCCATTTTTTTCTTTGCGTGCGAGAACTTTAACGCGATAGCGTTATACGGGCCCTGTGTCACAGAAAATCCAGCGCCGGCGCCGTTTTATGTGTGAGAAAAATGATCACGAACCCCGCAGGCTCTTCGGCTGGTGCATATGCGTGAATGAAGTATAATTGAATTTCTCATAGTAAAACGCGTCCGAAAATTCGTAATGTACAACTTGCACTCAACCTGCAGACATATAGTAGGGTCGAATTGTAATTTGAATTTATGAGAAAACATACGTTTGTTACGCGGAACCTCGAACACAAACCCCTTTTCCAGCTGCCGTTCGACGTATTATTAGGAAGGTGATGGTTTGGACTAGGTGGTTTTCCATGAGACTTTGTGGTGCAGTGCTAAGCGGGACAGGGGACACAAGAAAAAACGAGAACAAGCGGTTACTGCCAAGTAGGAGCGGCGCACCCCGCTCGGTCCCTTGCGACACCACCCAGATGACACTCGCCTCCGCGGCAACGGCGGCGCCTGCCGTGGGGGTGGGAGGGATAAAAAAAAGAGCAACCAGAAAGTTCGCCTTCGTGCATATCGTCCGCCTCCAGCGTTTGCAAGTAAACATTATGGTTTACATGAGCTGCAGCTGCCGGGAAGCGTGGGAAGGAGTCAGGGGTCTTGGAATGCTATCGCATTCCACTCTTAAAGGTGAAGATTAAAGGGACTGAGAACCAATTTTCAAGGTACCTATTTTTTAATGCAATGGAAAGCTTACCAATCAGAGTGCCTAGTCAAGAAGCAGTAACGCCGGAAACGGCATAGAGCATTTTTTATCAGAATTTTTTATCTGCAGTGAGGATGTAGTCGTGTTCACTGAAAGCTTGCTGAAAGCGGTGATAGGTGAGCGCCGCGTAGCTATTATACGCCGGCATTAGTGGGAGGCAGATGACAAGTGCGGCCGTAACTGTGACAAAGTATTTTGTCTAGCAATTCGACGTTCCTGCGATTCATGCTTTCCGAAGTGTTAATTATTTCGGCGCTAATAGCTACGTGTTTTCATTTTTTCCTCTCTAACTTCCTTGGTATTTAACTCTTTCCATACCATGTAGAAAATAGGTGTATTTTGTAGGTTACGCCAGATTTTTTTCTGAAGGAAATGCTGCACTAAATATTTTACGTAATACAAGAACAAAAAGCAGAATGAATGCACTTTTCAAGCATAAAAGTTTTATTAACGAGAGAGAGAGAGAGCGAGTAAAACATCTTTATTAATAATATTTGGATGGCGAGAGCAATGTGGGAGGAACCCTCAGTCCAGGGTGCCTAAGATGATTCCGGCGATGTTTCGAGCCCGTTGTATCACAGCTCGGAGGACCTCGGGAGGTCCGTCGCGGAGGGCATTGTCCCGCAGCTCTTTGTTGCTTAGGGGGTAAAGGAGAGTTGGCAAGGGAGAAAGGAGGTTTGCAGTGCACTCAATCGTGACGTGGATGATGGTGGGCGAGCTGCCACAGCCAGGGCAACGATCTGCATAGCAGTGTGGGTAGAATTTATTGAGAGACACAAGATTTGGATAAGTTGCGGTTTGTAACTGGCGTAATGCCACTGCTTCCTCCCGCGAGAAGGACGGCGGTGGTGTGGCGTGGGTGCGACGCATGCGTGTATAATGATGCAGTATGTCTTTGTAACGGAGCAAGGGATCCCCCCACTCTGAACTAGTCGCCTCACCACGCCGAGTCACCCGGAGAGAAATTTCTCGGGCAACCGCGTGTGCGCATTCGTTACCCGGCAGCGAGGTATGACCAGGGGTCCAGAGTAAGTGGATGCGGGGAGGTGTGGTTGGTGTATTTTGCGGTGTCTGTTCGAGAATTTGGTGCGCCGCTCTCGGAATGCCATGTCCCGATGGAACGCCCGGCATGCCTGTTGCGAGTCCGTCAATACATACACTTCCTCAGGAACACGGATGGCGTATCGAATTGCAAAAGCAACACCGAGAATTTTTCCGTAAGCGGCATTTGTTGCGCGCATTGCAGCAGAGTTTCTCAGGGATTCGGTGGCATCCCAAACTACCGAGGTATAGCCCTCTTGAGTGCGTGATGTGTCCGTGTATAAAGTATGTGTTTCCAGGATGTTTGGAAGCATGCGGCCAATGTATCGTACACGGGCTTTGCACCGCCCTTTGTCATGCTCCGGGTGCATATTACGTGGCAATGGATGAATTGCTTGACGTATCGCTGACGACAAGATCGTTGGACGGGTTTCAGACTCAAGGGGTGGGACAGAGTATCCTAGCCGTGTGAGAAGATGGCGGCCAGTAGGAGTGAGTAGGAGGCGCTGGCGATGGCTGACCCAATGTGCCTCTAGCAGCTCGCCTAGTGTGTGATGTGTCCCTTAGTTAAGGAGACGGCGTGTGGAAGTATAATTCGGGAGGCCATGGGCCAGCTTCGTCGCTTTGCGAATCATTGCGTCTATGCGAAGTTGTTGCGCTTGGGTCAACCGTTGAAATGGGAGATGGTATGTAAGGCGGCTGATGACGCATGCCTCCGCAAAGCGCAGCAGGTCCTCTTCTCGAAGGCCCGAGCGCCTGTTCGAGACCCTCCGAATCATGGCCAGAATTTCCTCAGTCTGTCTAGATAGAAGGGAAACAGTGTAGTTTGACCTGCCATCCGCTTGGACGTGTAGGCCGAGGATACGAGCGCAATTAACGTGTGGTATCGGTGTGGCATCCACGTGCACAGTGATAGGGGGAGTAGAGGAACGGCTCCGGGGGCGAATGATTATGAGCTCTGACTTTGCCGGAGCACATCTTAAGCCGCATTTTCTCGCGTACTCGGAAACTTTATCGACTGCTTGCTGCAGTCGGTCCTGGATGGCTCCGTCAGAACCCCGTGTCGACCAGATAGTAATGTCGTCCGCATAGCTAGCGTGAGCGACATCAGGGATCTGGTCGAGTAGCCGGGGGAGCCCTGCGAGCGCGATATTGAATAGAGTAGGAGAAAGAACTGAGCCCTGGGGTGTCCCACGTCCTACAAGGCGAATCGTACCGGATCGATGCGGTCGATTCCTACGGTGGCTGTGCGATCTCGAAGAAATGCGCGGATATAGTTCTACATACGAATTCCACAGTGTGAATGTGCAACATTGCGAAGGATGAGGTCATGTTCAACATTATCGAATGCCCCTTTTAGGACTAAGGCGATGAGTGCTCTCGTTTGGGCGGACGACGGAGGTCCTATGACTTCCTCCCGCAGTTGTAAAAGCACATCATTGGCAGACAGATGAGCCCGATATCTGAATTGAAGTTAGAAAAGAATGATTTTTCTTCGAGGAAGGGCTGCAGACGCCGCAAGAGTACATGCTCCATGAGCTTACCAATGCAGGATGTTAGGGAGATGGGTCCTAAGTTTTCAACCTTAACAGGCCTGCCCAGTTTGGGGATCAGTGTGATGTCGGCGTGTAACCATGCTTGGGGAAGCATGCCCTTGCGCCAGCAATCATTGAAGATATGGGTGAGGTGGTTAATATCCGCGTCACTGAGGTTACGAAGGGTGGAGAATCGGATGTGGTCGGCTGCCGGTGCCGTGTTGCGGCGTAGGTCTTGTAGGACCACCCGCACCTCGTCAGATGTGATGTCTGCATCGAGGAATTCGTTCGCCTCGCCTACATAAGGATAGTCAGGGTACTGCGGCGGCGGGCCTGTGGGTATGAAATGCTTCTCTAGCTCACTGAGGAGTGTCGAGACATCGTCCCTGTACTCGTGCATTAGGATGTGCAGCTGTTGAAATGTTTTCCCCTTTGTTGTGGTGGGATCTGTGAGTGAGTCAAGAATCGACCACGTTATTGCTGTGCTCAATGTGCCTGAGAGGCGATCGCAAAATCCTCGCCACTTATTCCTCGTAAGGATCTCTGCATACTCCTGAGATTCCCGTGTAATTCGATCTATACGTTTCCTAAGTTTTCGGTTGAGGCGTTGTCGTTTCCATCGTCGTGTCAACCTTCTGCGGGCGTTCCAAAGATGAAGTAAATGCGGGACTATGTCTGGTGTCTCGGTTGTGGTGCGCAGTGTGCTCGTGGTGGCCTCTAGATCTTGTGCCAGAGAGTCAAGCCAGCGTTCGTACCCTTGGCGCTCAGGTTGGTCCTGGCGACGTTCCCTGAATTTCGCCCAATCCGTTATACGCACATTTCGCTCGGGCCTGCGCGCACCCCGTAATGACAAGGTGGTCGCCACAATGTAGTGGTCACTACCAAGGTGCTCTTCTAATGGCCCGTGCGCCACGACTGGGCCAGTATTGCGCACGAAGGTAAGGTCAGGACAGGTGTCACGAGATACGCTGTTGCCTATACGAGTGGGGTGCTCTGGGTCGGTAAGCAGTGTGTATCTCATGTTACAGATGGCATTCCATAAGCGGGTTCCTTTAGCCTACGATTTTACGTAACCCCATGCAGTATGCGTAGCATAAAACACACAAACCCGTCCAAACCTACCAAATTCTGTGATTAGGTGCAGAAAACAGTGCGTTCGCGAACGGGGGGAACTGTATGCATTGAGTATAAACAAACTCTCGCTGCGTTTACCTTGCGTAATTATTTCCAGTATACGGTGAGGAATGTTAATGTTAGTGGTATGCATGCGACATGTAACATGTTTCGAAACTAAGGCTCCCACAAGAGGAGAGACACCCGAGAACGTACTGTAGCCGGATAAAGAAGGGGTGCAATTGACTTCCTGTAAGAGAATGACATCTGGAGGGTTCGTGGATATGGCGATATACTGCTGTAGGGAACCTGGTTTTCGGCGGAATCCCCTACAATTCCACTGCCACACCACTAGTTGCTCCGCTTTACGCGGCGCCATCATCATCGCGAGAGGGAGCAGGTGGTCGTGCAAAAGGATGCGGGCGCCGGGTGCCCACATTTGAAGGTTGCGACCGAGAGCCTGGGTCGGAAAGCGCGCTTTCGTTGTTACCGCTAAGCTCAGGAACTGGCATGTGTGCGAAAGTACACTCTATACATGATTTGACTTGCTCCGTAATCACTATTTGAAGGGCCTCCATTCGGCGTTCTATCCTGTCCAGAGCCGCCTGCATGCTAGTGCTCATGTCTGCCACCAGCGCGTCCATTTGTTTTTGCAGGCGCTCACAGCTCGCCTCCATGTCACGACGTAGGCGGGCTATTTCTATTAGAGGATCGGGATTTGATAACGAATTGGTAATAGGGAAAGGGGTAGGGAGAGATTTACGGGGCGGAGCGGGCTGTGGGGGACCTTCCGCCCGACCTACCTCCCGAGGCGCTTCCATTGCTGTTTTCTTCTCCGGGGTCCGCTGCACCCCTGAAGGGACCAGGGTCACCTTGGCTGGGGCGTTGGTCTGCAGGGCCTTCCTGTAGGGTTGTTGGGAAGGTGAGGAAGGAGGGCGCTTCTCTGGGAGGCGCACCGATGCCTCGCGGGATCGGGACCGAGACGTCGAGCGGGTCCGGAACTTGCGACGGTATCTCGAACGGGTCTTCGACCGGTCTTGTCTGGTCTCCTTCGTTGGGGCGCGCGACGTTCGGGTCTCCGTCGTATCTGTGGTAGTGGTCGAGTCGCTGGAGGGTTGGCGTTCACGCTGCTCTTTCTTGAGAGCTTTCCGCACCCAAGCTTTGTTCAGTCTCTGCCTAGCACGCCGCGGGCAGCTTGGATCCGTTTTAGGGTGCGTCCCGTCACAGGATCTGCAGTGTGGCGTGCACGGATGTGACGGGGTGGGGTTGTCAGTCCCGCACGTCGCGCAAATGACCACGTGCGCCGTAGGATAGTAATCAGCCCAATGACCGAGCTTGTGACATATCTTGCAGACCAGTTGGCGGGGTCGATGGGGGTAGCAGCGGAGTTCTGCAGCATAGAAACGCCCGTAGCGAGGTACTTTATTTTCTCCAATTGTTACCAACACAACATTGGTTTGACCCATCATTCCTGCTTGAAGTATTTGAGTTCCAGGAGCCAAAACCTCTTCCACTAGCTTGGAAGAATTCGTACCGGGCAAAAGACCAGCAGCAATTCCCTTGCATGAGTTGTCTGGGGCCGCAAAATATGTTGTGATGGGATAGACCCGCTGACCAAGGTTCAGCTCCCTCACCTTGTACAATGCGTCAGCTACGTGTTACTGGGGTGTGCTGATGATTGCTAAGTTCTGCTGACGTCGCAGTCGGAATATGATGTCCTGACGATCGTCGGTGGTCAAGCCGGCTGCACTCAATAGAGCACTGGCGAGTTCTGGGCGCGTCCACTTATCGAGGCAATGTCCTCCGTGAGGCCGCAGAATTATGTTTTCGTCGTGCAAAGGAAGTGGAGGCAGGCTCTGATTCCGACTGCGCTTGCGTACGGTAGGCTGGCAGGCATCTGGAATGCCCAAGATGTTCTCGGAGGGTTGCGTCTTAGCGTGCGTTTGACGAATGCGTCGAGATGTACGTCATAAAAAAGACAATTTGCCAGAATCAAGACTGTGGAATAAAATTGAACAAAGTTTGTAAAGACGCGCTTGTGTTTACTAAGAAAACTATTTAACAAGAATATGAGATATGCAAAATGTATTCCGTCTAATGGGCACTATCTCCGAAAAAAATCAAAATTTTTCATTGAACAGGTGGGTATCGCACTACAAATATTTAACTGTAAGCACTACAGCAAGGCGAACCGGGCTGTTTTTTATCGTCGTCACTATCAGAGAGTCAAAGTCCGACGAAGAGGCAGCATCCTGAGACTCGCTGCTGCTCGGTCCATCGATAAAATCAGCAGTAGACCTACGAAAATCGCGACATCTGCGATCTTTGGAAGCGCACGCACCGTTCCCGGAGACGGCCATCTTTGCTTTCTACTTTGACGATCGCGGAACTTCGGAGCGCATTAAAAAATTACCGCCTGGCATGAAAAAATCTAACTGCTTAGAAAACAAAATTGTGGTTCTCCTCGTTCGCGTCCAAGGGCGCGGTGTGTCCGTGAGCGTTGCGGAAGGTCTCGAAAGCGGCGTTTCAAACTTTCGTTAGCGGGATAACTATGTCCAATGGGCGCGGTACGGAAAGAGTTAAACAGTCAAGGCGAAACCAATCGGATTGAAAACGAAACGATGGTTTCACACGTGACACGCAGTTCAGCATGTTGCCGTAGCCATGCGTGCGCGTTTGATTTCCGAAGCATAGCATAAAACGCAAGTGTCTAAAATTATAGCAACTGCAATTTTAAGCAATAATTATGTTGCACTTAATAACAGCCTACTTACGATAATCTCATAGACTACATCCGGGGTACCAATATTTATTTGCCAGGCCTCGCCACTTACTGGCCTTTGATATTTTCTTTGCCGACCAATTTAAAGTTATAATCCCTACTTCAATTGCGAGCAGCGTGCCTGGTTCTATCACTAGAAATCATGATAATTTCATTTCCATCGACGTCTTACAACACATTCTGGCTACTTGTCAGTCGCTTTAAGTGTCCCCGAAGTTTTTTGTTCGTGCTTACATTCGATATTCATTTCGAGAGGTTCTCCCTCAGCAGCGATTCGTTGGAACTTGAGTTTCCGGGGCCAACAAAAAAAATGTTCTGTGTGCAAGCGTGATGTCGCTGTTGTGGATGTCAAGGGTCGACCATCAGTAGTACACTCTACAATCTTAAACAAATGCACATCCTTTGGGGTGTATGATTGCCACACAACAATTATCTTCATCTGTCTTGCTTGCGTTTTCTTGTTTGAAAACGCTGCGCTCGCTGCTTTCCTGTCGAGAATGCTCTGTCATGCTGATAACGGGCATGCCGTGCCTGTCTTGCACTCTAAAGAAACTTTGCACCCTTTGGGGTGTATATTTGCCACACAACAATAATCGTCGTCTGCCTTGACGCGTTTCCTTTCTTTAACACTGCGAGCCCGGTACTTTCCAGTACCGAACGGCATGCGCGTTATCAGCATGACATAGCATTTCTGACAGGAAAGTAGCGGGTGCAGCATTTTCAAGAAAGGAAACGCATCAAGGCAGACGACGATTATTGTTGTGTGACAGACATACACTCCAAAGGGTGCAAACTTTTCTTAGAGTGTGGAAGTACCGGGCTCGCCGAGTTAAAGAAAGGAAATGCGGACAAGGCAGATGACGGTTAGCGTAGTGTGGCAAAAGGGTGTAATTTTGTTTAAAAGTGTACCATCACAGCGTCACGAAGTTTTTCTTACGACGGCTGGCGCAAAAAGGGATTACCGCCGTCGAATGTGAGAATGTATACATAAATTAAAATGGCTACATATATATATATATATATATATATATATATATATATATATATATATATATATATATATATATATATATATATATATATATATATATATATTGGCTACAAATTTGTTTTCCTCTTTCTTGTGCTTGGTTACATTTGGGCTACAGTTTCTTTAGCTTTGGGCTACGCCGCCTTGTCCGACCTGGCAACACTGCTGCCGTTTTGTCATAGTTTTGTTTTTCTGCAAGTCCGCGCACGCAGCTCATCGGCAGATGCACGGATGCACGGCATCACATTGCGACCTGCGGCATTTTCTCGTGTTCGCGCAATCGGTGTGAGACATGTCGCATGTGAAATATTTGATAGAAGTGCCTCACGTCCAAGTCAAGCCGCCGTACGGGTGTATGGCGGAGCGCCCCGTTGTCCGAAGCGTCGACGATTTTCCGGCATGCGGATTTCAGGTACGTGGAAATGCGTTTCGAGCTTCCTATTGAGCTCCGGAGCAAGGCGTGCAATATTGCATGTGAAAGATGCAGTGCCCGTCATCATGGTGTGAATTTCGAGCGGCAAACGAGAACTGTGGCACTTAGCGCACACCGCGGCTGCTAAGTCAGCGTGAAAATTGTTTTACGTTACCGTAATATGTTGCTGTCAGTCTAATCTGCGGCTTGTGGACAGCTAGCCCATTGACTTTTGCTTGTGGCAGCGATATGTATGTAAATGGAAGCGGTAATAATTTTCGAGAGCAGACAGTTGTTTCGCTCGATGTTTGGTCGTGTTCATGGCGTTATGAAGGCAAGAAATCTAACTGGCTTAATCGTCCTTAGTTCGAACTCCAAGGGGCGTAACGTTGTCGCTGTATGTGTTTGTTTTCCGTGCCGCGAGTACCACTTTCATGCTTCTGTTGCATGAGAGTGGTAGCTGCTACATGCCGCCAGGGCAGAATACAGTAAAAGGAATTTCCTCACTTTCATACGTATATGCAATGTGACGTAACGAAATTTCCAGCGTTTTATTCAGAGCGTAAATATCCAGTATAGTTTAGTAGGAAACTCAAATTCTATCTTAGCTTAGTAGTCGTGAAACAAGTGAAACTCGCATTCCTTTTTGAATTGTTCGCCCAAATCGCACCGCCCGCAGATGCGTCATCGGGTATTTGACAGTGGCTTCGCTACGTGAGTTGTTTTATGCGCAAATATTGCCCGGTTAAGTATCCTGTTTATTTATGCCGACGGTCGTTCATCTTAAGTTTAAGCGATTACTATCCCCGAGTACCGGACGATGCCAAACTTGTCGTGAGGTGTAGCAAACGCGGCAAATTCAAAGTGACGTGGCTGCAAGTTCCTGTTTTTACGTTTCTTGCATTCAAAGCCGACAGACACAGTATCACTGATTTATTTCCATTTCTGCTGTTCTTGATCAATCTAATGTGACAACTGTATTTTCTCTTTGATGTTCTCCATTTACTGTGTATTCAGCTTGGCTGCTAGAAAATGCTTGAATTTTTTTTGCAGTATCCAAGTGACGAAATATTTCACTGGCGGCCGTGTGTAAAACACGCAAGATGACAAAACTGATAGCAAAATTATGACATGTTTCTTTTATAGAGTTTATACTTGACTTTTGGTGAGAATGTTTATCGACCTTGGGCCTTGTAACAGCACATCCGACATTGCCAAAGTGCAGCCTATCAGTTGAGTGCCCCCAAATGGACCATCAACATCAGAAAATGAAGCAGAGCCAGGTAGGGGCAATTTTCACTTTGGAACAGAATACTGAGGGCTGCCTCTTTTTTAAAGAACTAAATAACATCTTTAGAAAACAATCCTATCTCTTTGTGCAGCTTACATATAATTGTTTTTTGCTTGTTACACAGATCTTCAGAACGCAGTTCTTCTGAACCCTTTTGCATGCACAACTAAATAAAGAGGAGTGCACTTTCTGAAGAAATTGACGCACTGAAATGTACGTTCTACACACACAGAGATGCAAAATAACCAACAACTTTAAAGCGGTAAAAAAACAGGTTTGAAAGATGTTCTAACATCCTAACCCGCCTTGGCATACAGAACTAAATGTAACAGCAACATAGGTGCATACAGAGAACTGCTTGTAAATGTTTTAAAGATATGGACATTGTCTAAGAAATTGTTTTTATTTACTCGGAACTTTTTGGTGCCATGGCGGTGCAGTAAAAGCTCAAGGTGGTGTCCTACTCCTAATAAAGCACCTTTAGATTTTATGCTTAAATTAAGGGCTTTTACATTCCAAAGTCACAATCAGAAGTTTTGGGAACATGGCCTTCTTTAATGTACATCTGTATCTAAGTGCCATAAGGGTTATTGCATTTTACCCCCATTGGAGGGCAGCTGCCATGGCCTAGATCGAAGCTGTGACCAGCATGACTGAGTAGCATGGTATCATATTAACTGGGCTATAACACGAGATCAGGATGAGAAATACTGCTTAGAACTACCAACTTCTTGGCTCACAAGCACTTTGCACTAAGTTAAAGGAGTATGGAGTACGGACAGCGACCGTTTATGTACCAATTTCTTTTTAGGCTGTAGACTCCATTGTTAGGGTGCGAAGCTTCAATTAGTCAAAAACCAGCCTAAATTACAGAACCAGCTCAAAACACGCACCATGTATAACTGGATTTGGACATGAAAATGGAGTCAATTCTTGTCGCCGAAAATGGAGGTGGCAGTCACACTATTTCATGCATTTTGCCTAGAACATAGTCAATAATAATTAATCAATTTCTAAAATATTCTTTTCAAAAAATTTTTTTCTGACATGAAAGGAGGAGCCCACTGGTGTTCAGGTGCACGAGTGGTTAGTTGCACAGCACTTGCATGTATTCGAAGGCTTCTTTCAAGCTTGAAAAAAAATTTATTGCACCTATTGTGCAGTAGAAAGCTGGATTAGGAATTTTTCAGGATGCTCTACATTCTTCGCACTGATACTTTTGTTTTGAATATAATAATTGAGCAGTTAAATATTCGTTAATAACTAATTACCTAATTAGGAAAAATGCGAAAATTGGTATCACTTGCTCAAAACGATGGCAAACGACATTACCTTGGTTCTGTCCAGCTACGTGGCACTTGTACATATTCAAAGCTTGCAGAAGTCACACAGACCACCTGGTACTTACAAGGCATATATAAAAGCGGTGAAGTTGTGTGAGCCAGCGATGTGTAGCAAATCATAAGAAAGAGCCATGTTTCTTTGACTTAAGTGCATGAAAAGATTTACATGCTCGATACCTTGTATCAGTGTGTTCTAGGCCTGTTCATAGTTTAGCTGCTACATAAACAATATTTCTCCAAGTGCAAGCTCATATGCGTCTTTTTTTTTCAAATCAAATCAGTTTATTTTTTTTTTCATCTCAAGGATGAGGGCAGGCTCGGGATAAAAGTGACATCAGTCACTTGAGGGGAACCCGAGCCTCCCTGATACATGGGATGCATTGAGGACAGACGAACAAAATTCGTTCATAGCAAGGAGGGGTTAATATTTAATATTTACAACTCGTAATACACATAGATTCATCATGAACTGAAAATATAGATATACAGATTCCTTTACGGTTAAATTATACAGTATAATACATGAAGACAAATTCCAATATACACTGAAAGTTTAGTTAGTGATAAAATATATTGCATTGATTTCATGATAAAAGGGCTTCCCTAATAACACGTATGTCACATTCTTCAATTATTATCTTTTTTTTAATTAATTTGTTTAATAAAACAGGAACAGTGAAGCGGAGCATTTGTCGGCCAAAGTGTGTTCTGCACAATGGAATAATCCAGTGTTGTTGGTAACGAGTAGGGTATGGGATAGTGTACGGTTCAAGTTGAAAAATATCCAAAAAAGCTCGATTGCTATTGAGCACGGATTTTTTATATCTTATTGCTAGGTGATACTCGTAAAGCTGATGAATTGGAATAATGTTAAACTGCTTAAATAATTCACCCGTATGTGCATAGTAGTCAACATTAGCAATTTGCCTAATCACTTTTTTCTGTAGTTTGTATAGTCTATTATTGTTCGTTGCTGTTGTACTTTCCCATACCAAAAAACAATAACTGACATGCGATAAAAACAAGCTGTTATAAAGTGTTATTTTAACGGAAACTGGAAGCAAGGAACGCAGTCGTGCAAGCATACCTACACATTTGGAAATATTAGTTATTAGTTTATTAATTTGGGGTTCCCATGACATTATACAATTAAAAAACACTCCTAAAATTTTAACCGTCTCTACAATTTCAATCGTCACGCTACCTAAGCGTAAGGCATCGCGTGGAAAAGTAAGCTGCATCCGTGAGTGAAAAATAACTGCTTTTGTTTTTGATGCGTTAATGACTAATGAATTTTGCTCACTCCATGCATACAGGTTCTCTAATGTAGTGTTGATAAGTGAAGTCAATGCACTGATATCATTACCGGTGAAGAAAATGCTAGTGTCATCGGCATAGATTATATATTTAGGTTTGTCATTAATTTTTACAATGTCGTTGATGTATAGGTTAAAAAGCAGCGGCCCTAAAATACTACCTTGTGGTACCCCAGTGATTATCGGCTGAAGAGAAGAGCAGTAATTGTTAATTTTTACACATTGCGATCGGCACTTAAGATATGATTTCAAGAGTGAAAGTGGGATGCCACGAATACCATACATTTCTAGTTTTTCAATTAAAGTGTAGTGACAGAGACGATCAAAGGCCTTGGAAAAATCTATAAAGATTCCAATGCAAAGTTGCCTATCTTCAAAAGATTTTAGAATTATTTCTTTTTGGGCTAGTAAAGCAGTCTCAGTCGACCTGCCCTTCATGAAACCGTATTGCGATTTTGTTATTATGTGAAATTTAAAAAATAATTTTTTCAAAGCCTTTTGAAAATATCGGTAATATGGAGATGGGTCGGTAGTTCCCAAGGTCATTTTTGTCTCCTTTTTTATGTAGCACAGTGACAACAGAGATTTGCATTTGTTTTGGAAAACAGCCTGTCAATAAAGACAGGTTATAAATGTGAGTGAGCACAGGAGCTATAATATGGAATACATGCTTGATCGGAGATATCTGAAAACCGTCTATGTCACGTGCGCTGGTGTTCTTTAGTGTAGAGAACGTTAACACTATTTCTTCATCATCAGTTGGTGCGAAAAAGATGCTGTTCGTTTCTGTAGTCTGTGCACGAGTTACCGTTGGCTGTAATTGTTGATTTGGCTGTCCAACGTTTATGAGAAAGTGGTTAAATTTTTCAGCAAGCTCTAGATCTTTAACAATGCGGCCATCTATTTCTATTTCCGTAATTCCTGGGCAAATAGGGGTCCTGTGAAGTAACGTATTAAGCTTCCTCCAGATGTTTGCGCTCCCATTGCAGAAGTCTGGATCGAATTGTTGACTTAAATAATTTCTTTTTTCTTTCCTAATAAACGCATTTACTTTATTTCGGAATTCTTTAAATATTGTAAGGTCTGATATGTCTCTAGTTCTTAAAAACCTACTAAAGAGTTTCGTTTTCCTT
The DNA here is from genome assembly GCF_050947875.1 of Dermacentor variabilis. Taxonomy (NCBI): domain Eukaryota; kingdom Metazoa; phylum Arthropoda; class Arachnida; order Ixodida; family Ixodidae; genus Dermacentor; species Dermacentor variabilis. Next base: position 32,068,241 of record NC_134573.1, read on the forward strand.
TTCATCATTTTTAAACATTCATAATTTATACATGGTTTTCGATTCTTACGGCATTCTTTTACAACCTTTTCTTTAAAATGCTTCAAACAAATTTGTTTAAGGATAGCTATGAATGTCTCGTAGGCTGAATCTGCAGATAATGAAAGGTAGACTGTACTCCAATCTGTTTGGGAAAGACTTGTGCTAAAAGCAGCCAAGGTAAGAGGCGTGATGTCTTGAACGGTTCTAGTCGGTAACTCCGTCGGCTTTTTGGTAGTACTGTCTGTCATAAAATAAAGTGCTAGGTGGTCGCTTATATCGCAGTACAATACACCTGACTCCACGTTATCTTTGTTTATGTTGGTAATAAAAACATCAATTAAGGTTGCTCAATTTGGTGTGATACGTGTGGGGGTCTCTGTTACTATCTCGTAACCATTTGACACAACCATAGCCACAAACTCAGTTACGAGGGGAGAAGACTCTAGTACGTTGATGTTGATGTCGCCACCAAGAATTGGTCTTAAATTGTATTAAGTATATTGCCTCTTGTGTCCAAAATAAACCATCCTCGCGCTTCCTTCATTATGTCTTCATCTGTTGCTGTGCTACATTTTGAACATGCAATTGCGCAAATTTTCATCTAGTTTTCATATTGTCACGTGGTGGTGACGTTGAAGAACACAGTAGCAAATACTGTGAAAGACTTTTATTGGGCGAACCTGCGCCCACAAAAACAGGCTACACTTATAGCACAACGATAGCGGCGAACACGGTCGGCGATCGTCGAAAATCTGATCAGCGGGTCAAGCGCGTCGGCTTTTATACAGCAGTCATCAAATGTTCCAAACTAATCGTTGGGACAAGTATGCCTTCCACAAAGTTCTACAACATTCGAGTCGCGCGATGAAATCAGATAACACAAGGTTCGGCGAAAACAGACAGCGGATAGAAGCATCGATAACTTTCCAGAAACATCGGATACATGCAGACGCGTCCCGCGCTGTGTGATAGCATTTGTTAGGCGGCGAAACGTGGTCGCCCGTTAAATATAAGTACACGTGTCAATACCCCCCTCTTAAAAAGCATTGACCCGATGCTGCAAACAAACGAAAGTAATAAAAGAAAAGCACTCCTAGCAAAGAAAACAACAAAATAAGGAAGTTTGTCAGCGTCCGTAAAAGGGTTTAAGACGCACCACGTGGACTACTTCAGATCGTGCGCGGCGTCGCTTTGAATGCGAAATGCCGTCTGGCACGACCTCATAGTCCAGTGCGCCAATACGTCGGATGACCTTGTAGGGTCCGAAATAGCGTCGCAATAGTTTCTCACTCAGTATTCGTCGGCGTATTGGGGTCCATACACAAACACGGTCGCCGGGCTGGTACTCGACGAAGCGTCGTCGAAGGTTGTAGTGTCGGCTGTCGGTACGCTGCTGGTTTTTGATCCGCAGACGGGCGAGCTGTCGGGCTTCTTCGGCGCGCTGTAGATAGGTAGCGACGTCAAGATTTTCTTCGTCAGTTACGTGCGGCAGCATGGCGTCGAGCGTCGTCGTCGGGTTCCTGCCGTAAACCAACATGAACGGCGTGATCTGTGTTGTTTCTTGCACCGCCGTGTTGTAAGCGAATGTTACGTACGGCAGGAAGGCATCGCAGGTCTTGTGTTTGACGTCGGCGTACTTCGCTAGCATGTCGGCGAGGGTCTTATTCAGCCGCTCCGTAAGACCATTCGTCTGCGGGTGGTAGGCCGTTGTCCGCCTGTGCCTTGTCTGACTGTATTTCGTAATGGCTTGGGTGAGCTCCGCTGTAAAGGCCGTTCCGTTGTCGGTGATGAGGACTTCTGGGGCGCCATGCCGTAGCAGGATGTTTTCGACAAAGAATTTCGCCACTTCGGCTGCGCTACCTTTCGGCAGTGCTTTTGTTTCAGCGAAGCGGGTGAGGTAGTCCGTCGCCACGACGATCCACATATTTCCGGTTATTGACGTCGGAAAGGCTCCCAGCAAGTCGATCCCGATCTGCTGGAATGGTCGGCAAGGAGGCTCGATTGGCTGTAGTAATCCGGCTGGCCTTGTCGGCGGTGCCTTGCGCCGCTGACAGTCTTGGCATGTTCTGACATAACGGGCGACGTCGGCGGTCAGGCGCGGCCAATAATACTTTTCTTGTATCGTCGATAGTGTTCGGGAAAATCCTAGGTGTCCAGCGGTCGCATCCTCATGTAGGGCATGCAATACTTCTGGACGAAGTCCTGACGGGACAACAAGAAGGTAATTGGCGCGGACTGGTGAGAAGTTCTTCCCGAGTAGATTGTTTTGAAGCGTGAAAGAAGATAATCTGTGCTCAAATGCCCTGGGGACAACGTCGATGTGCCCTTCCAAATATTCGACGAGGCCTTCTAGCTCCGGGTCTGCCCGTTGCTGTTCAGCGAAGTCTTCCGCACTTATAATTCGAAGGAAGGCGTCGTCATTCTCGTCATCTTGCGTCGGCGGGTCAATGGGTGCGCGTGATCGGCAATCGGCATCGGAGTGTTTTCGTCCGGACTTGTATGTTACAGTAATGTCGTATTCTTGTAGTCTGAGGCTCCACCGCGCCAGTCGTCCGGAAGGATCCTTTATATTCGCTAGCCGACACAACGCGTGATGGTCACTGACGACTTTGAATGGCCTGCCATAAAGATAAGGGCGAAATTTACCTGCAGCCCAAACGATGGCGAGGCATTCATTTTCGGTCGTAGAATAGTTGTCTGCCGCAGTTTACAGCGACCGGCTGGCGTAAGCTATCACCTGTGCGACTTCGTTTCTTCTCTGGACTAGAACGGCACCGAGGCCTAGGCTACTGGCGTCAGTATGGATTCCTGCATCGGCGTACTCGTCGAAGTGCGCAAGTACCGGCGGCGACTGCATGCGTCGTTTGAGTTCCTCTAATGCGTCGGCCTGCGGCGTTTCCCACTTGAACTCAACATCACATTTAGTTAGACGTGTCAAAGGCGCGGTGGTGCGTGAAAAGTTCTTGACAAAGCGCCTGTAGTAGGCACACATGCCAACGAATCTACGCACTGCCTTCTTGTTGATGGGTTGCGGGAACTGTACTATGGCAGCTGTCTTTTGCGAGTCTGGACGGACACCAGATTTGTTGATTACGTGGCATAAGAACAGAAGCTCATCGTAAGCGAAGGGGTATTTTCCGGCTTCAGAGTAAGCCCTGACGACTTGATGGCCTCTAGTGCTGTCGCAAGCCGCCTGCAGTGGGGTGATCGTCGAAATTTCCAGCGAAGACGACGACGCCATCCAAATAAACGAGACAGGTCTGTCGCTTCAATCGTGCTAACACTGTGTCCATGACGCGCTGGAACGTTGCAGGCGCCGAGCAGAGTCCGAATGGCATAATCTTGAACTCGTAGAGGCCGTCTGGGGTGATGAAGGCCGTCTTTTCGCGATCTCTTTCGTCGACTTCTATTTGCCAATAGCCAGACTTGAGGTCCATCGACGAGAAGTATCTAGCGTTGCAGAGCCGATCCAATGCATCGTCTATTCGTGGGAGTGGGTATACGTCCTTCTTCGTGATCTTGTTCAGACGACCATAATCGACGCAGAAACGTAGGGTTCCATCCTTTTTCTTTACCAGGACAACAGGGGATGCCCACGGGCTTTTCGACGGCTGGATGATGTCGTCGCGCAGCATTTCGTCGACTTGTTGTCTTTAATAGCTTCACGTTCTCGCGTCGACACTCGGTAAGGGCTCTGGCGGGGTGGTCGAGCGCACTCCTCGGTGATTATGCGATGCTTGGTGACTGGTGTTTGTCGAATCCTCGATGACGTCGAAAAGCAGCCTTTGTATCGTCGGGGCAGACTTCTGAGCTGCTGCTGCTTAGTCACGGGGAGACTTGAATTAAAGTCGTAGTCTGGTTCGGGGACTATGGTCGTCGGGGTAGATGCGGTGAAATCCGAGAGGACAAACGCATTACTGGTTTCCAGAATTTCCTCGATGTACGCAATCGTCGAGCCCTTGTTGATGTGCTTGAACTCTTGGCTGAAGTTTGTCAGCAACGCTTCAGTTTTCCCTCCATGCAGTCGAGCGATCCCTCTTGCGACGGAAATTTCGCAGTCTAGCAGTAGACGTTGGTCGCCTTCGATGACGCCTTCTACGTCAGCGGGTGTTTCGGTGCCGACCGAAATTACAATGCTCGAGTGAGGCGGGATGCTCACTTGATCTTCTAGAACGCTCAAGGCGTGGTGACTGCGAAAGCTCTCCGGCGGTATCGCATGATCTTCCGACAGCGTTATCGATTTTGACTTCAGGTCTATGATTGCGCTGTGATGGTTCAGGAAGTCCATGCCGAGAATGACGTCTCGTGAACACTGTTGGAGGATAACGAAGGTGGCAGGGTAAGTCCGGTCATGAATGGTTATTCTTGCCGTGCAGATTCCAGTCGGCGTAATGAGGTGTCCTCCCGCGGTCCGAATCTGGGGGCCCTCCCATGCAGTCTTAACCTTCTTCAACTGGGAGGCGATGTGTCCACTCATTACGGAGTAATCTGCCCCTGTGTCGACGAAGGCAGTGACTGCGTGGCTGTCGAGAAGTACGTCGAGGGCGGTGGTTCTTTGTCTGGCGTTGCAGTTGGGTCTTGGCGTCGGATCACGGCTGTGTTGTGTAGAACTGAAGCTGGAACGTCGCGCCGTCAAGCCGTCTTTCGTCGGTGTAGCCTTGGCTTCCTGACTTCGTCGGGACGGCGGCGTGTCGTTATTAGGTCGTCGAGATGGTTTCTTTAATAATAATAATAATATTTGGGGTTTTACGTGCCGAAACCACTTTCTGATTATGAGGCACGCCGTAGTGGAGGACTCCGGAAATTTTGACCACCTGGGGTTCTTTAACGTGCACCTAAATCTAAGCACACGGGTGTTTTCGCATTTCGCCCCCATCGAAATGCGGCCGCCGTGGCCGGGATTCGATCCCGCGACCTCGTGCTCAGCAGCCCAACACCATAGCCACTGAGCAACCACGGCGGGTGAGATGGTTTCTTTGTCGTCTTCGTCGGCAGCGGAGGATCTTCGTCAGTTCGACGAACAGCAACCGCACCTCCATCAGTTGCTGCTTTTAGTTTTCCGGATATGGGCTCGCTGACCGGCCCCGGGCTGGGCCAGTGTATGGTCAGCGCTGCGGCGAGAGGTAGCGGCCTGGTGATGGCGAAGGCGACGGTCGTCCAGAGCTCCACTGAGTAGCGGCGAGATAGTCGGCGATATCGCGAGGGCGTTCACCTTGCTGGGAGCGCGGAGCGCTGACGGCGAAACCTCGCAGTCCCATCTCGTGGTATGGGCACCGGCGATACACATGGCCGGCTTCTCCGCAGTGATAGCAGAGCGGGCGGTGGTCGGGGGCTCGCCAAATGCCCGTCTTCCTTGCGTAGGTGCGCTGGACGACGGGTGGGCGTGCTGGCGGTGGTGGAGCCTCAGACTACATTATGACAGCACTGTAACCTACAACTCCGGACGAAAACACTCCGATGCCGATTGCCTATCACGCGCACCCATTGACCCGCCGCCGGAAGATGACGAGAATGACGACGCCTTCCATGGAATTATAAGGGCGGAAGACTTCGCTTAAGAGCAACGGGCAGACCCGGAGCTAAAAGGCCTCGTCGCATATGCTGGCCGCGTCACCACCACGTGACATCTGCGAGAGGTACTGGGATCGATACCTAGTACCTCCACCAGATGTCACTTGGTGGTGACGTTGAAGAACACAGTAGCAAATACTGTGAAAGACAAAACTAACTTTTATTGGGCGAACCTGTGCCCACAAAAACAGGCTACACTTATAGCACAACGATAGAAGCGAACACGGTCGGTGATCGTCGAAAATATGATCAGCGGGTCAAGCGCGTCGGCTTTTATACAGCAGTCAACGAATGTTCCAGACTAATCGTTGGGACCCGCATTCCTTCCAGAAAGTTCTACAACATTCGAGTCGCGGGATGAAATCAGATAACAGATAGGTTCGGCGAATACAGACAGCGGATAGAAGCATCGATAACTTTCCAGAAACTTCGGATACATGCAGACGCGTCCCGCGCTGTGCGATAACATTTGTTAGGCGGCGAAACGTGGTCGCCCGTTAAATATAAGTACACGGGTCAATATTTGCTCTTTCTTTGGTGGCTTTCTTTCTGAACAAGTTGTTTTCTTTAAACCCTCTTGCACACAGCAGTACACAGCAGTTCTGTCGAGTGGGAATTCTCTGTTTTTCTTTTCAAACTGAGATTTATACACCTTGCCTGGGCAATGTAAGGCATTCTACTTAACCGGCCCTGCAATAATGTTTTATACTGCATTCCAGCATCACACAAAAGCTGTTTACTTACCAGATGGGAATATGTATAAGTGTTAGGAGTAACAGAACTGGAAGAAGCCAGCAGATAATGAGGCCAAGGAAAGCATACAGGAACATGTTTTAAGTTTTTATAGGAGGTATCATCATCATCAGCCTGGTTACGCCCACTGCAGGGCAAAGGCCTCTCCCATACTTCTCCAACTACCCCGGTGATGTACTAATTGTGGCCATGTTGTTCCTGCAGACTTCTTAATCTCATCCGCCCACCTAACTTTCTGCCGCCCTCTGCTACGCTTCCCTTCCCTTGGAATCCATTCCGTAACTCTTAATGACTATAGGTTATCTTCCCTCCTCATTATGTGTCCTGCCCATGCCGATTTCTTTTTCTTGATTTCAACTAAGATATCATTACCTCGCGTTTGTTCACTCACCCAATCTGCTCTTTTCTTATCCCTAAGGTTACACCTATCATTCTTCTTTCCACAGCTCGTTGCGTCGTCCTCAATTTAAGTAGAACCCCTTTCGTAAGCCTCCAGGTTTCTGCCCCGTATATAGGAAGTATAGAAATGATAAATTTAAGGGAAATTAAGTGGATGAAAGGACATCCACCTGTGGGTGGGGTACGGACCCATAACGTTCACATTACGCATGTGATATACTAATCACTGGGGTACTACAGCCGCGTTCGAGCGTCGACAATCTGAGCGGCCATTGTGGATGGTTGAAGAATGCCTTGGTGGCACAGTGGTTAGTTCATCGCATGCCTAATGCAAAGACTGTAGGTTCGTTCTCCTCCCATAGGCGGTTTTTTTTACCATTCCTTTATCATTTTTACATTTAAATAGAACATTACAAATAAGTCTCCACGTGCCTTCCCTGGCATCTTCCAGCTGTGATTAAGAAAAATGTTGACCCTTAGTATCCTTTCTTTTCGTTTGGAAGAACAGCAGCTTCATTTAAAGAAATAATGAATTCACCTTGTACAGCATCTCAATGTGGTCTCAAATCTTATCACAGGATCTGTATTGGTAAATGAAGTTTTTGTTAAGATGATGATATAGCATGGGACCTAATTAGTAGCCTTTGTGTACAGAGATATGACTAGTCTAACAAACAGGAGTATTTTAAGAAGCACTTCTAACATGGCCTGATCATGTGTTTAAAAAACTAATCTGACATGATATCAGGCATAACTGTTGCCCCTGAAAAACATTTGGATCATCTGCGTTGGCATAGTATTTAGAGAGCACCAATACTGCTTTGATTGAAGTAGCCTCGTGGAACATAAAGCATAGCTTCTTGCTGAGTCAAGGAAATATCTGCGTATCTGAGGTGCATGTGTCATATGCTCGAATGCTGCTTAAAGGCTGCTAATAAGAAAATTATTTCACTTGCCTTCCAGAGATTGCTTCAGTAGCCTATGCTACTCGATCACAAACAATTTACCAGAGTGAACTTTTATCACAGTTGGCTTTGCAACGTTTATGCAAAATACCACAATTGCCTTCTAGACATGTGACTGCACAAAAAGTTGGAATTAATGACCAGTAAGATTTATGGGACAGCAAAACTTAGTTTATTACTCCAAAACAAAATGCCAGGCACTTCGGTTATTTCTGCCATAGCGTTTCTTACAGTAATTACGAGAGGGAACTTTGGCTCTGCAGTCGTATCACCATGGGAATTATGGGAAGCACATGAGTTTGTCTGATATTCGTGCTTGTGAATTGAGACGTTCCTGTGGCTTCCTATATTGTACGCTTTATATAGCTTATTGTGAATTTCAACGCAGTCTATACTTTTCGAAGTGCAGAAGACGCCGCCAACACGCATAATTGCTATTAATTGCAACGATTGAGCTTGTCCAGGGGGCCAAATTCAAACGCACCAAGCGTCTGAAGGCACTAGTATGCCCGCGATAAATTCACCACGACGTTGCACTCGCTTTTCGTTGCATGCCTCCATGGCTTAATGGTTTGAATATCAGACTTCTATTCTAGAGTTCCTGCCTTTGAATCCTGTCGTGGGACGATTTTAATGTCTAGTTATTTATTACACAGTATATTGTGGGACATGGTTCTTCATGTGGACAACCTCCTTCATGAGGACAAGTTTACACAGTCACAAAGCCGTTTGAAGCCAAACAGACGAAGTTTAGGCAAATCCATGTACATCCCTTAATTCCCGTGCTGAAAAAACCGTTCTGGTTTCATCTCCTGTAGGCACTAGCGTCAGAGTTCCCTCTAGTAATTATTGTATGAAACTCTACGATTTCTGCACCTCGCTCGTGCAGAAACGGCACCGCACCTGCTGCGTAAACATGCACTGCCTTTCGGCCAAGTGCAGGGAATGCCGTGAACTCGCCCTCTACAAAGCCTGCACCAAGTAAAACAAATCAGAACGTGCAGTTGCTGCCATGTTGAACTGGTGGAACGAGTAGTGAAATGCAGCACCTCCTGAACTAGTTCAGAAAGCGCAAGTTAATCAAGTGGAGATTATACAGTAACAGAAGTTGGGTGATTCTGCATTACATTCGCGAAATATACTTCATCATACCTTTCCATTTATTTCTTCAGTTATGAAGAATCCATTTTGCATTGTTGGGCAAAACTAGAGAATGCCAACATATTTTCTAGCATTCACTGGTAGCAAACATTTCAAAATTGTTGTAGTTTTTGGATTGCCGCTTTACCCGTTAACCCCCAAGTTAATTCCAGAAGAATGTACCAAGTTTTCGAAATTTTTAGGTACTCATTTTTTCGGTGTCATTATCATTCTAAAAATATATTACTTCATTGGTCTCTGATTACAAATAACACAAAAATAAAAGCTGCTCTTCAGGGCAGCTTTCCCTCAATGCCGAATATAACTCATCTTTGACAGTCATAGCAGCATAACATTGGGCAGAAAGAGTGCGACTCGTCATTGGCGATATTGGTACTGCTCCTGTCACTAGTACAGCTCGGGATCAAGGGTTAAAGGTTGCGACTTCGTTGCGGCTCAATTTTAGTTCTGCAGCTGTTAAACTTTGGTGTAGCGTGTGTATGTACATGTGAATGCATTAAAATGACTTCATGCTAGAGCAAAGCAACTGTTGTGCAGAAAGGTATGTCTTCTTTATATATTTGCTTTGTAAAGATGCGCAAAATTTATCTTTTGCGGTATAGACTTGGCGCTCTTTGGCTCAAGCTGCCCTTGTGCTACTAAAACCTATAAATTAATTAGCTTTTCGCAGTAGCAGGTGCTTATCTTTTTTTCAGGATCGGTGTGCCAGTTTTAATTCGTTTATCTTGAACTGTGCAATTCCCACTCACACGACTGCATGTCATCTGAGGTGTTCCTTTCTCAATCAAGAATGTTGAGGTTGTCTTTGTGAAACTCGATTTCTTGCCTCAAATGAGCTTGTACAAACTGACCAAGCTGATAATTCTACCTGCTTATATATCAAATATGTTGCGGTTATGAACACTCATAATTAATGACACCTAGTACAAAAATTTGATGCATTAAAACAATTTATTGAATTTTTTTTTCTTTTTCGCGTTTGTGTTGTACACTTCTCCACTCTTGTGTCCTGTCTGCGCGCCTCACCTCTTCTTTTGCATATTAAATGTCGTCTAAATTTAACCGTGCTTTCTTTACCACAGCGCAGGGAGAAAAGGTTCCGGTAACACCATGCATTCAGTATGGTGGTCCAGACGTGTATGCCAGCAACCTCCTTCATGTGGACCAAGAACTACTCTTCAGTGTCTCGCAGAGTTCCATGCGAAGCCCTCAACTTTCTCGCCTCATTGTAATGGCTGCTCATCTATCAGCGTGTCCATCGCCAAGACTGCCAGTTGTTAAGCTTCTGAACCCCTTTAAGAAAGTTCAAGGATGTTTTTTATTTACTTTTCACGGCTGGCCGTAGAAGCTGAACATTTTTGATGTGTCTAACGTTTTTACCTGGCACAAAGCGGTGGAATAACTTTATACCAGTGTAATAATATATTAAAGTGATGCTCCCTCTAATGCCTATCAGGTTTTGTTAGTGTGTAATAAATTTGAACGTCTGATGAGGTAACAGGATTTCAATTTGTCATCGTGGCTCATTACAATGAGCTGCTAGGAAATAAGAGGCAAAACTTACCACACGCCAGTTGTAGCATTTTTGTTTTCATGACTACAGTATACACGTTTCAAAAGATCGAAAGGGGGGCAAAACGCCTCAAGAACGTAATCATCCTAGGATTGTCATGTCCTTACAGCTCTGCAATGACATGCCTCATACATCTTGGTAGCGCATTGATCGCAATGCCTACAGGTATATTTTGTTAAGAGAATAGCTTGCACCCAGATTTGCCACACAGTTGATGGCTGATGGCTTTTTTTGTCGTCTTCATGTTATTACTATGTATTCAATATTCAATTAGCTCTAAAGGACACTACAGGCACTGAAGTTCCAAGTAGCACTTGCATTTCAGGGGAGAAAGTGTCCAGCATGCCTATCACAAAACGTGTTCTAGGGGCTACCTTGCCTCTATTGGTAAATGGACACCAGATGCTCTGTGCACAATGTAATCGGTGTACTTGTCTGGAGTGCTTGAAATAGGTGCTACGGGCTGTACTGGCACTGTCTGAAGATAATGCACGGTTCTAGAAAGCCTGCAGCTGAGCATCTGCCACCGTACTGAAGGAAGTGTCCTAATTTATTTTGATGATGTGGTTGAAATTGAGGAGCTGCAATGAATAGTTGTGACTGTGGCAATGCTGCCGAACTAAAGCACAAATTACACACCTCCACTCACACAATGTACTCTGAAAATTTTGCTACGTGGAATCTGTTTGCTGCCTGACCTCATGGCACCTTTACGAGTAGTTGCAGGTGATCGCAGCTGCTGAGGCTTGATCAACTGGCAAGGTGAAAAATAATGCTGTGCCACCAGTGTGGCTGCACAGTCAGAGATGCAAGCTATCTTGAACTAGGTGTTTGGTAGACGGTACCTGTGCTGCCAAAGCATATTGTTTGAGCCCTATAGGCAACTGCCTTCACAACTGCACAAAAGTGTGCTGTCACAGCAGAAAGTCGAGAACAAGCAGCAGTTTTACCGGTGTTTCTTCAAAACATTAGTGCAAGTCATCCTTTTACCAACGCTGGTAATCATGCATAGGTTTTGAGAACAGGGCATTTGTGACACACAAGGGGTCATGTGTCTGAAGTTTAATAAGTTGAGTAATCTATGAGATGGAATTACAAAAAAGTATACCTTTTCTTCCTCAGTGGTTTCTTGGAGAGACAGGAGCATTTCCGGCAGTTTAGTTTTTACTTTTTATGTCTAGATTTGGGGTGCACATTGCAACTGTAACTAACAATCAGTACTCTGTCCTGCCTAGTTTTTATGCTGTCTTTGTGATATTCGCAATATTTTCCAGTTCAGCTGAGCGAAGTATATGTCTTTACTATTACTAGTTTTCGTGTTCAACTTTTATGCAGTGCTCACTAGTTATTACTAGCCATGCTTTGTTCACATATGTTCTTGGATTGTAGCGCGAAGTGACACGGACACAGACTAGAAGCAGACAGGACGAGCGCTAGCTCTCAACTAAATTATTATTGAAACGAAGAACATATATATGTATAGGTAATTGCAAAAAACCGCAGCATATGAGCACGACAAGGTATGAAGACATCAGTTAAACATATCAGGAAGTAGAGAAGTCAAAAAAGGAAACAACAAAAAGACACTACTTCAGATTAACACACGTGTTGTGATGATACTGAAATTCTCATTTTAACAGAGACAAAGATGCGTGGCTAACTCAAGTCTCTCCTAACCTTTAATATGGAATGCCTCGATTATTTGCCATGTGGTTTGGCATTTGTATTTCGAAAGAATATTTGTGTCTTCAATCAAAGGTTTGCAAGCACAATTGAAACAATGTGGCGCTAGATGTGAAGCATTAGCGTTGTTTAGTGAATGTTTGTGTTTTTTTGTATTATATTAATGCACCTGCCGCTCTATCCAATGTAAGTCTTCCCACAGTTGAGTGGAATCTGATAAATTATACCAGTGTTAAAAGGCACAAAAGGTGACACATGTCTAACGCCGCAATCATCTTCTTTCTTGTCACCCTGTTCAGGTTTCCTATTTACCATAGGTCACATGATAAACGACTTATGGGGGGCCGAGAAAACTGCATGGACGTAATCTCTATTGGCTACGTTCCGTAAACCATGGATAATTTATGTAGATAGGGCACCAGAGCAAACCTTTGTTTTTCTTGTTTCTTAGCGGGGCTCTTTACCTATTTTAAAAGCTTTTCGCAGGTTAGGGATAATAAATGAACAAAACAACTAGCCTTCTCGAGCCTGTGTATTTGTTGTGAAAAACTTTGTTTCATATTCTGTAGACATGACTTAGTAATGGCAGACTTAAGAGCTGAGTAAGCTTGTCGTGTCCACACAATATGAAACAGTATTTCACTACATATAGGCTCGTGAAGGCTATTTATCCTGTGCATTTATTATCACTAACCTGCGAAAAGCTTTTAAAATGGGTAAAACGCCCCGCTAAGAAACAAGAAACACAAAAAAGAACGAAGGTTAGCTGTGGTGCCCTATGTACGTAGATTATCCCATCGTTTACGGAACGTAGCCAATAGGGATTACGTCCATACAGTTTTCTCGGCCCCCCATAAGTTGTCTATCATGTGCCCTATGATAAATAGGAAACCTGAACAGGGTGGCAAAAAAGAAAACATGATTGCGGCGTTAGACATGTGTCCCCTTTTGTGCCTTGTAGCACTGGTATAGTTTATCAGATTCCTCTCAAGTGCGAAAAGACGTACATTGGACAGAGCGGCAGGGGCATTAATATAAGACCAAAAGAACACAAACATTCACTTAACAACCTTAATGCTTCACATCTAGCGTTACATTGTTTCAATTGCGGTTGTGGACCTTTGTTTCAAGACAAAAAAATTCTTTCAAAACACAAATGCCAAAACAACACCGGAAATAATCGAGGCATTCCACATTAAAGATGAGGAGAGACTTGCGTTAGCCAGGCATCTTTGTCTCTGTTAAAATGCGAATTCAGTATCTTCACAACACGTGTGTTAATCTGAAGTAGTGTCTTTTTGTTGTTTCCTTTTTTTACTTCTCTACTTCCTGATATGTTTAACTGATGTCTTCATACCCTGTCATGTTCTTATCCTGCGGCTTCTTGCAATCACCTATAGAAATATATGTTCTTCGTTTCAATAAAAATTTTGTTGAGAGTTAGCACTCGTCCTGTCTGCTTCTAGTCTGTGTCCGTGTCACTTTGCGCTACAATCCAAGATCATGTTTCCGTAACAAAGCGCCCAACTTTCTATCTTTTTGTTCACATAGACACACTCAGATATGTTCTTATGTGACCGGTTATTTTCGTACTTTATGATAAGATGCAGTAATCTGCGGATGAAAACATGTGATACTTCGTAGTGCGCTTATATAAAAAAATTTTGCTTAAAATATAATTGAACAAGCCTGCGCCATTATTCAGTGCTTATGACTTCGTATTGGTATGGTTTTACTCCTTATCTTCCTTTTTACTTTTCAAATGTTCAAACATTATTATGTAACCATTTCTCTTTAATGAAATATTAAATACTTTGCTTTTGACATTTCGACAAAAATTTTACGATGATTTTGTTCAATTAGCTAACCTTGGACTAGCTGATTGTTATTCCGGTAGCTTAACTTACAATGCCTGTGGAATATTGAGTGCAAGCACCATGGTGAAAATAAAACTAAATTATTAGATATAAGCATGTCACTGGCAGTAAATGGAGCATACATAAATTTCAGGAAATAGTGCATGCTTATATATTAAACAGCACGCACAGCAACACATGCAGTTTTGTTTGTAAATGCTGAAACATTATTCTAAGTGGACGTGCTTTGTTGCACTTTGTTCTTTGGCTTTAAGTGCTACCTTTAGGTCATTCTATATGTGAAGGTTCTAGTAGAAGCCTCCCGTCGAGATAAATGATAACTTTGCTGGATAGAGGTTTTAAATATGTGCTTAAAACGGCAAAAAACTGCTTGACAGGCAAACGCAGGCTTCTGTAGTACTGCACTGGTTACCCTCGCCAATCGATGCATTGGTTGCGCTGTATTGCATTTAATATAAGATACAACGAGCTGTGGGGGCTTTCCCTCCAGGTCAAGCTGGTGTTGCTGCGACAATTTGACCAAGTGGAGGTTTTTAATTACTTCAGAAATGCAGGTACCATCATGCTTTTGGTTGTGTGCTGTTTCCATGGAGCGATAAGTATTGGTGCACCAAGGTGCGGGAGATCCTGTGTAAGCGCAGCGTTCATTATTGCGCTCTGCATCCTGCCGGCAGTTTACAATCATTACAGAGGACGATGACGAAAAGCATAGGGTCTGTGCATTGCTGCGATCGTGAAGCTTAAATTTTTTTTCCTGGAAGGGTCACGTTATATATGCTACCACATGACAGAACAGAAGCGCGATATGACAACGCCTCACACATTCTGTCTCATACTGAACAAGGTACTATTATAGCTAAGGCTAGGCAGCATTCCCAACAGCAGTCTGTCCATTAACTACATGGCTGTAGTGAACGCTAAAATACTTGCAGGGGTAGCACCCTTTTGGAAGGGTGTTGTCGATGCTACACCCATATTAAAAGGGTGGTGTCTGTGTTACTCCCATATAGGAAGGGTGTTCTTTGTTTAACACCCATAGGCAAAGTGACGTCATACTAACACCGTTTTCTTTGTGAAGTGTTAATTTACACCCCTCTTCTTGGCGTGTAGCAATACACCCAAAAAGAGTGTCACCCATGGGATATCATTTACACCCTTAAGGGTGTTAACATTTTTAGAGTGTAGTAGAACACTGGGAGTGTTAGCCAGCGCCACCACTCACAAACCTTGGCGGTGGACGTGGAACATCCTTTTTACCGCAGGCGTCACGAGAACGTGGTATTTTTGGGTGAAGGCAACTGGTCAATAAACCCACACATGCTACATGAATGCATCAATGTTGCCGGATTCGCCATCCTCGTTAGGTAACAAACAAAAAGAAGGGGGCTTAACCAAGGCGCACGATTTTTATTATTCAAATCATAAGAAGGCAACAAAAACTGACACCAAGGGCAGCATTGTAGACATTATCTGTGCTTAATAAATGAAATAAGGAAACCATCAATTAAAGGAAATTAAAGTGGATGAAAAAAACAACTTGAAGCAGGTGGGAACCGAAACCAGGACCTTCGCATTTCGCGTGCGATGCTCTACCAATCAAGTTACGCGGCGCCGTTTCCCCATCCACCTTCTTGAGTGTTTATGTGTCATAGTAGAACACTGGGAGTGTTAGCCAGCGCCACCACTCACAGACCGTGGCGGCAGACGTGGAACGTCCTTTTTGCCGTAGGCGTCACGAGAACAGTATCTTTTTGGTTGAAGGCAACTGGTCAATAAACACACACATGCAACCTGAATGCATCAATGTAGCTGGATTCGCTACCCTCGTTATGTAATAAACGAAATGAAGGGGGCTTAACCAAGGCGCCCGATTTTGATTATTCAAATCATCAGAAGCCAAAAAACACTCACACCAAGAGCAGCATAGGGGAAATCACTTGTGCTTAATAAATGAAATAATGAAACAATCAGATAAAGGAAATTAAAGTGGATGAGAAAACAACTTACCGCAGGTGGGAACCGAACCCAGAACCTTGGCATTTCGCGTGCGATGCTTTACCAATTAAGCTACGTGGCGAAGTTTCCCCATCCACGTTCTTTGGTATTTATGAGTCCTAGTAGAACCCTGGGAGTGTTAGCAAGCGCCACCACTCACAAACCTTGGCGGCGGACGTGGAACGTCCTTTTTGCCGTAGGCGTCACGAGAACCGTATCTTTTTTTGTGAAGACAACTGGTCAATAAACCCACACATTCTACCTGAAAGCAGCAATGTTGCCGGATTCGAGACCCTCGTTATATAATATACGAGAAGAAAGGGGGTTAACCGAGAGGCCCGATTGTTATTAGTAATATCATAAGAAGCGAACAAACACAGAGACACTAAGGACACCGTAGGCGAAATTACTT
The DNA here is from genome assembly GCF_050947875.1 of Dermacentor variabilis. Classification (NCBI taxonomy): domain Eukaryota; kingdom Metazoa; phylum Arthropoda; class Arachnida; order Ixodida; family Ixodidae; genus Dermacentor; species Dermacentor variabilis. The sequence goes on from NC_134573.1 coordinate 32,084,651, forward strand.
GTGCTTAATATACGAAATAAATAAACGATAAATTAATAGAAATAAAAGCGGATGAAAAAAACAATTTGCCGCAGTAGGGGAACGATCGCACATCGCGAAGGTTGTGCGATCGTTTCCCACCTGCGGCAAGTTATTTTTTCATCCACTTTCATTTCCATGAATTTTTCGTTTCCTTATTTCATTTATGAAACACAAGTAATTTCCCCTACATTGTCCTTGGTGCCAGTGTTTGTTGGCGTCCTATTATATGACTATTAAAAATTGGGCGCCTCGCTTAACCCCCTTTTTTCTCGTTTATTACATAACGAGGGTCTCGAACCCGGCCACATTGATGCATTCAGGTAGCATGTGTGGGTTTATTGCCCAGTTGCCTTCACCCAAAAAGACAACGCTCTCGTGAGGCCTGCCGCAGAAAGGACATTCCACGTCCGCTGCCAAGGTCTGTGAGTGGTGGCGCAGTGTTCCAATCCCAGTGTTCTACTAGGACACATATACACCCAAGAAAGTGGATGGGGAAACGGTGCTGCTATAGCTCTATTGTTACAGCATCGCACTCGATATGCTAAGGTAGAGGGTTCGGTTCCTACCTGCGGCAAGTTGTTCTTCATCCACTTTATTTCCATTAATTTATCGCCACTTTATTTCATTTAATAAGCCCAAGTAATTTCCCCTATGTTGTCCTTAGTGTCAGTGTTTTTTGGCTTCTTATGACATGGCTGTAGAAGTAGTGGGACATAGGAGGTTATTTTCTAGTGACCAGCTTGCTGCTCAAGCCGCGTTCGGTACCATTGTCCAGACAAATGCATATGAACATCCCACATACACAATAATTTAGTGGCAAAGCTAACTACCAAACTAACAAGATTGTTTGGAATATTCTTTCATCACAGGATGAAATAATTTTTCGCTTCATGACTTACAAACTACGTGAAATGAAAAAATCAGATTTTGTGTATTCATATATATACCTATACATAACACAATATATGCTACTCCAGACTTCATGTCGAAACATTGCAACCCATACTTTTCAACAGTATCTCAAAGTGTCGTTTAACTGGAAATCCAGCAGTGCACCCACAATAATATTGTACTTGGGACAAACGATACAAGGAAATGACATACACTACTTCAGATGAGTAGACAAATACATTTTTTAGCATACTGCAAGGCCTTCAGGACTGAAAACATGCTGAGATACCGACACATTATAGCAAGATAGACGTAGCACATATTTTGCTGGATATAGCTAGATGCGCAGAGCTGAATTGCTTAGATCTTTTTAAATTTCGACTCACTGCAATTCTCAAGGAATAAAGAGCCGGAATAATTCAACCCCATTACAGACGTTTTTGCTATCAATCAAGAACGCCTTTAAAAGGACACTAATTGAACAAGGCAAACGAGACACAAAATGACACATACACAATACAACGTCATGGAAACGCATTTTTGTCTCTATCCCGAATGCATAAAAATCAGAAATATAATGAATAAACAAGGAAAACTGCGTCTAAATGGCTGCGTCTACTCGCTGGAATGCGTTGCGGCAGTCGGCTGTAAACACATCGTACGCCACACATTTCTGTCGTACAACACATGGGACACATGCACACTGTATACACATGTGTTTTTTGTTTTTTAGGTGACATCTTCCGTGGCCGGACGATAAACACACAAGGCGCGGACGACAGCAGCAACACCCACGCAAATTCATCACAGCTACACGGAACCATATGTGGACGACACGGGTATAACTTGCGCCACACGAGCAATCAACCCTCGTAGATTTGATGTTTCCGATTGAAACAGTTAGAACGCGCACAGAAAGATCGCACATTGCACATGAGAGCCGCAGCAAGTCATTTCAACTAAGTGGCGGCGCAGGTATCACAGGCAAGGGTGGAAAATCTTATGGAGGGGCTTCAACATAAACATTCCCTCTCAACAGGTAGTGTAGCCAGGGGGGGGAGGGGAGGGCTTATGGGTCTTCAGACTTCTCCGCCGAAATTTTTTTGTGCTGTCCATGCACCACTCACCAAACCAATCCCCGGTGCCGGAAGTCATTCTAGATTTTGTGTAGAATGTCTGTTTCACGCGTGAACAGAGATTTTCCCCCGAACATTGCAAATTCGGGCTGGATTTCGCGGCAATACCTATGCACCGCAAGTCACATAACGCGAGCACCGCCACCCGAGCACAAAATTTCAAGAGCGCTTCGAGGGCAAACGGGCTCGCCGTGGCATCTCGCAGAGGCCACCGAATCTAAGGAGCGCATGGATAGTTATTCAGAAACTTTATGGGTATAAAGTTTTCATAAACGTTTGAAGTGAAAGGTGCATTGACATTTCCGAATTTGTGCTTAAGATTTTAAGTTGAGGAACATTGTAGGTTCAATATAGTCATAAGCATGTCACGCCAAAGGTGCATTGACTTTTCTAAAGTCGTACATCCGAATATACAAAAAGATAAGCCAAATCAACACACCATCAGACAAGTTAATAAAGCACGCAGCGAGGTCCCATGAGACTAAGCGTAGTGGTGGTTCATTTGTGCCTTCGTGTCAGCTAGAATATCAGCATTTTTTTTTCACCAGCCCCAAAGCATCCATGTCAAGAGGCTAAAGCCAGCAAAGGTAACTACGTTCTTATTTATTTTTTATACTGTGTTATTCGGGAGGCTGAGCCTCTTCAATTTTCTTGTTCTCGCTATCCGCGGTTTGCCGGAACCCGCCAGAGCGCATCCGTTTCTCTCGTGTTGCCCAGACCAGCGCGCGGTGCACTTCGCTGTGCGTCCGGTTTTCTTTGGCCGATAGGATTTTCGCCTGGCAGAGTTTGGATGCTTTCTGGCTAGTAGGCGAGAAAAAGAAACAATGGTCGTTCGCCGCCATCCCTGTCGGGACTCAATAGGTTGCACCGCTTTCGCTTGAGCGCAACCTCTCCGGAAACCCTTGTCTCGCCGGTGTAACATACTGACTAGTATACGCATGGTTCTAGGTGGAACGTGGAGGTGGGCCAAGCGTCTCACGTTTTCTTGAATATTCCTTCCCTTGCTACATTAGGTGCCCAAAGTAGGCATACAATATTGGCCAACATGCTTTCGTCTTTTTTCATTCTGGTGCCCCCGCCCAACAAAAAGAAGAAAAGAACGACATTGTTGCGGCGCAGCGAATTGTCGCGTGTTCAAACTTCGATTTTGTTACTTCTTCTTTTGCGAAAGTAATGGGCACGGTACGCCTCAGCTGCCGGATACTCTAACTTCATTATGGCGGTAGCAATTATATGAACACTCCAAGCGCATTCCTTCCTTCGCCGTTGCCCGCATGTTCGGAATAAAGTCCAAGGGCGATAATATCGTGACCGTGCGCCGCATGCTGTATGTGCGAGTGAAGCATATGGGGAGTGGGTGTGGTATCGGTGAGCCAACGATGGTGGCGCAGTCTCGTGTGTGTATGGCAGAAATGCGGGTAGGAAGCGCGCTGGCTTCCGTCGCGCGCAATACATCAGGGGGACTGGATGGAATGGGGGCGGGATCTAGGATTCTGTTGTCCTTGAATCTGTGATCGCTCAACATGTTTATTTACCTTGTTTGACGCATTATATACAGTCACTTCTTATTAGATACGTGGAATAATTGGGAACTTATACGTATGTATAAATATTTTGTTGCGAGCTTTTGTGTATACGGGCAGTGAATTTTGTGTCCAGTTACACTTTTTTGCCCTTTATCAAACTGTATCTTCGCTATTGTATATTCCATTGTTTTTTCGCATTTCTAATGTACGAGGGCGAGTCAAATGAAAGTGAACCTACCCGCCCCCCTGCAATGATAGTATGGTTCATTATCTGCGAGGCATAAAGGTTCTTTAATGCTCTCATGCACTGGGCTGAACACGGTTGCGTGACGTGATGAACACTCCAAAGGTTTAACTGCGAGGTGTTGTGAGGTTTTTCACCACTGACGTTGTTTCTCCAAAAGAAATTTGTCGCCGTATGGCTTCAGTCTACGTTGAATATTGCATTTCATTGGCCACTGTGAAACGGCAAGTGGTTCAAAGAAGGACCTGAAAGTTGCAAAGACGATTTAAGAGCGGGCAAAAGCCACAGTGCAATCACCCTCAACAGAACTGCAAATGCTCATGAGCTGAATAGACAAGAACGGAGGATCAGCATCGGTGAACTGGTGGAGCGTGTGAGCATCAGTCACGGTTTGGTTCACACAATAATCCATGACCATGTCGGTTATCAGCTCTTGTGTGCGCAAGGCATACAGAAGATTTTGTACCACTGCCAGTAGGCAGGGACGTTCGGCGCTGCCTTGACTCATCTGATCTGGTATCACAATGAGGGTGACGCCTTCTTGTCTGCAATTGTCGTCGGAGACGTATCATGGTGCCACTACTACGAGCCTGAAATACGACGGCAAAGCTTACTGTGGAAATATTCTAATTCACCACCTCCAAAAAAAGCAAAGATGGTCATTTCCGCCTGAAAGGTGTTGTTGACTTTTTTTCGATCGTCAGGGATTATTACTGATAGACTTTGTTAAGTCTTGAGAGACTACCAATTGTTTCCGGTATTGTGAAACGCCGGATCAGCTGCGTGTTGCAATCATAAACAAACGACATGGAAAATTCACGAATAGGGACGCCTTGCTTTATGGCAAAATGTTCCACCGCGGCTGATCTGGTTAATACAAAACTGGCAGTGTTCAAGTGGGAAACCTGCAAGAATCGCCATAGAGCTCAGAACTGTCGCCTTGCGACTTCCACAGTTTGAGGCAACTGAAAAAAAAAACAGCTCAAGGGTACCAGATTCATGTCAGACAATGACGTGAGAGACTCAGTTAGACTTTTTTGAAGCAGCAACCCAAGGAGTTTTATGAGACTAGAATCATGCGACTCGTTAGTCAATGAGACAATTGTCTAAATGCTCAGGGAGACTACTTTAAATAAAGTACTTCGCTTGTCACATATTCGCATTGGCTTACTTTCATTTGACTCGCCCTCATACAATTTGCAGAACTCGTGCTTTTTATACGAGCTCTCTGTTGCGACTTTGAGTTCGGCGCAATTACTCACAATACATGACTGGTGACAGCGGCTCCTGCGTCATATGTTACAAGAAATGATAGCTTCATTGATATTTTTCACTGACAGTTGCATATGTACAAGAATGTAAGCCAGGTTTTTCAATAACAAAGTTTCATTAGCGTATTTGCCCTCAACTTGTTCATTTCACGGCCTTTACCTTTTTCATATTGGCGCCATGCACTGCTTTCCTGGTTTCGAACTGATTCAGTTCTAATGTTCGTCTGATATTTTCGTCACATAATAAATAGGCAAAAAACATGCAATCATTGGCATCAGTTAAATTGGGCACAATTTTTGGGACATACGAGTATATTCTTTTATGAAAAAAATAAATTTTACTGGTTTTGACAGTGCGTAGAGTTCAAGAATTTGTTTGCAGCATCTTTGGCAATGGCAATGCGGGTATTAGTCATGTACTTGATCCATCGACAAATTGTTTGAGGAGGAGGCGGTGCTGCTACGCCACTGCTCTCAAAGTGAAAACGTTAAAATCATGGCCCGACGACGAATATCTCGAAGGCCATGCTTTTGCTGGCTGCACTCGGGAGAAGGTATTGAAAATCAGAAATGCCTCATAGAATTTTTTTATGTGCTAAGTTATTGCGGACAATATAGAAACTTCGATAGTCAATTTGGTATCACAATAACGTGTGTACTTGTGCGCAAAACGACAAGAAACGAGAGCGTACTGGTGAATATTTCAGGCATCAGGAAGGCCCAAAAACTTAACACGTCTACGTTCGCTTCATGCTACCTGTTGGCAGCGTCACCCACCACCGCGTTTCAAAGGCGACGCTCATTGCATTCATTCATCGCTCCTGTTCTCTAATTTCAACGCGCCGGTTGGTTATGCGCGCTGCGGCGACATGTTTGTGTAATCGCGTAGTTTCGTGATTGTGATAATGAAGGGTTACTTAGTTCGCGCACAGATAAGTTCCAGAAGATAGCTTGTGTCTGTGGCAATTGGCCGTATGCATGCCGCAGCAGGCAAACGTGGAGGAACAGTTTTCATGCTTTGGAGCTTTCTCTCTGGTTGTCGTTGAAAGTTGTGAGGACGTCACAAAGAAATGCCTATTATCAGCGTACCTTTGCTCCTCGACTACGCAACGGCATGTGTGCTTGGAGTAACATCGCAGCACCGGCAACTTGTAGGGAGCTTTTCGTGCGCGTCGAAACATTCAAAAGGTAATTATTCGTGCATGCTAACCACACACGTGTTGTGCGTGTTTGCGTGTGTGCAGAGACTGCCTTGCGAACGTAGAAAGTACAACTCCCGCGTAAACAGTGAAACGAGGGCTTGCTGGGCGCTGGTTGTCAGCGTTTAGTTACGCAAAATTATTGCCTCAATGTGAAACTGAAAATATTGAAGAGCGTTTTTTTTCGGTGAAAATATTACCTTTGCAACTAATCGTGTTCGTAATGTGCGCCTGTGAATTAACTCACTGTGTGCGCTTTTCTGGTGAAGTTGCATAAGAGTGACTCACCTGCCTTTTCCCCAATTATTAGTGCAATGACACTTCCTCGCTTATGAATGCTTCGACGTTGTAACTAATCTCTGCTTATAAGGTTTTCGAATTACGAACAGTTCTGGCGAAAAAATGTAAGCCATCACAGGTTGCTACTAGTATAGCTTACTTTTTCAGACAAGGTGTGTAGCCATGAATTTAGCGTAACTAAGCTTGACAGGGGAAAGTTGGTTAAGCTGTCATGAGAAATACAGAATTGTTAGGTTAACAAAGATGTATTTGTAATGTGCTGTTGCTGCGTGTCTGTTCGAATTTTACTGTGATGAAGTGTTCCTACTATCATGTCATTCATCAGTGACTTCGACCTTGTCCTCTTTCACCACCCTGCACTATTGTAAACAATGTTTTCGTGACGATTTTTAGGTGCTTCTTGCATGTGTTTAGAATGTGACAGCTTTATGTGCTACTGCCGTGTGTTAACACAGAAATTCTTTTGTAGTGCCGAGGCCTTGATCCATAACAGTGTCCATATAACGGAGGAGCCCCCAGTAATGCAGCAGCACGACGCATAATCTGGATTATCAGTTCAGGTATGTATGAAATTTACGTGTTCCAAACAGCAGGGTCTCAGTATCATTCATTGATAAGTTTACTGGCATATTTATTGCCACACTTTACTAAGTAGGCTAAATATATCGAAAGTCGCGAATGTAAAACGGAAACGCCCTCAAAGTTAACGCACGATAACCGTGAAATAGTCGGTCAGGCGCTTGTTGATCATTTCAACCAAGCATTTCTAGACCACGCCCTTCCAGATAGCAACCTAGAGGTTATCAGACCGTCAAGCAATCGCCCTGCTGAAAGCTTTGCTCTGCATGATATAAGTGAAGCTGAAGTTTATCGAACATTTCTAGGTCTAAAGAACAGCAAGGCTTTAGATATAGACAACCTACAAATAAAGCCCATAAGATATATTATCGAATACATTACACCTGCGCTCACTCACATATTCAATCTCGCTATCCAATCAGGTCAAATTCCTGACGCACTGAAACGATCCAAGGTAACAGTCATTTACAAGGGAGGCAATAAAAATGAGACAAAAAATTACAGGCCAATATCTGTGATACTATTTCTTTCTAAAGGCTTAGAAAAAGTATTGTTTTCTCGACTGACTAATTTCTTTGACAAAATAAATCTTCTTTCCGACGCGCAGTTTGGTTTTAGAAAAGGACGCTCTACCGAAACAGCTTTATTAACTCTTAAAGAAAGTGTGCTACAAAACATTGAAAATAAACACATAACTCTCGGTCTTTTCGTAGATTACAGTAGGGCATTTGATTCACTTAACCATAACATACTTATATTAAAACTCTCGGACCACGGGGTTCGCGGTACGTAGCTCGAACTATTCCGTTCGTACTTAGCCAACAGGACTCAGTCTGTGTGCATTGGCAATTACCATTCATCTCCCCTCGATATAAAATGTGGTGTACCTCAAGGCAGTATTTTAGGTCCTCTTTTGTTTAACGTATACACAAACGATATTGTCTGTATTGACACAAGCTCGAACTCTCCGGAACTGGTAAAGCCGATGTAGCGTCAAGATGTAATCAGGTCCTTGAGAAGCTCTTATTCTGGTCAAATTCTAACTGCCTCAAGATTAACCCAGCTAAAACCAAAGTACTTTTCTTCCGTGCAAAAAATAAAGTAATCAATTTAGAACAGGATATATACTGCGACGGGCACAGGATCGAAATCGTCAGCGAATATAAAATTCTCGGAGTAACATTTAGCTCTAATCTCACATCGAATATAAAATTCTCGGAGTAACATGTAGCTCTAATCTCACATGGGATTCGCATGTTGACAACTTATGCAAAAAACTCAATATCCACAGGAGCTCTATCGCGTTGCCGTGCAATTCCCCCAGTGGAAGCCAAAAAACAAATTTATTCTGCATTGTTCGCTTCCCATATTAATTACTGTAGTCTCGTATGGTTGACCACTACACAAAGGAATATTACGAGGATTTGTTTATTACAAAAGAAAATTGTTCGCAATATCGCAAATATCGATTGTTTAGCTTCCACAGAACATTATTTTAGGTTGTACAACATTTTGAAAATACAACATATGTATGAGTTTCGTGTTTTGCATTCTTTCTATGTGTCTTCACCCACTTTTAAAAACTTTATTAGTACAATAGCATTACTTCAGCAAAATACCAATGATCGTACACGTTCTCTTGACTTTTGGATAATTCCGCGTTTCCGCACTTTTTACAAACTGCAGCCTTTGGAATATAATCTTCCGTTAATCCTAAATAAATACAAAGATATAGCAAAGCCCACACTAGCATTACTTGAATGGCTCTTTTCTTTAAAAAAATATTGTCGTGAAGCTACGTACATTCATATTCTTTTTTTTCTTTAACAGAAGCTAAATACTTCTGTGTCTGCTTGTATTTCACATTGTAGTGTTTTTGAAATGTGATTCTTTTCCTGATGTATTATGTGGTTCTGTATATGCATATGTCAATTCATATATGTACATGTATGTGTGTGTATGTATATGTATATGTGTGTATATATGCATATATATATGTGTGTATACGTTAGTTTCCCTCTTTCTTTCATTATGTTTGACTTATATATATATACATATATATGTGTGTGTGTGTGTGTGTGTGTGTGTGTGTGTGTGTGTGTGTGCCTATCTTGTCTTATATAAGCAATATATCTGGTATTATGTATTTTTATACTGATGAACTGTTATTTTCTGTACGTTTTTGTTTAACGGTTACACATTCACGTCGAGGTCAAGCCCTGCCTTGAATATGGTGTCCGGGCCTCTGTCAAGCTGCAGACCGCAGCTTTTAGCCCTGTCAACCACAAAACTTGTTTTGGAAAATAATGAAATTGAATTGAATTGAAATTGAATATATGCAACTATTCCAACTTGCTGCTCATTTGTGTTATTCGACGCTATGCCCACAGTAGGGCGTTCTATATAAAAGTAGATCTAACATGTCCTGATATTTACTATACTTGCATCACAATATCTTGGCTGGAAATTGCATTTTATTTTTGATTTGTACATTATATATAAGTATATCACTTTTTGACAGTTTTCTTGTTTTGAAGCTGTTTTCAGTGCTGTAGCTTTTACTGCAGCAGGTTTTTTTTGTTTTTAGTGCATGCTCATGTAAGAATTCAAATTTTAGGGGTCCAAATATGTCACAAGTTTTAGTGAACTTTTAGTGAACCAATAGCATGCTTACTATTGTTTAATACCACTGATACTCACAATTATTTGTTTATTGTTATTGGAATAACTGTCACTGCCAAATACACTTTTGGCGAGCATGAATTTCTTGAAATGATATACAAAGGACCGTATTCACTGTGCTGCCGTCACTACAATAGGGAGATGTTTTCTAGTGGTCTCGTATTTTGTCTCTTTTTTTCCTTGCAATTTCTCCTCATTGGTACACGTAGGCATCGTAGAAGTTAAGAGTCGCTCCAGTTACATTATTTTTAGTTCAAGTTAATACAGCTTAAACCACATAGTTAACTTGTAGGTCTATCATTAAGGAAGCCCACAATTTCGTCCGTAGTGCTTAATTGTCTGCTCGCTCCTGCTACGGTGTTTGCTTGTTATTGCGTTGTTGCTAATCAAATGAATTTGATTTAAACAGCACCTCGTAGAACAATCTGCTTGGCACTGGCACCAATTCTACAGCTGCTAAGAATTATTTCTTATACGTTGAAACTTTCTGCGTGCGTTCTGTTTCAACCAATGTATTTGCTCGGCACTGTGAGCAGTCTTAATTATTCTGCTTCGCGCTGTTCAGATCAAAATTGGTTCAACAAGCACGTTTAACATATAATGCTACCAGTGAGACTTCGATTACTGGGCGGAGAAATTGAAAGCAGGATATGTAATTCTAAGGGTATTTTTGATAAAAGTACTTCTGCCTACAACAAGCACCATATGCACCGCAACTCTTATTGTTTTAAGTTGGCTATGCAAGTATCTATATCCATTTTCCACAGGTTAGCAAGCGTTTTAGCTACCTGAAACAGCATATGTTGTCACTGCTGCAGTCAAATCTATGGTTTATGTGCCTGTATATTTTTGTTGTGCACCTAAACTCCTGTGGTGCTAAAGCACTGTACCCATGTGATAGCTGGAGTACTGCAGCAATGTCGAATCTAGCTTGCACCTACTATTGCTACAGTATGCTAGGAGATACGTATTACCGTATTTGTGCATCTTCTGAAGACCAGCTATGACCACTAGGTGAAACTTGTAGTGTCCTTTCGAGTTTGCCGGTCACTTCATATAACCTTTCAGGAGAGAATTTACGCAAGGAGGGAAAAGAGACTGTACAACAACACCACTGCTAACTGACTATTGTGATGGAAAGATTAACAATATCACTAGCACTGCATATGTGCTTATATAGTGCAATTTTTTTTAGTGGGGAGGTGTACGTACTAATGCAAAGGCGCAAAGTCACGATAAACGGTATTTGTGTAAAAAAAGTAAATAGGCACAGACTAATTTCTCTCTCTTGTTCTCTAGAAATGTGCATTTTTAATGCATTGATAACAGGCGCCAGCTCAATCATCTTATTCATGGAGGGCTGATTTTGTGGTCATTGATTTCTCTTGAAAATTTTTCACCGTGGGTCAAAACAGATGACAAATTTGTGCTGACCTGAAGCCTTATTGCGGCAATGCACGACCAAGTCAGGTGCGCATACTGGTCTCTTGAATGAAATATAGTGATTTCTTTGGCACATATTTAGTTACGGGCCAGTTTGTCCTATGTACACTTGACCATATGCGAAAGGAATAGAGTACACTGCCTCTGACAAACACTGGACAAATTTTCCGATATATGTAAAGAAGCTAGCGCACTTGTCTGCTCGCTTTTTTCAATTCACTAGTGCACTGTCGTGTATATGCTGCCTGGAATATATTTGTTCGAAATGTATGTGCATAACAGGCCAAAACTGAATTGATTAGACTTGATTAGTTGTAGATACCAACAAATTTTGCTGGTGTCCGTCAGGGGTAGTGTAGTGTATTCCTCTGGTCATCTGTATATTCGGTCAAATGTACAAGGGGCAGACGGGCTGGTGCTTCAGTAGGCAACCAGGAGAGCAGCATAATACACTCGTAGCGGCAGCAGCATCGGCGTCAAGAGAATTACGTAGGCGCTCGCGTCTTCACGAGGCACGAGCGGCTGGCACGCTCTGGCACGGGCTAGCATTCCTAAAGGGCTAAAAAAAACGCTACGCTAAGAGATCGAGCGTCGGTTTTTCCATCCCGCTAGAGCCCGAGACTTTACCGGTCTACGCGGTCACTCGTCGCCACAGGTTGGTGACCGCGGAAGTGATACTGCCATAGGCTCCTCTGGTAAGGATGACCTTGGACCGGACCAATGCTAGGAGAGCTCAAGGCCAGGACCCTTCTGAGGATCGCGGTGAACACTCCTGTTCGGCCATCGCTGTTTGCCTCCCATAGTACTGGAACCAGCATCCCCAGGCGTGGTTACTTCAGGCCGAATTGCAAATTGAGTAGCTGGTATCTGCTCTCAAGGCTCAAAGTTTTATTACGCTGTTGCAGCGATCTCGCCCGCCGCCAGTGACTAAGTAGCAGATTTGTTGAACTTCCCATTGTCTACCGCTGCCTAAGGCGATCTCGAGGCAGCCCTGCTACAGCGCACATTAGCTTCACAGCGTTATCACACCCAGCAGCTTCTGTCCCCTGAATAACTCGGCGACCGACGCCCTAGTCAACTTCTTCGCCGAATGAGGCAGTTGCCCGGAAACAACGCGAGATCTATCGACGACGCTTTGTTACGGGAATCATTTTTGCAATGACTCCCCGCTAACATGCAGATGGTTCTGGCGACAGCCTCTGCCATGGACATTACCGGACTTGCCACTTTGGCCGACAAGGTCATGGAAGCAGCCACTCCTACCATACAGCCACGGCATCGTCCCCGGGTGACAAAACAGCCGCCCTGCAAACCTTTCACGGCTCTTGAGCTGCGCAATCTCCTCTCGACTCCTTGTGTGAGCGCCTGGAACGCATCATCTGTGGAGCGCAACATCGCCGCACGTCACTCGTGGCCCACGCAGCCGTAGTTCCAGTATATCAAGACACATGGGCACCTACACTGAAAAATCAACTACAACGTCTGGCGTTTGCTACTAGCACCGCCGTTTTGGAAGCGGCGCTCGTAACTGTCGGCATCCCTGCGCTTGGCAGGGAAACAGGCCGGCCGACCTCTCACGGGGAGGAGTGGTCCGGCCCAAAACACAAGTCGCCTTTTCTTCGTGTCGGACATAGTTACGGGACAACAGTTCTTAATCGACACAGGAGCTGACGTCAGCGTTCTCCTCGCCCACCACTGCAACCGAAACGCGCCACCTGTGTCGTTCTTGCCAGCCGTCAATAGCACTACGATTCCAATTTTTTTCGTCACCCTTCATCACGCTAAACCTTGTCCTTGGACGAGCGTTCCGCTGGATTTTCCTGGTTGCAGACGTCCGCCGCGCAGTCAGTGCAGTAGACTTCTTGCACAACTACGGACTACTTGTCGACGTCCTACGACGAAGTCTCTTCGACTCTGTCACTCAGTTATCCTTTCCTGGCGTCCCATCATCAGGCACATCACTGATCGCGCCTATTTCTGCCATGTACGAACCTTTCGCCGCGCTCTTACGCGAGTTGCTCACATTTACGCGCCTGCCAAACTGGGAGAAACCGGTGCAACATGATGTGTGCCATCACATCGTCACCTCCGGCCCACCAGTCTATTTCCGACCCCGGTGTTTGTCCATGGAGAAACTCAAGAGCACACGGGCAGAGTTCGAAAATATGCTGCAACTTCGTTTCATCCGCCCTTCCTCCAGTAATTCGGCATCACCACTTCACACGATGCCTAAGAAGACGGGAGACTGGCGCTAATGCGGCGATTACCGGGCACTAAACAATGTGGCAGTTCCTGATCGCTACCCTCTACCGGACATTCAGGACTTCCCGGTAGCTTTGCACGTTGCGACGATTTTTCCTAAGATCGATCACGTTCGCGCCTATCATCAACTACCGGTCACTGAAGAAGGCATTCCCAAGACCGCTCTCACCACACCCATCGGTCTTTTTTAATTTCTCCGCATGCCTTTCGGCTTACGGAACGCGGGCCAATCCTTTCAGCGTTTGATCTATTCCGTAACCCGAGGCTTGCCTTTCGTGTTTGCGTAGATTGACGACCTTCTCGTCGCAAGCTCTTCCGCGGAACATCTTCACCACTTTAGTTGTTTTCATGCCTTGCCAGTAAAGGAATTGCCATCAACGCCGCCAAGAGCGAATTCAGTCAACCCGAACTCGAGTTCCTCGATCATGTCGTCGACGCTAACGGCATTCGACCACTGCCGTCCAAGATTCACGTCATCGAAAACCTTCCTCGTTCGACCACACTCACCAACCTTCGCCAATTTCTCGGATTCGTCAATTTCTACCGCCTGTTCATTCCCGAATGCGCATCACTTATGGCTTTGCTAGACACTCTGCTGGTAAACGAAAGTAAACAAGTGCTTCAGTTGACTTCAGAGGCCACCGACGCTTTCACAAGGGTCAAGCCTGCCCTGCCTGACACCACGCTGCTTAGAGGCCCAAAGCCAGACGCGTCCACTGCCATCATGACCAAAGCTTCAAACATCACCGTTGGTGCCGTTCTGCAGCAGTTATTCGACAACGCGGGGCATCCACTCGCCTTTTTGTCCAAGAAACTGAAGCCTGTGCAGTCCCGCTACAGCGTGTTCGGCCGTGAATTACAGGCCGTCTACCTGGCTATCAGACAGTTTCGCCATTTCCTAGAAGGCCGTGCATTTACTGTTTTGACTGACCAGAAGCGCCTTATGCACGCAATGAACCGTTCGGCATCCTGTTACTCGCCCTGCGAGAGTAGACGTCTTTCCTACATCTCCGAGTTTACAACGTTCTGCCACATCAAGGGCACCGACAACGTTCCAGCCGATTTTCTGAGTCGCGTCATTGCCTTTGCCACTATGATGTCGGAACCTTTCATTATACATGTCGATTTACTCGCCAGTCAACAGCGTGACCACACCGAACTTCGCACACTGCGGAATTTGTCAACATCCCTGAAATTGGAGGACGCTATTGTGACCCCAGATGCTACGACCGTCGTCTGCGACATTTCTACCGACACACCTAGACCATACATTCCGGTATCTTTTCGCAGATGTCTATTCGAAACTGTGCACAACCTGTCGCATCCTGGTATACGTGCGACACAGAAGCTTCTTTCCAGTCGTTTCGTTTGGCCTCAGCTAAAGGCGCAAGATCGAGGTGGGGTTTGCGGCTGCTTGTCGTGGCAAGCTCCAGCGTCACCCCATTCAGCCTGCCAAGTGTTTTCTTCCACCAGATGCTCGTTTTGATTATGTAAACATGGACCTCGTCGGTCTTCTCCCACCTTCGAAAGGTTACTGCTACATACTGACATGCATCGACCGCTATACACGGTTGCCAGAAGCTACACCTATATCTGACAACTCAGCGCCCACTGTTGCAGCAGCTTTCGTGTCTTCATGGATAGCACGGTTCGGCCGCCTATCCACAATAGTCACCGATCGTGGTCGGCAGTTTGACTCAGCACTCTTGAGCGAGCTCCTCAAACTACTCGGAACGACATGTTTTCGCACGACTGCTTACCATCCGCAGTCCAACGGACGAATTGAACGTTTTCAGCCGGATCCCCTGATCTCCCTTATGTTGCATGAATCGCCAGGGAAGTGGGTTCTACATTTGCCTCTCGTCTTACTTTGCATCAGAGCCGCACTCAAGAGTGACTTAGGTTGCTCCTGTGCTGAGCAACAATGGCACTCACCTACGCCTTCCATGCGATTTTTTTGTCGCCACCAACAAAACACCTATGCCATCACCTGCCGACTACGCTGCCAAAATGCAAGCTTTCTTCAGCCAGATACACCCCGTGCCTACACGTTCGCAACAAGCAACGTCTCCGTACGTTTCGCCCGCAATCACCTCTGCTACCTACGTTTTCGTGCGTAACTGTGCCGTGCGGAAACCTTTGCAGCCACACTATGCCGGGCCATATTGTGCTCTAGAGCGTCGTCCGACGACTTTTGTCGTGAATGTCAACGGCCGCTCAGACACAATTGCCCTGGAATGACTCAAACCCGCCTACATAGCAGCACCCGCACCATCGACCCCACCAATGTGCGATGGAACCCTGCTGAATCCTTCAACGCCGCCTCCGTACGTGACACCCACGATCAACGCCAAGACACACCACATCACGTGAAGTTTCCATTGTTCGTCGAATTTTTCTCCTCTCTAGGGGGGAGCCCTTTGTAACGGCAGCAGCATCGGCGTCGCATGAGAACTGCGTAGACGCTCACGTCTACACGAGGCACGAGTGGCTGGCACGCTCCGACATGGACTATCATTCCGAAAGGGATTGAAAATGCTACGCTTAGAGATTGAGTGTCGGTTTTTCCTCTCCCGCGAGAGCCCGTGATTTTACCGGTCTACGTGGTCGCTTGTCGCCCCACATTCAAGGGACCAGTATTCTTGTCCCGCTTGATGATGCATAGACACGGCTGATGCTGCATGCCAGATTTAGATGATGAGTAATCTGGTTTGTTCACCTGCAGCAACCGAAAATCAGTGACGAATACCACACTATCATTGCATGAAAAAGAGGAATACTCTCTAGATGACATGGAATAGCAATCACTCCGCGCTTATCTATTGTTACGTGTAGCTGAATCTCAATGCTATATACGATTTATTTACAGGGAAACTAACGGAAGGCCAAAATGGCTACGCTATAACAAGCGGGCCCACGTCGTCTTCTTTCCCCTCAGGGCAGCAACACTGTGGCGGCTGTTCCCTAGCCTAACCCCCTGCAGTAGAAGCACTGTCCTGGGGCTTAAGCTACACATCCGCGGTGAAAGGTGTGTGGTATGGCTTTAGTCTCGCCACGTGAACGATGTCACTTGCAGCCGTCGATGACGCTAAAAGGTCGGCGGGGATGACTTCATACGTGACATCGCTCACTTGTCGCACCACATGGTATGGGCCAGTGTAGCGCAACAGCAGCTTTTCGGAAAGGCCCACACGCCGAATGGGTGACCAGAGAAGCACCAGAGAACCCAGAGTAAAGTGCACGTCGCGATGGTGACAATCATAGAGGCGTCTCTGACGCTTCTGTGAGGTCTCGAGACGGGAGCGGGTGAGCTGGGGCGCGTGGTCGGCGTGTGCGATCGCGTCGCGGGCGTATTCAGTGGCTGAACGTGTGGCTGAGGGCAACAAAGTGTCTAAGGGCAACGCGGGTTCTCGGCCATATAGGAGATAGAATGGTGAACAGCCGGCGGTGTCGTGACACTATCAATTATACGCGAACGTCACATATGGTAAGTGAACATCCCAGTAATGGTGGTCGGTCGCAATGTACTTCGAAAGCATGTCGGTGATGGTCCGGTTGAGGCGCTCCGTGAGGCCGCTTGGTCTGTGGGTGGTAGGACGTGCTGAACTTGTGCTTTGTCGAGCAGGAGCGGAGGATGTCCTCGACGACTGCCGACACAAAGCTGCGGCCGCGGTCAGTGAGTAATTGCCGCGGAAAACCGTGCACTAAAATAATGTCATAGAGCAGAAAGTCAGCAACGTCAGCAGCACAACTTGTCGGGAGGGCTCTGGTGATTGCGTACCGCGTAGCATAATCAGTAGCGACGACGGCCCATTTATTTCCGGAGCCCGAGAGAGGAAACGGTCCAAGCAGGTATAGACCAAAACGGAAAAGGGGTTCCGGTGGGAAGTCGATCGGCTGGAGACATCCAGCTGGAGGTGTGGAGGGCTTCTTCCGACGCTGACAGGGCTCACAAGCGGCAAAGTAGCGCCGCACAGACCGGGCGAGACCCGGCCAAAAGAATCGACGTCGTACACGGTCGTATGTGCGCAAGACGCCCAAGTGTCCAGCCAAGGGAGCGTCGTGAAGTTGTTGGAGGGCAGTCGAACGCAGGCAGGTATGATGGAATTACGAACAGAAGGTCAAGGCCATGTGGGTCGAGATTGCGGGGTATAATGTCCCCTCCTTGAGGAGAAACATCCGGAGAGAGGCGTCGCCAGGCGTTGACTCCAGATGGTCGATGAGGGCTCGTAATGAAGGATCGCGGCGTTGTTCGTTGTCGATTTCAAGCTACTGGGACACAGAGACAACGCAAGCGATGGCGTCCGCATCAGCCGGTTCGTCGACGGGGTATCGGACGAACAATCAGCATCCTAGTGCAAGCGTCCCGTCTTATATACCACGGAGAAGGTATATTTTTGCAGGCTTAACGCCCAGCGGGCGAGTCGTCCCGTGGGGTCCTTAAGCGAGGACAGCCAGCACAGCGCGTGGTGATCAGTGATGACACAGAAGGGGCATCCGTACAAATATGGACGAAACTTCGCAACAGCCTACACAAGAGCGAGGCACTCACGCTCTGTGATTGAATAATTGCGCTCAGCGGGTGATAGAAGTCGGCTGGCATAGGCTATAACGCGATCATATCCGCGCTGGCGTTGTGCTAACACTGCTCCTATGCCGTCACCACTGGCATCAGTTCGAACTTCCGTTGAGGCAGACGGTTCAAAGTGCGCCAGAATTGGAGGCGTGGTAAGGAGAGTAGTGAGCTGCGAAAAAGATGCGGCATGGTCAGGTCCCCAAGAAAATGGGGCGTCTTTCTTCAAGGGGTCGGTAAGGAGATGTGCGATGGTCGCAAAATCCTTCACAAAGCGTCGGAAATAAGAGCACAACTCTACGAAACTACGAACTTCCTTGGTTGACTTCGGAACAGGAAAGTTCGTAACGGCGCGAATTTTGTCCGGATCAGGTCTCACGCCTCTGGCGTCCACGAGGTGTCCAAGGACGGTGATTTGGCGGCGAGCGAAGTGACATTTTGATGATTTCAGCTGGAGACCGGCGCGGCGGAACACGTCAAGAATCACGGAAAGACGGTCTAGATGCGTGTCAATAGTGGGCGAATAAACGTTCACGTCGTCCAGATAGCACAAATAGCTGCACCACTTGAACCCCTGAAGAAGAGTCCATCACTCGTTCGAAGGTGGCGGGCGTGTTACCAGACCGAAAGGCATCACCTTAAACTGATAAAGGCCGTCAGGGGTAAGAAATGCAGTCCTCTCTCGGTCCATGTCGTCGTCGGATATCTGCCAGTAGCCGGACCGTAAGTCGATAGAAGAAAAATAGCTGACACCACACAGGCAGTCTAGAGCGTCATCAATACGTGGCAAAGGGTACACGTCCTTTTTTGTGATTTTGTTCAGGTGGCAATAATCTACACAAAAACGCCACCTTCCATCCTTCTTTTTGACAAGTACGACGGGAGAAGCCCAGCGACTACAGGAAGGCTCGATAATGTCCTTTACAAGCATCTTTTTGCCTTCCTGTTAGATAACAGCTCGTTCGGACGCAGAAACAGGATATGGACGTCGGGGAATTGGGTTCGCATCGCCAGTGTTTATCCGATGGGTCACGACGGACGTTTGACCTAAGGGTCGATTGTCAAATTCAAAAATGTCTCGATAGCCTTCAAGAACGCGGCAACGAGCTTCAGCTTGAGCAGGTGTAAGGTCAGAGGTAACCATCTTCTAAATGTCGACGTCAGTACCGTGCGATGACGTCATGGTATGGGCTGAGCTGTGACGATCTTCCACTGTGAATGGCTCGATCTCATCATCGTGCAAAGCGCTAATTATAGCCAATGAAATCCCTTGAGGCAGAAATTGCGCTGTTAGCGCGAAATTGACAAGGGGAAGGCAAGTGCGGTTGCCAATAATTGTCAGTACAGTGTGCGGCACGGTAACATCACGTGTAAATATAACTGCCGGAATTGGTGCGACCACGTAATAACCGTCAAGTACAGCTGGTGAGGAGAACGAGTCGACGTGTGCCACAGAGTGAGGTGGTAGGCGAATGAAATCCACGCAGCTCAAACGGCTTGGAGGCAGGTCCACAGGGTCAGCAAGAAGAGGCAAGTCAAGGCGAAGTGGGCCGCCCGAACAGTCAATGAGGGCAGAATGATTGGCAAAGAAATCCAGACCGCAGAATCAGTTCGTGAGGGCAATGCTCGATGACGGTGAAGAGAATGACTGTGTGTCTCTCAGCAATGGTGAGTCGGGCAGAGCACATGCCAACGATAGCGACAGTATCTCCTTCGACGACTTGTACAACTCGGTTCGGGGCGGGCGTCAGAACTTTCTTGAGCCGACGGCGTAGAGCGGCACTCATAATGGACACATGCGTCCCGGTGTCAATCAACGCGCACACAGGAACATTGTCAACGAGAACGTCCAAAAGATTCTTGTTCGTGGATAATGTGAAGCGAGGATTTCGTGCCAATGTCGTCATTGCAGCTTCACCTTCAGAAGCTGCACTGTCTAGTTTTCCGGTCGGGGGTGTGGCGAGTAGGTCGGAGAAGGAGCACGGCGTGACGGGGGCGAACGAGATTGACGACGGGAGGGAGAAGGCGAACGGGAGTAGCGGGGTCGTGTCAAAGGTGTCGCAGGGTAAGATGATGGAGCGGGCATAGAAGAGGCGAAGGAAAAGGATGCGCTAGAGGGGCGAGGGCGGTAATCAGGAGAATACCGCGTCGGAGAAGTCCAGCGGCTGCGGCAGTGGCGAGCGGCATGTCCAATGCGTCTGCAGTTAAAACAGATCGGCTTGTCGTCCACGGTTCGCCATTCGGAGGGCTTGCGCTGTCCATAAGAGTATGAAGAGCACTGTCCATAAGAGTAAGAAGAGCGCAGTGGGGACGTGCGTGGAGAGAGAGGTTCCGAGCACACGGAACGAATGGATTGCTGGCCGACGTTGGACAACTCTTGACGGACGACGGCCTGGATCAAGGAGATCGTCACCGGAGAATGATCAGGTGACGGGAATGAAGGCGCCGCTGGTTGTGCCGCTTCGACCTCACGACGAATGATGCGGGTCAAGTTGTCACATCGCGATGGCTGGTGCAAGATGTCGTCACAGGATGCCATAGCAGCTGTGTTGGGAAGTGGCGTGATTTGCTGGGATACCCGGCGGCTTTTAGCATGCTCCAGATGGCGGCGCTCCTTGAGGATCGTATCGATGCTGGTGAGGTTCGTAAACAACAGTATATTGAACGCCTCGTCAGCAATGCCTTTTGTGGACGTGATCCACCTTATCGTCCTCCGACATGGTCGGGTCAGCCTTGGCACAAAGGGCCAAGTCGTCGAGAATGTACGACACGTAGGACTCGGTCGACGTCTGTACACGTGTGGCAAGGGCTTTCTTGGCATTGACTTGGCGACCGAACGGATTGCCAAAAAGGTCGCAGAGCTTCTCTTTGAAGAGATCCCAGCTCGAGATCTCTTCGTGAGTCTGGAACCAGGCAAGTGGAGCTTCTTCGAGGTAAAAAAGAACGTTCGCGAGCATAATAGTCGGATCCCAGCTGTGACTGGTGCTGACACGTTCGTATAAGCGGAGCCAGTCGTGAACATCAGGACTGCCGACTCCGTTGAAAACACCAGGATCGCGAGGGGGGGAAACGGCGACGTAGGTCGGGGCAGCAGGCGGAGACGGTTGTGTAGATGAAGTGCCGGCAGCAGGAGCCGAAGGTGCACTGTCGCGATTGCGACCGCTGCGAAGCTCCATGATGGGTACGGGGAACGTCCACCTCCACCAAATTAATGTTACGTGTAGCTGAAGCTCAATGCTATACACAATTTATCTACAGGTAAACCAACGGAACGCCAAAATGGTGACGCCATAACAAGCGGGCTCACGTCGTCTTCTTTCTCCTCAGTGTAGCCACACTATGGCGGCTGTTCCGTAGCAATATTTTATTTTTTATGCAAATACTGTTTGCGTTTGCACATTTCTATTCCAACTTGTTCTGTCTGATTGAAAGAACTGTGCAGTAGAAGTGCGCATGCAGTGTAAATATTTTCTTTAATCCTTCCAGCAGAATAAATGTGGAATCGCTAGCTTTGTGTCCTGTGGTATTCCGTCTGTCCCTTGCCTCGCATTCATAAGTTAAACGTGAAAACGCACGAATTTTCTGCTTCTTATCAGTCATGTTCATAAACTCGAAATATTGTGCCGAGCTAGCACATTCTTGCCATTTAAGTCTCTTCCAGTAAGTATATAGTACTGCTCCTCTGCCTCCTCAAAAAGCATGCCAATAGGTGTGTACTTTTGCATTTGTTGTTTATGTAATGATAGCCTCATAGCACATGCCAAGAATTTTAGATATATAAGCTGTATCTTGGTTTTCACCATTTGCTTAGAGGGTGATCAGAGGCGGGTACCTGGAGAATACTTCTGGTTGCTTAGCACAACCTTTACTTCTTTCTGCACTTCACAAAGCGGAAATACTCTACTTGGACTAAAAAAAAGTGCTGATGTGTTGTTTGTATTCACGTTAAAAATTATTTTCACACAATAGTAAGAGTGTTTGGGGAACAAACCGAAACGAAAGCGGATGCTGTTCAAGTCGGCTCTGTAAACTTTGAATATTTGCAGGGGCTTTTTCGACTGCAACCACGAAATTCACATCTCACGAGAAACAGGAAGACCCAAGGTTCACCTTTGCCCCTAATCAACCAGGTGGTCCATTTCCAGAAATCATTTCTGTGATGAAGCAGACGCGCCCCTGTGTATGTGCCGACTGACCAGGAAGACGAAGGACCGTACCTTGATCGCGAGTGAGCCCCGTGGTACGGTCAGCCCTTGCAGTGCCTTTACCTAGCGTTCCACAACGTTGTGAACGACAATACACCTCGTCGCATTTGGTGGAGGCTCCTGAGATTCTTCGCCTCGTCCTGGAGCTGCGCACTCGAACCCTGCCTACAAGATCGTCTTGCATTATGCCTGACTCCGCCACCTCGCTGCCTGCACCACCGGCTGCCACTGTCATCTGCGCCGGCGTCCCTCGTCAACGTGACCCACCCATCTTCAGTGGGACCGCCGGACACGACGTTAAAGACTGGCTGTAATCGTACGAACGTGTACGTGCCCATCAAATATGGGATGACCAGTCTAGGCTGACCCACGTGCCTGTCTGCCTCGTCGACGTAGCCAAACTTTGGTTCTTTAACCACGCATGTGATTCTACAAGCTGGTCTGCTTTTAAAACTTTTTGCCGAAGTGTTTGATCACCCAGCTGTGCATAAGCTACGAGCTGAACAGCGCCTACGCCAGCGGGCACAGCAGCCTGGAGAGACATTCCCAAGCTACATCGAGGATGTTCTTGATTTGTGCAAGCGGGTAAATCACAGCATGTCAGCGCAGGACAAAATCATACATATCCTGAAAGGCATCGAGGACGGAGCATTCTAGATGTTGCTGGCCAAAAGCCCAACTAGCGTATCCGTCCTCATTAACCTCTGCCAGAGCTTTGACGAGCTGCGCCGTCAACGTGCCATCGCCCGCGAGAACATTCAGAACGCCGATTCCGTCTCGAGCGCCGCGCTTTCTGCCGACATGACCAACTCCAACCTTTCACAGCATATCATAGATTTTATTCGTGAACGGGTGGCCAGGCAGCTCTCGCTGCTGCCTCACAGCGACGCACCTACGGTAGCTTTGCCTCCAATGCTGCAGCACGCCATCCGGACTCAGATATCCTAAGCGCTTCCTGTTACTCTTACAGCCTCCCCCCCCCACCCACCCAGTTCTATGAGTGCGCCGCTGTCCCATACCGACTTTGCCACTCATCCTACGTCGCTCCCGCTCTGTTATGCAGCTGTGGTTGCACGGCCACCTGCGCCGACAGCTCCCTTTTCATCGCCCGTGCATCCGGCTTCATTTCCAGTTGCCCAACCGTCACCACAGTTTTTTCGTCCCACCGAGACGTGGCGCACTATAGACAACCGGCCTATCTGCTTAGCCTGCAGCATTGCTGGCCCTGTGGCGCGGTTTTGTCGCCGACGCGCCCTAACTACGCGCACCACCTTTGACACGCCCAGCTACGTGCCACAATACGCCCCCATGCCTCCGTTTTCACCGCCACGTCTTGATACTGATCGCCGGTCAGAAACTCGGCGTTCCTTTTCCCCTCGTCGCCGTTCGATTTCACCCCTGCGTCGTCGAGCTCCCACTGAAGAGGGAAACTGACTGGTGCAGTTCCCGAGGCAAGAACTGCAAATACATCGACGTTTTCAAGACCTCATTCTTCGCCGCAAAATCTTATTACCGTTTTTCTAGAGGGAGTTTCCGCAGTGGCACTAGTCAATAACGGAGCAGCCGTTTCCGTCATTCACGAGAACCTTTGTCGCAAATTACGAAAAGTGACTACAGCTCCCTCTGGCCTGGTGCTCGCCACTGCCAGCGCGCAGCGAATTCACCCTTCAGCTGTGTGCACGGCCCGTGTCGTGATCAACGACGTTCTCTACATAATCGAGTGCTTCGTGCTACCATCGTGCTCTCACGACCTCATCCTCTGTTGGGATTTCCTGTCACGTCATCATGCTGTCATTGACTGTTCGCGTGCAGAAGTGTTGCTTTTCCCACTATGTGAATCGCTGGTGACCAGCTCTAATCACTTTGCCGACAAACTCATCGTTGATGATGACACAACCATACCCCCTGAGTCGTCAATGGCTGTTGTCCTGTCGTCTGATGCCGCATCTGACGCCACTGTAGTGTTCACGCCGTCCGATTTGTTTGCTTAGCGCAAAGGCATTGCTCTTCCGTTTGCAGTGCTTACTAAAACACCTGGGTCAACTGTGATTCTGGTCACTAACATCTACTAGTACCCAATCAGCCTACTGCGTGGAGACCGCAGGATACTTCCAGGCGGTCGACTACGTTGATGATCTCGATGTTCCTACCGACTCCCTCCACTGTCAGACGTCATTGGGTCGTGCCGCCGGTGTTTCTCATACCATCGACAACGGTTGCCACTCCCCCTTGCGACAGCGCCCGAATCGTGTCTCCGCTGGAGAGCGCCGAATCATCACACAACAAGTGGACGATATGCTCAAACGTAGAGTCATCCGTCCCTCTCAAAGTCCTTGGTCTGCACCTGTCGTATTGAGAAGGAAAACGGATGGCTCCATTCGCTTTTGTGTCGACTACATACGCCTAAGCAAGATAACGAGAAAAGACGTTTGTCCACTGCCTCGGATCGATGACGGTCCTGACTGTTTACAAGGCACAGGATATTTCAGTTCCTTGGATCTGCGCTCTGGCTACTGGCAAGTTCCTATGGCCGAACCTGACTGTCCGAAAACCGCATTCGTTACACCCGATGGCCTCTACGAGTTTAACGTCATGCCCTTCGGGCTGTGTAAGGCGCCTGCTACTTTTGAGCGTATGATGGACACCATCCTTCGCTGCCACAAAGGGAAGACCTGTTTACCATACCTCGACGACATCGTCGTCTTCTCAACCAATTTTCTGACACACCTCGCTCACCTGCATGAGATTCTGACCTGTCTCGCTTCTGCCGGCCCTACAGCTTAACCTCAAAAAGTGCCGTTTTGCTGCGAGTAAGCTAACCATCTTGGGTCACGTTATCTCAAAAGACGGCGTCCTCCCGGAACCAGACAAGCTCCGCGCCGTTGCAGACTTCCCAAAGCCCACGTCGATCAAAACCCTGAGAAGTTTTATTGGCTTATATTCCTATTTTCGTCGCTTCGTACGCAATTTCGCATCCATCATGGCGTCCTTGACAAGTCTACTTTCCGCCAGCAACGGCATAGCAGCGTGGTCACTTAATGTGATGCAGCATCTCAGCAGTTGTGCCACTTGTTGACCTCACAACCGATTCTTCGCCACTACGATCCTGATGCCCCCACGGAAGTTCATACTGACACCAGCGGAGTTGGCCTTGGCGCGGTCTTAGTGCAACGGAAAGCTGGCTATGATGAATACATCATCGCTTATGCGAGCCGTACTCTAAAGAAAGCAGAATTAAATTACTCCGTCACAGAAAAGGAGTGCCTAGCGATCATCTGGGCACTAAGCAAGTTTGGCCCATTCTTTTACGGCCGTTCTTTCGCCGTAGTTACAGACCGCCATGCACTTTGTTGGCTTTCTTCCTTAAAAAACCCGTCGGGACGCTTGAGACGCTAAGCGCTTCGCTTTTAGGAGTACGACATCCGCGTCATGTACCGCTCCGGTCGCAAGCACTCCGACGCTGATGCGCTCTCTCGCTCCCCACTGACGCCTGACATGTCGTCTGTGTAACCTTCCTCGTCCACACTGTCACCGTTGGCTGTCACTGACATGCTCACAGAGCAGCGCAAGGACCCAACACTTGTACTGTTATTTGACTACCTCTCCGCTCCGTCTGACGCCCCTTCGACAAGAGCGCTGCATCGCCCAGCAACCCACTTTTCCGTGCGGCACAACATTCTATATCGCCGCAACTACATGCTCGACGGTCGGAAATAGCTCCTTGTTATACCTCGTCATATGCGCTCTGACATCTGTGCGTCATTTCACGCCGATCCCCTAAGCGCTCATGCCGGCGGCCTCAAAACTTACACACGGTTGCGTCAGCGCTATTATTGGCGAGGCATGTACAACTTTGTGCAAAATTACATGCAGTCTTGTACTAGATGCCAACAAGGCAAGGCACCTACCCACCGTTTAACAGGACCGTTGCAGCAGCTACCGTGCCCATCTCGTCCGCTCGACCGCATCGGCATCGACCTCTACGGCCCGCTTCCATGTAGCGGGTGTGGAAATCTGTGGATTATTGTCGGTGTAGACCACCTTGCTCGCTATGCTGAGACTGCAGCTCTGCCAGCAGCGGCCGCCCTTGAAGTTGGTTTCTCCATCCTTCGCAATTTTGTTCTTCGCCACGGTGCTCCCCGAGAACTACTAAGTAATAGAGGCCGTGTCTTCCTGTCGGAGGGTGTCCAAGCCATCCTCGCTGAGTGCAGGATAATTAACCGCAAATCGACCGCGTACCATCCCCAAACCAACGGTTTGACCGAGCGGTTCAATCGCACTCTTGGTGACATGTTGCAGATGTACATTTCATCCGATCACTCCAAATGGAACTCCGTACTCCCTTTTGTTGCGTTTGCATACAACACCGCGACGCAAGCGACCACCGGCTTCTCCCCCTTTTTCTTTGTGTATGGCCGTGAGCCTTCATGCCCATTGGACACCATATTGCCGTACCAACCTGACGCTACAGAGTATATTCCGCTTTCCGAAGTCGCCAAATATGCTGAAGATTGCCGTCAGCTGGCACGTGCCCTGACTAGTGACACACAAGCACGTCAAAAGACAAGACATGACCATGCTCATCAACCACCTCACAACTTTGCTCCTGGACCGCTTGTGTGGCTTTGGATACCAGCCAACGTTCCTGAACTTTCTTCTAAACTCCTGGCGCCTTATCACGGGCCGTACGGTATCATCGAGGCCACTTCACCGGTCAACTACATTGTCGAGCCACTCACAGTGTCAGCAGACCTGCGTCGTCGTGGCCGAGAGACAGTTCATGTCAACCGCCTGAAACCCTATTACGACCCACTCATCTCCTCCGCGTTCTGAGTCTCCAGGATGGCTATGCTTCGATCCCGGTGCATTGTAATGAAGCAAACGCGCCCCTGTACATGTGCCGACTGACGAGGAAGACGAAGGACCGTGCCTTGATCGCGAGTGAGCCCCGTGCTACGGACAGCCCTTGCAGTGCCTTTACTTAGCGTTCCACAGCGTTGTGAACGACAATACACCTCGTCGCATTTAAAACAGTTTGCTACGCCGACCGGGAAACCTAATTCTAATGATAGCATCCCCATCGCCATGTATCACCAGCTCTGGCGGCTGACGTGCTGAGCGTAAAGCCGCGATCACGCCCTCTACCTGTCTCTCGCAGAACGTTAAGGCAAAATATGCAAGTGGTAAGCGTAGAGGGCGATGATATTCAACCATGGCCATTGGTTCGAAATTAAAAGAAATCATTGCAGTGATAAAACGCCACCTCAGTGAGCTCATGAAGCCACTTGGAACAAAAAAGTGCAATCGGTAGATGCGCTAATCAATCGTCGCAATCCGCATGCCACACTCACCAAGGTACCACTACAGGATCATTATTACACTAAGAGGTGGGCTCAACGTGACCGAACACGCTACAGACCGCATCTACCACATCGTACGACGTGCTGCTAATGTTGAACGCACAGCGAATGAAGAAGGTAATCCTTGCCTGAACGAGAAGGAGAACATCGTAGCCCTCAGCACACCAACGAAAGACGTAGCCAATAAATACGTCCTAATAACACATTCTGAGCATTGGCAGCGAGGAATATGACGCCTGTGCCTATCGCGAAGCACCAGAGAACTCCTCGAAAGGAATCAACCGAGGTATCTCTGTCGATGAAAGCCCGGAAGACATCCTTATGAATCTGATCACTCCACGCAACGCCAGCCTCCTCTACCGCTGGCGTATGGGCAATACAAATAACGTAATCGTCATTTTTCATGGATATTACGTCCCTAGCTGTGTAAACTATGGAGCTGCGTTTGTTCGATGCTCATTTTACAAGAAACAATTTGACGTCTTGACCTCTGTTTACGAAGAGTTCTGCAGTCTTCTTCTATTTGTTTGTAGAGTAACCCTGTGCGTTTCCTCAACCTCCTATTGTGTCTTTTCTTCTGCCACTTGGCCATTTGGCCTCCCACACGTGCACTAGGCATCTGTTGATGTTCTCGACGGGGAATTCTGGCGTCGCGACCTTTGTTACTGCATTGACGTCAGGTATCCCTTTTTCGGCCAATTGTTAAATGTCTGTAATAGTCGCGAGTGTCATTCCGGCTCGATCCTTACGGAACTGGCCGCAATCCGTCTATTTGAAGGTTTTGTTGGGTTTGATCTTTAAATTCTCGAATTATTTCCTTTCGAGCATTCTGTGGTCAATACCAAGGGTTTCGAACGTGTTATTATTACTGGCTCCTCTCGTGTTTTTGACTCATGTTAGGTCGGGCGTGGTGTCTCTTCTCAGCCCGGTTCGCATTCTCGTGGGGGAGCTGGGGTTGGTGATGAGTGTCATGCCTCTCCCCTGTATGTCCTGCCATGAAGCCTTGCCTTTGGCGCTCGTGTAGGTGCAGCCCCAATCTCAGCGCGGGGCGTTAAGATCGCCCCCAATTAGTAGGCGATGGCGCCCCTAAAAAGGTGGAATAAAAGATTTACAAGATTGACTGCTTGCGTAGTTTCACTAGCATAGTGTAACACTCCGCGTAACCAACGCAGCTTCGCTGTTCGACCATCTTCACGGAGTGGAAGGGGCGGTTAAATTTTTTTTGCTAATTTCGGCGAAAGCCTTTCTAGGCTCATGGTTAAGTTTGTGTCAGCAGACCTGACCGCAAAAGTGCCCGCCGAAGCGGGAACACGGTATATGAAAACCGATTAAAGACAGATTAAAGAATGAAAAATGATTGATAGTGAGAGTGATTGAACGATAACGTTATAATGCAGACTGGTAGAGGTTGATAATAACTAGTAATAAATAATAATTACTACTAATGATTTGTAATGACTACCAATGACTTCGAAATGACCAATAAGTCTAACGACGGCTTGTAATGGCCACAGTTGCTTACAAATCACTAAACATGCTTAGTAGTGAGGATTAATGATTAGATAGAAGAGAACCAGAAGAGGCAGAGAAGTGAATAATAAGAGGAAGAAGAGTAGGCTTTCGCCGTTCACCTCTTCAGAGAGATCTTAAGAGACCCCGTAATTTTGAAAGCTTATGTTGGAGTTTGTCGAACTCTCCTCTCAGGCGCGTAACCTAAAAATATTCCATTACCTTGACAAGGTAAGAAAGTCGCCAGAGTTTCCCTCCAAGTGCACGCTAAAGGAGGTTGCCCACGTGGAGGGGGGAACGTGAGCTTGTGGTAACGTGACGGAACACACACTACGGGACTGATGAGGGGAGGGTTCAGGTGAGCTTGTGTCTGCACCTCTAGGCCAGCCGTGGCTGCATATGGCGCGGGCGCTTGCCGGTGGCTTTATGCGCGATGTAAACGTTAGTTCCTTTGCCGTCGCGTCAATGACGGCACGGGCGTTTGGAGCTACGTCGCCTTCGTGACAAAGGGAGCATGGCTTCAAACGAAGGCGTTTCTTACACTGCCAGAAGAGCTCTGGTTTGTCTACTTCGACAGGTCCAATATAGAGGCATGCAAAATATGTCGAATAAGGTGTATAACTTGAAGTGATCACTCGAGAATTTCGCCCCTGAGTACAACTTTGTTCTTATTACGCCGTCGCGGACGATGATCACTATGGACGAGTTACGGGACGTGCTGGTCGCCGAAAACCGCGGCGCATTTCTTGATATGATGCGCCGTTTTTTCATGTCGTCTCATCAGTTCGGTTCCCACAGTGCACGGAATCTGCGTTTTTTTTTTTAATCCGAGTAACTATCGTTTCCGAAAAGACTTTTTCATTTAAACGTCAACTCGCTATTTTTCATCACGACCTTCACATTACAATTGACCACAACATACACATGAACACCCTCTTCATTGGCTTTTTAATGGCGCACGACGAAGTTCTACATAAGTGTACTTGTGTACTAGTGTACGTGTACTTGTTTATCTTAGTAGGGTTACCACATTTTCCCACCTAAGAAATGTTATCGCAGAGTCCAGGATGCACCTGCATCTGTCGGAAGTTTCTAAAAAGTTATCGATGGTTCTATCCGCCGTCTATTGTCACCAAACCTTGCGTAATCTGATTGCGTCGCGCGACGCAAATGGTGTAGAACTTTCTGGAAGAGACGCGGGAACCGGCGATTGCTCTGGAACCTTCGATTACTGACGCATAAATGCCGACGCCCTTGTCCCACTGATCAGATTTTCTACGACCACCGACTGTCTTCGTCGCTCTGCTCGTTTTTGAGTGTAGCCTGTTTTTGAGAGCACAATTTTGCCCAATAAACTGTTAGTTTTGCATTTGCTGTTTTGCTACTGGGTTCGCCACAATCACTACTACGTGACACCTGTTGGAGGTGCTAGAACGTTCATGTATCGGGGTCCCCGACAAGCCGTGATCCAAACCCCAACCGCAAGGACAACACCAACGTCGTCCCGGATCATCGACCAAGCCGCCGACTGCAGCAGTTCCCCCGGAGCAGGGATTTCTACCAGAGACTACCAAGAAGATCATGGCCAAGACAACCCCAATGGCTGCCCCAGCAACCCCCTTTCTGCTGCAGCAACCTCGGGACCCACCTACCTTCCGTAAATCATCGTTTGAAGACCCAGAAGGGACCTACGAGTGAATCGCGACTTTCAACAACTGAGACTCCAACGACAAGCTGCGAAATCTATATTTCGCCTTAGAAGACGCCGCCAGAACGTGGTTTGAGAACAGGGAGTGGACCCTGACAACCTGGGACCTGTCCCGCAGCGGCTTCCTGCGGACGCTTACGAGCGTCGTCCGCAAGGAAAGCGCCAAAGCAATGCTAGAAGCCCGAGCAGAACTAACCAATGAGAACATAGTAGTCTTGACCGAGGAGATGACGCGCCTGTTCTGCCACGTCGACATCGAAGTGCGCGAGAAGAAGAAACTTCGCCTACTCTTGCGTGGTGTCAAACAAGAACTTTTCGCCGGAATGATACGAAATCCACTGAAGACCGTTGAAGCGTTGCTTGGCGAGGCCATCAATAGCTGCGCAAGCCCAGCAACCTACCCCAAAGTTCCATCATTGGGCACCGAAGATCTACGCGGGAACATCAGAGTGGTCGTGCGATAGGAATTTCAGAGGATGTTCCCAAGATCCCAGCCTCAGGTTGCCTCGATCGCTGATGCCGTGATAAAAGAAATCGAGTGGTCACTGGAACTTCACGAAGGGTAGCCGGAAGCGCCGCAGACGCAGCCTGAAGCGACGACCTACGCCGCCGTCACCCGATGTCAAAGTAACCCTCCACGTCCGTGCCGGGTAGCTGTAACGACGCAGTTGCGCTGTCCGCCGTAGCTGCCGCCAGCTCGTCCACACGTCGTCCAACGAAACCGCGCAAGGAAGACAGGCGTTTGGCACATTCCTCACTACTCCCGCTCTGCTACCACTGCGGAGAAGCAGGTCACGCCTACCGCCGGTGCGCATACCGGGAAATGAGACTGCAAGTGTTCATCGTTAACGCGCCGCAACCACAGTTTGGCGAACGACCTCGCGAAATCGCCGACTACCTGGCTACCACTCAGTGGAGCTCTCAACAACCGTCCTGTTCGCCGTCACCAGGCCACTACCTGTCGCTGCAACTGGCCCAGCCTGTGGGGAGTCTGCGAGCCCATATCCGGAACACTAAAAGCAGCAACCTATGGAGGTGCGGTTTCTGTTAGTCGAACTGACAAATATCCTTCGCCGCCGACTAAGACATGACGCTATATCAACGTGTGCCGCCGTACCGATGAAGCCTAGAAGCAAAGAATACGCCTACAAAAGACCTGATGACGCGACGTTCTAGCCCCACGTCAACACGACACAGCCATCATCCGATGCCGAGCCCTAACTGCAATGCCAGACCGAAAACCACTGACCTCGACGTGCTTCTCCATTGCCATGCAGTCACCGCCTTAGTGAACACAGGAGCCCACTACTCTGTGATCACTGGACCCCTTGCCACCCAGTTGAAGAAAGTTAGGACTGCATTTGAAGGCCCTCTAATCCGGACAGTTGGAGGACACCTAATAACGCCGACTTACGGTTCATGACCGTACCTACCCTGCCACCTTCGTTATCCTTCAACAGTGGTCGCGAGACATCATTCTCAGCATGCACTTCCTGAACCAACACGGTGCCATCATCGACCTGAAGACGAATCTATAGCCCTGTCGAAAGATCAAGCGATACAACCGGAGAGCTGTCCGAGTCATTACGCTTTGAGTGTGCTCGAAGATCAAGTAAGCATCCCGCCTCGCTCCAGCATTGTAGTTTCCGTCGGCACCGAAACACCCGTAGACGTAGAAGGCATCATCGAGGGCGACGAACGTCTATTGCTAGACAGTGAAATTTGCCTCGCAAGAGGGATCGCTCAGCTGCATGGAGGGAAAGCAAAAGCGATGCTTACAAAGTTCAGCCAGGAGTTCAAGCACATCAACAAAGGCACTACGATCACGTGCATCGAGGAAATTGTGGAAACCAGCAAAGGGTTTGTCCTCATGGATTCTGCCGCATCTACCCAGACGACCATAGTTCCCGACCTATACTGCGGCATAAATCGAAGTCTCCTAACCATTAAGTAGCAACAGCTCATATGTCTGCTACGATGATACAAAAACTGCTTTTTGACGCAATTGAGGATTTGACAAACACCAGTTGCAAAGCATCGCATAAGGACTGAAGCGTGCGCTCGACCACACCGCCAGAGCCCTTACCGAGTTTTGACGCGATAACGTGAAGCTATTAGGCAACAAGTAGACGAAATGCTGTGTGACGACATCATCCTGCCATCCAAGAGCCCGTGGGCATCTCCTGTAGTCTTGGTGAGGAAAAAGGACGGAACCCTACGTTTCTGCGTCGATTACCGTCGACTTAACAAGATCACGAAGAAGGACATATACCCCCTCCCACCGATAGACGACACATTGGATCGGCTCTACAACGCTAAATAATTCTCGTCGATGGATCTGAAGTTCAGTCACTGGCAAATAGAAGTCGACGAGAGACATTGCGAAAAGACCGCCTTCATCATGCCAGACGGCCTCTACAAGTTCAAGGTCATGCCATTCGGGCTGTTTTTGGCGCCTGCTACGTTCCAGTGCGTCATGTACACCTTGTTAGCAGGATTGAAGTGGCATGCCTATCTTGTTTACTTTGATGATGTCGCCTTCGCCGTAAATTTCGACGAGGACCTTCGGTGGCTTGAGACAGTACTAGAGCCCATCAGGTCATCAGGGCTCACTGTGAAGCCGAAAATGTGTCGTTTCACTTAAGATGAACTTCTGTTCCTGGGCCACTTCATCAGTAGATGTGGTGTCCGCCCCGTCCCGCAGAAGACAGCCGCATCGCAAAATTCCAGCAGCCAATTGACAAGAGGTAGTGCGTAGATTTCGTGGCATGTGTGCCTACTACAGGCACTTTGTCAAGAACTTTTCACGCATCTCTGAGCCATAGACACATCTAGCTAAATGTAAGTCGAGTTCAAGTGGGAAACGCCGCAGGCAGACGATTTCAAGAACTCAAGCGACGCATGTAGTCGCCACCGGTACTTGAGCACTTCGACAAGGACGCCGATACAAAAATCCGCACTGACTCCAGTAGCTTAGGCCTCGGTGCAGTCCTACTGCAGAGGAAAGACGGACATGAACGCGTGATAGCTTACGCTAGCCTGTCGCTGTCAAAAGTGGAAGACGATTATTGTACGGCCGAAAAGTAATACCTCGCCATCATTTGAGCTACGGCAAAATTCCATCCTTACTTATAGAGCAAGCCGTTCAAAGTCATCAGCGACCATCACACGTTGTGTTGACTAGCGAACTTAAAATACCCGTCAGGACAGCTGGTGCGGCGGAGCCTCAGACTGTACGAATATGACACCACTGTAACCTATAAGTCCGGAAGAAAGCACTCCTACGCCTATCACGCGCCCCCATTGATCTGGCGCCGCTAGATGACGAGAATGATGACGCCTTCCTTGGAATAATAACCGCGGAACACTTCGCTGAACAGCAACGAGCAGACCCCGAGCTAAACAGCTTCGTCGAGTATTTGGAAGGGCACACGAACATTGTCGCTAGGGCCTTTAAGCGAGGATTGTCTTTGTTCTCGCTTCAAAACAACCTACTCGTAAAGGAGAACTTCTCAGCAGTGCGCGTCAACTACCTTCTTGCTGTTCCCTCAGCACTGCGTTCAGAGGTACTGCACGCCCTGCTTGACGATCCTTCCACTGAACACCTCGGATTCTCGCGGACGATACCGAGGATTCAGGAAAAGTATTACTGGCGGTGCCTGACCACTGACGTCGCCCGTTGCATCAAGACATGCCGAGACTGTCAGCAACGCAAGACGCCACCAACAAGGCTAGCGGGATTACTACAGCCAATCGAGGCTCCTTGCTCACCATTTCAGCAGATCGTGATGGACTTTTTTGGGCCCTTTCCGAAGTCAACATCAGGAAATAATTGGATCCTCCTGGCGACAGACTATATCACCCGCTTCGCTGAGACGAAAGCTCTGCCGAAAGGTAGCGCAGCCGAAGTGCTGAAATTCTTCATCGAGAACATGCTGCTATGACATGGCGCCCCAGCATGTTCTCGATGAAGAATTTACAGTCTTTACAACGGAGGTCACCAAGCCATTCTGCAATACAGCCAGATAACCCACAAGAGAAAAACTTATTTCCACCCGCAGACGAATGGTCTTACGAAGCCCCTCAATAAGACACTCGCCGATATGCTAGCAATGTACGTTGACGTCAAACCCAAGACTTGGGATGCCATCCTGCCGTACGTAACCTTCGGTTACAACAAGGCGGTGCCAGAAACCACAGATAACGCTATTCAAGCTCGTTTACGGCAGGAATCCGACGACGACTCTCGACGCCATGCTGCCGCACGTCACCAAGAAAGAGAATCTTGCCGTCGCCACATATCTCCAGCACGCCAAAGAAGCCTGACAGTTCACCCGCCTGCGGATTAAGAACTAGCAGAGGACCGACAGCCGACACTACAACCTTGGACGACACTACGTTGAGTACCAGCCAGGCGACCGTGTTTGGGTTTGGACCCCGATACAGTGACGACGACTCAGTGAAAAACTATTGCGCCGCTATTTTGGACCCCAGAAGGTCATCCGACACATTTGCGCACTCAACAATAAGGTCGTACCAGACGGCATAGCGGCGCCGCTCACCACCTGAAATAGCCCATGTTGTGCGCCTTAAGCCGTTCTGCCAGCGCTGACGAACATTGGTAGTTTGCATAGCTGAACTCAGGACCTTGGTTTGATGGACTGTGTTACATTGGACCTTGTTTTTTTTGTTACTCTTGTTTAATATGTGTACTTTTTTGTTTCGCTCTCTTACGTTCGTAGCATTGGGACAATGCTTTTGAAGAGGGGAGTATTGATATGTGTGCTTTTTATTATTATCGGGTCACGGCGTTTCACCGCCTAACAAATGTTACCGCACACGCGCCAGCATGTATTGGAAGTTTCTCGAAACTTATCCATAGTTCTATCTGCTGCTGTTATCACCAAACGTTGTGTAATCTGATTTCATCGCGCGACGGAACTGGCGCAGAACTTTCTGATGACGCGCGGGCACCAGCGATTACTTTGAAACTTTCGATGACTGATCTATAAAAGCCGACTCGCTTCATCCGCTGACCTGATTTTCGACGATCACCAACTGTGTTCGCCGCTGTACTCGTTCTTTGTAGCATGTTTTTGAGCGCAGAAGTCCGCCCAATGAAAGTTTAGTTTCGCTATTTACAGTTTTGCTACTGTTTTTGTCACAATCACTACCACGTTACAATATTAAACCACTCAGGACCTAAACGACGTCACATAGCCCTAGATTTTTTAGGAATTTCCTTACTAACGAGAACAAATTTGTGCATCCAAATACTCTTCATATTCTTGCGTGCCACGAGGCCCGTCTTGGATACGTTGCCTTTTCTTGTTTGCCTTAGCGACCTGCCAACTAATATTTTCTTCACAGTTACGTCTGTTAGCCGATGACTGCGTCATTTAGAGCCCGGTTGTTGACATAAGTAATAAACTGGCTCCCCAAGACAATTTACTAAAATATTTCAAAATAATTTCTTCCTCGTTATATTGGTGCTTAGACTCGCTGTAAATTCTTGTTTTGGACACGTGATTTGAAACGTGAAAAAAGAAATAGGAGGGACAGTGATTGCGAGACAGCGAGAGTGAGAGACAGAGGAGAGACGATAGTCTGCTCCGGAGCACTATCAGTCGCAGTTCGATTCCCAAAAAGCATCCCAAACAGCACTTTGCAAATCGGTGAACGCAATTTAAAGTTTCTATTCCGGACCACTAAAAGGTACGCCGGAAGGCTGGCACACTTCTCTCCTTTACAGATAAATTGCCACTCAAGTTTCCTGCTCAATATCACCTAATTTGTGTTTTCAGCAGCCCGCATGTAAACAATTGCCTGCATTGTGCTTGAGGTATTGTCGAGAAGTAATAAATAATTTTGCTCAATGCGCATTTTATTTCACTGATCACCATATTCAACAATAGTGCAATTTAAACTTGCCAATCAATATGGCCATTCTTGCAATTCGCAGTGCGCTGGCCATGCGAGAACAGCTCCCGTACCTTTTTTCTCAGGTTCTCCGCAGTGTCGAATGCCAGAAGAAATCCGAGGGCTTTGTTGCTGCTAACCATGGACTCTTCGCTCGAGACATACTCTGTCTTGCTGAATGTGTCTTTGCAACTCTGTGTTAACACAAGAATACATACATTTGCGCCTCTCGCAGTTGTCGCAAAGTTAAATTTACTTTATTCGTCAGCATGATGCTATAGCAATAATTATCAAGAGTGACTTCATTCGCGGGTTCTCTAAGCAAACATTCGTGTAGTGTATCTTTCCTTACTATAGAAAAATTGACTGGTAATTTGGGCGGGATGTATTCGCGAAATATTAGGAACATTGAGCTTCTCATGCATTTATCACAAATGTAGAGAGCCTGATTATTGTAAATGACGCCTCTCTGGGAAGTCGCCGGTCGACACCTATTACGTGAAGATGCAGCTCATAAAGAAATTAACTTGGAGCGTCAAGTAGGCTAGATATATGGAGAGATCCACGACATCCCGTTGTTACATATACTTGGTTATGGTTCATTACGAGGTCCTATGAAAGGAAACTCGGAATGCCCCGTTCGATCAGAAAACATAGCTGTGTATCCTAGGGCTACTTAAACGATGTATTTTACTGTATGGTAAACTAAAAACACGCAATTTCGCGCAAGTGCGAGTGAGCCACCCTAAGGGAACTTATCGGATGGCAACGAGGCAGCATTTACAAAGATTTTATCAACTTGGTACCTCGAAAAGAATGATAGCGAACTTGCTCGAAGTCGTACAAAATTTTTAATCATTCGTTGGCGGTTAAAATATTTACAGCAACTTCGTACAGCCAATTTTGGGCTTTCGTAACGCATACCTGAGCTACTGCTCGTGATACACTACGTGCACATGTCAATCACTTGATTTCTGTCTGCTCCATTCGGAAGAAGGAATGATTACCCTCTGTAAGGGAAATGGTCTGTTGATTTTTTTACCCTTTTGTGAATGCATCGCTTCCCATTGTGAAGAAAGTAACCTGTACAGAAAACCTAACGTAGAACTTTGTGCTTACGTATAGGACAAAGTGAATTACAAGCGTTCTTCCGCCTAAAATATTCCTTCCACTACCCCTATCACGTGCGACTCAGCTAGTTGAGAGGACGCGGCTCCGGAAATAGTAGTAGTTAAAATAACAATAAACTGCCATGATGTCCGCGCGAACCGCCCAAATATGCGACTATGTGCACCACGTAACTTCACCTCTGCAATCCACACTGGCTCTATAGATCACTCGCTTTGAACACGTAGGCCAAGCGCTATAGCGATGTCACGTTGTATAGACAGCGAAGAACCAGGCCGTAGCAATAACAAATTTAGCGATTCAAGCTGCTGAATTCGCGCAACGGACAGGTCAGCATGCGGACTAGCATGACCAGGCGTAGTAATTGTGCGTCAAGCCGGAAAAAGGTGTACGCGTCTCGCCTTAATGCATGCGGCTGCACATGATTATTAAAGATAAGTATTTCTGCATAAGAAATTATATACGTTCTTACCTGCGTGTATATTACAGGGTTCCACCATTTAATTATAAAATTCAGGGGGGACTCATTGCTATTGTTGCTGCTGTATGAGATCCACGCCGCGGCCGACATGGTAAATGACATCATGAGTCGGACGTTGTCGTTGATCTTTACTGTTTTCCACTTCTCGGCAGCCTTCTTCTGTACACACAAAGCGCCAACGCATTAGCATACGACATCACTGATGAATGTGCAGTACGTGTTTTTCGACACAGCAATAAACAGACGATTTGAACATGGCGTGGGAAATCACGGCAGTGATCTTTGTTCTGTTCAAAACTCAGGCGTACGTGAAGAATACCGTTAGCGGTTGAGGTGGACTCTAAGGTGCTCGCAGCAATTTTATAATCTTATGTTTTGAACATGATCGAGCCTTCATAAAAAATATGGCATTGTGGAGAAGCTATCTGGAGACATAAAAGTTAGAATGTTATCCGCTAGATACCGCGGGACATTTTAGGGATCTCGGTTGGTGAACTTGCGATCCGCGAAATTTGGCCTTGATACCTATAGCGCCTGTGGAATGGTGCCCGGAAGCGCATGCCGCAGTGCTGGTGCTTTTTGAAAATTGTTAAAGCTTCTTACCAAAGTGCGTGTTTATCAGAAATTTTACAATAGCATTGTACAAGGTTGTCACCCACCGTATAATAAGTGCGCCGATAAAGGAAGGGCACGTTTACTACGACGGTGTGCGAACGTGCGGGATAAGGAGCCGCTTATGAAGATGCTATTTGAGACCACTTTGCAGTTGTACACAACACGCATTTTTGTTTTTGCAAATATTCAAGGGCAGCACTTTCAGCATGCAGAGCTCAGGCATGGCTACCTGAGATCAAAAAAAGAAAAAAAAACACAGCAATCTGTTGCAAATGCCGTGGTCAATGATGCAGGGCGCGAAATGCGTTTCACAAAGCGCTTTGCATCAGGACAAAGAAAAATTGTATTAAAGTGTCCGCGTAGTATAACCGCCTGTTACCGGATACGCAAGTAACATGTTTCTATCTCGCATAGCTCTTGCCGAAAATATTTAATGGCTAATTTAAGAAATGGGGAACACGCGTGACACATGCTTGCTCCATAACGTATCTTAATTTAAACGTGCTTCCAAATATTACATTTTAGCAAGGTGCTCGGCGAGGTAGCAATTGAAGTACAGGACGTAAATAAAGACCTATACTGCGTTTCATACATAGCAGCCAACGGTGTGGATCCTACGCAAGGAGTTCAGTCAGGAAAAGTTATCACTCTGCGCGTTTCGGACCACAGCGCTCGCTCGCGCGAGCATGCACGTGAGGCTCTTAGCGACGGATTTTAAATGAAAAAAAGAACGGGAAAAGAACAACAAGAATGAAAATGATCTAAAACAACGTATTAGCAATCATATGCCACAACGTGTTTGTTTGTAAGGTTTACAAAATTGTTTCATTCCAGTACTGAACCTAGATAAACAGCAGTAGTGCACAATTGCGGTGAAAAAACAGTACGCTATAGCCAAGTGCGAATAAAGCAACTGCAAAATATTGTGTAGCCTCCATAGCGTTGACTACTATGTATGTAACTGGGTAAAATGCCGTCGCGTTTTCGCCTCTGGTTGATACGGAAGGAGGGTAATTCTTTTACTGATGCTTGCTAATATTAACTACTCATAAAAAGCCATTAGAGTGTTAAATTTTTTTGGCACGGTGGGCCTGGCGAGAGCATGGAGTTAATCAAACATTTCTTTTACTTCGTGCAGGCATTCTTTGTCAGCTTCACAAAAACGTCGACACTATGCTCCTGTGCTGTCCACCCATCCTGTTTGCATCAACAAATTGCCTTCCACGTGCCATCCAAGCAGCATGACGTTCGCACCATCAGCAATAACCAAAAATTTTTTCCACTACATCCTATCGGCCACGGAACCGCTACGTTATCGACCGCCCCCCCCCCCCCCCTGGATTCGTGACGTCAACAATTGGTGTCTACTTAAAGGACGGCCTTCACCGTTTCACCTTCAGTGGGACCGGTGGGCCTGCCGAGAGCCGGGCATTAATCAAGCCCTTCTTCTGCATCGTGCAGGTTAGTGCGCACTATAGTTCCCTCAAAAGTGACTGTCGCTTTTCTGCTTGTCCTACCACGCCCCCGATGGTGTCTTAAGATTGCGTGTGAGTGTTGTCACGTCCTCGAACCCCTCCTAGGCGGAGACGTTGAATTAAATCCTGACCCTATGTCCAACAATGAATTACTCCAAAAGGAATTCCAAGGTCAGGCTTCGCTACGAGAAGCGATACTTAAAAACAAAAACTGAAAACATGATTATGGACATCCGAGCTCGGTTCTCGCTTAATGAACATCAAATTTCGGAAACTAAAACTGAGACCGTGACACTTGAAGAGCTTGAGAACGCGCTCCGTACGTACCAAACTTCTTTGTGTCATCAAGCTCATAAGCAGAACGACCTAAAAGATAGAAGCAGGCGTTCTAACCTGATCGTTTACAGCGTAACTCAGCCCATTAATAAAATTGAATCCGAGCTTAAACGAAAAGTAGTTCAAGAAACCTTTGAAGAACATGTGCCTAGATTGGTAGACTGGCCTAGATTGGAACATGTAACATGTGCCTAGATTGGTGGCATTCACAGGTTATGTTAGAAGACAACAGATAGAACAGTTATAGTCTTTTTCTAGGACATGAATGAAAAAATATATTTTTTAAAATTTCACCAAACTTAAAGACACAGATATTTCCCTACAAAATCATTTCTCGCCGGCCATTCTAAAAAGACGCAATATGTTGTGTCTATGTGTCAATACGAGAAGCTGCAAGGCAAGAAAGTGTTTCTTGTTCACAAGTTGCACATCGACAGTGACGTGTTTGTCTGGGATTACACAAAACATGAACGCGGGATAATTTCAAAATCGCCCCAAGCACCTCTCCCATAATGTGTTCAGGACAAGCAAGTCAGGCTCTTAAACTTAAATTATCGGAGTATTGTTAGCAAGACCACTCTAATTGAAGAAGTTCTCCTTGCATACGACCCACACATCACCGTCATTACTGAAATTTGGTTTCACGGTTCAATTAGAAGCGACGACCTTATTCCTCCAGCGTTCAATATATTTCGTAAAGATAGGCAAACCAGAGGCGGAGGAATCGCTGTCGTCATCAAATCTGACATAGAAACCATTCTTCTTCCAGACCTGAATTGTGTTCAATGTTTATGCTTAAAGGTTAACCTATTTAGACATGTTTTCGTATTGTATACTGTATATAGACCACCAGAGCCGACGCAGGATCTGCTGATTACGCTAAGGGATCACACGATTCATTACAGCAAATATAAGTTTATTATGGAGGGGGATTTCCACATTCCAAACCTTGACTGGAACCGCTTGCTATCAGGTGCCGATTCTGTCAACTATTCCAAAACTATGTTTGATATTGTACTTGATTATAACCTCGCTCAAATTGTCAGTGAACCTACAAGTCTACGCAGCTATTCTTGTTATATTCTTGATTTGGTTTTTCCTCATCACTGCCTCGATGACTATGAAGTGTCTGCAGATTCCGGCCTATCCTATCATAAAGCCGGAAATGTTTGCTTTGCACTCGCTCCTGAATGTACGGATAATACTCGAATTGTTAAAAGTTAGTGATTTTGAGCGTGCCGGTGATGTTGCCATTTTAGACTACTTAGAATCCCAGTTAGCCGACTTCTCTTATGTTCATGCTGCTGTTCTTTGCAACAAGTATAAGAATGTGTGCTACTTTTTCTTACGCAACTTTGTACCTGATAAGATAAAGAGAACGGCCAAATCTACACTATGGATGAACAGGCATGAAAAATACATTTAAAAGGGAAGACTAAACGCCTAAGAAAGAAAACAACAGCATTTCATGCTTTCAGTGAAGCTCGGAAGTCACTTTCCGATGCCATTAATCGCACCATGTCTTTCCATTTTAATGCAACCTCCCAGAACGTCATTTCTGAGGGTCCTCAGTGCTTCTGGAACATTATGAAGGGAAGTAAAACACACGTGCAACAAATATCTTATAATGGTGCCGTAACAACTAATCCCAAGACTATTGCGCAGCATTTCATTCACTACTTTCAGGGTTTTTCCCACGCCTTCTGGACCGTTATCCTTAACATTTTCCCCTCATTTCTCAAATGGGACCGATTTGATTACGCATGAAGGCGTGCTTAACATGCTACTTAGACTAAAAGTTAAATCTTCACCGGGACCTGATGGAGTTCTGGCGCATTCCTTCGACGTTTCGCTGAAGCCCTGAGCAAGTTCCATGTTGTTATATTTCAACCTTCTATTAAAACTCCATCTTTACCTGACGATTGGAAGATGGCACGAGGCGCTGCCGTCCTCAAGAAAGGTAACCCGCTTTCTTTGTATAACTACCGCCCCGTATCTACATTACGCTCTTGTTCTAACTTCTTAGAGCATATTGTAGGTAACATTATTTCAACAGTTCTTCAGAAAAATAACCCTTTGTCCCAACACGAGCATGACTTTAGGAAAGGGTTTTCGACAGTTACAAGGTAAGCCACGGTATTTCACTTTCTTGAGTCTATCATTGACAGGGCCAGCTAGGTGGACTTATTCTTCTCAAATTTTAGCAAGACTTTCGACCTTGTGCCACATGAAAAATTAATGAGAAACGTACGGTTTTAAAACTGACCGATTTTCTCATTGCCTGGGTTTCATCGTATTTAAAAGAGCGTAACCAATATGTATCCATAAACGGTGAAGAATTTTATACCCTTCCTGTCACATCTGGCGTCCCTCAGAGCAGTGTGCTTAAGCCGCTGCTATTTCTGACATGCTGTAACGACATAGCCAATGTGATTACCGAACCTGTGCAGATTCGCATGTATGCCGCTGACTGCATTATCTTCAATGCGATCCAGTCAGCTGATGATCAGGTTGCACTAAACACGGCCCTTAACAACATCCTCACGTGGAGAAAGGGGGTATCAAGCTAAACTTAGAAAAGACGATTATACTACTCGTTACTAGAAAACACAATTCATTTAGGTTCTCTTTTTCTCTTGGTTCAGGACTATTTACAGAAGTAAACGAATATAAGTATCTTGGTGTGGCACTAACAAGCAATTGAGCTGGAACACGCACATTTCTAATACTTGCTCCTCCGCCTTACGTCAACCCTGCTTGTTGAGCCATAAACTGAAACATGCACCAATTCAGGTTAAAAGACTAGCATACGAAACGTTTACAAGGCCTAAATTATGATGTGCTCGCATTGTCTGGGATTCACATGCTACCACTAACATAAAGGCACTTGAGAAAATCCAAAGGAAAGCCGTCCGTTTCATTTTTTTCTCCGTGCAGTCGAACCGTTTCCATCTCAGCACTAATGCAATGGAATGTAATCCCAACCCTTCAGTCCTGCCGCAAATTTCTTTTCGTTTGAAGTGTTTATATTTGTTAATAAAAAAGGAACTTGCACCAAATTCCCCACTGTGCATAGCATTATCGACAACTAGCCAAACTCGACATTCCCACCGCCTTCCACCTGCCCCGTACTTTGATAAGACTAATTTATTTCAGCACTTTTTCCCCTGACAATTACTGATTGGAACTCCTTGCAGGCTGACTGTGGATTGTATTGATCTTATGAATGACCGTGTTGTTTAATTAGTATTGTTAAGAGTTATTTCCTTCTGCTCGTTTTGCTTGAATTTGGATGTTACAATATAACATTGATATATTTTTTGTTCCACTCCTGCTTGGAGCTTACGGCCATAAATGTCATAAATAAAATAAATAAATAAATAGCAATTTCAAGTGCTGCATTCCACTGATAATGGCGTGCAACTAATGACGTTGCGTCAAGATCCTGTAACATTCGTCAATATCTCCTAGAGCAGTTTATATCCATAGCGTACAAGTTCAATAAATGGGGGGGGGGGTCATTTTCGCTCTTCAATCATGCCATTTTCTAGACAAAAAAGTAAGGAAATTTAGTTTGTGCTACATAAACCTCAGTGTTCGTCACAAAATGCCTGATTGCGAAGCCGCTTTAGATGCAGCCAGGTATAAGGGACCTGGAAGCTCATTGTCATCGAGTGTATTCCAGAATTTTAGGTCATCCATGGTGCCACTGCCTCAAGTAAAATGGTATTGATGCTTTGGTGACTTACCAGGCTGCGAAAGAAAGGT
Organism: Dermacentor variabilis; assembly: GCF_050947875.1. Classification (NCBI taxonomy): domain Eukaryota; kingdom Metazoa; phylum Arthropoda; class Arachnida; order Ixodida; family Ixodidae; genus Dermacentor; species Dermacentor variabilis. The sequence goes on from NC_134573.1 coordinate 32,129,282, forward strand.
GAAAATGACAAGAGTAGTTAAGCATTATCAAGATCTCTCGATAATTATAAGTGCTGCTTTTATCTCAACCTCTAGGTTTCCAGCGCAATGGCATGCACGTACTCGAAGCCAGCTGGCACAACAGGCGTGGTGATGCTGTTGCTCCTAATCATGAGCAGAACGTCAGGCAAAATTTTCCATTTGTATGAAGTACATCTGCTCATGCCTCTCGTCCACCATCTTGGTTTCTGTATAGTCTGCAAATAGCCTTTGTACATAAATAATATATTCATTTATTTGTGTATTTCTTGTAAATACTCTCAGTCGCCTAAGCTTTAAAGAGGGGAGTCGCGTTACAATTGAAGAATCAATTGAAGATTCAGAAAAAAGGGAAAAGTGGCAAAAATATACTAGTCTTAAGAAGTGCAAGAACGCTATGAATATGAACTATAACAAGCATCAAAAATGGCCTGACATTAAACAAGTAAGGGGTCTAGTAAACCGAAAGGAAAAAAATCAAAACAATATGCCAGATGCGTACATTATGTGAGATGCCCAGCGAACGTTCACCGCGCGAACATATGTATATGATACGTACTAGAACAAGACAGAAATATATATCAGGCGTTAGCATCGCAAGAAAAATAGTCAAACAAGCATTTGCGCAAGAACGTCCGGGCGGTGACAGAGGCAATAGAAGCCGGAAGGTGGTTCCAGTCTTTAGTTGTGCATGCCATGAACGAATGAGAGAAAGTCTTCGTATTGCAGCGCATGCAGCCGACTTTATTTTTGTGGTCAACCCTAGACAAATATTTGGTGCGTGTAGAAATTAGCTGGTCTCTCAAAGACGTGCGAATGTAAATTTTATGGAAAAGTAAAGACGGAAAGCATTTCGGCGGAATGAAAGGAATGACAATGATAAGCAATTTTTTATTAGCATTACGGTGGCTGCACAGTTGTAATTAGAATGGATAAAGCGAGTTGCGTTATTCTGGACAAGGTCAAGGGCTCGAGATAGCTATGATGGGAAGAAGACGACGACGTTTCCACGCAGACGTGGTTTTCTTGGGTTCCTTGGAAATTGCTCGACAGCAAAGAAAATCTCGCCCTTATCCGGATACGAAGCTCCTCGGAAGCCTATGGGGACGTGTGGACTCTGGTGAAGACTCTTCTTTGCCTTTTCCTACTGGTCCTGCTCGTCTGATAGACTCAAAACAAGCCCGGCTGGCGCTTAGGCCTAGTGCGGCCGCGCCGCCGCGCTCGCCCGACGAAAAAGTGTTTGTGCCAGATGTGAGCTCCTCATCTGTACCTCCCACTAGACTGCTGCGCGTGACAACATCCATGCCAACCATGCAGCCGAAGTGTGCAACCGATAGCTCGAATACACAAGATGCAACACCGAAGGACAGTCCACTTCGTGATGTGAATATGAACCTATCCGCAATCGTGCCGAAGGACAATGGTGACCCTATGCACGTTCAGTCCTCTGGCGGTTCGACGAATGCAGCCCAGCGAGGTCCCCCTATCAACGTGCTTCAACAAGACGCCATCGCATCGGAGCAACCGGCAAGAAAGGTAAGGGCCACCCCAGACAATTCCTCCACGGCCTCCCCTACGCCCGCTCCTTCTCAGTCTTACCCAACGTCCACCCCTTCTCAATCCTATCGAGTTCATATACGCCCCCTTTCATGCTACGACATAACTTCAGTAGCCACAAAATATGTCCAAAGGGTCATCGACCAGTATCTTGAAACCACTGGATACAAAGGGTTCGCAGCATATAAATCTACCAACTCAATCACAGTGCACTTGCCATCTCTCAGTGATGTGCAGAAAATGTGCACTTTAACATCTATCCCGCTGTCAGAAGATCAACACCTACCTGTGCAGTGCTACTTTGCATCGTGCCCTAATATACAGAAGTGAGTTGTCTATGGCATTGACCCGGAAGACACCCCTGAAATAATATGTCGTGAATTGACCTCCACGACCCACAGGGTACTCTCAGCTAGATTCATGGGCAAAAGCCGTACATGCTTAGTGACGGTACAGGGCCCTCAATGTATTCCAGAACGGTTTTATTACTATGGTTGCATATTGCGACCTAAACCCTACCTCCCTCGGGCAATATTCTGCTACCGCTGCTTTCAACGTGAATACATGCAGAAATTTTGCCCACAGTGTACTATTGATCCAGAAAAGCTCACACCAGAAGGCCAACCACGATATCGATGTGGCTTATGTAAATCTGATGAGCACGATATGACAATCATAAATTGTCCGACTAAACAGAAGGCAACAGTACGGATACGAAAGGCTATACCAAAAACGACTATAGTAACAACACACAATAGTTATGAGGTTCTTGCAGAAGAGCGAGAGATGCTCTGGCAGAAGACGCAAAATCCCCAGTAACACAACTGTATTCTTCTGTTCTTAAACGTGGCAAGCAGTCGCAGACAAAGAAACAGAAATTACCGGAACCTCTGTATCAGTCGTATGATGACCATGATGACATTGACGCTCGCATTGACACACTGGCTAGAGAGATTGAGTGACTACGCAAACATAAAGAATTGGTAATTTTGCGTCGTCAGAAAACAGGACCAACACATGACGCATCAACCACTGCGAATGCCACCGTTACGCCTGGATCCCGTCCGGCACAACAGGTCAACCAAGCTGTTTGGACAGCAGTTTTAGATCAACTTGCTGATTCAGGATTGCCTGCATCATGGCTAATTCTCTGCAGCAGCTGTCACAGGATGGAATTCTACAGTTGAATTGTCGGGGCCTAAGTTCCAAGTTAGGAGAAATTAAAGCCAAACTTCAATACAATAAGCTACATGTATGGGCACTGCTTATTCAAGAGCATAATAAGCTATGCTCCCTGTCCAATTTTATTGGGTATCATAACCCATCTATTAGAGATAGACGTGCTACTACAATGGCTTCAGCTCCGGGAAAAGCTGCAGTTTATATATCATCGCATATTGCTCACACAGTGATTGATGTGGAGCCATGGCGTAGTGGTAATCAAGAAGTTGTCGGAGTCCTGACACGACCAGTGAAGACTCCTGTCATTCTAGTGTCATTCAACGCCAGACCACAGCGCACACGTTTGAACTTGGGGTGGATAGCCCATCTCCGGTGTATGTACCCTGGAATTCCTATTCTCGTGGGCAGAGACTTCAATGCCCCACATAGAGAATGGGGGTACAAGTACAACTCCCGAAGAGGATACCAAGTTAAAAACATCATGAGCGATGCCACTTTTACACTGTTGAAACATCACGCTGTGGCTGCCTGTGCTGTAGCCGCAATATCTAGAACAAACGCTCCAGACCTCACGTGGTGGTTGGGTCCTGGAATGCCGCAGTGGCGGGTGGAACCACATACATGGGGCAGTGATCATATGCCAATAATGATTGATTAGCACAGAACGTGCATAAAGAAAATTCCACGACGAGTAACAGTCACGCATTGGAATAAGTTTCGGGAATCATCGATTGATAAAGTACCCTCAGAGGCCTCAGAAATTCTTCCCGCTTTGCAAGAACTGCTACGGAGGAACACCACTGTAACCACAGTTGACGAGGAAAACCTCAACAGGAGCTCGCCCTTTTGCAACTTTGGGCAAAGCGACGTCAGGCAGAAGTGTATGCGTCGAGGAATCCCGATGCACCAGGTAGCCGTTCACGTGCTAACCATATAGCGGCGAAGGCGCGTCGGCAGGGAAAGCAACTTTCTCGAAGACGATTATATGAGTGGTGCGAGAATATTGGATCGGGCATTGGAAACAGAGCGCTTTGGCGTACGTTCCGATCAATGGAACGCGGTCATAAGCAACCTGACCCTGCAGCGAGCGTTAGGTTAGCGATGCAGAGTTCGCCAAATCAATTTGCAGAACACGCTGCTAGAGCGTTTTTCCCGAAATACGATCACGCGTCACCTATAAACTGCCCCGAAATTGATGAGTCTGACACAACTTCAATATCCGAAATATCCAGCCATTTCTGCATGGCCCAACTAATAGCGGCGATTGAAACTTCGAAGCAACGAACAACACCTGGTCCTGATGGTATTCCTTATGAGGTTTTCAAGAACATGGAAGGAGCAGCTATCTACGCACTTCTTCAGGCTATTAACAAAGTATGGGAGACTGGAAACATTCCACCTGATTGGAAGCATTCAATTGTTGTCGCGATTCCGAAACCAGGAAAGTCTCCAAATAGCCTGCAGTCTCTACGCCGAATTTCACTAACCTCAACTCTCTGCAAGCTCGCTGAAAAGATGCTGGCCACACGTGTGTCCAGGTGGCTTAAACGCCACGATAAATATAATCCCGCTCAAATTGGATCCCGTTCTTACTAGGGAACTGAAGACGGACTTTCTATCTTATCAGACAATGTTTCACAGGTTTCACCACACGGTCACGCTGTGCGCACGGTAGTAGCAACAGACGTAACGAAAGCTTATGACAATATAAACCATGAAATTATTATAGCCAACCTCATCGACCTGGGACTTCCACCGCGGGTGAAAAGATTCATCTACTCATTCCTTCAGAATCGCGCATTTGCGATTACAGTAGATGGAAGGCAAGAAAGATACTTCACATCGAACAGAGGAGTCCCACAAGTTTTCGTTTTCGCTCCTCTACTCTTCAACGTTGCTCTAATACCTCTAGCCTGGCGACTACATCGGATTCCAGACGTGAGGTTCTTAATCTATGCGGATGACGTCACTTTGTGGTCCGTGCATGAAGCTATATCTAGACAAACTCAACAGCTTCAAGAAGCCCTTGATGTTCTGAACAAATACGCTCTGAAAGCAGGGTTGGAAATTTCCGCCCAAAAATTAAGCTATGTTGTGGTGGCCAACAAGAAAGGACGCACAAGACTCACGCAGCACCCTTTTACATTTAGACTCGGCGCAGTGACAATCCCTGAGGCTTCTGAGGTCCGCATACTGGGTCTCGATATTCACCACTCCGGAGGTGGTGCACACTGGCTCCGTAAAACCAGACAGAGTTCGGCAAAAACCCTTCACCTTATTCGTCGCATTGCAGCAAAAGCAGCTGGAGCTCGTACTGACGTAGCTCGATGGTTGGCGCGTGCAGTCTTGCAGCCAAAAATTTTATATCAGGCACAATTTCAACAGCTGACTTTGGCACATCTGGCACAGTTGGATACATTAATCGCGATGCTATGCGCACAATCACAGCACTGCCCCGCATCACTCCGATACCAACCTTACAGGAACATGCCCAGCTCAACACAATTGCAGAGCTAATTTTGCAGCGTGAAAAAGCACGTGAAATAAAAAAAGCAACTTCTTCCGGCTGTAGCTGCGTTGCATGCTCATTTTGAAAGTGGCTCTAGGATTGACAATCAGCCCTATCGAATGCCTCCCTGGTAATTCACCAGCATAACAACTAATAAGCCTCAGAAGTTACGATGCAGCGATACAACATCTATTATTGACGAACACAATATCGTCGATGCATCATGCGCTAATATCTGCAAAGTCTATACGGATGCTGCCATTCTCCCAGACGGCGGAAGGACATCATTCCTGAGTGCTACGCATAATTTCATCAGCGGCCACCAGCGCTATTTCTCTACGGAAGCCAGCGCTCTAGTAATGAAACTTCAAGCCATCCACGACGCTGTGCAAGATGCGACATCTAAGCTGCCTACCATCAAGCAACTAGATACTTTAGCGGCTATTCGGGAACTCAAGCAGGTTGATAAGGCGATGGGAATCAGCGAGACAATACACACTATGAATAGTAAAACAGCTACTTGCGTCAAGGTACACTGGATTCAAGGCCATTCAGCGAACCCTCACAACATTGCTGCTGACCAGCAGGCACACTGCCCTCGTAATCCTGATCCTCCACCTATTCCCCTCCCACCCCAACCCCGTAAATCGCTCCGAGCCCGTAAAAATGTTCTCCGGCAGGACACACGCGCTCTTATCCCACCGTGTGTGAGCTCCCTCACCCTTCACCTTACTAGGGCGGAGGAATTTGTGCTTAGGAGGCTTCGGGTCGGGGTGGCCCTTACACCGGCTGTTGTCTCAAGGTGGAACTGGTCGCATTTACCACTGGGTGCTACGTGTCCATACTGCTCCGTTCCTGTGGTGGAAGCAGATGCATACCACCTAATATGGACATGTACGGATTTACAATCGGAACGCTCGCGTCTCCTACTGCAAGTCGGCCTCCGCTACTCTGTGACAACCAGCTATGACCAGATTCCACAAAACACTGCTTCAATTCATACACAACACAGGCCTCACAGCACATATATAATACACATATACGCTCCAGGAATTATGCCTTAAGAGCAAGTCTATCGCAATTTTAAAAAAAGAGACATAGGTTAGGTGGGTGATGGTCCCAGATTGAAGCTGCGTATTCTAATTATGCTGGAACAAATGTCTTATACGCGAGTATTTTTAGAGAGGGTATGCTTTTTCAGAAGTAGCGCCGAAGATAGCGTAGCGTGCGGCTAGCATTATACATTATCAAGTGAATGTGAGGCTTCCAAGTCAGAGTAGCAGATATGAGAACACCTATTATGCAAAAAGGTGAGGCGTGCAGACAGGATACAAGAGAAGAGAAGTGGGCAACACGAACGCAGACTATGAACTGAAGAGAGCACTCAGGCGAAGAGTAGCTAGGTAAGATAAGCGCAGCCGTGCAGAGGAAAAAGGAGCAGGTAAAAGGCAAAAAAAGAACAGATATTTGTCCTGTGAAGCACAATAAGAACAACAGTTTTACTGACTGTCGTATGGGTGTGGTTTATAATGTTCCCTTTAGCTGTGGTGAGTTCTAGTAGGGCAAACGGGGCGGTGTATCAATCAGAGGCTAATGGAACATGAAAGGGCGTTAACCGGTGGATCGCCTTCTAATCATTCCTTACATTGCCAAGATTGTAACTGCAGGACAGAGTTGGATGAATGTGCGATATTCTACCGGTAGAAGAATAAAGATACGCGTCTTATGGTAGAGCCATGGCATATCTATAATGGTGGAAGTGCGTGCGTGAGTCGTCCTTCGATTACATTACATAAGGAAGAGATTAAGTGCCTTAACAGCTATCTCTCATATAGACCGGCACATGTACCCGACTGACACATGGTGATGCCATTCCAGAGCTTGCGAAGATGAGTTTTGTGTCGTCTTTCTTCTTTTCGCCGAAAAAGGTCCCTTCAGTTGATATTCGGCGTTCCTGTTGTCCACTTCTCTTGTGTCCTGCCTGCACGCCTCAACTTTTTGCATAATGAATCTTTACCAACTTGCTCAACTTCCTGTCGTTCTCAGAACACCTAAGTACTTAGAGAATGATAATGTCTCTAGTGAAACGATGGGTTGTGAGACGGAGGAGAAATGTTCTGACGTGAAGCGCGCATTAGTTAACATTTGCTAACGTTAGTGTCGATTTTACAAGTTTTATACCATATTTCGAAAGAATTAATGTCGCCTTGTAAGACATGCTCGTCACTGAGGTGGCGGACATCGCGGTAAAGAACGCAGTCGTCTGCATATAAATGCATATAATGTAGACACGTTGTCAGGCAAGCATTAACACAAATTATAAAAAGTAACGGACCTAAAACAGAACACTGAGGAACAAAACATGTTCCCTCAGATAGTGGCGAATCGTGGTCAATAACAGTAACATAGTGAAACTGATTAGCCAAATAACATTCTGGTTACAGTAGTAGATTAGGATCCAAAGTAAGGACAGCTTCTACATTAGTAATTTACGACTTACTTTGCCAAATGGCTTGGAAAAATCAAGAAAAATACAATCAGCACAGGAACCCTGATCTATTATACCATGGAGTGAATGCGTGAAAATAATAAGTTGCATTTTGCAGGAAAACGAGCGTCGGACGTCATGCTCTCATGATGTGAAAAGACATTGCTTTCAAGAAAAGTGAAGAGTTGTTATTGTATTATATGCTTCATCACTTTTCAGGGAATTCTAATTCAGGAAATAGGTCTGTAATTCAGCGGTGGAAGTGTGTTACCCGATTTGTAAATAGGAACTACCTTCCAGATTTCCCTATGCTTGGGTAAAGTGCCATCGTCGAAGGAGTGCAGAAAAATGTTTGCCAGAAACAGTGAACTTGTATAATTTTGTTTGTTTTAGGAATTTTTAGTTGATGTGGTGGAGCCCACAGTATGATAATTTTAACGAATCAGTTATGTTGACAAGAATGTTATGTTGATAAGAATGGCAAACACCTGAGATAAATCGAGATTACAGGCATCAGGAGTGTCAACTTACAAAACTGAAAAACAAGAAATACTACTAAACACCTTGTTAAAAACTAAAGGGCAATCCTTTTGCAAGGCTGGCTCGCCGGATTGATCACGAAGAGATATATTTATCTTTGGTGTTAAAAATGGACCAAAGCTTCTAGGGGTTACTCAACAGCATATTTGGTAATGTGCCGCCAAAGAAAGGCTCAATAGCAGCGGAAAGGGCATTAGTAAACTTTGTTGCTAAAGAAAAATATGAACCCTAGCGATCACCTGTTTGTCGTGACTTGGCCAGATAAAATAGCGCTTTTTTCTTATTTGAAAGGCGGACGAGCGTTCGGCGATAATATGATGCTCGTCGCAGTTATATATGTACCAATAAGCCTGTTAATTTTTTGAGCTAAACAAATCCCAGTTTTCCGGAATTGAACGCTGATCAATGTCGGTAAGATATAAATCAAGATATGTTCACAGGTGTTCATTGATAATATTGAAATTGGCCCTACTATAATCGCGAATTACTTTTAATTTTGATGGGCTGCGTGGGCTTGTTGAAACCTTTAAATCGAAATGAACCATAGCGGTGTCGTTTAGAGGGTAGTAAAGTAATACTAGACAAGAACTCGGTGTTATTAGGTAGTATTAAATCTAGTGTGCTTCCAGAATGTGTAGTCTGCCTGGTAACAAGTTGAGTGAAATTGAAACACGCGCAAAGGCCTAAAAATCTTTGGCATTGTGACGAGGACGGTGAAATGACAGGATAAGCGCCGTCCCAACAGATGTTGCGATAATTGCAATCACCTAACAATATAATTGCAAAGAAGGATAGCGGCATACAGTTATGTTGATGACGTCATGAAGTTCGTCCACAAATAATAATGAGAATTCGCATGGCGGTAACAGACGCCTAATATGACTCTAGTGTTTGCTAAGCGATACAGGCACATAGGGTTTCCAAGTTACAGACATGATTTATCAAGAAAGATGGGATAGACTAGATAGTCCTATCAAAGTTCCAACCCATGCCGCTTTTCCTGGTCGCAATGATAAACGTCAAACATTTTTTTTAGCTTTGAAAATTTCCCTAGTGCATACGTTCTCGCACAAGCACGTTTCGGTAGGTAAATCAAGGTCTGCATCACTTGAAGATACTACTGTGTTAAAAGTTGGAGGACGTTTACGCGGCGCCTTCAAGAGTGGAACGCAATAGTGTTATCGCACCCCGTTCGCACAGCCCACTCATTCGCGAGGCATGCTCTTGAGTCACACGCAGCGTTCGGCGCGGCAATGAAACGTGCGCCTAAGCAAGCGGAACGAACCAAAGAACTCGGTGTCTCGGAGGGAGAAACGATGTACGCGAGCCAAACGTCGTGATCGGCATGGACAGCGGGGCCGCGACGCGCCATGACGGCGGACGCGATCCTGGGGCTGACGCCTCGATGGTATCGTCCTCTATCTCGCTTGGGAACACCACAGATACGCATGATTCCTCGGAAGCAGCTCGACAGACATCGCAGTGGACGCTTTCCCATCAGACGCGCTACGGCGTAGAGATCACATCAGAGACGTCCCGCATCGGACGCTGCACCTAGGAATCGCGCTGTGAGCGGCAAGAGGAGCGCGTCACCTAAAGGCGAGGGTTCGAGTGACGCACGCTGAAAGTTGGAAAGGGAGAGAGCGAGAAAACTTATTAAACGCAAGGGTATTGTTGCATAATGAATGCACCTGTCCCCGCACGGCCCGAAGCGGACAAGCGGGCGAGTGGCGCGCCACGCGCCGGGGCAGCGCCGCACATTGCGAGCAGGGGTCTTCTGGGTCTCTACGCGTGCGCAGCGCTCTGAAGAAATGTGGCGGAAGCGTACTTCGCTACTCGTGTAACTGCGACTTCTGTAAGTTACATGCTCATAGTTACAGACATACGCCGCAGTATAAGTTTCTAGGGCATGTTTCTAAGGCAACACCGCATTCATTAGAGGCTCTTTTGTACCGCTTTGAATCGTCGAACTCGTGGATCAGTGGTACCGTCTCCGTCTTATGCCCCGGAGAACCTGGTGCGATTCCCACCCATCCCATCCAGGAAGTAGTTTATTTATGAAGTGCCTTCCGGGATTTATCGCTCACGGCCAACGCCGCCGACGGCACCGGCTTTTCTGTGATACGAGCTCCTTAACGCTATCGCGTTAAAATTGCCCCACTTGTTCAAGAGCCTTCAAGCGTTAACGAAAATTGTCGACATTGAATTAACACCTCAACATCTCACAAATTGCTACAATGGAGCAAGATTAGGTTGAGGATGCGATGAGTGCGTATTTTGGTTAATACGTGCATCTGTGATAGAACACACACGCCGTTGTTGCTCAGTGGCTATGTTGTGGGGCTACTCAGCACGAGGTCGCGGGATCGAATCCCGGCCACGACAGCTGCATTTCGATGGGGGCGAAATGCCAAAACACCCGTGTACATAGATTTAGGGGCAGGTTAAAGAACTCCAGGTTGTCGAAATTTCCGGAGCCCTCGACTACGGCGTGCCGCATTGTGAGAATGCGGTTTTGGCAGGTAAAACCCCATAATTTTTTTGTGTTAGGAGATGGTCCACCAGCGTTGTGCTTAATCAAGCAATGTGCACTACGGAAGCACAAGGTGGAATTCTCCGTGACATCTCGTGAACGCTGTCAGATATGCCGTCATATATGTAAGTGGTGTTGTCCACAAATTGTTTATCATGTAGTAGATAGAAAACTGGGGATTGCGAAAGCTCCTTAGGAAAATCCACAATCCTTTGCGGGCGTGACGTGCAGCTGCCGAGAAATCATCTGTAACAGCAAAGTTAGTGGTCTTCAGTTTTGACAGCTTTTCGAAGGCCATTTCCTTTATCTAAATGTACTAAATTTCAATATTAAAGGCCTGCATCGATTATGTTGATATGGGCCGCCTAGGCGGTGAGCCTGTTGAATGCCATCATCATTTAGGCTAGCATCGATAGGTCATTGCAACACAGCAGTAATTTTTCTTCACTATTTTGCCGTTTTTTCAGGGCCGTGGGAAATAGCATGAAACTTAAGTTTGTCCCGACCACTTCTATGCTCCACGTGAACCAAACGACAATTCAGTTGTCTAATAAGAGCCACCTCATTAACTAGCAATTTGGTAAAGTTGACATCTGCGACAATATTGACAAGCACGTCATTCGCGCCAAGTCTCATTCATTGCAACCACAAGCCTCATTCATTGCAACAATTTTTGTTTCCAGCGATTTCTGCGCCGTTTGAATGCCAGTTATTGCCTTTAGTAAATCAGCTTGGCTTAGTGTAAGGCGCTGAGTCGGCTTTGGATCGTCTTGCAAATGTTGCGGTTTTTCTGTGTTGCCCACACCTTCGGCAGAAGCAGTACGTTTGCCTTCAGAGCAACTACACTCTTAGACAAAGTTACACCGTTGAGCGTCTACTTTATTGTTGTGTACCACACAACAATTATCGTCATCTGCCTTGCTTGCGTTTCTTTTCTTAAAAACGCCGCGCCAGCTACTTTCCTGTCGGGATTGCTATGTCATGCTGATAACGAGCATGGAGGTCGTTTCGGGGAAGTACCGGGCTCGCAGCGTTAAAAAAAAGAAATGCGGACAATAGAGATGACGTTTATTGTTGTGTGGCAAGATGCAAACCAAAGGGTGTAATTTAGATTTAGAATACGCTACGGAACATGAGTGACCTCCACGTCGCCACAACATAATAATAACGTCAACAAAACATCACTACATTCATTATAGATAACGCGGATAAAGTCTGCATATGGGACATGCGACAACGATCATTTGTCAAAGCGTTTGGCATATAAGGCTTCGTTGTCATGCGCTTGACGAAACCGAACAAAAGACAAATTATCCACGTAAGTTGCAGCGCTGTTCCCATGTCACTGAAGTATCCCAGGCTGCCGATACTGTTTCTCTCTTGTGCAGGTAGCGCTGTCTTTGGTGACGCGGCCGCATTGCAGTTCAAGCGGGATATGCTGTCGTCGATGAAAATTCCGAGGCTAATTGCAGGCGCGCATCACTCGAATTCCAGGACACTACCGGTACAGGCCTGTGGTACGCGTTCCAGGTAGGCGGCTTCCTTGTTGAAGCTGCAGCACAGAAGACAAGCTAAATTCTGAAGAAACCGAAAACAGGACACAATAGCCATTGCAGTTGCAGTGCCGTTACCATGTCCACTGAAGTAGCCCTGGCTGGCCAAACTGTTTATATTGCTACGGGATAGTATTTCCAATGACGAAGAGCCGAGCAGTAAGAAGACGACGACGACGATTTGAAGCTAGCGCGGGCTGTTGCCTCTTGGCCAAGCGCAGCGTATTTTGTTGTAAATATACTTGTACATAGCTTTTCGTCTGCGTCTTCCTCCGTAACATATCTGGTGGAGGTGGACGTTCCCTGTACCTCGTCACGGAGCTTCGCAGTGGACGGTACGTCGAGCCTTCCTTCATGGCTCCCGGCGACGACAACCCGACTCCGCCGGCTCCGACACCTGCTGCCACCTCGACGACCTACATCACTCTCCCCGCTCCCCGTGATCCTGGCGTATTCTCGGGCAAAGATGGGGAAGACGTCGATGAATGGATCAGCCTGTATGAACACGTCAGCCGCAATAACCGGTGAGACCCTACTATTATGCTCGCCAACGTAGTCTTTTACCTCGGTGGCAAACCTAGAGTTTGGTATCGCACGCACGAAGATGAGCTCACCAGTAGGGATTCACTTAAGACACAGCTTAGAGACTTGTTCGGCAACCCCTACGGTCAACAACTTGCCGCGCAGAAGGCGCTTTCCGGCCGTGTGCAGACGTCAACAGAGCCCTATGTCACGTACATTCAGGACGTCTTGGCTCTGTGCCGCAAAGTTGACACCCACATGACTGAGTCCGACAAGGTTGTCCACATCCTCAAAGGCATTGCCAATGACGCCTTCAACGTGCTCGTTTGCAACAACATAGCGACGGTGGATGCTGTTATAAAAGAGTGCCGCCGCCTGGAACTCGCTAAAAGCCGACGTATTGACCAGAAGTTTGCCCGTCTGCCCAACACCCCAGCGACACTTTCCTGTGCCGACACTCCTCGTTCCAACAACACTGCCGATGTTACCAGGATGGTCTGGCGTGAGATCGAGGCTGCCTATCCGGCTGCCTTCGACTCCAGTCCCACCAACACATCTGCAGTCACGGTCTCACTGATCCAGGCAGTTGTCCGCCAAGAGTTCGAAAACATGGGTCTTCACACCATCTGCTCGGCCCATCGTCCTGATACCCGCCCGGCTCCTTCGATTCCGCCCCGTCCCACATCTTCTTAGCCACCACGTTTCCGCAACCCATCTGAATGGCGCACTGCTGACGACAGGCCCATTTGTTTCCACTGCCATCGAATCGGGCACATATTTCGGCACTGTCGCAGTCGCTAGAATTCCCCAACCCGGCCTACTTATACTGCCTACTCTCGCCCTCCAGGTGGCCCTTCTCGTCCCTATGCCGCACGCTCCGATAACGCCGCCGCTGATTCTCCTGCACCGACCCGCTCCTATTCTCGTTCGCCTTCGCCCCAAAGACGACCATCTCGCTCTCCCCAGCCCCATCTCTCCTATTCGCCGACTCCCTTCGGACGCCGCTCCCAGCCGGAAAACTAGACGATGCAGCGCCTCGAGGTGACGCTGCATTGCTCCCTACGCCGCCAAATCCTCTCCTGACGTTGCCCACTCATCTGAACCTTCTTGACGTGCAAGTCGACGGTGTTTCTGTGCCTGCACTCATAGACACTAGTGCGCATTTGTCCGTAATGAGCGCTGACCTTCGTAACCGGCTCAAGAAAATTATCACGCCCGCCACGACGCCTGTTGTCAGTGTCGCCGATGGCGGAACAGCCCCCGTAATTGGTATGTGTACCGCCTGCGTCTCCTTCGCCGATCGCTCAACAATCGTGCTATTCACAGTCATCGCCCATTGTCCCCACGACATCATCCTCGGCTTATACTTCCTCTCCGCACATTCTGCTCTCATCGATTGCTCCGCCAGTACTCTCCGCCTCGACCTGCCTGTTCTGGATCCCGCTGAACAACACCCTACTCGCCTCAGTTTCGTCGACTTCGTTCGCTTGCCACCTTCGGCACTGACTTACGTTGACTTCGTGTCGTCCCCACCCGTCCCCGACGGTCACTACATCGCGGCTCCTATGCAAGACGTCCTTCTAACGCACGGGATCACAGTACCTCATACAGTTTTATCTATTCCGGCGAATTGCGTCTGCCTGCCAGTGGTCAATTTCGGTTTGACACAAGTGCTGCCACGCGGGATGTCTCTGGCCCAACTTTGCTCATTCGAGGATCACTCTGTGGCATCGATTTCAGTAGGCGACCATTCAGCCGATCCTCCTCTACCGTCGCAGTCGGCAACTTGTACCATCACCAGCTTACAGAAAATAATTGCGCCCGACTTGCCGTCCGAGCACGCTCATGAACTCTACCGCGTTCTGCTTTCCTACCACGACATTTTTGACTTGAACGATCGTACTTTGGCCCAAACAACAGCTGTCAAACATCGCATTGATACCGGCGATGCCCCTCCTATTCATCGCCGCCCGTATCGAGTATCACCAGCTGAGCGTCAAGTTATTCACACCGAAGTTCGCGAAATGCTTGCCAAGAACATTATTGAACCGTCATGTAGTCCATGGGTGTCACCTGTTGTGCTGGTAAAAAAGAAGGATGGCTCACGGCGCTTTTGCATGGATTATCGGCACCTTAACAAGGTTACCAAGAAGGACATGTGTCCCCAACCTAGGATTGAGGACACCCTTGACTGCCTCCACGGCGCTCGCTATTTCTCCTCTATTGACCTTCGCTCCGGCTATTGGCAGATTGCCGTGGACGATCTCGACCGCGAGAAGACTCCCTTTGTAACACCCGACGGTCTTTATCAATTCAAAGTGATGCCGTTCGGTCTATGCAATGCTCCTGCCACTTTTGAACGCATGATGGACTCCCTTCTTCACGGATTCAAATGGTCCACGTGCCTGTGCTACCTGGACGACGTTATCGTATTCTCCCCCACGTTCGCTATGCACCTCGAGCGCCTCTCAGCAGTCCTGGACGTTTTTCGTCGAGCCGGTCTGCAACTCAACGCATCCAAGTGCCAATTCGTGCGTCGCCAGATTACCGTCCTTGGACATCTCGTTGACGCGAACGGAGTGCAACCGGACCCAGGCAAGACCCATGTTGTTACGCACTTCCCTGTTCCAAAGTGTCTCAAGGATGAGCGCAGCTTCATCGGCCTTTGCTCGTACTTCCGCCGTTTCGTGAAAAATTTCGCAGCCATAGCACGACCACTCACTGAGCTTTTGAAAGAAGACGCCCCTTTCCAGTGGGGAGATAACGAGGCCTCTGCATTCTCGCTTCTAATCGACCTTCGCACAACGCCTATCGAAGTACGTACTGATACCAGCGGTCACGGAATTGGTGCAGTACTGCCACAACGCCAGCGTGGCCACGACCGTGTTATCGCTTACGCCAGCAGGCTCCTCGCGCCCGCGGAGCGCAACTATTCCTTCACTGAGCGTGAGTGTCTGGCCCTAGTTTGGGCGGTTGCGAAGTTCCGCCCATACACATATGGCCGACCCTTTTCCGTTGTCACAGACCATCACGCGCTGTGCTGGTTATGCTCATTGAAAGACCCTGCAGGTAGACTTGGTCGCTGGGCCTTACGCCTCCAAGAATATTCGTTCTCTGTCACCTACAAATCTGGCCGACTACACAAGGACGCTGACTGCCTGTCTCGCTACCCGGTAGACGAGCCTGATGACGCCGACAGTAGTACCGCCGACGACATTTTCTCTGTGTCTGCCTTCGCTAACATCGCCGATGAGCAGTACCGAGACCTATCGCTGCGAGTACTCATCGAGCGTCTGCGCTCTACACCTACCGACGCATCCGTTCGCCGATATCTCCTCCAGGGCGGCATTCTGTGCCGAAGGCACTTCCTCCCTGATGGCCCTGATCTTCTCCTTGTTCCAAAGCATCTTCGACAGACTGTGCTCTTTGAGATGCATGACGCACCCACTGCAGGAAATCTTGGGGTAACCCGCACGTACGACCGCGTCCGCCGCCGCTTCTATTGGCCTGGTGTGGCTCGCTCCGTCCGACGCTATGTTGCTGCCTGTGATCCCTGCCAGCGTCGGAAAACACCTCAGGTGCTACCTTCCGGTTATTTACAGCCGATCACCGTCCCTGTGGAACCGTTCTTCGTGTTGGATTAGACCTCCTCGGTCCCTTTCCCACGTCATCCTCTGGGAACAAATAGGTAGCCGTCGCAACTGATTACGCCACCCGATACGCTATCACGCTAGCTCTCCCTACCAGTTGCGCCACTGACGTCGCGGACTTTCTCTTGAGGGGCATTATCTTAGTGC
Source organism: Dermacentor variabilis (assembly GCF_050947875.1). Lineage (NCBI taxonomy): Eukaryota > Metazoa > Arthropoda > Arachnida > Ixodida > Ixodidae > Dermacentor > Dermacentor variabilis. The sequence continues at coordinate 32,145,981 of NC_134573.1, forward strand.
ATGGCGCCCCGCGACAGCTGCTTACTGACCGTGGTCGTAACTTCCTCTCGAAAGTTATCGCCGACATTGTGCGTTCCTGCTCTATTCAACACAGGCAGACTACCTCATACCATCCTCAAACCAATGGCTTGACAGAGCGGTTAAACCGTACTCTTACCGACATGTTGTCAAAGTACGTTTCAAAGGACCACCACGACTGGGACGTTGCCCTTCCTTACGTCACATTTGCTTATAATTCTTCCCGGCACGACACCGCCGGATTTTCTGCATTTTATCTACTCTACGGACGCGAACCGACCTTGCCCCTTGACACGGTACTTCCTCCTGCTGCGATCTCAACAACCGAGTATGCGCGCGACGCCATCGCCCTCGCCGACCATGCACGCCAACTTGCCCGTGCTCGACTGACGGACTCGCAAACCACGCAGCAGCGTCAGTACAACGCCCGCCACTGTGAGGTACAGTTTTCGCCTGGTGCACTCGTGCTCCTGTGGTCGCCCTCTCGTCACGTCGGACTTTCCGAAAAGCTCCTTTCGCGAATACACAGGGCGCTACCGCGTGCTGCGCCAGGTGAGGCATGTGACTTACGAAATTGCTCCTGTGAGTTCGACCTCGTCATCTACTACTCTGCCATCTACTGATGTCGTGCACGTCAGTAGGCTCAAGACCTACTACACTGCTTCAGACTCCGGCCTTTAGTCGCTCAGGGACGGCGCTTTTGCCGCCGGGGGTAGTGCTACGGGATAGTATTTCTGTTGACGAAGAGCCGAGCAGTAAGATGACGACGACGACGATTTGAAGCTAGCGCGGGCTGCTGCCTCTTGGCAAAGCGCAGCGTATTTTGTTGTAAATATACTTGTACATAGCATTTCGTCTGCGTCTTCCTCCGCAAGAATATCTTGCATAAGTAGTGCAGTCTTTGGCGATGCAGCTGCATTGCAGTAGAGGATTGATATGTTGTTGTTGACGAAAATCCCGAGGATGATTTTAGACGCGCAATGCTTGAATTCCAGTCTACTACCGCTTGAAGCACGTGGTACGCGTTCCAAATTGGCGGAGTCCTTGTTGAAGCTGCAGCGCAGAAGACATGCCAAATACTGAAGAATGCGAAGACAGGACTTCAATAGCAATAATAGTTGCAGCGCCGTTCCCATGTCCACTGATGTAGCCCTGGCTGGCCATATTGGTTATATCTTGCGTAAGTAGTGCTGTTATTGGCGATGCGGCTGCATTGGTGTGCAGGATTCACATGTTTTTGACGAAAATACCGGGGCTCATTTTCCACGCGCATCGTTCGAATTGCTTGTCTGCTACCGTTAACGGCACGTGGCACGCGTTCCAGGTAGGCGGATTCCTTGTTGAAGCTGCAGCGCATAAGAGAGGCCAAATTCTGAAAACCCGAAGACAGGACACAATAGCCATCGAGTTGCAGCGCTAATCCTATGTCTCATTCAAGTAACCCTGGCTGGCCGCGCTGTTTAGGTACTGCGTAAGTAGTGCTGTCTTTGTCGCTGCGGCTGCCTTGCAGTGCAGGATTGATATGTTGTTGTTGACGAAAATCCCGGGGTTGATTTTAGACACTCATCGCTCAAATTCCAGTCTACTACCGTTAGAGGCACGTGGTACGCGTTCCAGTTAGGCGGATTGCTTGTTGAAGCTGCAGCACAGAAGACAGGCCAAATTCCGAAGAAACCGGACAGGAAACAATGGCCATCGGAGTTGCAGCGCTGTTCTCCTGTTCACTGCAATAGTCGCCGCTGGCCATACTGTTGATATCTTGCGTAAGTAGTGCTGTCTGTCTCGATGTGGTTGAATTGCAGTGCGGGATTGATATGTTGTTGTTGACGAAAATACCGAGGCTGATGATAGACGCGCATCCGTAGAATTCCAGGCTACCAGCGGTAGGAGCATGTGGTAGGCGTTCCAGGTTGGCAAATTCCTTGTTGAAGCTGCAGCGCAGAAGACAGGCCAAATTCTAAACAAACCGAAGACAGGTCACAATAGCCATCGGAGTTGCAGCGTGTTTCCCATGTCCACGGAAGTAGCCCCCGCTGGCCATGCTGTTTATATCTTGCGTAAGCAGTGCAGTCTTTGGCGATGCGGCTGCATTGCAGGGCAAGATTGATATGATGTTGTTGACGAAAATCATCACGCTGATTTTAGACGCGCATCGCTCGAGTTCCAGTCTGCTTCCGACAGATTTACGTGGTACGCGTTCCACGTAGACGGATTCCTTCTTGAAGCTGTAGTACAGAAGACAGGCCAAATTCTGAAAAAACCGAAGGAAGGACACAATTGACATCGGAGTTGCAGCGCCGTTCCCATGTCCGCTGAAGTAGCCCTGGCTGGCCATACTGTTTATATTTTGCGTAAGCAGTTCTCTCTTTCTCGATGAGGCTGGATCGAAGTGCAGGATTGATATGTTGTTGTTGACGAAAATACCGAGGCGGATGTTAGACGCGCATCAGTAGAATTCCAGGCTACCAGCGGTAGAAGCATGAGGTAGGCGTTCCAGGTTGGCGGATCCCTTGTTGAAGCTGCAGCGCACAAGACAGGCCAAATGCTGAAAAAAACGAAGGACACAATAGCCATCGGATTTGCAGTGCCATTCCCATGTCCGCTGAAGTAGCCCTGGCTGGCCATACTGATTATATCTTGCGTGAGCAGTACATTCTTTCTGTATGCGGCTGCATCGCAGTGGGGGATTATAGGTCGTTGACGAAAATCATCACGCTGATTTTAGACGCGCATCGTTCGAGTTCCAGTCTACTACCGGCAGAGGTGCGTGGCACGCGTTCCAGGTAGGCGGATTCCTTGCTGAAGCTGCAGGACAGAAGACAGGCGAAATTCTGCAAAAGCCGAAGGAAGGACACAATAGACATCGGAGTTTCAGCGCCGTTCCCATGTCCGCTGAAGTAGCCCTGGCTGGCCATACTGTTAATATCTTGCGTAAGCAGTTCTGTCTTTCTCCATGCGGCTGCATCGCAGTGGGGGATTGTTATGTTGTTGTTGAAGAAAACCCCGAGGCTGATTTTGGGCCCCCATCGGTTGAATTCCAGGCTACTACCGGTAGAGGCATGTGGTACGCGTTCCAGGTAGGCGGATTCCTACTTGAAGCTGCAGTACCGAAACCTGGCCAAATTCTGAATAAACCGAAGACAAGACAATACCCATCGGAGTTTCAGCGCCTTTCTCATGTCCACTGCAGTAGCCCCCGCTCGCCATACTGTTTATATCTTGGGTAAGTAGTGCTGTCTTTGGCGACGCGGCTGCACTGCAGTGCAGAATTGATATCTTGTTGTTGACGAAAATCCCGAGGCCAACTTTAGACCCGCATCGCTCGAACTCTAGTCTGCTACCTGTAGATGCACATGGTACGCGTTCCAGGTAGGCCGAATACTTCTTGGAGCTGCAGCACAGAAGACTAGCCAAATTATGAAGAAACCGAAGACACGACATAGTAGCCTTGGGAGTTGCTGCGCCGTTCCCATGTCCACTGAAGTAGCCCTGGCTGGCCATACTGTTTATATCTTGCGTAAGCAGTTCTGTCTTTCTCGATGCGGCTGCAACGCAGTGGGGGATTCATATGTTGTTGTTGACGAAAACCGAGGCTGATTTTGGACGCCCATCGCTCGAATTTCAGGCTACTACCGGTAGAGGCATGTGGTACGCGTCCCAGGCAGGCGCATTCTTTGTTGAAGCTGCAGCACAGAATCGATGTCAGAAACTGAGGAAACCAAAGACAGGACACATTAGTCATCGGAGTTGCAGCGCCGTTCCAATCTCCATATCTTACATTTCACCTATTTGTCCCTCTGCCTCCTCGTAGTTTCGGCCGCCCTGAAACATTTATGTCGCTGCTACACGAGACCTTGCACATATTTAGAGGATGTCACTAGCTCCAATTAATAAATCGCACCACTTTAAAGTGATTAGCTGTCAGCCCTGCCACACACTGACCCACCGCTCAAATGTAGTTTCCCCACTCAAACCTTGGTTTTTTGGCTGTCCAGTGTCTGAATAATGTTCGCCGACACGGCACTCACCCCTGCACGTGAGTGGAAGGAGGGTGTTTTTGTTCGGAATCGTTTCCATGAGCAAGAAGAGAATGGACCGGACTCTGCTGATGTGTGTCTTCTGCCATTTTGCCTTCTCTGGACTGTAAATAGTCCCTGAGTACCCGTGAAAATTTTGGCCAGAGTACGCTCTTCGTAGCATAAAATTTTCGAATTGCTAGGAGCTACTCGTGTTATTTTATTGGTCAATTAACATGGGAATAATGGTGAGCAAACTAATTCCTCCCGCCGTCATCCTTCTGGCTTGCTAGGTGTTTTCTGTCTGCGACTGCTGCGCGTTTGCTGCCTTAGTGCTCGAAATATTTATGTAAATGTACTTAAACACCGACGGCCAGAAGGCTGGCCAAGTTGTTCATGTTCGACAAACTTGCGTTACACATCTAAACGAAATGAGTCGCAACGACCGAAATCCACCGCTCGCAGAATCACGAAGCCGCATGTCGAATGGGCTTAGATATGTACAAACCTTAGGCAAACCGATGTATGACGGCCTGTCCATAAATGTTTATGCAGTGAGCACGGAACAAAGTGGAACAGTGTGGTGTGAAGCCAACCAATCCACTCAAAGGACACGGTTAAATAGGCGCCGGAGTACTCTATCTCTATGCGGAATATCATGCGTGTGCCATAGCCAGCCTAAATATTCCGATCCCAGTTTCGACGGCGTCGGAATGCCCCTCAGGTGAATGGTTTTTTCTCCCTCAGTAGGGCTATTTTAGCTATACTGGCTACATGAGTGTAACCAGTGCAGAATGTACCTATTTATTTACTTGGTGTAAAAAAATATAAAGCTCCCTCCACCTGCACAAATTCATTTTCTTTAGCTTCAATGTTGCATAAAAACCACACTAATACAGGGCGGTTTCGCTGAGTGTAGCCAGCAGACGACAGAAAAACGGGCTTACGTTGCAAAGGCGTGCCACTATTTTGTCTCTGACTGTTCGCGCTGCTTTAGCGACGATACTGAATGTTCGCTGCAGGGACAGCAGCGAAGTGCTGGCTTGACCGTGTTACATAGGAATGTGAGCTAATCTTCTAAGAAGATAAAATTATCCTACGGATGGTACACGCTATTTCAGGCTCCTCGCTGCATTACTTTCATAGAGTTGTTCCATTCATACGTTGCGTATTCACAATGTATTTCGCTACGTTTTGTCTATATTTATTTGTGAAGGGAAACCGGCACGTTAGCGTTTAATTTCAGGCAAAAGCACACGCGCAGCTAGTAAACGCGAAGTTCGAACAAGTGCGGAGTCAGGCGCTTTTTTCAAATCAAAACAAATCAAGTTTATTCATTACAAACAAAGAAACTGTTACATTTTCGTTTTACAGACGAGGGTCCCAAAGTCGAAGACTGTAACCGGGACCCTTGGTGGGTAATTATAAGAAAAAAAATTACATAGGTGGCAGGACAGAAATGAAATTTATAGAATGTACACTAACAGAAACGAAGAGCTCTAGTGCAACAACAGAAAAGGGATTATGATTACAATGTACAGTACTACTAACAAAGAATAAAAATAATATCGGCGTACAACACAACCTTTAATTTATGTAAAGAAGGAACAGAACGAAATACAGAACAATATGATCGGCAGGCCGAGATGAACATGAAGTAAAAATATAAGTGTGCTAGAAATATACATATACAACATTTCAACAGACACAAAAAACCTGAGAATACATAAAAATAAGCATTATGAACAAAACGACTAAAGGCAACAGCAAGCAATAAAACATTTGGAACCATAATTGCGTCACTGCGTCAAAACGAACTCTTTAAGGGATTTTTTGAAGGCATAGAATGATGTGAGTGATTTTATGTTTGATGGTAAGTGATTCCATAAAGATATGCCAGCGAAAGATGATGTTAGTTTACCATCGTTGGTACGGACACGAGGCAGTAAAAAATTTCTGTTAAAGGCAAACCTAGTTCTATTGTAGTTATGTAAATCATTTAGGTTAACGAATTCGTAAAGCAATTGGTTGTTAAGTAACTTCAAAAATAAGATTGTTAAATTATATTGAAACAAGTTCACGGTCGTTAAAATGAGGTTTTGACGGTTCAAAATGGATGCATTTGACTGACGAGGACTGCTAGTAATGATACGAATGGCTTGATTTTGTAAATGCTGAACTGATGACAGGTGGCAATTGTACGTGTTGCCCCAGGCAGCGATTCCATAGTTAATATGACTATGGATAAAAGCAAAGTGATAAAAGAGCCTTGCGAGAAAAGAAGGCACGTGCTTTTATTAGAACGCGAATGCCAAATGCCGTTCCTTTCTTAATATTGTTAACGTGGGAGTCAAATTTGAGGTTAGCGTCCAGGAGAACACCGAGGAATAGAACGAAGTCACCGGGTGGAATTTGACGAGCACCAAGTGTTAACGCTAGTGGAGTAGTTAGGACCCTGTGACCACTATTGAATATAATGTATTTAGTTTTCTCTGGATTAATAATTAGGTAATTACTGAGACACCAGTCTATAACTTCAGTTAGCGCAGCATTTAACTTTGATGTTAATGAGATTAACGATGTGCCTGATGATGATATGGTGGTGTCATCGGCGTATAAAACACAGTGAGATGAATGTAAACGGTCGGGTAAGTCATTAATGTAAATAATAAATAGTAATGGACCGAGAATGGACCCCTGGGGTACACCTAAGTTAATTATTTTAGTTTGAGAAAGGGCACCCGCTACAGAAACCACGTACTGCCTATCCAACAAATAGCTTTTTAATAGAGTTAAAGCGGGACCAGTAATACCGTATGCTTCAAGTTTAGTGAACAAAATGCTGTGGTTAATCGTGTCAAAAGCTTTGGTGAAATCCAAAAAGACAGACCCAACGAATTTACCACAATCTATAGATTTCTTAATAAAATCGGTTAAAGACAGCAATGCTAAGCAAGTAGAACTTCCGGAACGGAATCCGAACTGACAGGGATTAATTATACTAAATTTTTCAAGGTAGTTATTTAAACGTTTAACTAATAAATGTTCAATAATCTTAAAGATGAAAGAATAGATATTGGTCTGTAGTTAGAAATTAGGTCTTTGGTACCCTTCTTAAATACGGGAATAAGCTTAGCCTTCTTTAGACATAGATGAAAAGTGCCGGATTCGAAAATGCGATCAGTTATGATACATATTAGTTCAGAAATAATATTAACAACTAACTTTAAATGGTGTGTGCAAATGTTATCTAAACCTGGACTTGTGTTTTTAAGGCTACAGATCGTTAAATACACCTCTGGAACAGTAACAGGGGAAAGAAAAAATGAGTGAGGTAACCTAGACAAGGCTGGCTGAGTGACTGGGTTGCTATTTGTGTCAGAGCAAAATAGTCGCTAAAGGCATTGGCAACATGAGTGGGCTCGCGGTATGTTGTACCATTCAGGTTAATTTTAGAACATTGTTCAGGCGTAGAAGATTTATTCATGAATTCGTTCAGAAGCTTCCATTGCTTTTTTGGATTATTGCTGTGTCTATTAAATTCATTATCATAGTAGCGCCTTTTAGCCTGTTTAAGTAGCGTGTTAAGAACATAACAAAATTTTTTATAACTCAGAGCCAGCTTACAGTTAAAAGGTTGCCGCTTAGTTTTCCTGTATAGGTTATCTTTTTTTCTTATCTTTTTTCCTTAAGCTGGTCAGTAATGCGAACGTCATCCACGGGTTGCAGGCATACTTATATTTATTCTTACACCTAACGGTCCGGGTGCTTATTGATACGGCATGTAAAAACAACGCAGAGAATTTATCAACTGCTGCTGCCGGATCTTCCAATAGATTGACCTGAGTCCATTTAGTATTGCTAATGGTATCAATAAATGTATCTTGGTAAAATACTGATGTACTGAAAGAGATGTTGGGGGTTGGCATTAGACTGGTAAATGTAACGAAAACGGGAAAATGATCGGTTATATCAGTACGCACTACTCCCGACACAGGGGACGGTGTTATGTTAGATAACGCATGATCAAGAAGTGTTTGCGTTCCGTTATGGCTAGATCTGGTATGGCAGTTAATAAGCGACTGGTAGCCATATCTGAAAAAGCAGTCCGAGTAGGCAGAATATGCGCTGGTATTTGTATCGAGTAAGTTGATGTTAATGTAGCCAACGATTAAAACATTCTTGTTTTCGAAGGATAATTTGTTAAGTATGACGTCAAGAGAAAGTAGGAAGTCAGTGACAGAAGATGACGGGGAGCGATAGATGGAACCAAGAATAAAATTTTTCCGATTATGTGCAAAGAAAGGTTGTTCAGCCTCAATCCAAATAGCCTCACAGGAACTAACATTTATTGAAAGATCGTGCCTACGGGTGTAAGTGACGTTCGAAGCAATGAAAATAGCAGCACCTCCATGATTATTAGACGAACGATGACAGTACTCAGAACTGTAAGATGGAAAACCGTATAAATTGAAATCGTTGCCAGAAAGCCAGGTCTCAGAAACACAAATAAACGAGAAAGAGTGATCAAGATTGTTGATAAAGTTACTAATGTTAGCATGATTCCTCCTAAGGCTTCGAGCGTTAAAATGGATCAGTGAACGATTATTATTTGAAAGTTGATACTTAAATCTTTGTGGGGATATCGAAGACATGGCAGATTAAGGTGCGCACGCGCAAGTAAAAGATGAATGAAAGACGGTTAGGTGAAGATGCGCAGGTCCGCCTCAGATGAAATGCGGAATACTTTGCTGTCACTGGTCTTACGAGCTTTAATGAGGCAATTATCTGTCCACAGGAACTGCCAGTTGCTACCCTTCCTTGGCGCGAGTGCCTTCGCGGAAAGCCTCTTGTTGTCGGGTGGCCATTTGCAAAGACTGGAGCTGGGGGTGGAGTGGAGCATGAGAAACCAATTTGGTTAGTTTGTAGGCGAGCCTTTCTCGCTTTGCGCAGAAATTCGGTTTTCTTGTCACGGCAGCAGAAGCGGGCAATTATGTTTTTTTCGCCAGACTTCGTAGGCACGCGATGTACGGTGTCTAGGTCAGAGGGCGAAACAGGACATTCAATCACGTCGCCCATTAATTTGAGAGTCGCGACACAATCCTCCCCATCGGTGGACGGGACACCCTTAATCTCAATATTATTCGTTCGAGAATACTGTTCGAGATGCGCGACTCTCTTTTCAAGCTCGTTATTGCGTGCTGTCAGGGCTTTGTTCACTGCAAGCAGTTCGCCCTGTTTGGTCATCAATTCATCGAAGACGCCGCTTAGGTGTTCGACACTCGCACTGAGGGTAATATGCTGGTTCAAGCCCTCGCCGGACAGTTGACCCTTGATTTTCGATGCTAGGTCGCTTACCAAGGTTTCCATCTTTGCATTGAACAAGGATTCAAGCATATCATTTTTTTTATAATTCCGCGTTTGACGGCATTCTTTAGCACAAGACAATAGAATTCAGCAACAGGAAAGTATAACTGGGCAGCAGTTGCGGCTAGAATAAAACGTTACAAAGTCTTGTACAAAGATCGTATAACCAACCTGGGAACAGATTGCAGGAGAATTAGACGTTGCTCAGCCCGCCGCAACGGCCATTGCCAAATGAAGACTGGTGCCTTGCAGCGGTTCTTATAGTTTGTCCAGGGAGCAGTCTACGCAGACGCAGCCGGTCGGGACGAGCCCCACTAGGAGGCGCTGCGCAGTTGATATGGCCGCACGTGAAGGTAGCCACGGAAGCACGCAGAAATCAGCCTGGAAACAGATTGCAGGAGAATTAGACGTTGTTCAGCCCTCCGCAACTGCCACTGCCAAAAAAGACTGGTGCCTTGCAGCGGTTCTTATAGTTTGTCCAGGGAGCAGTCTACGCAGACGCAGCCGGTCGGGACGAGCCCCACTAGGAGGCGCTGCGCAGTTGATATGGCCGCACGTGAAGGTAGCCACGGAAGCACGCAGAAATCAGCCTGGAAACAGATTGCAGGAGAATTAGACGTTGTTCAGCCCTCCGCAACTGCCACTGCCAAAAAAGACTGGTGCCTTGCAGCGGTTCTTATAGTTTGTCCAGGGAGCAGTCTACGCAGACGCAGCCGGTCGGGACGAGCCCCACTAGGAGGCGCTGCGCAGTTGATATGGCCGCACGTGAAGGTAGCCACGGAAGCACGCAGAAATCAGCCTGGAAACAGATTGCAGGAGAATTAGACGTTGTTCAGCCCTCCGCAACTGCCACTGCCAAAAAAGACTGGTGCCTTGCAGCGGTTCTTATAGTTTGTCCAGGGAGCAGTCTACGCAGACGCAGCCGGTCGGGACGAGCCCCACTAGGAGGCGCTGCGCAGTTGATATGGCCGCACGTGAAGGTAGCCACGGAAGCACGCAGAAATCAGCCTGGGAACAGATTGCAGGAGAATTAGACGTTGTTCAGCCCGCCGCAACTGCCACTGCCAAAAATGTCTGCTGATTCATAAGACTGAACGTCTATAGTCCAATTAGTCAAGTGCAATGTACGACGTCATAGCCTCTGCCCGCCACTATACCCGTCTGCACGATTCTACACGAAATGTACGTACATTTCTGTTTTTGCGCTAACAACGCAATTTAGCTGTTTCATGCATAGGTATACGGTGACGCAGTGCCTATTTCTCGTTCTGAGCTATATTTGGCGCCTTTCCCGTTGTCCTACCTGCGCTAGAAGGCCTCAAATTATGCAATTCATGAGACTAAAGTGATCGGAAACTCAGATCACAAGAACCCTAAATCAATCTCAAGTCGCGAAGAAACAGCTTCAAAAAAGTCGCAGTTTAGTCGGAACAGGCGAAGGGTCGATTGCGACAGTAAACTAGTAGACGGCCATACGAAGTAAGGATTCTTACACTGTTGGCCGTATAAACATGTAAACATTCGGTTACAAACTAGAATAACGAGCATGATGTCACGCGAACATACAAACATGAACACATCTCCTTCGATAACCGCGCACACTCGCTGTGAACACGCTGGAGTAAGAAGCCGCTGGGGCAACAGCGAGCTCATTCACCTTAGCGAGAACACACCGCACACGAAGCTATCAGCACTGGGCGCACTCTATCCCCATCGCAGATCGCTTTCAAGACAGGGCCAACGCGTCAGCTTCATATACAGCCGCTGCCGAAGTAGAACTCTCAGTCCTTCCCCTCCTCCCAGTGCCTTGCGCGCGACGAAAAACAGCGCGCGTTGAGCCCATTTTCCTCCCTTCCATGCCCGAGTTTGAACCACAACCGTTGACTCACTCTCGCACGCTTTCACCCGCACACACAGCATCCGGCGCCCGGGGAAGATGTTATCGCCCCTGGATTTACATGCAACATCACGGTGACGCCGACAGCGAAGACGATGGAAGAAGTGGGCCTGGAGTGTACATATAATAGCTTATCGCAATAAACATCGCGGCAGAACTAAGCGAAATTTAGTCCATTTGATTGATTTCTTTCACTCCCATGGAATTTTGCATCACGAACTTGTACTTCGATGTCAAACTATCAATGCCATTTTGCACATAAAGGTCCTGAATCGCCTGAAAGATCGTGTGCAGCCCGCGTGACCACAGTTATTGTTCTAGGCGCTCCAGATACCGTACCACGATAATGCCATCTTGCACTCTGCGTTCAGTGCAGGCGATTTTGGGACGCAATTTCATCACTGTGCTCGAAAAACCTCTCTATTCATTGGATTAATGCTCTGCTGCATTCTTGTTTCGCAAATGCAAACTGCTACTCGTGGGGTTGCAATGTGGGCTTCTTGGTAATGCATCTTCAAGGGGAGTACGGTAGCACGATTAAATGACGGGACAAAGGAAGGCACATAGGGACACACAGTAGCGCTATATGTGTCCCTATGTGTCTTCTTTTTTCCCGTCTTTCAATCACACTACCGTACTCCCCTTGAACATGCTAGTCGCGGCCAGTATTCTCCGAGATATCAGACAGTTTCAAGCACGTTTGGAGAATTCTAAGCAAAGGTGGAAACCCTGTGCTGTATCCTAGGGGTCATATTTTGAAGTCGATCAATTTGAAATATCTGATACATTGGTATATTTATTTTTAAGACGTGCAGCATGAAGAATTTGCATACTAAGTACGCAGTCCTTACCAAGATAATAATTGAACCACCATAATTGCAGCTCACACAGTGATATAGCTTCATCGTCGGCTCTAGCCATTTTAGATAAAATCAGCTCCGTACGAAGCACGTTCCTTCGAGTAAAGCACCCTTCATCCCTATCCCCACGTGGAACTCGTCCGTTTCGTCCATGGCAGCTGTCCTTGCTTTGCTTCGAGTTGGTTATTTCTTATCAGCCGCCGTTGCTGCATAGATATTTATATAAGTTAATCTGTGGAGCTTGAATCCTGTAAAAATTGCAGTCGTGACTTATCGTTTATGAGCGATCGCCTATAGCTGTCTCCGTGATCCGTTCATAGTTCGGTAGCTTTTATGAAAACTTTGATGATGTCTTCTGTTGTTCGTCCGTCTGCTAATATGAACACCTGTGCTGCAGCTTGATATCTCCTCATTTCAGGAGCGAGCTCTTTCGAGACGAAGCTGCGCGAACACATGAGCGGTATGCAAAAGAAGGAGAAACGTTCGCCGCTATGGTTGCATGCAACAGAGCCATGTGCAGCCCAAGAAGCAGCGACATGCTCTATGAATACACCAGTTCACAGCAGTGCGGCCACGCTATCTCAAAAGAGCAAGGGCGAACTAATATATTGGTTCAAAGATCTACAGGAGAGTGAATACGTCTCAAACGACTCTTCACTATCGTTCTCGTTGTGAACTACCGTAATGTGAAAGCAACAGACACCACATCGATTGTTCTTACGAGTTCGCCTCCCCTAGCAGCGAGGAAGTACTCTTGTTCCTTATTTATGTGCTCATACATAACGTCTTCAAAAATAAAATGCGAAGGCAGCAATAGAGCCTGGAACTCGGGCTCTTTCAAAATTTTGTAGGATTTGATACTCTATTCACATATTTGTTCAAGCTTCGCTATCACTTGTGTTATAAATTACTCTTAGTGTCGCAGGCTATTGTGGTGCAGTTAGAATTGAAAAGTCGAGTATATACATTAGTACAAGCACGGGAAAATTGGTTTATTTATGCGTGCGAGAGCAGCAACAGCAGGCTATGAACAGCAGGAATGGCAGCTGCACAGTATTCCTTCTCCTGTTGCCTTCTCTGCTTGATCCCCGCGTTCCTTTTACGCGCTTGGACGCTACATACCTCTCCTCGCAGACAAAGCCCACTGGGCGATTCAACTGGCTTGTCGTGGCGTGCATGCTTTCAACCTTGAGACATGCGCGACTTGTGTCCTAGCAGAACGTCTACCAATGTTGGTGAGGCGCACGAGAGTACAGTTCACTTCGGTGACTTTGTCGATGACAACATACGGTCCATCGTAGTTTGCCAGCAGCTTTTGGCACAAACCGCGCTTCCTTGTGGGAATCTAAAGCCAAACAATATCACCAGGGTGATAGGTAACAGGCCGCTGTCGTGCGTCGTACCGGGCTTTGGAGTTTTCTTGCGATGCCAAAGTCCGCAACCGCGCAAGTCTCCGAACCTCTTCAGCGAGGCATAGCGTATCGGCGGTCGTAGGGTTGTCGTGGTGGTAAAAAGGAAGGACAGTATCGACGGTATACCGGGGTGGCCGAGCATATAGAAAGAAGAACGGGCTGTAGCCGGTTGTCTCGTGTTTTGCGGTGTTGTAAGCGTAAGTAATAAACGGCAGAACTTCATCCCAATTCTTATGATCGGACGCAACATGCATAGAAAGCATATTGGTGATTGATAGATTAGTGCGCTCAGTGACGCCGTTCGTTTGCGGATGTGTTAGAGGCAAGTTAGATGAACAATAATCGCCGTGAATTGACGTCCCCGGTCGCTTGTAGTAACACCAAACGGCTCAAGTCGCAGAACAATAAGGTCAAGTAAGAAGAGCTACACTTTGGTGGCAGTGGCGCAGACAATTATCCAGTGGTTCCACTTAGATGACTGAGGAAAAGTCTTAACACAACAATTCCAACTTGCCGAAAGGGTGACCTGGGAGGCGGTGCAGGTTGAACGAGACCAGATGGCGTAGTGGTTGCGTGTTTCCGACCTTGGCACTGTATGCAGCTGGCGACATACAACTCAACCGAATATCGAATCCGCCGCCAGTAAAAGCGCTCTCGAATGCGATATATGGCCCGCACAGTGCCTAAGCGTCCGGAGGTAGGGTCATCATGCATAGCCTAAAGGATTCCTGGCCGGAGACGCTCCGGCACCGCTAGAAGGAAGCGTGTACCCGTGCTTGAGTTGTTCCTTTTTACAGGAGCCGTTCACGTGCAGAGTAGCTGCTTGTTGCACTTGAATGGGCAGAAGTGAAGGGTGGCTCGAATTTGGTGTCTGTCAGTTGTTTTGCTTTGAACGCATCGATATCTGGAAAAGCGGATGTCACAGAAGCATCAAGATGATCAAAATTGTCTCCGTCGCAGTCCGTCGTGGTAAGCGGCATACGGGAAAGGCAGTGTGCTTCAGCATGTTTTCGGCCACTCTTGTAAAAAAAACAGTGAAGTTATATTCCTTCAATCTCAAAGCTCAGCGCACAAGCCGACCACAACGGTCGCGAAGGTTCACGATCTGTGACGACTAGGAATGGGCATCCGTACATGTACGAGCGAACTCGCTGAACCGCAAAGATTACAGCGAAGCGTTCTTGCTCTGTCACCGTGCAATTGCGTTCAGGTTTGCTTATTGAGCGGCTCGCATAAGCAATCAAGTGCTGACGGTCGTCATAGCGTTGGACCAAGACGGCACCCAGACCAACGCCACTAGCATCTCTGTGGATTTCTGTCGGCGCAGTAGGATTCAAGTGGCGAAGCATAGGTCGGTAGGTCAGCAGGAACTTCAACTGACGAAATGCAGAATCGAACTCGGGTGTCCACTCAAACCGTGCGTCCTTATGTAGAAGATTTTTCAGAGGATAAGCGACGTCAGCAAAACCAGGAACAAATCAGTGAAAGTAAGAGCAAGGACCCAAAAAAGCACGAAGTTGCTTTATTGACTAAGGTCCACTGAATGCCTCAAAGCTGCCGTCTTGAGGGGATCAGTTGCATACCGTCTTTGTAAACAGGATCAGCCAGCACAAGGTCTTGACGGTCACCAAAGTAACATTTCTTGGGGTTCAGAACAAGGCCAGCGTTTTGATGCAGACGAGGCCAATATCCAGGCGCGTATTGTGCTCATTGAATGTGCGCCCGAGCATAACACCGTCGTCATGATAGCACATGCAGATTTTCAACTTTAACACACGCAGAATGGTGTCCATGAACCTTTCAAATGTTGCTGCAGCATTGCACAACCCAAATGTCATCACATTGAATTCGAATAATCCATCTGTGCTTATCAAGGCTGTTTTCTCCTTGTCTGCCGGGTGTATCGGGATTTGCTAATATCCTGAGCGTAGGCCCACTGAAGAAAAATAAGAGGCCGAATGAAGGCAATCAATTTTCATCATCAATGCGGCGCAGCGGATAGACATCCTTCTAAGTCACGGCGCTTAATCATCGATAATCGACGCAACATCTCCAGTTACCGGCTTTCTTTCTGACGAGTATGACCGGAGCTGCCCAAGGACTCGAGGACTCTTGTATTATCCAAATTTCCATCATGTCACTCACTTGTTCCCCGATTATCTTGCGTTCGTTAGGCCACACGCGATAAGGCTTTTGGCTGATCGGGAGCGCAGATCCCGTATCGGTAGTATGGTGGGTTCACGACTCGGGAATCCAGAACGCTTTGTCCGGCTGCACAAAGTCAAACACTGACAGATGCTTTGAAAGCGTATCCACCAAGGTAAGGCGCTCCCTTGCGCTGAGCGACTTTTTTATCATAGACAAACTTTTTGTCTGAGAGGTGGTGAAGGTCAGCATTTTCACACGGCGGGTCTGTTAATACGGCTACGGACGAAGACGTCTATTCTGTAAAAATGCGAGTTCCAGCCGTCTGGAAGCAGGACGGTTTCTACCAAGCAGGTGGCCGTCCACAAGCCAGCACGCCCTTTGCCGATGCATAACACAGAATGAGGGACAAAAACGTTCTTCTACACACAATTTAGATGCATTGCCTCTACGGAGGCATTGAAACTGTCCGGAACTTCACCGCAAAATACAACCGGCACGCACACAGAGGTGGACGCAGGCACAACGGTATCTGCCTTGCAGCTCACCTTGACTGCAAGTTTCCTCTGTGAGCGAGGACGAAACATTGCCATCGACGCAAATTTCCCCCGTGCGACAATCGACGGTCGCACCACGCTGTCTCAAAAATTCGGTGCCCAAAATCACTTCATGCGTCCATCGGGGAATAAGTACAAATTCCGTCGCGAAAACTCCACCAGCCAAGGATACTTCAGCAGTACACACGCAAACAAGGGCGCAACAACTGGCTGTTCACGCCACAAAACGTTGCAGTATAGTGCAATCGGAATACAACATTGCGCCCCAACCGACCTTTAGAACCGAGACTCATTAGGGATACAGTTGCTCCGGTATCCACTAAAGCCATTGTAGAAACATCATCAACAATTACATGCACTTTGTTCTGAATCATAGCAACTGCAGGGGGCATTTCTGTTGATAGCACGTGTCGAGCGACCTCAGCCCCATCGGCCGCGCTACCTAGTTTTCCGGATGTGAAGGCGAGACGGGGCGGCGCACTGGCGATGGAAATTGACGTAAACGCGGTGCACGAGAAGATGGCGGTGGCGTCAAACCCTTGTCAGATGCTGGCGAGCGGCTCCGAAAGCTTCTCTGCCAGAGATCGTTGCTGGGAGAACGCCAGCTGACCAAGCTGTGGTGTACGGCTGTTGAATTGTCCTCATAGGAAGTGTAATCCCTGTTGAAGACCCGGATCGACCGCTCCGCGTTTTTGAGCGACGATTGCATTACCTCTCTATGTGGCCCGCGACACCGCATTAGAAACACACCGGCAGATGCCGCGAATTTCGACGTTCCTCCGGGTAATTACGCATGTTGCTGCCCATTGCATAGCCAGCAGGTGGGTCACATACATCATGGCTAGGCATCGGCCACCGAGAGGCGTGCGTGCGGCAAGGGCGTTGGTCATCAGTCACGATATTTCTAGCTCATGGTCCCTCTTGTTTCTGGAGTAGACATATACGCGATGGTCACTGAGTAAACCTTCGACTGCCGTGCGGTCGAAACGGCCGTGTTTCTCATCTCGTGTGGTGAGTACGCACCAGTGACGCTGGTTGTACAAATGTACATCTCTTCCCGATGGAGCAACTCTTCGCGAACAATCTGCCGTGATGTTGATGGTAAGCCAACACACGAGCTCATATCTACACTTACCACCGTTGGGACATTAGCCAGGCGACCAAACTTCGGTATTATCCGTCGAATCTTTAGCGTCTCAAAAGTCCAGCAGTTGCGAATGACGTCACACACGGAATCCAAGCTTTCCTTGCCGATCAAAAAATTGTAGACGTCTTCGGCTACTACTTTCAACAATTGTCCAACTTTGTCATCTTCAGACATTTCAGAGTTGACTATTTCACTGTTTCAGCACTTCTTCAGTATAAGTCATACTGGTCTCTCCGGAAATCTGAGCTCTTTCCGAACTCGTCTGTTCAACGCGTTTCTTTTTTGTTTTTGAACTAGAGTCGCCAAAACACGCTCTGAGCTCCTTGATGAAAAGTTCCCATGAAGTCAGCGTGTCTTCGTGATTCTCATACCAGACGAGCGCTGTGTCGCTAATGGAAAACAAAACATGGCGCAATTGTGGGGTAGAGTTCCAACCGCTAAACCGGCTCACCCTTCGGCAGTTCGTGAGCCATTCATCGGCATCTTCTCCGGCTTTCCCTCCGAAAGTAAGTGGGACCCGGTAGTATCGCCACGGAACACCAGGTGTTGGCCTTGAAGCCACGTCAGATCCATCGGGAATGTGGCCGGCGTATTCAGGTATGTCAGGTGAGGGTAGCGGAAGTCCAGCAAGTCGACGGCTTCGCGAAAGTTGTAGCAGCGTAGGGTCCGTGTTTACGAGGTGTCCCCCGCACCGTCTACCAATTCGTTACAAGCACGGGGAAAAGGGGCTTATTTACGCGCGCGAGAGCAGGAACAGCAGGCTACGAACTGCAGGAAAGGCCGCTGGACAGTCTTCGTTCTCCTCTTCCCTTCTCTTCTTGATCCCCGTGTCCCTATTAGGCGCCTGGACGCAACAATATAT
Source organism: Dermacentor variabilis (assembly GCF_050947875.1). Taxonomy (NCBI): domain Eukaryota; kingdom Metazoa; phylum Arthropoda; class Arachnida; order Ixodida; family Ixodidae; genus Dermacentor; species Dermacentor variabilis. Next base: position 32,164,262 of record NC_134573.1, read on the forward strand.
ATATATATATATATATATATATATATATATATATATATATATATATATATATATATATATATTCTAAAGGTGTTTGTTAGGCAGAGCTCGGAGCAGCGCAACGTCGACGGGCAGGGCAGTCACAGCTTCCAAGCACGAGAGCCGTTGCTGAGCAGGAGCGCTCGACCCACTACCGTTTAGAGCCAGTAGCGCTGACCCCACTAGAGTCTCTCTTCGCTACAATCACCCCCCGGGAGCGAGAAGGGAGCCGTCGGACGACCTAACAGCTCGTCACGATGAGCGGGTCGTCGTAAGGCTTTAAACGGTCGACATGGACAATGTGTCGTGCACGGCGGCGCATGTCTAAAGATGGCTCAACTGGTTCGATGACATAGTTCACAGGAGATGCACGTTCGAGAACACGATAAGGGCCTTCATACTTAGGGACCAGTTTTGATGAAAGGCCAGGGGCAGTTAGAGGAACTGAGAGCCACACGAGCGCTCCCGGATCGAAGGTGACCGTGGCAGTGGCGTCACCGCGAGTGCTCCTCTGGCGCTCTTGATCGGCGGAAGTAAAGGCCCGTGCGAGGTCGCGGCACTCTTCTGCATGTCTGACCGTGGCAGAAATAGGCACGCACTCGGATGCATCCGGCCGGTACGGCAGAATAGTGTCAATGGTGTGCGAAGGGTGTCGACCATACAGCAAGAAATAGGGTGAAAATCCAGTGGTGCTCTGCGTAGCGGTATTATACGCGTAGGTGACGAATGGCAGAACGGCGTCCCAGTTCGTGTGGTCGGAGGCAACGTACATTGAAAGCATGTCGCCGAGAGTACGGTTGAAGCGTTCTGTGCGGCCGTTGGTTTGAGGGTAGTACGCCGTAGTCGTACGATGAACAACGTGGCACTCTTTGAGAATCGCTTCAACGACTTCCGACAGGAAGACGCGTCCGCGATCGCTGAGCAGTTCTTGAGGTGGACCATGCCACAGGATGAATCGGCGTAGCAGGAATGATGCAACATCGTGCGCTGTAGCTGCTGGGAGAGCGGCGGTTTCGGCGTATCGTGTAAGGTGATCTACTGCCACAATGGCCCAGAGGTTACCAGACGACGTCAGGGGAAGTGGCCCATACAAATCGATGCCAACGCGCCCGAACGGCCGGATAGGGCAGGGTAGAGGCTGCAGACCAGCTGGCGAGTGGTGGGGTGAAGATTTTCGGCGCTGGCAGTCGGGGTATGAGCGAACGAACTTTTGAATGTAGTTGTACATTCCCCGCCAGTAGTAGCGTCGTCGGAGGCGCTGGTAGGTTTTCAAAAGTCCCGAGTGAGCACACTGTGGATCAGAGTGGAACGACGCGCAGATGTCAGAACGCAGGCTTCGAGGTACAACTAATAACCACTGGCGGCCGTCAGAGGTGTAATTGCGTCGGTGAAGCAGGTCGTCGCCAATGGCGAAATGGCGAGCTTGACGGCGCAATGCACGAGTGGTTGGCTGCGATGACGGATCAGCAAGGCAGTCTATGATGGTGGCAATCCAGGGGTCCTTGCGCTGCTCAGAAGCGATGGTCCCAATGTCGACGGAAGAAACGTGAAGCTGGGATATTGCGCAGCAGGGATTGTCGACTGGCAAGGGAGAACGTGACAGGGCGTCAGCATCAGCGTGCTGGCGTCCGTTCCCGTGCAGTACGCGGATATCGTAATCCTCTAAGCGAAGCGCCCAGCGGGCGAGACGGCCTGAGGGATCCTTCAATGACGGTAGCCAGCATAGTGCATGGTGGTCCGTGACGACATCAAATTGTAGACCATACAAATAGGGCCGGAACTTGGTAAGCGCCCAGATGATCGCCAGGCATTCTTTTTCCGTGACGGTGTAATTGGTCTCGGCTTTAGTAAGCATACGGCTTGCATATGCCACAACATACTCAGGAAACCCTTCTTTGCGCTGCGCTAGGACAGCGCCGAGGCCAACACCGCTGGCATCTGTGTGTACCTCAATAGGTGCCGTTGGGTCGTAGTGGCGCAAAATGGGAGGAGACGTCAGCAAACGACGGAGCTTAGTGAACGCCTCGTCGCACTCGGACGACCACGAATGGAGAGGTCCGTTGCTGCCAAGGAGCTTCGTCAGAGGCGATATGACGGCGACGAAATTGCGAATGAAGCGCCTGAAGTAGGAACCCAAGCCTACAAAGCTGCGCAGTTCTTTGACGGACGTCGGTTTAGGAAATTCAGCTACGGCACGAAGTTTGTCTGGATAGGGGAGGATTCCATCCTTCGAGACGATGTAACCTAGTATCGTGAGCTGCCGCGCTGCAAATCGGCACTTCTTTAGGTTCAGTTGGAGGCCAGCGTTTGCTAAGCACGTCAAAACACGCCGGAGGCGTTGAAGTTCGAGGTAAAATCAGAGGCAACAACAACAACGTGGTCGAGATAACATAAGCACGTGTGCCACTTCAAACCGCGGAGAACTGTGTCCATCATGCGTTCAAACGTTGCTGGCGCATTACAAAGTCCAAACGGCATGACGTTAAATTCGTATAAGCCGTCGGGTGTGACAAAGGCTGTCTTCGGCCTATCGACGTCAGCCATGGGTACTTGCCAATAGCCGGAGCGTAAATCTAGAGATGAAAAGAATTCTGCTCCGTGTAGGCTATCGATGGCGTCATCGATTCGCGGCAGCGGGTAGACATCTTTGCGAGTGATCTTGTTCAGGCGCCGATAGTCTACACAGAACCGTACCGAGCCGTCTTTTTTCGTAACAAGGACGACAGGAGATGCCCATGGACTGTTCGAGGGTCGGATCACTTCGCGGTGAAGCACATCGTCCAGTTGCTCATTAATCACACGACGTTCTGTGGCAGAGGTCTGTGGTGATATGGTCGTTGCCGCAATGGCGGGTGGGAGCCTGTGTCAATCTGGTGCGTGACAGCAGACGCCCGGCCAAGGGAAGGTTGCCCGACATCAAAAGAAGAACGAAATTCTTGTAAGATGCGCGGAAGCTGTGAACGCAGAGGTGGGGTGAGGCCATCGGCAATAAATGAATCGAACACACCTGTGGGCAAAGGGTCCGACGTAGAAAGAGAACCGAGCGTGTTGTAACTGGCGCAGAACGTGTCTTCGGGAACATCCGTAATTTGTACGGCGTCGATCACTTCCACGTGGCCAAGACATTCGCCTTGAAGCAGCATCACAGGGTATGGGAAGGGGTTACAGACAAAAATAGCTGTGGAGCCCTGTTTGACGCTCACAGTCGCAAAAGGCAGCAGCAGACCTTTTCGAGTATAAAAGTTGCCCGACGGAGAAAGTAGTGCGATGGCGTCAGAGAGGCTGCTGCACTGCATTGATACAATCAGTGACGAGTTGGCAGGAACGTTTGTGTCGTGTCTGACGAGTAGCTTGTGCGCAAAAGAAGCATTATCGGCAAGCGTCATATCTGAGAACGGCGACAGGTCTAGTTCGGCCCGTGCGCAATGAATGACGGCATCGTGGCGGGCGAGAAAGTCTCACCCCAGAATAACTTCGTGGGAGCACGAGGAAATCACAATAAATAAGACGGCGTATACAACGTCCTCGATGAGAACACGAGGTGTGCACGCCGCAATCGGGTGAATGTGCTGTGCGCCTGCTGTTTGGAGGGCGAGTCCAGCAATGGGCGTCGTAACCTTTCGAAGGAAGCGACAAAGCTTTGCGTCCATAACTGATACAGCGGCTCCGGTATCCACGAGGGCATATGTGCGCACACCGTCAACTAACACGTCTATCACATTGGTCAGGCTACGTTGAGGACTTCCGCGTTTCGATGGGGTCGCAGTCCTTGCCTCATGGACTGCGACGATTAGTTTTCCTCATCCCGAGCTTCGGGCCGAGGCCGCATCGGTGATGGGGAGCGTCGGCGTGGAGAAGTTGAGCGGCGGATGTTGGCGGACCGGCGGAATGGTGGTGACGCAGCCCAAGGTTCGTCGTCGTAATAAGGGCGCGGAGAACCCACCATAGAACTGGGCCCATATGGTGTAGCCCTAGGCGTCTGCACGCGACTACAGTAGCGTGCGACGTGGCCTGCGTAGCCGCAGGCAAAACATATCGGTCGATTGTCCGCTGTACGCCAACGAGTCGTTGCGGCAGGTCCCATCCATGTGGAAGGACGCGTTGGACGTGGCGGCTGGTGAATTGCTTGCATAGCAGGCTGTTGTCGGGGCATAGCGAGGACTTCGGCGTACGTGAGAGGTCCCCGTTGAGGGAGTTGTTGAGGCTGGGTGACGTCTTGGGGCATGGTAGATGGTAGGGTACGAGACCGGAGTTCCAGGATGATCGTCTGAGGGTACCCAGCACCTCCACCATACATTTTGGCGCTCTTACGTGCATAGTGGTTTCACGCCTCAACAAACAGTATTCGAGGGTACCAAAGAGTGGTGAACGAAAAAGACGACGCGTGGCTAGCTAGCTGAATCTCGACAGGCGCTCAGCTGATCAAGCCCATCGCATCTAACGCTACCCGGCTTCAAAGTGACGGCTTTTGTGGGCGTAACAGAGTGGTGGAGGTGCTGGGTACGACACAACGCACCACGGAGCCGCAACATCTGGAACTTCGCCGGAGCCGTCGTCTTGCCGGTCTCTTGCCAACAACTTTCCCTATGGCTCAGGACGGAGGTGGACAAATGCCAGCACTAGTTTCACCTGCTCAGAGGTCAGCGCCAGTTGGACCTTTGCAGCACTACATAGAACCACGCTCGTTCGCGGGCAAAGTGGGCGAAGGCGTCGACGAGTGCCTGACGCACTACGCAAGGGTTAGCAGCTACAACCGTTGGGATTCTGTCACTCAGCTTGAATATGTCGTACTTTTTCTGAGTGAGACACCGATGATGTGGTATGAAAACCACGAAGACTCCCTAACAGCGTGGGAGCGCTTCGTTGAGTAAATTAAGAAGTGTTTTGGTTACTCCTCCGCCAAACAGAAACGCGCCGAGAGAACACTAGCTCGAAGAGCTCAAGCCTCTGGAGAAACGTGCACTATATACATAGAGGAAATGCTCAAGCTGTGCAAAATCGCAAATTCGCAGATGTCTGAGGAAGACCGAGTCGGACATCTCCTCAGAGGAATTGCAGAAGGTGTATACAATTTAATCATAAGCCGGGAAGACGTTCATTCCGTCTCAGATGTCGTGCGTCATTGCCGTACGTTTGAGACGTTGAAAACACGTCACATTGTGCCAAACTTTGGACGCCTGGCGAATGTGACAACCGTTGCCAGCGTCGATGAGAGCCCCTCCGCCGATCTTTCGTCTACTATACGGCAGATCGAGCGTGAAGAAATGCTGCGGCACCAGGAACTTGCGCGCGACGTCATACGACAACCCGATGCTTATTACCCGCAACACATGACGCCTGCCGCACCCTGCGCTTCCTGGCAACCGGCGGCATGTGTCACAGACGACAACCACAGAGGAGCTCCATGGCCAGGGAGGGCATATTTACACCCGAACACCGACCTGCACAACACCCTGACCCCAGCAGGTTTGCCCGCAGACAGACCGTTCCTCCTGTGCAGCAGTCTCAGCCGCTTCGCTCTGCTACACGACCCCCCATGGCTGAGCGCTTCGAAGGGCAGTTCATCGGTCGTCGTTTACCTGTATGTTAAAGCTGTGGCGACTTGGGTCACATTGCCAGGTACTCCAATTCCCGCCAACCACCGAGGTTCGACCGATCGACGATGTCTAGGCGGTACCGCGCTCCTCTGGGCGGAACATATTCGCCCTCGGATACATATTTAGGAAGCTTGCCTCACCAGCACCCGGAGCCATTGCGGAACCGTTCTCCAGCATCCGATCGCAGCTTTATACCACTACCCGCTCCTCCTGTAAGCCGATCGCCCTCTCCACGGCGTCGATACCCGTCGCCACCTGCGGAAAACTAGCCAGCGCGGCCGCTGGAAGTGAGGTCGCTGGACACTCTTCGATGTCGACAGAGATTCCTCCAACCATTTGTATGTTTAAGAATAAGGTGTCTGCATTAATTGACGGGGTTTCATCTATGGGCTTAGTGGACACGGGAGCAACCGTTTCAGTGATGAGTCTTGCTTTCATAAGCCTGCTAGGACGAAAAGTGATGTTTCGCTGGGACCGCGCCGATACGTTTCGCGGAGTGAGTGGGGAGTTGTTGTATCTTGTGGGCATGTGTAATGTAGACGTTACCTTGGGTGGTCAAATATTTAACGCGGAGTTCGCTGTCCTACCTCATTCTACGCATGACGTAATCATGGGCCTTGATCTTTTGAAACTGTGTGGTGCCACCGTCGACTGCAAAACGGGTGAAAACAGTCTAGGCACGGGCTTTTTTGCTCCGTTTATGGAAGGCCCACCGTACTGTTAAAATATCCTTTGTGTATCCCGGGATACAGTTGTGCCTCCGTTATCCGCAACGTGTGTTTCAGTTGCCTGTTTCCCTGCCACCGACGGAACGTTTGACGCTACCGTGGGCCCGTTCATCTGAGTTGCATCAAGAGGAATGTACTGCTAGCGTATTGCACGCTGTCAGTTGTTCAGGGACGCACTAACTTATGGGCCTTAAACTGTTCCAGTGAATCTGCAATACTACCACAGGGTCTGAAACTTGCCGCCTACCATGAAGATCAATTGCTATCGCTCGCCATTCCTACAGAGGCCCTTGATTCTGCGGATGAGCGCCATTTCGTTAATACCTGGCCTGCGGCGCACTCCTCATTACTGACTATGGTAAACAAGTCACTTAGCACTAAGCATCGTCACGAAGTGGCGAATATCCTGCTAAAACATGCCCGACTGTTTGACTTTTTCCAGCAACAAGGGCCACCATTGTTTCCTCCTTCTCGTGTCTAGGTCTCTAGGTCTGTAATTCAGCGTTGGAAGTGTGTTACCCGATTTGTACATAGGAAGTACCTTCCAGATTTTCCTATGCTTGGGTAAGGCGCCATTGTCGAAGGAGTTCTGAAAAATGTTTGCCAGAAACATGAACTTGTATAATTTTGTTTGTTTTAAGAATATTTAGTTGGTGTGGTGGAGCCCGCAGTATGATAGTTTTAACGAATCAATTATGTTGACAATGACAACAGAATCAATAAGAATGGCAAACACCTCAGATAAATCGAGATAAATCGAGATTAGATGCATCAGGAGTGTCAACTTACAAAACTGAAAAACAAGAAATACTGCTAAACACCTTGTTAAAAACTAAAGGGCAATCTTTTGCAAGACTGGCTTGCCGGATTCATCACGAAGAGATATATTTATTTATCTTTGGTGTTAACAATGGACCAGAACTTCTAGGGGTTACTCAACAGCATATTTGGTAATGTGTCGCCAAAGAAATGCTCAATAGCAGCGGAAAGAGCGTAAGTATGCTTTGTTGCTAAAGAAAAATATGAATCCCAGCGAGCATCTGTTTGTCGTGACTTGGCCAGATAAAATACCGCTTTTTTCTTATTTGAAAGGCACCCGCCGTGGTTGCTCAGTGGCTATGGTGTTGGGCTGCTGAGCACGAAGTCGCGGGACCGAATCCCGGCCACGGCGGCCGCATTTCGATGGGGGCGAAATGCGAAAACACCCGTGTGCTTAGATTTAGGCGCACGTTAAAGAACCCCAGGTGGTCAAAATTTCCGGAGTCCTCCACTACGGCGTGCCTCATAATCAGAAAGTGGTTTTGGCACGTAAAACCCCAAATATTATTATTATTATTTGAAAGGCGGACGAGCGTTCGGCAATACCATGATGCTCGTCGCAGGTATATATGTACCAATAAGCCTGTTAATTTTTTGAGCTAAACAAATCCCAGTTTTCCGGAATTGAACGCTTATCAATGTGGGTAAGATATAAATCTAGATATGTTCACAGGCGTTCATTGATAATATTGAAATTAGCCCTACTATAATCACGAATTACTTTTAATTTTATGGGCTGCGTGGGCTTGCTGGAGCCTTTAAATCGAAATGAACCACAGCGGTGTCGTTTAGAGGGTAGTAAAGTAATACTAGACAAGAACTCGTGGTTTTTAGGTAGTATTAAATCTAGTGTGCTGCCAGAATTTCTAGTACGTATAGTCAGCCTGGCAACGAGTTGAGTGAAATTGAAACACGCGCAAAGGCCTAAAAATCTTTGGCATTGTGACGAGGACGGTGAAATGACGGTATAAGCGCCGTCCCAACAGATGTTGCGATAATTGCAATCACCTAACAATATAATTGGCAAAGAAGGATAGCGACATACAGTTATGTTGACGCCATGAGGTTCGTCCACAAATAATAATGGAGGATTCGCAGGGCGGTGACAGACGCCTAATATGACTAGTGTTTTTTAAGCGATACATGCGCATAGGGTTTCCAAGTTACAGTTACAGTTACAGATATCTATCAAGAAAGATGGGATAGACCTAGATAGTCCTATCAAAGTTCCAACCCATGCCGATTTTCCTGGTCGCAATGATACACGTCAAACATTTTTTAGCTTCGAAAATTTCCCTATGCATACGTTCTCGCACAAGCACGTTTCAGTAGGTAAATCAAGGTCTGCATCACTTGCAGATACTACTGTGTTAAAAGTTGGAGGACGTTTAAGCTGCGCCTTCAAGAATGGAAGTCAATAGTGTTATCGCACCCCGTTCGCACCGCCCACTCATTCGCTAGGCATGCTCTTGAGTCACACGCAGCGTTCGGCGCGGCAATGAAACGTGCGCCTGAGCAAGCGGAACGAACCAAAGAACTCGGTGTCTCGGAGGGAGAAACGATCTACGCGAGCCAAACTTCGTGATCGGCATGGACAGTGGGGCCGCGACGCGCCATGACGGCGGAGGCGATCCTGGGGCTGACGCCTCGATGGTATCGTTCTCTGTCTCGCTTGGGAGCACCACGGATACGCATGACTCCTCGGAAGCAGCTCGGCAGACATCGCAATGGACGCTTTCCCAGCAGTCGCGCTCACATCAGAGCCGTCCCGCATCGGACGCTCACCTAGGAATCGCGCTGTGAGCGGAAAGAGGAGCCGCGTCACCTAAAGCCGAGGGTTCGAGTGACGCACGGTGGAAGTTGGAAGGGGAGAGAGCGAGAAAACATATTAAACGCAAGGGTATTGTCGCGTAATGCACCGGTCCCCGCACGGCCCGAAGGGGACAAGCGGGCGCGTGGCGCGCCACGTGCCGGGGCAGCGCCACACATTGCGAGGAGGGCTCTTCTGTGTTTGCCACAAGATGGCTCTGCGCGTGCGCAGCGCGCAGAAGAAATGTGGCGGAAATATACTTCACTACTCGTGTAACTGCGACATCTGCAAGTTACATGCTCATAGTTACAGACATACGCCGCAGTATAAGTTCCTACGGTTTGTTTCTAAGGCAGCACCGCATTCACTAGAGGCGCTTTTACCCGCTTTGAATCATCGAACTCGTGGCTCAGTGGTAGAGTCTCCGTCTCACACTCCGGAGACCCTGGTTCGATTTCCACCCAGCCCATCCGGCAAGTGGCTTTTTATTTATGAAATGCCTTCCGGGATTTATCGATCACGGATAACGCCGCCAACGGCACCGGCTTTTCCGCGATACGAGCTCCTTAACGCTATCGCACCCGCCGTGGTTGCTCAGTGGCTATGGTGTTGGGCTGCTGAGCACTAGGTCGCGGGATCAAATCCCGGCCACGGCGGCCGCATTTCGATGGGGGTGAAATTGCGAAAACACCCGTGTGCTTAGATTTAGGTGCACGTTAAAGAACCCCAGGTGGTCAAAATTTCCGGAGTCCTCCACTACGGCGTGCCTCATAATCAGAAAGTGGTTTTGGCACGTAAAACCGCAAATATTATTATTAACGCTGTCGCGTTAAAATTGCCCCACATGCGCAAGAGCCTTCAAGCATTAACAAAAATTTTCAACTTTGAATTAGCACCTCAACATCTCGCAAAATGCTGCAATGGCCCAAGATTAGGCTGAGGATGCGATGCGTGCGTATTTTGGTTAGTACGTGCATCTGTGATAGAACACGCGCGCCGTTGTTGCTCAGTGGCTATGGTGTTGGGCTACTGAGCACGCGGCTACGGAGCATAATTATCGTCATCTGCCTTGCTTGCGTTTCCTTTCTTAAAAACGCCGCGCCAGCTACTTTCCTGTCGAGATTGCTATGTCATGCTGATAACGAGCATGCCGGTCGTTTCGGGGAAGTACCGGGCTCGCAGCGTTAAAAAAAGAAATGCGGACAATAGAGATCACGTTTATTGTTGTGTGGCAAGATGCAAACCAAAGGGTGTAATTTAGATTTAGAATACGCTACGGAACATGATTGACCTCCACGTCGCCGCAACATAATAACGTCAACGAAACATCACTACATTCATTATAGATAACGCTGATAAAGTGTGCATATGGGACATGCGACAACGATCATTTGTCAAAGCGTTTGGCGTATAAGGTTTCGTTGTCATGCGCTTGACGAAACCGAACAAAAGTCAAATTAGCCACGTAAATTGCAGCGCTGTTCCAATGTCACAGAAGTATCACAGGCTGCCGATACTGTTTCTCTCTTGTGCAGGTAGCGCTGTCTTTGGTGACGCGGTCGCATTGTAGTGCAAGCGGGATATGCTGTCGTCGATGAAAATTCCGAGGCTAATTGCAGGCGCGCATCACTCGAATTCCAGAATACTACCGGTACAGGCCTGTGGTACGCGTTCCAGGTAGACGGATTCCTTGTTGAAGCTGCAGCACAGAAGACAAGCTAAATTCTGAAGAAACCGACAACAGGACACAATAGCCATTGCAGTTGCAGCGCCGTTACCATGTCCACTGAAGTAGCCCTGGCTGGCCAAACTGTTTATATCTTGCATAAGTAGTGCAGTTCTGGCGATGCAGCTGCATTGCAGTAGAGGACTGACATGTTGTTGTTGACGAAAATCCCGAGGATGATTTTAGACGCGCATCGCTCGAATTCCAGTCTACTACCGCTTGAAGCACGTGGTACACGTTCCAAGTTGGCGGATTCCTTGTTGAAGCTGCAGCACAGAAGACATGCCAAATGCTGAAGAATCCGAAGACAGGACTTCAATAGCCATAATAGTTGCAGCGCCGTTCCCATGTCCATTGATGTAGCCCTGGCTAGCCATATTGTTTATATCATGCGTAAGTAGTGCTGTTATTGGCGATGCGGCTGCTTTGGTGTGCAGGATTCATAGGTTTTTGGCGAAAATACCGGCGCTCATTTTACACGCGCATCGTATGAATTGCTTGTCTGCTGCCGTTAAAGGCACGTGGTACACGTTCCAGGTAGGCGAATTCCTTGTTGAAGCTGCAGCACAGAAGGCAGGCCAAATTCTAAAAAACCGAAGACAGGACACAATAGCCATCGAGTTGCAGCGCTATCCCCATGTCTCATTGAAGTAACCCCTGCTGGCCATACTGTTTTTGTATTGCGTAAGTAGTGCTGTCTTTCTCGCTGCGGCTGCATTGTGTGGAGGATTGATATGTTGTTGTTGACGAAAATCCTGAGGCCTATTTTAGACGTGCATCGCTCGAATTCCAGTCAACTACCGGTAGAAGCATGTGGTAGGCGTTCCAGGCTGGCGGATTCCTTCCTGAAGCTGCAGCACAAAAGATAGGCCAACTTCCGAAGAAACCGAAGACAGGAAACAATGTTCATAGGAGTTGCAGCGCCGTTCCCATGCCCGCTGGTGTAGCCCTGGCTGGCCATACAGTTTATATCTTGCGTAAGCAGTTCTACCTTTCCCGATGCGGCTCCATTGCAGTGCAGGATTGATAGGTGGTTGTAGACGAAATTCCCCACGTTGATTTTAAAGGCGCATCGCTCGAATTCCAGCCTATTACCGGCAAAGGAACGTGGTACGCGTTCCAGGCAGGCGGATTCCTTTTTGAAGCTACAGCACAGAAGACAGGCCAAATTCCGAAGAAACCGGACAGGAAACAATGGCCATCGGAGTTGCAGCGCTGTTCTCATTTTCACTGCAGTAGCCGCCACTGGCCATACTGTTTATATCTTGCGTACGTAGTGCTGTCTGTCTCGATGTGGTTGCATGGCAGTGCGGGATTGATATGTTGTTGTTCACGAAAATACCGAGGCTGATGACAGACGCGCATCGGTAGAATTCCAGGCTACCAGCGGTAGGAGCATGTGGTAGGCGTTCCAGGTTGGCAAATTCCTTGTTGAAGCTGCAGCGCAGAATACAGGCCCAATTCTGAAAAAACCGAAGAAAGTACGCAATAGCCATCGGATTTGCAGCGCCGTTTCCATGTCCGCTGAGGTAGCCCTGGCTGGCCATACTGTTTATATCTTACGTAAGCAGTACATTCTTTCTGTATGCGGCTGCATCGCAGTGGGGGATTGATATGTTGTTGTTGACGAAAATCATCACGCTGATTCTAGACGCGCATCGCTCGAGTTCCAGCCTACTACCGGCAGAGGTACGTGGTACGCGTTCCAGGTAGGCGGATTTCTTGCTGAAGCTGCAGGCACAGAATACAGGCCAAATTTTGAAAAAACCGAAGGAAGGCCACAATAGACATCGGAGTTGCAGCGCCCGTTCCCATGTCCACTGAAGTAGCCCTGGCTGGCCATACTGTTTATATCTTGCGTAAGCAGTTCTGTCTTTCTCGATGCCGCTCCATCGCAGTGGGGGATTGATATGTTGTTGTTGACGAAAACCGAGGCTGATTTTGGACGCCCATCGCTCGAATTCCAGGCTACTACCGGTAGAGGCATGTGGTACGCGTCCCAGGGAGGCGGATTCTTTCTTTAAGTTGCAGCACAGAATCGATGTCAGAAACTGAAGACAAAGACAGGACGCATTTGTCATCGGAGTTGCAGCGCCGTTCCAATCTCCACATCTTACATTTCCCCTATTTGTCCCTCTGCCTCCTCGCAGTTTCGGCTTCCTTGAAACATTTATGTCCCTGCTACACGAGACCTTGCACATATTTAGAGCATGTCACTAGCTCCAATTATTAATCGTACCACTTTAAAGTGATTAGCTGTCAGCCCTGCCACACACTTACCCACCGCTCAAATGTAGTTTCCCCACTCAAACCTTGGTTTTTTGGCTGTCCAGTGTCTGAATAATGTTCGCCGACACGGCACTCACCCCTGCACGTGAGTGGAAGGAGGGTGTTTTTGTTCGGAATCGTTTCCATGAGCAAGAAGAGAATGGACCGGACTCTGCTGATGTGTGTCTTCTGCCATTTTGCCTTCTCTGGACTGTAAATAGTCCCTGAGTACCCGTGAAAATTTTGGCCAGAGTACGCTCTTCGTAGCATAAAATTTTCGAATTGCTAGGAGCTACTCGTGTTATTTTATTGGTCAATTAACATGGGAATAATGGTGAGCAAACTAATTCCTCCCGCCGTCATCCTTCTGGCTTGCTAGGTGTTTTCTGTCTGCGACTGCTGCGCGTTTGCTGCCTTAGTGCTCGAAATATTTATGTAAATGTACTTAAACACCGACGGCCAGAAGGCTGGCCAAGTTGTTCATGTTCGACAAACTTGCGTTACACATCTAAACGAAATGAGTCGCAACGACCGAAATCCACCGCTCGCAGAATCACGAAGCGGCATGTCGAATGGGCTTAGATATGTACAAACCTTAGGCAAATCGATGTATGATGGCCTGTCCATAAATTTTTATGCAGTGAGCAAGGAACAAAGTGGAACAGTGTGGTGTGAAGCCAACCCATCCACTCAAAGGACACGGTCAAATAGGGGCCGGAGTACTCTATCACTATGCGGAATATTATGCATGCGCTATAGCCAGCCCAAATATTCCGATCCCAGTTTCGGCGGCGTCGGAATGCCCCTCAGGTGAATGGTTTTTTTCTCCCTCAGTACGGCTATTTTAACTACACTGGCTGCATGAGTGTAACCAGTTGTGAAGAAGTATTCATAATGTACCGAGCGCAAGAGCAGACGACATTGCGGCCGGCCTCAACAATAGGAAAAGAAAGACGAGGGAGGCTCGTGGAGCGCATGAGAAGGGGGCTCGCGCAATGGAGATCGTTGGAACGCTGGCACGACTAGGGCCGCCGGGCCTACGGAACCCACATCTACTGGTGAAGTTCACTTGACCGGGCTTCCGTTTTCGGGACAAGGAACGCCTCGGGTCGTTGTACGGCACGAGACCCCGGAGTGGCCTGCTGACATCTTGCAACCCGCTTCTACGCGCGAGGTTCGGGTGACCGGGCGCCCGTCATCGAAACGAGCGCCTCGGGCCGTTGTTTTGCTCGTGACTTCGGAGTGGCCTGTTCCCGACTACGGTGCAGTGGACCGTCCGCCTTTCACTGCCCCGTGCTGCTGCGTTTGCTCTTCCACGCCGGTCATCACCCTACCAGCGAGTGTCCCACCTTAAGGACTCTACTCCTCACCACAATCCGGACTTCAACCGCAACCTCGTGAGAATATTTTTTTTGCTGTTTACGAACAACCATGTGTGTGTGGGGCTAGTTTAAGATATTCTTCGTGTTTACGTGCCATCTAATATAATTGTCGTGTGTTTGCTCATCATGCACCGTCTCCTCCATCTTCCTTGCGTCACACGCTTTGCAACGTGACGATCCTAACCTCATCAGATATGTGGCGTCCGCGACAGGACTGCTCTTACGCTATAGAGAAGAGCATCACATTGCATATGCGTGTTTGACGGGTGAGGATGGAGACAGACAAGCTTACGGCAATTGGAAAAGAACGGGGGTTGACTGGCCCGGCACTGAAACAATGGGTAGACGAAGAACGCGCACGCGAAGGGGAAGCGCGTGAAGCACGACTGGCTGAGCGCAATGCAGCAAAAGAAGCTGATGCCGAAGGGCTAGCTAGATTAAAGGCCGAAAGGGAAGTGCTCGAGCTCAAGTTAAAGTTGAGGGAGTTGGATGCGACAGCGGGTAGCACGACTACATGGCAGCTTACAGAGGGTGTGCACACAGGTGCTACCGAGAGCTACCAAAGTCCGCACAAACTAATCCCACCATTCAACGAAGAACGCGATGAGTTGGGTGCATACATTCAACGATTTGAGCGCGTCGCAATGAGCCAGGGCTGACCACAAGACAAATGGGCCCTATCGCTAAGCCTCTGTTTGACGGGCGTAGCTCTAAGTGTTGTCGGCAGAATGGCACCGGATCATGCCATGGACTATGCGACACTAAAACAGACACTTTTGCAACGCTTCAGGTTCACGGATGAAGGCTACCGAAGCAAGTTTCGGTCGGCAAAACCAGATAATTCCGAAACTGGTCGACAGTTTGCTGGTCGGCTATTGGGATACTTTTATCACTGGCAAGAAATGGTCAATACAGAGCGGACATACGATGCTCTACGGGACAAGATTGTCTCAGAACAGTTCCTGATGACTTGTCATGAGAAACTGGCAGTCTTTTTGAGAGAAAGGAATTGTCAGGGACTTGACCAGCTAGTCGAAGCTACTGATCATTACATGGAGGCGCAGGGGTTAGTTAATCTTGGCAAAGGTGAAAACGAGAGAGATCCTAGCAAGCCACCAGGTCAAGCTCGAACTCCTGAGCGACAAGAAGAGAAGGAGAGACTACGCTGCTTTCTTTGTGGTAAACGCGGTCACAGAGCTGCTGATTCCTGGACCAATACGAACGGTCCAAATACAAATACATCTTTCTGTGGAAAGTGCCGCCGCTCTGGGCACACGACTGGCTACTGCCCCATAAAACCCAGCAGTACCGAGAAGGCTTCGTGTTCGATGCAGCAAGTAGACATGTCTAAGGCAGTAACCGAAGAGACGCAGACCTTGCGTCGAGTTCCCGGAAGTTCGGAACGCGGGAGAACGCAAACGCATAAACGAGACGAAAAGTCTGTGTCTACTGCCGAAGCTGTGCTTGAGGGACATCCCGCTACTGTCTTGCGAGATACAGGATGCGACTCTATTATTGTCAAAAGGTCTCTCGTACCAGACAGTAAGCTGACAGGAAAAATTCCCTCGGTCTGTCTTCTGGATAGAAGATTGTTGAAGCTACCTGAAGCAACCGTGCAGATCGCGTCACCGTTCTTCACAGACAAGACTAGGGTTTTATGCATGGACAATCCTTTATATGATATTGTCCTGGGAAATGTGTAAGGTGTACGGAATGCCTCCAATCCCGACAATGAATGGAAAAGACAGCTTTATACACCGAGCGCTGCGGATGAATCATTTAGGGCAGAAGGTAGAAACTGTTGTACCAATGAGTCTATCTCTGCTGACATTTTATAATTGGCTGCTAGTGAAACCAAGGAGAAGTCGGAAGTGGCAGCGACAACCAGACAGACAAGATCAGGTTCGCGTTCATTACCAGTACCAGCTATAAACACCCTAGATATCAGCCCAATCGACTTGAAAAGCAGGCAAAGGGATGACAGCAGTCAACGTAAATGCTTTGCAGCAGTGGACAAAGAGATGAAGGCTAGGTTCGCCGACGTCCAATTCTTTGTAAAGGAGGGGATTCTTTACCGAAAATACACACTGCGGTCAAAGAAACAAATGGAACGGCTTGTCGTGCCCAGAAGCCTTCGTCATTTTGTGATGAAAATGGCTCACGAAGGGATTCTTGCCGGGCATCAAGGAATAAAGCGAACCACAGACCGTGTGAGCGAAGAGTTCTACTGCCCTGGATTCCAATAGGACATCACCTGATTTGTTAAATCGTGCGATACGTGCCAGAGGACTTTTCCGAAACATTTAATAGGCCGAGTACCATTGGGAAACACTCCCGTCATTGATACCCCGTTTAAGAGAGTTGCCATTGACATTGTAGGACCATTATCTCCAATGTCAGAGAAAGGGAATAAGTACGTTCTGACAATGGTCGATATGGCAATGCGGTATCCTGACGCTGTGGCACTGCCTAGCATTGAAACAGAAAAAATAGCTGAGGCACTTCTAGAGATGTTCTCGCGTGTGGGAGTCCCACAGGAGATAATCAGTGACGGAGGCACATCATTCTCGTCACGCCTGATGAAGGAGCTAAGCCGTCTTCTCTCTTTTACGCAGTTGCCAACAACTCCATATCATCCAATGGCAAATGGCCTTGTGGAGAGGTTTAACGGCACCCTTAAACAAATGATAAGACGACTGTGTCAAGAGAGCCCGAAAAAATGGGACCGGTACTTGGCACCATTGCTTTTTGCTTATCGCAAAGTCCCTCAGTCAAGTCTGGGTTTTTCACCCTTCGACTTGTTGTATGGCCGTTATCTCAGAGGACCCATGGCGATATTGAAAGAATTATGGACAGGTTTTCATATTGATGATGATGCAAAAACCTCATACAGGTATGTAGTTGAGCTACGGAAGCGTCTTGAAGACACTTGTCGGTTGGCCAAGGAGGAGCTTCAAAAAGCAAAACTTTTACAGAAGAAACACTACGACCGGAAGGCCAGACCACGTCATTTAGCTGTTGAAGATTGGTTTTGCTACTGCTGCCTTAGGACAACAACAAATTGATTCTTACGTGGAAAGGGCCATTCACTGTACTTGAGAGGAGAAATGACGTCGATTACGTTATTGACCTCGGGACAAGGACGACACTGTTCCACATAAATCTACTGAAAAAGTATGAGGAACGACCCCCTATATCACCGCCATTAACGAAAGCATCAGCTGCTTGTCAGACTGCTGACACCGAAAATGATCATGCGTACCATTTGAAGGAAAATAATCGGCGGCCGACGGGAATCTATCGCCATCGCTCTCTCATGGGGTATTAAACCTGGTGTTTCAAAAGCATGAACTTCAAACCGGTGTAACTTTAATGTCGAGCAACATTTGCTGGCATGTTAGTTTTGTGGATTATTGTTTTCACCTTATATCGTGGTGTTGTGATTTATTAATGTTGTCAGCATGGCGAGTGTGCGGTGCTCGAAACTCTAGTGTTGCAGTAATTTTTATGTGTACTCTTACTTGCCGAGTGTGCGGTGCTCCTAACTGTGGTGCAGTGGTAATGCTTTTGCGGTGCGTGTGTGCTACGGTGGACCAGCACGTAGCGAGTACCCTCAAGTTCTTTGAACGAAAGAACTTTCTTAAGTAGGGGTTGATTCTGAAGAAGTATTCACAAAGTACCGAGCGCAAGAGCAGACGACATTGCGGCCGGCCTCAACAAGAGGAAAAGAAAGACGAGGCAGGCTCGTGGAGCGCATGAGAAGGGGTCTCGCGCAACAGAGATCGTTGGAACGCTGGCACGACTAGGGCCGCCGGGCCTACGGAACCCACATCTACCGGTGAGGTTCACTTGACCGGGCGTCCGTCTTCGGGACAAGGAACGCCTCGGGTCGTTGTACGGCACGAGACCGCGCAGTGGCCTGCTGACATCTTGGAAACCGCTTCTACGCGCGCGGTTCGGGTGACCGGGCGCCCGTCATCGAAACGAGCGCCTCGGGCCGTCGTTTTGCTCGAGACTTCGGAGTGGCCTGTTCCCGACTACGGAGCTGTGGACCGTCCGCCTTTCACTGCCCCGTGCTGCTGCGTTTGCTCTTCCACGCCGCTCATCACCCTACCAGCGAGTGTCCCACCTCAAGGACTCTACGCCTCGCCACATTCCGGACTTCAACCGCAACCGCGTGAGACTATTTTTTCCTGTTTACGAACAACCGTGTGTGTGTGGGGCTAGTTTAAGATATTCTTCGTGTTTACGTGCCGTCTAATATAATTGTCGTGCGTTTGCTCATCATGCAACGTCTCCTCCATCTTCCTCGCCTCACACGCTTTGCAACGTGACTATCCTAACCTCATCACACCAGTGCAGAAAGTACCTGTTTATTTACTTGGTTGAAAAAAAAATATAAAGCTCCGTCCACCTAGACAAATTCATTTTCTTTAGCTTCAATGTTGCATAAAAACCTTACTTATGCAGGGCGGTTTCGCTGAGTGTAGCCAGCAGACGACAGAAAAACGGGCTTACGTTGCAAAGGCGTGCCACTATGTTGTCTCTGACTGTTCGCGCTGCTTTAGCGACGATACTGAATGTTCGCTGCAGGGACAGCAGCGAAGTGCTGGTTTGACCGTGTTACATAGGAATGTGAGCTAATCTTCGAAGAAGATAAAATTATCTTACGTATGGTACACGCTGTTTCAGGCACCTCGGTGCATTATTTTCATAGAGTAGTTCTATTCATACGTTGGGTATTCACAATTTATTTCGCTGCGTTTTATCTAGATTTATTTGTGAAGGGAAACTAGCACGTTAGCGTTTAATTTCAGGCAAAAGCATACACGCAGCTAGTAAACGCGAAGTCCGAAGAATTGCGGAGTCAGGCGCTTTTTGTCTGCTGATTGATAAGACTGAGCGTCTATAGCCCAATTAGCCAAGTGCAATGTGCGACGTCATAGCCTCTGCCCGCCACTATACCCGTCTGCAAGATTCTACACGAAATGTACGTACATTTCTGTTTTTCCGTTAACTACGCAATTTAGCTGTTTCATGCATAGGTACGCGTTGACGCAGTTCCTATTTCTTTTTCTGAGCTATATTTGGCGCCTTTCCCGTTGTGCTACCTCCGCTAGAAGGCCTCAAATTATGCAATCCATGAGACTAAAGTTGTCGGAAACTCAGATCGCAAGAACACTAAATCAATCTGAAGTCGCGAAGAAACTGCTTCAAAAAAGTCGCAGTTTAGTCGGAAAGGCGAAGGGTCCATTGTGATAGTAAACTAGTAGTCGGCCATACGAAGTAAGGATTCTTGCGCTCTTGGCCGTATAAACATGTAAACATTCGGTTACAAACTAGAATAACGAGCATGATGTCACGCGAACATACAAACATGAACACATCTCCTTCGATAACCGCGCACACTCGCTGTGAACACGCTGGAGTAAGAAGCCGCTGGGGCAACAGCGAGCTCATTCACCTTAGTGCCGCCTCTCGCTTCAGCGCGAACTAAGCGAGAACACACCGCACACGAAGCTATCAGCACTGGGCGCACTCTATCCCCATCGCAGATCGCTTTCAAGACAGGGCCAACGCGTCAGCTTCATATACAGATGCTGCCGAAGTAGAACTCTCAGTCCTTCCCCTCCTCCCAGTGCCTTGCGCGCGACGAAAAACAGCGCGCGTTGAGCCCATTTTCCTCCCTTTCATGCGCGAGTTTGAACCACACCCGTCGACTCACTCTCGCACGCTTTCACTCGCACATACAGCATCCGGCGCCCGGGGAAGATGTTCTCGCCCCTGGATTTACATGCAACATCACGCTGATGCCGACGGCGAAGATGACGGAAGAAGCGGGCCTGGAGTGTACATATAATAGCTTATCGCAATAAACATCGCGGCAGAATGAAGCAAAATTTAGTCCATTTGATTGCTTTCTTTCACTCCCATGGAATTTTGCATCACGAACTTGTACTTCGATGTCAAACTATCAACGCCATTTTGCACGTAAAGGTCATGAAGCGCCTGAAAGATCGTGTGTAGCCCGCGTGACCACAGTTATTGTTCTAGACGCTCCAGATTCCGTACCACGATAATGCCATCTTGCACTCTGCGTTCAGTGCAGGCGATTTTGGCAAGTAATTTCATCACTGTGCTCCAAACACCTCTCTATTCATTCGATAATTGCTCTGCTGCATTCTTGTTTCCCAAATGCAAACTGCTACTCGCGAGTGTTGCAATGTGGGCTTCTTGGTAATGCATCTTCAAGACGAATACGGTAGCACGATTAAAGGACGGGACAAAGGAAGGCACATAGGGACACAAAAAAGCGCTGTGTGTCCCTATGTGTCTTCTTTTTTCCCATCTTTTAATCACGCTACCGTACTCCCCTTGAACATGCTACTCGCGGCCAGTATTCTCCGGAATATGAGACAGTGTCAAGCACGTTTGCAGAATTCTAAGCAAATGTGGAAGCACTGTGTTGTGTCCAGGGGTCATATTTTGAAGGCGATCACTTTGATATATCTGATACATTGATATATTTATTTTTAAGACGTGCAGCATGAACAGTTTGCATACTAAGTACGCAGTCCTAACCATGATACTCGTTGAACCACCATGATTGCAGTTTACACAGATAGATAGCTTCATCATTCGCTCTAGCCATTTTAGATAAAATCAGCTCCGTGCGAAGCACGTTTCCTCGAGTAAAGCACCCTTCATCCCTATTCACACGTGGAACTCGTCCGTTTCGTCCATGGCAGCTGTCCTTGCTTTGCTTCCAGTTGGTTATTTCTTTCAGCCGCCGTTGCTGCATAGATATTTTTATATAAGTTAAGCTACGGCGCTTCAATCCTGTAAAAATGGCAGTCATGACTTATCGTTTATGAGCGATCGCCTATAGCTGTCTCCGTGATCCGTTCATAGTTTGGTAGCTTTTATGAACACTTTGATGATGCCTTCTGTTGTTCGTGCGTCTGCTAGTATGAGCACCTGTGCTGCAGCTTCATATCTCGTCATTTCAGAAACGAGCTCTTCGGAGGCGAAGCTGCGCGAACACATGAGCGTTATGCAAAGGAAGGAGAGATGTCCGGCACTATGGTTGCATGCAACAAAGCCATGCGCAGCCTAAGAAGGAGCGACATACTTTACGAATACACCAGTTCATAGCAGTGCGGCCACTCAATCTCTGAAGAGCAAGGGAGAGCTAATAAATTGGTTCAAAGATCTACAGGAGAGTGAATACGTCTCAAACGACTCTTCACTATCGTTCTCGTTGTGAACTACCGTAATGTGAAAGCAACAGACACCACATCGATTGTTCTTACGAGTTCGCCTCTCTTAGCAGCGAGAAAGTACTCTTGTTCCTTATTTATGTGCTCATACGTAAAGTCTTCAAAAACAAAGTGCGAAGGCAGCAATAGAGCCTGGAACTCTGGCTCTTTCAAAATATTGTAGGACTTGATACTCTATTCACGTATTTGTTCAAGCCTTGCTATCACTTGTGTTTTTAATTTCTCTTAGTGTCGCAGACTGTTGTGGTGCAGTTATAATTGAAAAGGCGAGTATATATATTGTTACAAGCGCGGCAAAGAGGGTTTATTTAAGCGTGCGAGAGCAGGAACAGCAGACTAGGAAAAGCAGAATAGCCGCTGCACAGTATTCCTTCTCCTCTTCCCTTCTCTGCTTGATCCCCGCGTTCCTTTTACGCGCTTGGACGCTACATACCTCTCCTCGCAGACAAAGCCCACTGGGCGAGTAAACTGGATTGTCGTGGCGTGCATGCATTGAACCTAGCGACATGCGTGACTTGTGTCCTAGTAGAACGTCTACTGTTCTTGAGGCGCGCGAGCGTACAATTCACTTCGCTGACTTTGTCGATGACAACATACGGTCCATCGTTGTTTTCCAGCAGCTTTTGGCATAAACCGCGCTTCATTGTGGGAGTCCAAAGCCAAACAAGATCACCAGGGTGATACGTAAGAGGCCGCTGCCGTGCGTCGTAGCGGGCTTTCGAGTTTTCTTGCGATGCCAAAGTCCGCAGACGCGGAATTTGTCCGACCCTCTTCACAGAGGCATAGCTTATCGGCGGCCGTAGGATTGTCGTGGTGGTAAAAAGGAAGGACAGTATCGAGGGTATACCGGGGTGGCCGAGCATATAGAAGGAAGAAGGGGCTGTAGCCGGTTGTCTCGTCTTTTTCAGTGTTGTAAGCGTAAGTAATTAACGCTAGAACTTCATGCCAATTCTTATAATCGGAAGCAACATGCATAGAAAGCATATTGGTGATTGATAGATTAGTGCGCTAAGTGAGGCCGTTCGTTTGCGGTTGCGTTTGCGGATGTGAGACGCGAGTTACGTAAATGGTAACGGCCGTGAATTGACGTCCCCGGTCGCTTATAGTAACACCAAACGGTCCAAGTCGCAGAACAATATGGTGTAGTAAGAAGAGCGACACTTTGGTGGCAGTGGCGCAGACAATTATCCAGTGGTTCCACCTAGATGACTGAGGAAAAGGGCTTAACACATCAATTCCAACTTGCCGAAAGGGTGAGCTGGGAGGCGGTGCAGGTTGAAAGAGACCAGATGGGGCAGTGGTTGGGTGTTTCCGACCTTGGCACTGTATGCAGCTGGCGACATACAACTCAACCGAATATCGCATCTGCGGCCAGTAAAAGCTCTCTTGAATGCGATAAAGGGTCCGAACAGTGGATAAGTGTCCGGAGGTAGGGTAATCGTGCATAGCCTAAAGGATTGCTGACCGGAGACGCTCCGGCACCGCTTGAAGGAAACGTGTACCCGTGCTTGAGTTGTTCCTTTTTTACAGGAGCCGGTCACGGGCACAGCAGCTGCTTGTTGCACTTGAATGGGCAGATGTGAAGAGTGGCTCGAATTTGGTGTCTGTCAGTTGTTTTGCTTTGAACGCATCGATATCTGGAAAAGCGGATGTCACAGAAGCATCAAGATGATCAAAATTGTCTCCGTCGCAATCCGTCGTGGTAAGCGGCATAGGGGAAAGGCAGTCTGCTTCAGCATGTTTTCGGCCACTCTTGTAAAAAACAGTGAAGGTATTATATTGCTGCATTCTGAAAGCTCAGCGCACAAAGCGACCACAAGGGTCGCGAAGGCTCACGAGCCAGCACAGGGAATGGTGGTCTGTGACGACTAGGAATGGCCATCCGTACAAGTACGAGTGAACTCGCTGAACCGCAAAGATTACAGCGAGGCATTCTTGCTCTGTCACAGTGCAATTGCGTTCAGGTTTGCTTATTGAGCGGCTCGCATAAGCAATCACGTGCTGACGGTCGTCATAGCATTGGACCAAGACGGCACCCAGACCAACGCCACTAGCATCTGTGTAGATTTCTGTCGGCGCAGTAGGATTCAAGTGGCGAAGCATAGGTCGGGAGGTCAGCAGGAACTTCAACTGACGAAATGCAGAAACGAACTCGGGTGTCCACTCAAACCGTGCGTCCTTATGTAGCAGATTTTTCAGAGGATAAGCGACGTCAGCGAAACCAGGAACAAATCAGTGAAAGTAAGAGCAAGGACCCAGAAAAGTACGAAGTTGCTTTATTGACTAAGGTCCACTGAATGCCTCAAAGCTGCCGTCTTGAGGGGATCAGTTGCATACCGTCTTTGTAAACAGGATCAGCCAGCACAAGGTCTTGACGGTCACCAAAGTAACATTTCTTGGGGTTCAGAACAAGGCCAGTGTTTTCGATGCAGACGAGGCCAATATCCAGGCGCGTATTGTGCTCATTGAATGTGCGCCCGAGCATAACACCGTCGTCATGATAGCACATGCAGATTTTCAACTTTAACACACGACGCAGAATGGTGTCCATGAACCTTTCAAATGTTGCTGCAGCATTGCACAACCCAAATGGCATCACACTCAATTCGAATAATCCATCAGGGCTTATCAAGGCTGTTTTCTCCTTGTCTGCCGGGTGTATCGGGATTTGCTAATATCCTGAGCGTAGGCCCACTGAAGAAAAATAAGAGGCCGAATGAAGTCAATCTATTTTCATCATCAATCCGGCGCAGCGGATAGACATGCTTCTTAGTCGCGGCGCCTAATCTTCGATAATCGACGCAACATCTCCAGTTACCGTCTTTCTTTCTGACGAGTATGACCGGGGCTTCCCAATGACTCGAGGACACTTGTATTACCCAATTTTCCATCATGTCACTCAATTGTTCACCGATTATCTTGCGTTCGCTAGACGACACGCGATAAGGCTTTTGCCTCATCGGGCGCGTAGATCCCGTATCGATAGTATGGCGGGTTCGCGACTCGGGAATCGAGAACGCTTTGTCCGGCTGCACAAAGTCAAACACTGACAGATGCTTAGAAAGCGTATCCACCAAGGTAAGGCGCTCCCTTGTGCTGAGCGACTTTTTCTATCATAGACAGAAGCTTTTTGTCTGTTACGTGGCGAAGGTCAGCATTTTCACACGGCGGGTCTCTTAATACGGCTACGGACGAAGACGTCTATTCTGTAAAAATGCGAGTTTCAGGCCGTCTGGAAGCAGGACGGTTTCTACGAAGCAGTTGGCCGTCCACAAGCCAGCACGCCCTTTGCCGATGCATAACACAGAATGAGGGACAAAAACGTTCTTCTACACAAAATTTAGATGCATTGCCTCTACGGAGGCACTGAAACTATCCGGAACTTCACCGCAAAATACAACCGGCACGCACACAGAGGTGGACGCAGGCACAACACTATCTGCCTTGCAGTTCACCTTGACTGCAAGTTTCCTCTGAGAGCGAGGACGAAACATGGCCATCGACGCAAATTTCCCCCGTGCGACAATCGACGGTCGCACCACGCTGTGGCAAAAATTCGGTGCCCAAAATCACTTCATGCCTCCATCGGGGGATAAGTACAAATTCCGTCGCGAAAACTCCACCAGCCAAGGATACTTCAGCAGTACACACGCAAACAAGGCCGCAACAACTGGCTGTTTACACCACAAAACGTTGCAGTATAGTGCAATCGAAATACAACTTTGCGCCCCAACCGACCTTTAGAACCGAGACTCATTAGGGATACAGTTGCTCCGGTATCCACTAAAGCCATTGTAGAAACATCATCAACAATTACATGCACTTTGTTCTGAATCATAGGAACTGCAGGGGGCATTTCTGTTGATAGCACGTGTCGAGCGACCTCAGCCCCATCGGCCGCGCTTCCTAGTTTTCCGGACGTGAAGACGAGACGGGGCGGCGCACTGGCGATGGAAATTGACTTAAACGCGGTGCACAAGAAGATGGCGGTGGCGTCAAACCCTTGTCAGATGCTGGCGAGCGGCTCCGAAAGCTTCTCTGCCAGAGGTCGTTGCCGGGAGAACGCCAGCTGGCCAAGATGTGGTGTACGGCTGTTGAATTGTCCTCATAGGAAGTGTAATCCCTGTTGAAGACCCGGATCGATCGCTCCGCGTTGTTGAGCGACGATTGCATTACCTCGCTATGTGGCCCGCGATACCGCATTAGAAACACACCGGCAGATGCTGCAAATTTCGATGTTCCTCCGTGTAATTACACATGTTGCTGCCGACTGCATAGCCAGCAGGTGGGTCACATACATCATGGCCAGGCATCGGCCACCGAGAGGTGTGCGTGCGGTGAGGGCGTTGGTCATCGTTCATGATATTTATAGCTTATGGTCCCACTTGTTTGTGGGGTAGACATATACTCAATGGTCACTGAGTGAACCTTCGATTGCCATGCGGTCGAAATGGTCGTGTTTCTCATCTCGTGTGGTGAGTACGCACCAGTCATGCTGGGTGTACAACGGTACATCTCTTCCCGATGGACCAAATCTTCGCGAACAATCTGCCGTGATGTTGATGGTAGGCCAACACACGAGCTCAGGTCTACACTTACTACCGTTGTGACATTAGCCAGGGGACCAAACTTCGGTATTATCCGTCGAATCTTCAGCGTCTCAAAGTCCAGCAGTGACGAATGACGTCACTCACGGAATCCAAGCTTTCCTTGCCAATCAAAATATTGTAGACGTCTTGGGCTACTTCTTTCAACAATTGTCCAACTTTGTCATCTTGAGATGTTTCATAATTGACTATTTTACAGCTTCAGCACTTCAATATAAGTCATACAGGTCTCTCCGGAAATCTGAGCTCTTTCCGAAATCGTCTGTTCAGCGCGTTTCTTTTTTGAACCAAAGTGGCCAAAACCCGCTCTGAGCTCCTCGACGAAAAGTTCCCATGAAGTGAGCGTTGTTCGTGATTCTCATACCAGACAAGCGCTGTGTAGGTAAGGGAAAACAGAACATTGGACAAATGTGCGGTCGAGTTCCAACCGCTAAACCAGCTGACCATTCAGTAGTTCGTGAGCCATTCGTCGGCATCTTCTCCGGCTTTCCCTCCGAAAGTAAGTGACAACGGGTAGTATTACCACGGAACACCAGGTGTTGGCCTTGAAGCCACGTCAGATCCATCGGGAATGTGGCAGGCGTATTCAGGCATGTCAGGTGAGGGTAGCGGAAGTCCAGCAAGTCGACGGCTTCGCCAAAGTTGTAGCAGCGTAGGGTCCGTGGTTACGAGGTGTACCCCGCACCGTCCACCAATTCGTTACAAGCACGGGGAAACTGAGCTTATTTATGCGCGCAAGAGCAGGGACAGCAGGCTACGAACAGCAGGAAGGGCCGCTGCAGTCTTCGTTCTCCTCTTCCCTTCTCTCCTTAAACCCCGGGTCCCTTTTACGCGCTATATATATATATATATATATATATATATATATATATATATATATATATATATATATATATATATATATATATATATATATATATATATATATATTGGGGCTCTACGCGCATAGTGGGTTCGCGCCTATACAAATAGTATGCGGGGGCACCGATGGGTGGTGAACAAAAATGACGTCGTGTGGCTAGCTAGCTGAATCTCGAGAGAAGCTCAGCTGATCAAGGCCATCGCATCTAACGCTACCCGGCGTCAACGTAATGCCTTTTGTGGGCGTAACAGAGTGGTCGAGGTGCTGGGTACGACACAACGTACCACGGAGTCGCAACATCTAGAACTTCGCCGGAGCCGTCGTCTTGCTGGTCTCTTGCCAACAACATTCCCTATGGCTCAGGACGGAGGTGGACAAATGCCAGCACTAGTTTCACCTGCTCAGAGGTCAGCGCCAGTTGGACCTTTGCAGCACTGCATAGAACCACGCTCGTTCGCGGGAAAAGTGGGCGAAGACGTCGACGAGTGGCTGACGCACTACGCAAGAGTGAGCAGCTACAACCATTGGGATTCTGTCACTCAGCTTGAATATGTCGTACTCTTTCTGAGTGAGACAGCGATGATGTGGTATGAAAACCACGAAGACTCCCTAACAACGTGGGAGTGCTTCGTTGAGGAAATTAAGAAGTGTTTTTGCGACTCCTACGCCAAACAGAAACGCTCCGAGAGAACACTAGCTCAAAGAGCTCAAGCCCCTGGAGAAACATGCACTATATAAATATATGGACATCCTCAAGCTGTGCAAAATCGTAAATTCACAGATGTCTGAGGAAGACCGAGTCGGAAATCTCCTCAAAGGAATTGCAGAAGATATATACAATTTCCTCATAAGCCGGGAACACGTTGATTCCGTCTATGATGTCGTGCGTCATTGCCGTACGTTTGACACGTTGAAAACACGTCGCATTGTGCCAAAATTTGGACGCCTGGCGAATGTGACAACCGTTGCCAGCGTCGATGAGAGCCCGTCCGCCGATCTTTCGTCTACTATACGGCAGGTCGTGCGTGAAGAACTGCTGCGTTACCTTGGGGGGTCAAATATTTAACGCGGAGTTCGCTGTCCTACCTCATTCTACGCATGACGTAATCTTGGGCCTTGATTTTTTGAAACTGTGTGGTGCCACCGTCGACTGCAAAGCGGGTGAAATCAATCTAGGCAGGAGCTTTTTTGCTCCGTTTATGGAAGGCCCACCGTACCGTGAAAGTATCCTTTGTGTATACCGGGATACAGTTGTGCCTCCGTTATCCGCAACGTGTGTTTCAGTTGCCTGTTTCCCTGCCACCGACGGAGCGTTTGAAGCTACCGTGGAGCCCGTTCATCTGAGTTGCATCAAGAGGAATGTACTGCTAGCGTATTGCACGCTGTCAGGTGTTCAGGGACGCACTAACTTATGGGCCGTAAAGTGTTCCAGTGAATCTGCAATACTGCCACCGGTTCTGAAACTTGCCGCCTACCATGAAGATTAAGTGCTATCGCTCGCCATTCTTACAGAGGCCCTTGATTCTGCGGATGAGCGCCTTTTCGTTAATGCCTGTCCTGCGGCGCAGTCCTCATTTCTGACTATGGTAAACAAGTCACTCAGCATTAAGCAGCGTCACGAAGTGGCGAATATTCTGCTAAAACATGCCCGAGTGTTTGTCTTTTTCCAGCAAGAGGGGCCACCATTGTTTCCTCCTTCTCGTATACACCATCGCATAGATACGGGATCTGCCCTACCTTTGCGACAGAAACCATACAGAGTCTCACCATCGGAACGCAAGGTGATCAATGACCAAGTCCACGAAATGCTAAGTAAGAATGTATTCCAAGAATCCTGTAGTCCGTGCGCAGCGCCAGTGATTCTGGTTAGAAAGAAAGATGGTACATGGCGATTTTGTGTTGACGACCGCCGCCTCAACACCATCACTAAAAAGGACGTACATCCTCTTCCGCGTATTGATGGCGCCATCGATTGCCTCTCATCAGCGTCTTACTTTTCCTCTGTTGACTTGAGGTCGGGTTACTGGCAGATTCCTATGCACAATGCAGACAAGGAGAAAACGGCGTTTGTACACCAGATGGACTTCTTTAATTTAATGTGGTGCTGTTCGGGCTCTGTAATGCGCCTGAAACTTTCGAGCGCTTCATGGACAACATCCTTCGTGGTTTGAAGTGGGAAGTATGCATGTGCAATCTAGTCGACGTAGTGATTTTCGGGCGCACGTTCAGTGAGCACAACGCACGTCTCGATCTTGTGCTAGACTGCTTGGACAAAGCGGGTTTGGAGCTCAACTCGAAGAAGTGTCATTTTGGAGAGCGCCAAACACTCGTTCTGGGGCACCTGGTGGATAAGGATGGTATACGACCTGATCCAGCGAAGACTGCTATGGTGGAAGCCTTCAAGCAGCCTCGCCATGTAAAAGAGCTACGCAGTTTTCTAGGGCTTTGCTCGTACTTCCGCCGGTTTATTCTTGATTTTGCCAACATCGCACATCCGCTGACATGCCTCCTCCAGAAGGGCGTTCCCTTTGAATGGACTCCTGAATGTGAAGCTAGTTTTCGTGAGCTGAAGTCTCGTCTGACGTCCCATCCCATTCTCCGACACTTCGACCATGCGGCTCCCACAGAAGTTCATCGGACGCTAGCGGTATTGGCATCGGCTCTGTCCCTATTCAACGCGTCGACACCAAAGAACACATCGTCGCCTATGCGAGTCACTCGTTAAGTAAGTCCGAGCGTAACTACACCGTTACAGAGCAAGAATGTCTTACAGTTATTTACAGTTACAGATATTGGCTGGTTAATCTCCGTGATCCGTCGGGCCGGCTTGCGCGTTGGACACTCCGTTTACAGGAATATAACTTTACCGCTTCTTATAAAAGCGTCTGCCGACACGCCGACGCTGACTGCCTCTCGCGCATGCCGCTTCCAACGACGGACAGCGACGCGGACAACTTTGACTGCTATATCGCATCACTGGAGCCAGGATTTCTTGATATAAATACCCTCAAGGTCGAGCAACAAAAAGACAGAACTTTAGAACAACTGCTCATTACTGGAAGGCAATCAGCACCATCCACTCGTTTCTGCATCCGTGATGGGGTTCTTTACAAAAAGAACTATTCTGCTACAGGCCCACGATATCTTCTGGTGGTCCCGGAGAGTCTCCGTGTCTCCGTCTTGCGCGCTATGCATGACGATCCAACATCTGTTCATTTGGGTTCTTCGCGAACTCTCTACCGCCTTCAAGAAAGGTTCTACTGGCCTAAAATGCGCCAGACGACCGCCCAGTATGTGTCCAGCTGCAGCGAGTGTCAACGTTACAAGCGTCCGACGAGTGCTCCTGATGGTCAACTCCATCACCCAGTACGCCACCCCCCAGCACTCCCTTTGAGCAAGTTGGCATCGACCTCCTCGGTCCTTTCCCGCGTTCATCCGATGGGAATCGCTGGATTCGCTGGATCACTTGACACGCTACTGTGAGACAGCTGCAATGCCATCGGCTACTGCAACCGAAGCGTGTATTTTTCTGCTGCGTTTTGTTATTCGGTGACATGGACATCCCAGAGTCATCATCAGCGATCGTGGGCCGCAATTCACTGCAGACGTGGTCGAAGAGATGCTTCGTCTATGTGCTTCGAGGTTTCGACATTCCACCCCGTATCATCCCCAAACAAATGGGCTTACGGAATGCACGAACAGAACTCTTACTAATATGCCGTCCATGTATGTCGCGTCAGATCGTAAGAACTGGGACAGCGTGCTACCTTTCATTACGTACGCATTTAACACCTCAAAGCATGAAGTTACGTTCTACAGTCCTTTCTTTCTTCTTTACGCTCGTCCGCCTCGTTATACACTAGACACTATCTTCCCGTTTTCCAGCCACTATAATCTTTGTATATCAGAGACAGTCTGTCTTGCTGAAGAAGCCCGACGACTTGCTTCTTTACGCGCTATTGTTTCACAAGACCGCTCGAAGGCACGCTGCGACCGCCGACGCCGTCACGTGATATATGACCCTGGTGATTTAGTGTTGCTCTGGAAACCAACCAGAAAACGTGGATTATGTGAAAAACTTCTGGCCCACTATGTCGGACCCTATGTTATTACTGAGCGTATCAGCGAAATACCCCACCGCATAGCACGTCTCACATCAGATGGCCGACGGTCAGCAAAGACTGAAATTTCGCATGTCACCCGTGTAAAGCCCTTTATTTCTCGACAGCCTGTTTGACTTGCGCGGCAGGCTTCGTCTGCGCGGAGGGAAATGTGACGCCCTTACGTGCATAGTGGGTTCACGCCTCAACAAACAACAAACAGTATGCGGGGGCCCCGAAGGGTGGTGAAAGAAGAAGACGACGCGTGGCTAGTTAGCTGAATCTAGACAGGCGCTCAGCCTGATCAAGGCCATCGCATCTAACGCTACCCGGCTTCAAAGTAACGCCTTTTGTGGGCGTAACATTATTTATTTATTTATTTGAGAAATACTGTCAGCCTTCAGAGAAGGCCGTAGGCAGGAGTGGACAGTACATATGAAAAAACTCATCAAGAATAACAAGACAAGAACACATTACACGAGGCTCGCACTACGCACTGAAAAGCAGCGAAAGACCAATAGTTTGCACGTCGCTTGCATACAAACCCGTGCTATAGATATAAAAATTGTACAATGATATATTGACAGAGTGCTTGACAAGGAAAGATTAAATCAGGACACGGACCATTCAAGCTGCCCATGCGCGTCGCTCGATATGACAAACTGCTGTAATTCATCACTTATCGAAACATTTTGCGGGAGAACCATAGCATATGTCGCGAGATGATGAGTGTTGCTGAAAATTGAGGCTGATTGAATTATGAAGCACTTAAGAATGACTGCATGGTGGGTTTCTCGACAATGTGTGCACTGAGACGGTTTCATTCTCGAATAGTTCGAGGAAAAAATGAATTACTGAAGCAATCGGTTATGCAGGCGAATTCTTTAACCTTTTTCGAGTGATTTCCTCGTGTGGAACGACGAGTCACCTGTTGAATGTACAATTCCTTATTGATACGCAAATTATCATGATATATTAAATACATATATTTCAACCTATCACGATGGCGTCTTAGTTGAAGTGTTTCTAAATTAGCTTTTTCTAGCAGCTGAGTCGGAGATGTGTGCCAACTGTATGAATTAAAGACGAATCTTATTGATTTTCTTTGGACACTTTCGAGTTTACTGATATTTAATTCAGTAAATGGGTCCCATAAGACGGAAGCATATTCAAGAATCGGCCTAATAAATGTTTTATATGCCAGTAACATTATTTCTTCTGTCGACTGACGTAGGGAACGTCTCAGATACCCAAGCTTCTGCATGGCCTTTTTTGTATGTAGTTGATATGCGTGTTCAACCTTAGATCAGGCGTGATCATGACAGCCAAGTATTCTCTACTGACGAAGGACTGCGGCCATTTATTGAATATTGGAAGTGTAGGGGAAACCGTTTTCTTGTTATTGTCATTGATACGGTTTTCTTCTCATTTACCTTCATTTGCCACTCAGAACACCAACGGTATATTTTAGATAGAGATGAATTTAGAAGGGCCTGGTCATTCGGATACTGAATTACATTATACAATATACAATCGTCAGCAAACAACTTAGTTTTCACTGGTATGTCTT
Organism: Dermacentor variabilis; assembly: GCF_050947875.1. NCBI lineage: Eukaryota > Metazoa > Arthropoda > Arachnida > Ixodida > Ixodidae > Dermacentor > Dermacentor variabilis. The sequence continues at coordinate 32,197,029 of NC_134573.1, forward strand.
GGGTAATATTATTAATAAAAATTAAAAAGAACAGTGGTCCCAGGATGGATCCCTGCGGTATGCCTGACAAAACTGGGGCCGGACTGGAACTAATGCTGTCGATGGAAACACTCTGCTGTCGCAATGAAAGATATGCTTCTATCCAGGATATTAATGTAGTGTTCTTGAATATTGATTTCATTTTGATAAGCAGTTTAGGATGGGACACGCGATCAAAGGCTTTCGCGAAATCTAAGAATATAATGTCTATCTGGCTTTGCTTGTCTAATGATGCGGCAAAATCATGAACGGTTTCGAGTAGTTGTGTTACCGTTGACAGGTTCTTACGAAAACCATGCTGTCTGGAATCGATCAGGTTGTTATTTTCAAGAAACTCCGATATATGTTTAAAAAAGACATGTTCAAGTGTCTTCACACATGTGCATAAAATGGATATCGGCCGGTATATCGCAATATGTGATGGATTTTGTGATTTAGGAACGGGGACGATCCATACTTCCAATCATGTGGAAGTTCCGCTCGCCGTAAGGATTCTTTAAATATTATGGTTAAATATTTCGAGCACCATTCGGCATACCTAATGAGGAAGGCATTCGTATGCTGTCTATTCCAGGGGATTTTTGCTGTCCACTTTCAAAAGAAGCGAGAGAACGCCTGCCTCAGTTATTGATACGTCACCTATAGCAGGGCATTCGTGAGGTAGTGTGAAGTGTGGCTGATTGCCGTCATCTTTCGTGAACACTGAACAGAAGTAATCATTGAATGAACTCGCAATGGCAAATGGATCCGTAACAGGTCTACCATCAATACATAGATTCGATATTGTACTCTTTTTTTGTTTGAAATGACGCCAAAATTTTGCCGGGGAAGAAAGAAGAAAGTTTTTCATAGTTACACTGTCATAATGTAACTTAGCATTTTTGATAGCTTGTTTTAACTGTCTGCGCATGTCGGAAAGTTTTTGCGCGGTATCTTCGGAGGGACTACGACGAAGTTTCTTTCGGATCTTTTTCATCTTTCGTCCCAAGCGTACAATGTCTTTGGTCATCCATGGGTTTGAGCGTTGCACACACTTCACTCGGAATGGTACGAAATCTTTTATACACCTTAAAACAAGGTTTTTGAAGAAAAGCCACAAATCATCAACGGAAATTTCCCCAGACTCAGAGAGGACAAGAAATTGTGAAAACGAGATGTCAAGCTGGTCCAATATACTCACATCATCAGAACGCGCAAAAATCGGTACCATAGATGCCTGTTTCTTGATTTTCTTTATACAATTGAAATCTACATATAAGCTTACCATCTTATGATCGGATATACCGTCAAGAACATACGTTTTCGGGCTGCGATTAAGAATGCTATTGCTGACAAGAAAAAGATCTAAAATAGACATGGTTTCCCCTTGTATCCGAGTTGGTTCGGTAACTAGTTGTGTTAGGTCATGGAAAAGAATAATATCAACGAAAGGCTCAGCAGAGCTGCATAAGGGTTCTGGGAATTTACTGTTCCAGTTTATGGACGGTACGTTAAAATCGCCACCGAGAATCAAATTCCAAGAATAACTTTTGCTAGCGCATAAAAACTCTAAGTTTCTCAAAAAAGGAATTACCTGAGTTAGGCGGCCTGTAAAATCCTGCTACTACGAGACTAAGGTCATCAAGAAAAACCTTTAAGATTACGTTCTCGATACCAGGTACACCAGGAAGCTTTTCCACGTGTAGTGTTTCTTGGAAGATAATTGCGACACCACCGCCTCGGGAATCCCGCGGTGAATTTGATTGCCCGGTGGCGTTACCTCATCGTCACTGATTTCACTGTGCAGCCAAGTCTCGGTTATTAGTATTAAATGTGGTTTGTACGTCAGAATGATGCTTTCTATTTCTTCGGACTTATTCATAATGCTACGAGCATTAAGGTTCAGGCAACAAAATGGTTGTTTATAACCAGTTTCAGTTCATTGCTTCTTACTGACGTCAGGCTTTCTAACAGGAACCCTTTTATTTTCTGTAGCATCTAATTCGGACAGTTCGTGATTAACTTTAATATATTATATATGCATATATATATGTATATATATATATGTAAATTTATTATATTATGAATTTAAATATATATATATATATATATATATATATATATATATATATATATATATATATATATATATATATATATATATATATATATATTACCGCGACGCCATCTGGGCCCCACCACGTTGACGATGAAGAAGACGACCTCGTGTGTGCAAGTGAGGCGCTAGAGAAGAAGCCTGTACTGAGCGCTTTCCTAAATTCTCTAGATTAAATACCACTCTCCGCTCTTGTCTCAATTGAGCCGTGACACTGGTGGAGGTGCGGGGTATCGCATCATCACCTAATGATAGGGAAGACTCCTGCGAGTAGCCCTGCATCCAGCCCTTCAAGACATCATCCGCACGTCGAGACTTCTGTGCACCGCGCAAGCCGCCACCTGCAAGGTCTGTGCCCGGAATTCGGCCTCTTCCAAGGAACTTTGTCAGTGACCTCACCGTCTCAGGAGATGGCGCTTGCAAGTCCAACGCACGTGATTGTTCTAAACAATCTAGTCCCCACTAGCATCCACGGTGACACGTATGAAGACGCCGAAGACTGGTTGGACCAGTACGAATGGGTAGCTAAGGCGAATCAGTGGCATCCGGATCAGAAGCTTTCGAATTTGTACTTCGCTCTTGAAGGTAGCGCAAGGACGCAGTTCCAAAATCGCAAGGCATATTTGACAACGTGGGACGAATTTTGCCGTCGGCTACTTGGCACCTTCGGAAGCACTGATCGCCGAGACAATGCACAACGCCTTCTCGAGTTGCGCATTCAGAAGCCCAACGAAAGTGTTTCGATGTTTGCCGATAAAACGACTCGATTGTTTCGCCGCGCGGATCCCATCATGCCTGATTCGAGGAAGCTGAGCCATCTCATGCGCGGCGTCAAAGAACAGCTATTCGCTGGTCTCGTGCGTAACCCGGCTATAACAGTGAAAGAGTTCATTAAGTGAGCCGCAGCAATCGAGCAGGCGCTGATGTAGCGTTGCCGGCAATACGAACGCCTGACTAACGATGCGCCTGCATAAGCCGCAGTACTCAGTGACAGACGAGACCTCGCTGCGTGAACTAATAAGAGACATTGATTGTGTCTCTTATTAGTTCACGCAGCGAGGTCTCGTCTGTCACTGAGTACTGAGACATTGATTGTGCGCTAGGAGATTGTGAAGCAAACTGCGACACCGAAGGAGTTCCCTGTTGCTTCGGTCGCTGAAATTATCCGCCAGGAATTCCGGCAAGCATTTGCATCACCTGAGCCACTCCCTGAACCGTGTCCCGAGCCACGCTTCGAGCCGCGCGCATACAGCTACGCAGACGCTGTTCGTCGCCCGTTGTCTACCGGGCCAGTACAGCAGTACGACAAGCGGCCACCTATTGCTGCCTGGATACAGAGAGAGCATTTCAGGTGACCCCAGCTTGGCAGGACCGATGTATGGCGCATTGCTGATCACAGACCATTGTGTTTTCAATTTGGCGAACCAGGGAACATTTATCATTTTGACCTCATCGCCAGGTTGGCATCCAGGAAATGTACCTACCACTCTGCGCCAGTTTCCAGAGAGACATCGACGCTTCGACGACAGTGTCATTCGGGAACAAGGCGGCTCAGCTAATCTCCGGTCGTGCTCGCCGTCTCCGTTGCGCTATTCTTCACCTAACCGTCGCAGTTTCGCCGACGTGGTGAGAGGCCGCTCTCCAAGCCCACGGCGGGGAAACTGAAATCGGCGACCTCCGGGGGGAAGGTTGCAAGTCGTCGAACCGCCGAAAGTCCCCCTACATTACAGAGAAACGAGCAGAGCAACTCGGAGAAACGGAACGCCGACAAATATGCGAGTGCCGACCTACTCTTAACGATTGATGGGCACGACGTGACACCTTTAGCTGATACTGGCGCAGACTTTTCAATAATGAGTGAGCAGTTGGCACACCGCCTTAAGAAAGTCAAAATGCAATGCGCGGGCCCTTATATTCGAAATGCCGGGGGCCAGATAATGACACCTACAGGAAAATGTACTTCACGACTCCAGATAGGAAATACAGCTTTTGTCACCAGTTTTATTATTTTAAAAGAGTGCTGCAGAAACCTCATCCTTGGAATGGACTTCTTGCGGGAGTACGGCGCCGTGGTTAACATACGCGACGGCGAGATAACCTTGTCAACTTGTACAGACACGAGCCAAGACGAAGAGCGCCAACGTACATCGTTACGTGTCGCCGACGACGACGTCTGCATACCACCACTATCATGCAGTCTTGTCTCCGTGAGTTGCGGAGAACAGTTTAACAACGATGGTGTAGCCGAACAACTAACTGCACTTCTGTTCCATCAATGTGTTGCCATCGCTCGCGGTATCGTCAGCCTAATCGGTGGTCGCACAGAGGTACTTCTGGCAAATTTCACCAATGAACGCCGGCACATCAGTAAGGGCACCGATGTGGCATACTTTGATGAAATTGACCACGTTCAACACTGCTTTGCTGTAAAAGAGGTATCGACCACCGATACGATGCCTCATGCACCCGTCGTCGACGTTGACCCAGGATTAGCACCGCAAGAGAAACAAAGTCTCAGGGAACTGCCTGACGATTTTAAGGACTGCTTCTCTACAACGTCCCGAGTGCGTCAAAGACCACTGACGAAACACCACATTATTACGGAGGAAACAGCAATACCTGTCCGACAGCATCCGTATCGCGTGGCTGAGAAAGAGCGTGAGGCAATACAAAAGCAAGTCAAGAAAATCCTATAAGATGATGTCATCCAGCCGTCAAAAAGCCCTTGGGCATCGCCCGTGGTACTCGTTAAGAAGAAGTAGGGTAGCCTGCGGTTTTGTATCGATTATCACAAGCTCAATCGGGTCACAAAAAAGATGTGTATCCCTTACCACGCATTGACGATTCCCTCAACAGGTTACCGCATGCACGGTACTTCTCATTGATGGACTTAAAAAGTTGATACTGGCAAATAGAGGTCGATGAGCGGTATCGCGAAAAGACTGCTTTGTGACGCCTGATGGGCTCTGTGAATTCGAAGTTCTCCCTTTCGGTTTGTGTTCCACCCCAGCCACGTTCCAAGGACTAATGTATACTGTTCTCTCAGACCTTAAGTGGAAGAGTTGGTTAGTCTACCTAGACGATGTCATTGTTTATTCTGCCACACTTGATTAACATCTCTGACGGCTACGGTCGGTTCTTCAAGCCATACGGTCCATTGACCTTACGTTAAAACCTGAAAAGCGCCACTTTGCCTATGAAGAACTACAGTTTTGGGGCCACGTTGTAAGACACACAGGTGTCAGACCTGCGAAAATCGCAGCCTTCGCAAAATTTCACGGCCTACAGAAAAGAAGGTAGTCAGACGCTTCCTGGGCCTATGCGCATATTACCGGCGATTTATTGCGGCTTTTGCACGCATCGCCTCACCGATCACCTGCTTAACCAGACAAGATGTCACGTTTTTGTGGGGCGAGAAATAGGAGGCGGGATTTATCGAGTTGAAGCACCGTCTACAAACTCCGCCTGTTCTTGCCCACTTTGACGTGGATGCGCCGACAACGATCCACACCGATGCTTGAAACAACTTGGCGCCGTCCTTGTTGATCGGCTAGGTGGCGCTGACGGAGTCATTGCTTACGCGAGTAGAACATTGTCACGTGGTCAGTCAAACTACTCCACCAAAGAGAAGGAATGCTTGGCTGTAGTATGGGCAGCTACCAAGTTCCGCCCGTACATATACGGCCGCCCATTTCAAGTTATAAGTGACCACCATTCTTTCTGTTGGTTGACCAACATGAAAGATCCATCTGCACGTTTGGCACGCTGGAGCCTACCGGTTCAAAAGTACGACATGATGGTGGTCTATAAATCGGGAAGGCAGCACTTAGACGCTGACTGCCTTTCTGGATCGCCGATCGAGTCGTCAGGTGGAGATGATGACTGACCCGCAGGCTTTTTAGGAGTTGTTGATGTCACCACCATCTCTCAACAACAGCAAGAGGACCAGGAGCTCGCGTCACTAATTGATTTCTTAGAAGGCCGCACCACAAACAAGCACAGAATATTCTCAAGGTAGCTTTAACCATTCTGCCTACGCAACAGTGTTCTTTTAAGAGGAACTCCAGTTCAACAGGCCACGGCTAGCAAGACACGTGAAGCACTACGTTCGAACGTGCCTTGACTGTCAGCGACGAAAAGTGCCACCTACGCAACCTGCCGGCCTATTACATCCCGTTCCAGTGCCGAACACGCCGTTTGCACAAATCGGGGTGGACCTGTTGAGCCCATTTCCAATATCTGCTGCCGGAAATAAGTAGATAATAGTCGCGACAAACTACCTCACGCGATATGCTGAAACCAAGGCACTTCCTAGCAGCACGGCAGCCGGGGCCGCACAGTTATTCATCGAAAACGATGTCCTGAGGCACAGTGCTCCAGCGGTCATCGTAACCGACAGGGGAACCGCGTTCACGGCTGAACTTTTGCTAACTGTACTCACCCTCAGCGGCACGGCACACAGAAGGACGACAGCCTATCAACCGCAAAGCAATAGACTTACGGAGCGCCTCAACAAGACTCTCGCAGACATGCTGTGGATGTCTGTCGACGTGGAACACAAGAACTGGGACCATATATTACCCTACATAATGTTTGCTTATAATAAGGCTCGGCAAGACACAACAATGACACCATTCAGTCTCCTCTACGGTCGAGAAGTGACTACAATGCTGGATGCTATGTTTCCGCATGATTCCAGTGATTCCGAGACTGACGCCGCTGATTTTGCAGAGCACGCCTAAGAAGTAAGACAGCTCGCGCGCGTTCGCATAGCTAGCCAGCAAGACGGTGATGCCCGACGTTACAATCAAAACCATCGATGCGTCGTCTACCAGCCCGGCCAAAGAGTATGGATTTAGACTCCAGTATGCCGCCGAGGCCTCGCGGAGAAACTTCTGCGCCGATACTTCCGACCCTACAAGGTTCTACGACGCCTTAGTGAGGTCAACTGTGAAGTCGTTCCTGACAGCCCATCCTGCTCGAGGCGCCGTCAGGGCCTGCCTGAGACTGTGCACGTGGTACGCATAAAACCCTATTTTTCTGAATGACATGGGCACTCTCTAGTTTGCTGGACACCGGATGCTACCTGCCGAGCATCGGGACGGTGCGCCTTCTGGAGGGGGGCAAATGCCGCGACGCCATCTGTGCCCAACCACGTTGACGATGAAGCGAAGACGACGACCTCGTGTGTTCAAGCGAGGCGCTAGAGAAGAAGAAGCCTGTACTGTGCGCTTTCCCTAATTCTCTCGATTAAATACCGCTCTCCGCTCTTGTCTCCAGTGAGCTGTGACAATATATATATATATATATATATATATATATATATATATATAAATATATATATATATACATAGAGAGAGAGAGAGAGGGAGAGATCTGTCCCGTGACGGTGTTGTGTGCCCTTCTGGAAGCCAGGACAAGGTATTCAACTCTGCCCCCATTTCAAACCAAACCTCTAGAAGTACACCCCGGCACTTCTTCGTCATCCTCTGTTAGTAGGTTTGCCCATCAGGAGCAGAATAATATTGTTAATATTTCGGACATTCTGCTAACAGCTGAGGAGTGCAGTGTTCTACGTCGTGGTCTCAATTTTTTTCCAGCAACAGGTGGACATACTGAATTTCAACTACTGAAAGATTTAGATAATTTCGTCCGTAACTTACGCTTGCGCGAATACTTACATGACCGCTCCAATTCAAGCGATTCGAAACACGCGTTACCCTCTGGCAAACACTGCGTCCCTCCTACACAGCGCGATAGATTTTTGGACATGTATGTCAAAGTAGTACAACGAGACGTTCTGAAATTGTATCAAAACCAAGCTCCCTTTCGCCTTAATTTGTCCACCAATGAAATGAAAGCACTAAATACTCTGTCATCTCGCAATGACATCGTCATTAAGCCTGCTGACAAAGGTGGTGCCGTTGTCATAATGAACAAGTCCGATTACGCCGCAGAGGCCCGCAGACAGCTAGCAGACGCGAAGTTATATAAATGCCTTGACCATGACCCCACTTAGCAATATAAATCTATGATCAAAAGCACAGTGCTAGATCTCGTCAAGAAGAAAAAGGTGCCTGACAATGCGGTTCATTCTCTAATTCCACTAAGTCCTGTTGCTGGTCGTTTTTACCTGTTCACTAAAATATATAAGATAAACAACCCAGGATGAATGTTATGCGACGTTAGATGATAGGGCAGTAAAAACTTCTCTTCACAGTCTCTTGATCGCATCCATATCAGCAGTATCTGACGGGGTCAAACAGGAAGTATTTTCTGTGTCCCATGATGTCCATTTACTGGCTCAGACTGCGGCATTTGTTCCGATCACTGCCGCGGATTGGCCGCCGCATCGCTGTTGTGATTTAATTGAGGCCGACTCCCATGGGCACAACACCACCAGGTACTAACCTTCCAGGTACTGACGTACCTGATACCTGGACCCGTTTGCCCTTCCTTTACCGCCCAAAGCCCATCTGGAACCAACTACCTGCACGAAGCAACTTCACCGCCAACCTCCTACCTTCTTATCCAGCCAAATGACACCAGCCCCCTGTTTCCAGCACGAGCCCGGCACACCGCCTGGTAACCTTGGAACTCTCCATCGTGAGCAACCACGGGACCACAATGCGCGCAATATAAACAGCAAGGAATCGCCGACTACTCGGGGCACAACACCGCCAGACCAACGATGCTCACAACGCTTATAACATTCCAGGTTTGCTACCTAGCCCATTCTAGGGAATTCAGGAGTGATGATAGATGTATAGTCGGGGTGTCGTGCCCCTACGACTTGAAGTGTTGTGGTGTTGTGCTGTTGTGCAGCGATGCATTTGCCTTCGATTTGCTGTGTGAAATTATGTTATTATCATCCGGTGATGTTGAGTTAATCCCAGTTCATCCCCTAGTGCTCAACTCCTGCCTATCTTCGACGCTATAAACCGACTAGAAAGTGTTCAATCCGCAATTCATGTAGATCTTGAGCAAATGAAATCAAGCCAAACTACCCAATACAAACTTATAACTGGAATTATGCGCCGCTCGAACATCTTAGATTCAGGCCAAAAGAGCCAACCACCTCAGCCGCTGTTAACATTAGCGGCCGACTACCACATGACATCACTACCCTGAAAGCCGTGAACATCGACACCAACAACCGCATGCGGCAGGCCAACCTTCTCTTCTTTGACGTTCACCATTCCTATAAAGAACCTTGGAGTTGTTCAGAGAACAAAATTCTAGACCTGAGCAAAAATACTCGGTTTAACATTGAGCCAGTGATATTGAGCAAAAAAAACGCCATATAGTAGTAAAACTGGCCCACTTCAAGACGAAAGAAAACATAATGGCTTGTGGGCGTAAGCTAAAAGATACATGTTTTGCCGTCAGAGAAGCTTTTGCCCCAAATACGCGGTTTGCACGCTCAAAATTAATAAAATTTATCAAGCCCCAAAATGCGCGTTAAGCTCAGCCTGGACAAGCTGCATGTAGGCAGCGGATGCTAAATTTATATACTGCATCCGATAGCGCGTTTGAATGCACCACAAAACCAAACAGCAATAAACTGCAAGCTCCAAGTGTTACCTTATTTGACCAGCCCCAGTGACGAACAAGAAATTCCGCGCCTGCTTCATTCAAAAACCGCCCTGATTCATTTTTTTATATTAGCGTGGCTTTCACTAACACCCGCAGTATTATTCTAAAACGTGACGAAATCGAAAGCTTCATAGATGACACCACGGCCAGTAAAATTTTACTAACGGAAACGTGGTTAAATAAGGACGTCGGTTACCACAAAGTTCTTCCATCCTACCCCAACTTTGCAGTTTACCTACGCAATCGGCGTGATAGGCGAGGGGAAGGTGTACTAAATGCCGTTAGAGACAACTTACCATCATCACAGATACATCACGATGACAACATCGAACTAACATGGGTAAGCCTGCACAATACAATTGGCAAAATGGTGTTTGGAATCTGTTACCATCCACCTGATAGTAAACCCTCACTTTGCGATTTATTACACCTTTCGAACAAATATGTAAGATATGCCCGAAGCACCTATATTCCTTTTTGGAGTCTTTATTCATCCCAGCCTCAATTGGCCACTACTTTCAGTACCCAACAAAAGAACCTATAGTAAACCCAAACAGTTTATTGAATTAACTCTAGACTTTAACCTCCACCAAGCAATAACATGCCCCAACTAGGGGCGCCAACATCCTGGATCTCTTGTTAACATCTAGCCCGGAAAACAAAAAACATGTGACTTCGTTCCCTGGCTTTAGCGTCCAAAGCGTTCTTCATATCGGCATTTCATTGCCATTAAAAAAGAAAGCCCCCACGCAAAAATTAATCACTCATTACAAGGAAGCTAACTTCGACGCATTTAACCGCGAACTTACACTCTTCTACGAAGATTTTCGACAGTCATGCTCTGCTCGCTCGGTCAACGCCAAATTGGGAATTACATAAAACCACTATGTTAAACTTTAAAAACAAAACATATATCCTTACTCTCCTTATAAATACCGACAAAAATAACCAGTGTTCACGCAACACCTAAAACGTCTTCTTAATAAGAAAAAGCGCCTTTATCGAACAGCAAAGTTAATTAATAACCGCAGAGCTTGGGATAGGTACGAACTAATTGCCAAAAAGTACATTTAGGAATTGAAAGCTTCCATAAACAATTTTTGTTTTCAACTGACTTCTAATCACTGCTTCAGTCGAACCCTCGTAAACTCTTTCAGATTGTCTCTCCGCCTAAGCGCAAAACATAGCTCCAGCTAGCAGACGACAACAACGTACTAACTTAAACTGAAAAATGTCCTACAGCCCTTAACAACTTCTTCACATCAGTATTTCCCTTCTATAAACTTCAGTTCTACCGAATTACCCCACCACTCGCCGACCACAATGCCCGATATCCAGATTAACGCTGATGGAATAGCTGGGCTAATAAAGGCTCTAAAATTATCCTCCTCAGCTGGTTGTGATAAAATCAGCAGCAAATTACTTAAAAACACCAGTTGCCTGTCAAGCGCAATACTTACCTTACTTTTCCCCCAATCAATTAGTACTGGTGATGTTCCCCACTATTGGAAAAAGACTGAAGTCATTCCGGTCCCTAAATCTGGTGATCGAACAAAAGCATGTAACTATCGTCCAATTTCTCTAACCTGTATCCCGTCTAAACTGCTGGAACACATCATAGCGACCAATCTAATGAACTACCTTAAATCAATTAACTTCTATTCACACCAGCATGCTTTTAGAAAACTATTATCCTGCGAAACTCAGCTCTCTGAGTTCACCGATGATATTTTGCAACACATGGATGACCACCTACAAAGTGACGCCATCTTATACTTTTCGAAGGCCTTCGACCACGTCCCCACAATCAACAACTTGCCAAATTATCTACTCTTGGAATCCCCCATTACTTATTACTTGGATCAAACATTTCTTTAAAAATGACGCGTACAATACACATCCGCTAACTTTCATGACTCCCAGCTTTCTGATGTTCCATCCGGTTTCCCCCTAGGAGCAGGCTTATCCCCCCTGTTATTTTTAATATATGTCAATTGCATGCCATGTAACACAAAAACTGGGCTGTTTTCTGATGACTGCGTCATATACAACGCAATCCATTCACCCATTGACCTACAAAAAGACAGACGATATCGTTTTATGGTGTGAAAAATGGTTTATGCCTCCTTACCTTAATAAGTGCCAATGTATGTCCTTTTCCCGTAAGCGCAGCATCACAAATTACTCGTACTACATAAGCTCAAGTAAAATACCGCGAACAGACTACTATAAGTATCTTGGTGTTCACTTGACATCGTCATTATCATGGGTTACTCATATTGAAATATTATGCGTAGACGCCTCGCGCACACTCGATTTTTTTGCGTCGCAATCTCAAATCTGCATCACCCGCTCATAAAATAAATTGCATACAGACATACGTTCGGCCAAAAGTGGAGTACGCATCGTCTATCTGGCATCCCTCACAAGCATATCTCACCTAGGAATTCGAAGCCATTCAGAATCGTCCTGCATGCATTATCATGTCAAACTACTCAAGCAAAACCAGCATAGCGGAACTAAAACGCACACTCGATCTTCTCACTCTCCAATCACGTCGTATCTTCTCGCGTCTCTGCGCGCTTCACCCTTTCTACTATCACCCAATAGCCAGACACCCTCGACTAGAACCCCCGCCTAGAATCTCTCCCCGCCTCAACCACAACAGTCCAATCGCGCACATTTAGTGCCGCACGTCTTCGATGAAGGATTCTTTTTTTTCCAAATGCAATAGCGCTGTGGAAAACTCTGCCCGACTGTATTGTCTTTTCCGCCGACCAAACTACTTTCCGTGAGAAACTAACAATCCATATCTCCTAGAAGGTTTTGTTAAAAATGCGTTTGCTACTGGACCGCTTTTCAGTATTTATTGTTAGTGACTCATTCTCATGCATAGTATGTATTTAGTAGTATTTATGTAGTATGTATTTTATTGTGTTTAGTAGGTTTGCAGGGACAACATGGCCACAATTAGTACATGACTGGGGTAGTTGGAGAAGTGTGGGAGAGGCCTTTGCCCTGCAGTGGGCGTAACCAGGCTGATGATGATGATGATAATGATGAGTAGGTTCTTTTTGTTTTGTTTTTTACACAGTGATTTTGATGATAGTGCCGCTTGCTCGGTTCCTTCCTGGGCGTTGTTTCCTTTTCTATTCTTCGTCTGTCTTTTGTTCCTCTTTTCCCTCCCTTGCGTGATGAAGCGTTCCTCACATTTTCGTAAAGGTGTCAATGCTATAACATATACAGGGTCCCCCAGCTAACTTGGACCATGATATTGAAAAAAAGCTATGCGTTCTTCAGAGCAGAAATCGCGTGGATGTTGTTAGCGGTTATGTAAACTTACAGTACCATTTTGTTGCTCGTTTTTTTGAGTAATTAGCCGAGATAAATTCATTAACTATTTAGGAAAATTGCTTGAAACTTTCAGGCGTCAATAAGAAAGTTGTGGAGCTCCACAAATATTGCCCAACAAGGCACTACCAACAAGATAGACTCGACGTGGCCATTTTTATTTGGGAAAACTAAAGCCCACGGAGTTTAAAAGCTACCACGCGACAGCGCACTCTGTGCGCCCAAATGCGCTTCGCCTTATGTTCCGGGCCTTTAAGGCTTCAATAAATGAAATGAAAAGGAAAATATACTGGTTCCTCGATCCATTATGAAATGTGTAGATCACGCTCACGTGTGGCCGGTGAACATGTCTTTGGAGCAAATTTTACTGCCTTGGGCTGATGAGCACGAGGTCGCGGGATCGAATCCCGGCCACGGCGGACGCATTCCGATGGGGGCGAATTGCGAAAAAACCGTGTACTTATATTTAGGAACACGTTCAAGAACTCCAGGTGGTCGAAATTTCCGAAGTCCTCCACTACAGCGTGCCTCAGTATCAGAAAGTAGTTTTGGCACGTAAAACCCATAATTTTTGAGTTTTACTGCTGACAGGACTCAATCTGGCCATCTTTTTTTCTTTTTTTTTCTTTGTTACTCAGTGGACACGGCAGCCCTGCCGTGATGATGTCACCTGAAGTGCCTTTGTATGTGCAGGTTTGCGCGTCGATCCTCATCCTAGCCTCCGCCACATCGCCGGTTATGGGGGACATTGGACGCCAGCGCTCCGATTCCCCGGCTCCGATCGACGAAATGCTGTGGCAGCTTCCTGGATTAATCGCCGACGCCCATCGCCGTGCACCAAATATGACTGATCATCGCCTCGTGGAAAACGGCATCTGCGCACCATCGATGAGCACAGTGACGTCACACCATCGTGATACGTCACGGAGCCTGCCAGCTATAAATCTGCTACCGAGACCTACGATCATCAGTGGACACGGCAGCCCTGCCGTGATGATGTCACCTGAAGTGCCTTTGTATGTGCAGGTTTGCGCGTCGATCCTCATCCTAGCCTCCGCCACATCGCCGGTTATGGGGGACATTGGACGCCAGCGCTCCGATTCCCCGGCTCCGATCGACGAAATGCTGTGGCAGCTTCATGGATTCATCGCCGACGCCCATCGCCGTGCACCAAATATGACTGATCATCGCCTCGTGGAAAACGGCCTCTGCGCACCATCGATGAGCACAGTGACGTCACACCATCGTGATACGTCACGGAGCCTGCCAGCTATAAATCTGCTACCGAGACCTACGATCATCAGTGGACACGGCAGCCCTGCCGTGATGATGTCACCTGAAGTGCCTTTGTATGTGCAGGTTTGCGCGTCGATCCTCATCCTAGCCTCCGCCACATCGCCGGTTATGGGGGACATTGGACGCCAGCGCTCCGATTCCCCGGCTCCGATCGACGAAATGCTGTGGCAGCTTCCTGGATTCATCGCCGACGCCCATCGCCGTGCACCAAATATGACTGATCATCGCCTCGTGGAAAACTGCCTCTGCGCACCATTGATGAGCACAGTGACGTCACACCATCATGATACGTCACGGAGCCTGCCAGCTATAAATCTGCTACCGAGACCTACGATCATCAGTGGACACGGCAGCCCTGCCGTGATGATGTCACCTGAAGTGCCTTTGTATGTGCAGGTTAGTGCAAAAAGATACGGTTTTCGTGGTGATTACCTTTGTCTAGTTGTGCTGCCGTGTCCACAAGTGCTACTTGATTGTGTCTGCGACTGTTTTTGAATGGCCTGCATACTTAAACTTTCAGGGGATGTAGAGGAAAACCCGGGGCCTATTACTGTAGCCACCCTAAATGAAATTCTACAAACACAAAAAGATATTTTGGCCAAAGTTACGCAAATTCAAGAAAAACAAACTTCGTCTGAGGCAGGCATAGTGAAAATGCAAACACGACTCGATTCCATCGAAGCAAAACTCGTAGTCCTAGAGAAATCCCAAATAAGGCTATCAAATATTGAGGCTACTATGAGTCATTGTCAGGCGGAAATCGCTGCACTAGCTAAACAAGTCGATGGCTTGGAAAATCAATCCCGGCGTAGCAACCTGATTGTAAGAGGTATATTGGAAGATGAGAATGAAAACGAAGAAACATTGCTGAAAAAGGTAAACGACGACGTTTTTGAGGCAAAACTCGGAGAGAAGCTAAGTACCATTGAGAGAATACACCGTCTTGGTAAGGTAAATCCGGGTAATCATCGTCCAGTTATCCTTAGGATTGGTGATTTTAGGGAAAAAACTAAGATTATGAATAATTGCTACAAGCTTAAAGGAGGGAAAATAAGCATTTCAGAGGACTACAGTAAAAGAGTGCATGATATTCGGAAAAAACTCTGGAATACCACTGTTGACGAAAGGAGAAACGGTGCCAAGGTAAAGATGGTATTCGATAAGATGAAGGTGAACAAAATTCTTTACGCCTGGGACGAAACTACGAAACAAAGGTACAAATGCCATACCCCTTCTCAGAGTAGCAATTGACGCAGGAATAAAGGGTTAAAACAGTTCAAAGTGATAAATGTGAATGCCAGAAGCATATTAAATAAACTTGTCGAATTAGAAAGCCTAATCATAGAACATGAACCTCACCTAATAGTAGTCACCGAAACTTGGCTGCACAAGGATGTACTCGACACTGAAGTCACCCCTCCTAACTATAAAATAGTAAGAAGGGATCGAGAAGACAGAGGGGGGGGAGTTGCGTTAATTATCAAAGACAACATAGCATTTTCTGTACTTCCAGATGTGAATGGCGTAGAAGCACTATGGGTCAAGATAAAATTAGATACACAAACAGTCTTCATTGGGGGTGTTTACAGGGCTCCAAATGCTCCGTTGGATGTCCTGGTAAATCTACGAACATTTATGGACGCTTACCTGCCTCAGAATGGTAGGACATTGTTACTTGGAGATTTCAACCTACCCGGCATTGACTGGTGTTCGCAATTACCTGGAACACGAGAAGTGCCTAGTTGTGAGCAGTTACTTGAACTGGCTTTTTGTCATAATTTAGTTCAAGTTGTGTCTGATTACACAAGGATATGTCCTACAACATCATCCATACTTGATTTAATTTTTGTTTCCGAACGAATGCAAAGTTCTGTCTGCGAATGTGAAACACTGGAGAGCTTCTCAGATCACAGGATGGTTTTGTTGTCATTAAAGGCATCACCAGATGTCATAAGTACTTCGTCCAAAAAAAGTTTCTTTAATTTTAATTGACGCTGATGACGCTGCTGTGATAGACTGTCTTGATTATTCATATTCAGATTTTATGCAGCTGTATGATTTAGGTGCTAGCACGGACCAACTATGGGAATTCTTTTCGGAATTAGCAGAACGGTGCCTTAATCACTTTATTCCTAAGAAAACTAAGCGCAAGAATAAAAAGAATCCCTGGATAACCAGAGATATACTTCATCTCAAACGAAGACTTAAACGCAAACGTAAGGCTTACTCACCCAACCCAAACCCCGAAAATAAACTATGTATTCGCCGCATGAGTCAGGATTTAAAGAGACTTCTTAAGGAATCAAAAGACAGATTCTATAATGTGACGCTCACAAAATTTCTTCGCGAGTCACCTGGCAAATTCTGGCGCTATATAAATCCGCCTAAAGTTCTGCATCCTGCTCAGACCGAGGATAATGCCCATAAGCGTGCCGAAGATTTTAATCTATATTTTTCATCTGTTTACATACGTGATAATGGTATACTGCCTCCTTTTAATGTTGACACTGAAAGACCTCCTATTACTGATTTACAGATTAACGAGCAAGGTGTTCTAAATCTGCTATTACATATTGACATTAAGAAAAGCCAAGGTCCAGATCGTATCTCTAATGAGTTTTTATATAGGTACGCTGAATGGATATCTAAATACTTGTCCAAAATTTTTCAGTCTTCTTTTACTAGCGGATGCTTTCCAACTGATTGGAAGCGAGCAAAAGTTATACCGGTTCATAAAAGAGGAAATAATTCTGTTAGTAATTATCGCCCGATCTCGCTCACTAGTACAGTTTCGAAGTTACACATCATATCCAAACACCTACTCGGCTATCTCGACCAGCATGATATCCTGTATTATCGTCAGCATGGCTTCCGAAAGGGGCTGTCCACGATTACCCAACTGATAGAAATAGTTCATGACCTCGCAGAAACAATAAATTCACGTGGTCAAACAGACATTATCTACCTTGACTTCGCAAAAGCATTCGACAAAGTTTCGCACCAAAAATTGTTATATAAGATTAATGCGGTCTTTAAAAATCAAACACTCACACAATGGTTTTCTGCGTATATATCCTCCCGTGAACAGTGTGTAACTGTTAGAGGTTGTCAGTCGAACATACTTCCCGTTGCTTCTGGTGTACCGCAAGGTAGCGTCTTAGGCCCACTCCTATTTTTGATCTTTATTAATGATTTACAAAGTAACATTGATGTTCCCTTAAGACTTTTTGCAGACAACTGTGTGATATACAGTACCGTAAATACAGTTGATGATCAGATTAAATTAAATATAAACCTGCAAAGAATAGTGAAATGGTGTAACGACTGGCAGATGGAGTTAAACTTTAAAAAGTCTGTGTTCATGTCAGTAACTAGAAAGAAAAATGTTCTTGATTACAATTATCATATCAACGGTTACATGCTTGAAAGAGTCGATCAGTATAAATACCTAGGCATAACATTTACATCAGATCTACGATGGAATGCCCACATTGAAATTGTCATTTCCAAAGCTTTTAAAACACTATGGTACCTGCGACGCACTATGCACAGTGCTACTCCGGATGTAAAATGCCTCGCTTACAAAACCCTAGTCAGACCGATAATCGAATATGCTAAAGTAATATGGGATCCTCACACAGCAACTAATCGTCACAAGCTTGATAGGATTCAGCGACTCGCTGTAAGGTTTATCTTTAATAAATACCGCCGGAACCATTCTTCAACAGAACTCTGCCAACAAGCCCAACTACCTATGCTAGAAACCAGAACCAGATATGAAAGACTAAAAACTCTTTACCTCATTATCAATAATCATCTTAAAATAAATAAATCAGATTACTTTGAGATCAAAACTAATGAAACATCAAGGCATCGTCATAGTAAGTTTATCCCATTACCGACTATAAAAAATAATTGTTTCAAGTTTAGTTATTTTCCCCGCACTTGTAGAGACTGGAACTCTCTTCCAGATTCTGCTGTTCGGTCGAAATCATTGGCTGAATTCCTACGCCACTTAGATAATTTCATCTATGGCACTAGCATAGGGCGATGAGATCCGATTGCTGCTGTATAAGATTGCTGTTCTGATTTCTGAGTGATGCGTTTTTTTTATGTGTGCATTTCACGAGATGATCTTTTTTTCCTTTAACTAATGTATAACTATGGTTTTCAATATGTTCTGTACTACTTATTTTGCTGTTCAGTTCCGTTTTTTTCCACTAGCGTTATAGCCCCTCAATGAGGCTGACAGTATTAATAAATGAAATGAAATGAAAAAGTGCCTGTCAGTATTGATGCCGTTGACACTTCTAGCGGCGTGAGGGCAGCAAATCGTGACTACTCCGTCGAATTATACCGCATGACGAACAAGTCGCTATCGTCTTATGAGCGGAAAGAATTGGAAAAGGTCGTCGTCCACTGTGTGCCAGAATTCGATTTCGCCGAAGACGAGCGTCATATTTTGCTTCCTCACTCGCCACCGCAACACCACATAAACATAGACCATGCAACGCCTATTAGCCAAGAGTCGTACCGCGTGTCTAGGGCTCAGCGAAAAGTTATCGACGAGCAAGTTGAAGAAATGTTGCTGAAGGGCGTTGTCTAGGAGTGTTGCAGTGCGTGGGTAGCCCCAGTCATACAAATTAGAAAAAAGGACAATTCTTGGAGATTCTGTGTTGATTATCGACCACTTATCGCAGCCAGAAAGCAGGATGCGATAAGCATCCTTGCCACTGGTCAAAGATGCTATCGATTGCCTTCATGCCGCCTCCAACATTTCCTCCGTTGACTTACGATCGGGATACTGTCATATCCCGAGAGATAAAGAGAGAACTGATCATGCGACCCCATACAGACTGCTCAAGTTTAATGTCATGCCGTTCGTTTTATGCAACGTGCCAGTAACCTTCGAAAAGTTGGAGACAGTGATATGTGGATTGAAATGGGAGATCAGCATGTGCTATCTCGATGACGTAATTATTTTTCGCAAAAAACTTCAGTAGCGCAATCAGTGACTTGGTGTCGTGCTGGACCATATATCACACGCTGGACTGCTTCTAAATTCAAAGAAGTGTCACTTCGGTGAACATCAGACTCTCGTGCTCGATTTTCTCCTCGAGAAAGATGGTAATAATATCACGCTGGAAAGAGTGCTCCAGTGCGTGATTTTAGTCAACCACAGACTACGAAGGAGATCAGGGGCTTCCTTCGCCTGTCTTCCTATTTCCGATTGTTTATTAAGAACTTCGCCCAACTTGCTCAGTCACTCAAGTGCCTCCTTCACAAACACAATCCCCACCTATATATTGCAGAGTTCGAGGACGGGTTTCGTCAGCTGAAATGTTAGCTGAAATGGGCCAGTCTTGCACGGTTTTGATCGTGAAGGCTTTACTGAGCTACAAACTGATGCTAAGTGGTATGGGCGTTGGCACCATCCCCGTTGAACTAAATCATGTGCACCAGCATGGCATTGAGTACCCACTGCCAAAATTACACTGTCACCGAATTGGAATGCCTCGCAGTAGTCTTCGCCATCCAGAAGTATTAGCCGTATCTCTACAGTCGCCATTTCAAGATGGATCATGATTCCCTTTGCTGGCTTCTAGAATTGCGGGACCGTTCTGGACGACTGGCACGTTGCGCATTACGAATTCGAGACTACAACTTTTCTGTCGGCTACAAGAGCGGCCGGTGTCATACCGATGCCGACTCTTTCTCTCGTCTCTCGTCACCACACTCTACAACTGATGATGATGACTGCGACGACTACCTTGCCAGCATT
This sequence comes from Dermacentor variabilis, assembly GCF_050947875.1. Classification (NCBI taxonomy): domain Eukaryota; kingdom Metazoa; phylum Arthropoda; class Arachnida; order Ixodida; family Ixodidae; genus Dermacentor; species Dermacentor variabilis. The sequence continues at coordinate 32,217,188 of NC_134573.1, forward strand.
ACCGAGTTTCAAGACGTGAGTATCTTTAGACATGAACAACGTCGCGATCCTACGCTGATGCCCCTATGGGAGGCTGCCCGCACTTCAGATAAGACCACACCATTTACGCTTGGTAACGGCCTGCTCTATAAAAAAGAACTACTCTTCTGACAGAGCTTCGTTGCTTCTAATCGTTCCCTAACGCCTGCGTACTGCGGTTCTTCGCGCCATGCATGATGACACCAAATAGGGTCGTCTCGGCTTCGCTAGCTCGCTTCATCGATTACGCCAGCGCTTTTACTGGCCGAAGCCATGCAAAAGCACAAGACAGTGCATTTCCATTTGCTCAGGTCATCAATGTCATAAGAAGCCGGCGATACCTCCTGCAGGCTTTTTTGCAAAATGCGAAACCACCTACTAAACATTTGAAAATGTTGGTATAGACTTGCTCGGCCCTTTTCCCAAGAGCTCTACCGGCCGTCGCTGGATTATTGTGTGCGTCGACTAGTAACCGCACAGTACTGAGACTGCGGTTCTTAGCACTGCTAACGCCCCCGATGTGTCGCGCTTTCTGCTTCATTCTGTCATCCTCCGCCATGGCGCTCCACATGCTGTCATAACTGACCGTGGTCGGCACTTCACCGCCGACGTCGTTGAAGGTACGCTGCGCCTTTAGGTTCTGCTTATAGTTATTCGATGCCACATCACCCAAAAACAAATTGCCTCACCGAACACACGAATCGTACGTTTACCAACACGTCATTGTACGTCTCAGCTAATGAGGAGAATTGGGTTGACGTGCTGCCCATCTTCACGTACGCATGCAATACAGCCAAGCACGATGTAATCGGATATGCGCCTCTCTATCCGTTGTATGCTTGCCGTCCCCAAGTGTTCTGGAAACAATTTTCCATTCACACTGAACGAAGACACATCTATTCTAGAAGTTATGTGGTGCCAAAGAGGCGCGTCACTTTGCTCGCCTAAGAACACTGATTTCGCAAGTTTCAACCAAGGCACGCGATGACGCACGGTATATGCCTGTCTCTTTGATCCCAGGCGATCACGCTTTACTGTGGACACCTCTAGGGAAGAAAAGTTGGCATCGCAAGTTTATCTCAAAGTGTAGCGGACCATTCATCATCATCTTGATCAGCCTGATTTCGCCCACTGCAGGGCAAATGCCTCTTCCATACTACTCCAACTACCGCGGTCATGTACTAATCGTGGCCATATCGTCCCTGCAAACTTCTTAATCTCATCCGCCCACCTAACCTTCTGCCGCCCCCTGCTATGCTTCCCGTCACTTGGAATCCAGTGCGTAACCCTTAATGACCGTCTGTTATCTTCCCTCCTCATTACATGTTTTGCCCATGCCCCATATCTTTTTCTTGATTTCAACTAAGATTTCATTAACTCGAGTTTGTTCCCTCACCCAATCTGCTCTTTTCTTATCCCTTAACGTTGCGCCTATCATTATTCTTTCCATAGCTCGTTGCGTCGTCCTCAACTGACGTAGAAACCTTTTCGTAAGCCTCCAGGTTTCTGCCCCGTACGTGAGTACTGGTAAGACACAGATGTTATATACTTTTCTCTTGGGGGATAATGGCAACCAGCTGTTCGTGATCTCAGAATGCCTGCCAAACGCACCCCAGCCCGTTCTTATTCTTCTGATTATTTCAGTCTCATGATCCGGATCCGCGGTCACTACCTGCCCTAAGCAGATGTATTCCCCTACCACTTCCAGTGCCTCGCTGTCTATCGTAAACTCTGTTCTCTTCCGAGGTTGTTAAACATTACTTTAGTTTTCTGCAGTTTAATTTTTAGACCCACTCATCTGCTTTGCTCTCCAGATCGGTGAGCATGCATTGCAATTGGTCCCCTGAGTTCTATGCAAGGCAATATCTTCAGCGAATCGCAAGTTACTAAGGTATTCTCTATTACCTCTTATCCTCGATTCTTCCCAATCCAGGTCTCTCAATACATCTTGTAAACACGCTGTGAATAGCATTGGAGAGATCGTATCTCCCTGCCTGACGCCTTTCTTTATTGGGAATTTGTTGCTTTCTTTATCGAGGATTACTGTAGCTGTGGAGCCGCTATGATATCGTTCAGTATTTTTACATACGGTTCGTCTACACCCTGATTCCGTAATGCCTCCATGACTGCTGAGGTTTCGACAGAATCAAACGCTTTCTTGTAAGCAATGAAAGCTATATATAAGGGTTGGTTATATTCCGCTCATTTCTCTATCACCTGATTGATAGTTTCAATGTGGTGCATTGTTGAGTAACCTTTACGGAATCCTGCCTGGTCCTTTGGTTATCAGAAGTCTAAGGTGTCCCTGATTCTATTTGCGATAACCTTAGTAAATATTTTCTAGGCAACGGACAGTAAGCTGATCGGCCTATAATTTTTGAAGTCTTTGGCATCCCCTTTCTTATGAATTACGATTATGTTAGCGTTCTTCCAAGACACCAGTACGCTCGAAGTCATAATGCATTGCGTATACAGGGGGGCCAGTTGTTCTAGAACAATCTGCCCACCATCCTTCAACAAATCTGCTGTTATCTGATCCTCTCCAGCTGCCTTCCCCCTTCGCATAGCTTCCAAGGCTTTCTTTTTTTACTTCTTCGGGCGTAAATTGTGGTATTTCAAATTTCTCTAAACTATTCTCTCTTCCATTATCGTCGTGAGTGCCACTGGTACTGTATAAATCTCTATAGAACTCCTCAACCACTTGAACTGTCTCATCCATATTAGTAATGATATTGCCGGATTTGTCTCTTAACGCGTACATATGATTCTTGCCAATTCCTAGTTTCTTCTTCACTGCTTTTAGGCTTCCTCCGTTCCTGAGAGCATGTTCAATTCTATCCATATTATACTTCCTTATGTTAACTGTCTTATGCTTTTTATTAACGTGGAAACTTCTGCCAGTTCTATTTTAGCTGTAGGGTTAGAGACTTTCATACATTGGCGTTTCTTGATCAGATCTTTCGTCTCCTATGATAGCTTACTGGTATCCTGTCTACCGGAGTTACCACCGACTTCTATTGCACACTCCTTAATGATGCCCATACGATTGTCGTTCATTGCTTCAACACTAACGTCTTCCTGAGTTAAAGCCGAATACCTGTTCTGTAGCTTGATCCGGGATTCCTCTAGTTTCCCTATTACCGCTAACTCATTGATCGGCTTCTTATGTACCAGTTTCTTTCGTTCCCTCCTCAGGTCTAGGCTAATTTTAGTTCTTACCATCCTGTGGTCCCTGCAGCGCACCTTGCCGAGCACGTCCACATCTTGTATAATGCCTGGGGTAGCGCAGAGTATAAACTCTATTTCACTTTTCGCCATTCGGGCTCCTCCACGGCCAATTTCGGCTATCCCGCTTGCAGAAGAAGGTATTTATTATCCGCATATTATTCTGTTCTGCAAAGTCAGCTAATAACTCTCCCCTGCTACTCCTAGTGCCTATGCCATATTCCCCCACTGACTTCTCTCCAGCCTACCTTATGCCTACCTTGGCATTGAAGTCGCCCATAAGTATAGTGTATTTTGTTTTTACTTTACCCATTGCGAATTCCACGTCTTCATAGAAGCTTTCCACTTCCTGGTCATCATGACTTCATGTAGGGGCGTAGACCTGTACAACCTTCAATTTGTACCTCTTAAGTTTCACAACAAGACCTGCCACCCTCTCGTTAGTGCTATAGAATTCCTGTATGTTACCAGCGATATTCTTATTAATCAGGAATCTGACTGCTAGTTCTCGTGTCTGAGCTAAGCCCTGATAGCACACGACGTGCCCGCTTTTTAGCACTGTATATGCTTGTTTGGTCCTCCTAACTTCACCGAGCCATATTATATGCCATTTACTGTCCTCTAATTCCTCCAATAGCACTGCTAGATTCGCCTCACTAGATAACATTCTAGCGTTAAACGTTGCCAGGTTTAGATTCCAATGGCGGCTTGTCCGGATCCAGGGATTCTTAGGACCCTCTGCTGCGTCACAGGTCTGACCACCGCCGTGGTCAGTTGCTTCCTCGCTGCTGGGGACTGAGGGCCGTGGTTTGATTGTTGTGTTCATATGGGAGGTTGATACTCACCATTGTAATACTCAAATGATTAAGTGACGTCAATACGTCATAGCAAAATTGACATTCAATAAACCCCGGTAGCAGAAGACAAGTCGTTCATTTCAGCCGCCTGAAGCGCTACCTGCATAGGCTTCCGGAATCACGCACTACCAATCACGTGATTTCCTGACTCGTTCGGCGAGCTTCGTCTGCGCCAGCGGAAGATGTCAAGCTGCGCGGCGGAGCCGAAGAAGAAATGCCTGACTGCCTGCGATCTCATCTCTACCCCCCTTCGATCACTGTGTAACTAAACCGATCTCGTCTGTAATATATATATATATATATATATATATATATATATATATATATACATTGACACGTGTACTTATCTTTATCGCGCAACCACGTTTAGCCGCCTCACAAATTTAATCACACAGCGTGGGACGCGACTGCATGTATCCGACGTCTCTGGTATGTTATCGATGCTTCTATCCGCTGTCTGTTGTCGCCGAACGTTATGTTATCTGGTTTCATCGCCTGACGCGAATGGTGTAGAACTTTGTGGAAGGCACGCGGGTTCCAACGATTAATCTGGAACATTCGACGATTGATGTGTAAAAGCCGGTGCGCTTGACCCGCAGATCAGATTTCCGACGATCGCCGACCGTGTTCGCCGCTATCGTTGTGCTATAAGTGTAGCCTTTTTTTGTGGGCACAGGTTCGCCCAATAAAAGCTAGCTTTGTATTCCACCGTATTGCTGCTTTGTTCACCGTCGCTACCACGTGACATCTGGTGGTGGTGCTTGTGCATTCATGTACCGAACGCCCCCGCAAAGCCGCGTTCAAAGCCCGAAGCCCGAGGACAGAACCAACATTGCCCAAGACCAGCGTACTAGCCGCAGACTGCAAGAAATGCCCCCCAGAGAACGGACTTCTACCTGAGACGACAAAGAAGACCATGGTCAAGACAAGCCCAATGGCTGCCCCAGCGTCCCCCGTTATCCTACAACAACCTCGGGGCCCACCAACCTTCCATGGAGCAGCCGACTGAAGACCCGGAATCATGGCTGGAGACGTACGAACGCATCGCGACATTCAACAAATGGGACTCCGACGACAAGCTGCGGCATGTCTACTTCGCCTTGGAAGACGCCGCCAGAACTTGGTTTGAGAACAGGGAGTCGACCTTGTCAACGTGGGACCTGTTCCGTAGTGGCTTCCTGCGCACCTTTACAAGCGTCGTGCGCAAGGAAAGGGCCGAAGCTATGCTGGATGCCCGAGTGCAGCTACAAAACGAGAACGTTGTCATCTTTACGGAAGAAATGTGCCGTTTGTTCCGCCAGGCCGACCCGGATATGGCCGAGGAGAAGATAGTCCGCCTATTGATGCGTGGTGTAAAGGAGGAACTTTTCGCCGGAATGGTAAGAAGCCCACCGAAGACCGTCGAAGAGTTTCTTCGTGAGGCGACGAACCTTGACAAGACACTCGAGATCCGAAACCGGCAATTCGATCGGCGCACGAACTCTACAAACTACGCCGGTGTTCAATCACTGGCTACCGACGATCTACGCGAGACTATCAGAGCGGTCGTACGGGAGGAACTGCAGAAGTTCTATCCAAGCACGCAGTCCCAAGTGGATCCCATCGCTGCAATCGTCAAAGAAGAGGTTCAGCGATCGCTTGGAGTCCCTGAGGTGCAACCACGATCACCGCAACCTCAGCCGAAAGCGATGACCTACGCCGCCGTCGCCCGCCGTCAAGGTCCCCCTGCGCGACAAGGCCAGGGCCCTGTAACGGCGCAATTCCGTCGTCGACCGCCACCGCCGCCGCCAGCACGCCCACCCGTCGCCCAGCGCAGCTACACGAGGAAGACGGACATTTGGCTAGCCCCCGACCACCACCCGCTCTGCTACCACTGCGGCGAAGCCGGCCATGTGTACCACCGATGCCAATACCGCGACCTTGGATTGCGAGGGTTCGCCGTCGATGCACCGTGCCCTCGGGAAGGTGAACGAACTCGTGACATCACCGACTACCTCGCCGCCACTCAGTGGAGCATTCGACAACCGTCCCCTTCGCCGTCACCAGGCCGCTACCTATCGCCGCAGCGCCGACCATGCACTGACCCAGCCCGGAGCCGGTCAGCGAGCCCATATCCGGAAAACTAAAAGCAGCAACCGATGGAGGTACGGTTGCTGTTCGTCGAACTGACGAAGATTCTCCGCTGCCGACGAAGACGACCAAGAGACTAACTCGACGGCATAATAACGACACGCCGCCGTCTTGACGAAGTCAGGAAGCCAAGACTAAGCCGACGAAAGACGACTTGACGACGCGACCTTCCAGCTTCAGTTGAACATGACGCAGCCGTGATCCAACGCCAATACCTAATTGCAATGCCAGACAAAGAACCACCAACCTCGACGTGCTTCTCGACGGTCACGCAGTCACCGCTTTAGTGGACACAGGAGCCGATGACTCCGTCATGAGTGGACCCATCGCCGCGCAGTTGAAGAAAGTTAAAACTGAACGGGAAGGCACTAAAATTTGGACCGCTGAAGGACACCTCATCACGCTGACTGGAATCTGCACGGCAAGAATAACCATTCATGACCGGACTTACCCTGCCACCTTCGTTATCCTCCAACAATGTTCACGAGACGTCATTCCCGGTAGAGCTTCCTGGACCAACACGGCGCAATCATCGACCTGAAGTCGAAGTCAATAACGCTGTCGGAAGATAAAGTGATACCGCAGGAGAGCGCTCGTAGTCCCCACGCCTTGAGTGTGCTTGAAGACCAAGTGAGCATCCCGCCTAGCTCCAGCATTGTTATTTCGGTCGGCACCGAAACACCCGCTGACGCAGAAGACGTCATCGAACGCGACTAACGTCTACTGCTAGACCGTGAAATTTGCGTCGCAAGAAGGATCGCTCGACTGCATGGAGGGAAAACGGAAGTGATGCTAACTAACTTCGGCCAAGAGTTCAAGCATATCAACAAGGGCACGACGATCGCGTACATCGAGGAAATTCTGGAAACCAGTAACGCGTTTGTCCTCTCGGATTCCGCCGGATATACCCCGACGAGCATGGTTCCCGAACCAGACTACGACATTAATCCAAGTCTCCCCGTGATTAAGCAACATCAGCTGAGAAGTCTGCTCCGACGATGAAAAGGCTGCTTTTCGACGTCATCGAGGATTAGACAAAGACCAGTCGCCAAGCATCGCATCATCGCCGAGGAGTGCGCTCGACAACTCCGTCAGAGCCCTTACCGAGTTTCGCTGCGAGAACGTAAAGTTATGAGAGAACAATTCGACGAAATGTTGCGCGACGACATCATCCAGCCGTCGAAAAGCCCGTGGGCATCCCCTGTTGCCCTGGTGAAGGAAAAAGACGGAACCCTACGTTTCTGCGTCGATTATCGTCATCTGAACAAGATCACGAAGAAGGACGTATACCCCCTCCCATGGATAGACGACGCATTGGATCGGCTCTGCAACGCTCAATACTGCTCGTCGATGGACCTGAAGTCTGGCTATTGGCACATAGAAGTCGACGAAAGAGATCGCGAAAAGACCGCCTTCATCACCCCAGACGGCCTCTACGAGTTCAAGGTTATGCCACATGGACTGTGCTCGGCGACTCCAACGTTCCAACGCGTGATGGACACGGTTTTAGCAGGATTGAAGTGGCAGACCTGTCTCGTTTACTTGGATGACGTCGTTGTCTTCGCCGGAAATTTCGACGATCACCTTAGGCGGCTTGCAACAGTACTAGAGGCCATCAAGTCATCAGGGCTTACTCTCAAGTCAGAAAAGTGCCAATTCGCTTACGATGAGCTCCTGTTCCTTGGCCACGTCATCAGCAAATCTGGTGTCTGCCCCGACCCGCAGAAGACAGCTGCCATTGCAAAGTTCCCGCAGCCCATCGACAAGAAGGCAGTGCGTAGATTTCTTGGCATGTGTGCCTACTACAGGCAATTTGTCAAGGACTTTTCACGCATCGGGCAACAAAGGTAACGAAATGTGACGTCGAGTTCAAGTGCGAAACGCCGCAGGCCGACACATTTCAAGAACTCAAACCACGCATGCAGTCGCCGCCTGCACTTGCGCCCTTCGACGAGCACGCCGATACCGAAATACACACTGATGCCAGTAGCCTAGGCCTCGGTGCTGTCCTAGTCCAGAGAAAAGATGGACATGAACACGTGATAGCTTACGCTAGCCGGTCGTTGTCAAAAGCGGAAGGCAATTATTCTACAACCGAAAAGGAATGCCTCGCCATCGTTTGGGCTACAGCGAAATTTCGCCCTTACCTCTATGGCAGGCCATTCAAAGTGGTCAGCGACCATCACGCGTTGTCTTGGCTAGCTAACTTAAAGGACCCTTCTGGTCGGCTGGCAAAGTGGAACCTCAGACTATAAGAATACGACATCACTGTAACATACAAGTCCGGATGAAAACACTCAGATGCAGATTGCCTATCACGCGCCCCCATTGACCCGCCTCCGCAAGATGACGAGGATGACGACGCGTTCCTTGGCATAATAAGCGCGGAAGACTGCGCCGAACAACAACGTGGGGACCCGGCGCTAAAAGCCCTAGTCGAGTATTTGGAAGGGCACACCGACGTTGTCCCTAGGGCATTTAAGCGTGGATTACCTTTGTTCACGCTTCAAAACAACCTACTCGTGAAGAACTTCTCACCAGTCCGCGCCAACTAGCTTCTTGTTCCGTCCGCGCTGCGTCCGGAAGTACTGCACGCCCTACATGACGATTCGACCACTGGGCACCTCGGTTTCTCCCGGACGCTATCGAGGATACAAGAAACGTATTACTGCCCGCACCTAACCGCCGATGTCGCCCGTTACGTCAAGACATGCCGAGACTCTCAGGGATGCAAGACACCGCCGACAAGGCCAGCGGGATAACTACAGCCGATGAAGCCTCCTTACCGACCTTTTCAGCAGATCCGCATGGACTTGTTAGGACCGTTTCCGACATCAACATCCGGAAATAAGTGGATCGTTGTGGCGACGGACTATCTCACCAGCTTCGCTGAAACTAGAGCTCTACCGAAAGGCAGCGCAGCCGAAGTGGCGAAATTTTTTGTCGAGAACATCCTGCTGCGACATGGTGCTACAGAAGTCGTCATCACCGACAGAGGAACGGCTTTTACAGCAGAGCTCTCGAAAGCCATTCTGCAATACACCAGACAAGTCACAGGAGGACAACTGCCTACCATCCACAGACGAATGGTCTCACGGAGCGCCTGAACAAGACCTTTGCCGACATGCTAGCAATGTACGTCGACATCGAGCGCAAGACGTGGGATGCGGTCCTGCCGTACGTAACATTCGCTTACAACACGGCGGTGCAAGAAACAACACATATCACGCCATTTAAGCTGGTTTACGGCAGGAAACCGACGACGACGCTCGACGCCATGATGCCGCATGTCACTGACGAGGAAAATCTTCACGTCGCTGCCTATCTCCAGCGCGCCGAAGAAGCACGACAGCTCGCCTGCCTGCGGATCAAGAACCAGTAGAGGACCGACAGCCGACACTACAACCTCCGACGACGCTTCGTCGAGTACCAGCCCGGTGACCGTGTTTGGGTTTGGACCCCTATACGCCGACGAGGACTGAGCGAGAAGCTTTTGCGTCGCTATTTCGGACTGTATAAGATCATCCGACGTATTGGCGCACTGGACTATGAGGTCGTGCCAGACGGCATTTCGCTATCACAGCGGCGCCGCTCTCGACTTGAAATAGTCCACGTTGTGCGACTCAAGCCGTACTACCAGCGTTAACGAACTTTGGGACTTCACGTAACTGACCTTTGGACTTTTTTTTCGTTTTGTTGCTTATGTTTAATAAGTGTCCTTTTGTGTTTCGCTCTCTTATACTTGCAGCATCGCGACGATGCTTTTTGAGAGGGAGGTACTGACATGGGGGGGTGTACTTATCTTTATCGGGCAACCACGTTTCGCCGCCTAACAAATGTAATCGCACAGCGGGGGACACGCCTGCATGTATCCGAAGTTTCTGGAAAGTTATTGACGCTTCTATCAGCTGTCTGTTGTCGCCGAACGTTACGTTATCTGGTTTCATCGCCTGATGCGAATGGTGTAGAACTTTGTGGAAGGCACGCGGGTCCCAACGATTAATCTGGAACATTCGACGATTGATGTATAAAAGCCGGCGCGCTTGACCCGCAGATCAGATTTCCGACGATCGCGTTCGCCGTTATCGTTGTGTTATAAGTGTAGCCTGTTTTTGTGGGCACAGGTTCGCCCAATAAAAGCCAGTTTTGTATTCCAGCGTATTGCTGCTTTCTTCACCGTCACTACCACGTGACTATATATATATATATATATATATATATATATATATATATATATATATATATATATATATATATACTTATTTTACTGCAACACCTGCATTTCGATGATACGATTTCATTGCGCCGAAAACATCTATGTGAGCATTAAGCAAAACTCACCATCTGTCTGGTCCAGAATTGTATGCCACCCATATTAAAACCATCGACGAGCCTGAACCTGTGAGTATTAGCCACGATTATGGTGACCGGATAGTTCCTGCAATATAAATATCACACGGCATCTGTCAGTGCGAAGCTTTACATTAGCAGTTTGAGTGTTTTTTCATCTCACGCCCGTCATGTGATCAAAGATGTCTACTCGCTTGGGCGGTCGTGGTGCCTTCCTTAACTAGATATACGTCGCACATTAAGTAAACTGAAAGTCATCAGGCTACCTTTCACATGTAATGAACTAGAGTGATGCTATAGGCAAACAGAGCAAGTTTTTATCTTAAACAGTTTCGACGGGCACACTGGTGTTCATCAGGATTCACAGATTAACGCCTTGTTGCTGATAGTGAAGAGAGCAGACAGCGTGCTTGGTCGCTCTTAAGGAAAAGAAAAACATACCAAGAGATACGCCAAACCGAAAAGGAAGAGTGGTTACAGCAAGTAGCTCTTTCTAGGTGATTTACCAGATTTACAAGGTTGCCTTTTTTGTCTGTGGTACCTTTTTCTATATTTATTTTTACCTATAAAACGGCAAAGAACGCTGTCTGCTGTCTTTACTATCATTCGAAATGTCACTTTTATTGCGTAGTCTTTCTCTGGCAAGTACCCCAATAATATCTGCCGGTCCTTGGACACCGTATATCTGCAAAATAAACATGTTGTTACGTAGGAAGACGCAGACGAAAAGCTATGTACAAGTATATTTACAAGAAAATACGCTGCGCTTGGCCAAGACGCAACAGCCCGCGCTAGCTTCTAATCGTCGTCGTCGTCTCCACACTGCTCGCCTTTTCGTGATCGCACATATTGTTCCGTAGCACTACCCCCGGCTGCAAAAGCGCCGTCCCGGAGCGACTAAAGATCGGACGCGGAAGCAGTGTAGTAGGCCGTGAGCCTACTGACATGCACGACATCAACAGATGCCAGAGGAGAGGACGAGGTTGAACCCACAGGAGCAATTTCGTAAGTCACAGGCGCCACCTGGCGCAGCACGCGGTAGCGCCCAGTGTATTGCGTAAGGAGCTTCTCTGAAAGTCCGACGTGACGAGAGGGCGACCACAGGAGCACGAGCGCACCTGGCGAAAACTGTACGTCACGATGGCGGGCGTTGTACTGACACTGCTGAGTGGCTTCTGAGGCCGTCAGTCGAGCACGGGCAAGCTGGCGTGCATGGTCGGCGAGGGCGATGGCGTCGCGCGCGTACTCGCTTGTGGAGATCGCAGCAGGAGGAAGTGCCGTGTCTAGGAGCAAGGTAGGTTCGCGAACGTACAGTATATAAAATGGAGAAAATCCGGCGGTGTCGTGCGGGAAGAATTCTCGTGCCGCAAATGTTACGTAAGGAAGGGCAATGTCCCAGTCGTGGTGGTCTTTGGAAGTCTACTTGGACAGCATATCGGTAAGAGTACGGTTAACCGCTCTGTCAGGCCATTGGTTTGAGGATGGTATGAGGTAGTCAGTTTGTGTTGAATGGAGCAGGAACGCACAATGTCAGCGATAACTTTCGAGAGGAAGTTTCGACCACGGTCAGCTAGCAGCTGTCGCGGGGCACCGTCAAGCAAGATAAAGTCACGATGGTCTGTGACAACGGAAAAGGGTCGGCCATACAAGTATCGGCGGAATTTCGCAACCGCCCAAACTAGGGCCAGACACTCACGCTCAGTGATGGAATAGTTGCGCTCTGCGGGTGAGAGGAGCCTGCTGGCGTAAGCGGTAACACGGTCGTGGCCACGCTGGCCTTGTGCTAGTACTGCGCCAATTCCGTGACCGCTGGCATCAGTACGGACTTCGATAGGCGCAGAAGAATCGAAATGGGCCAGAACGGGAGGCGTTGTGAGAATGTAGATTATATGTGAGAATACAGAGGCCTCGTTATCTATCGCCCCTCTGGAAAGGGGCGTCTTTGTTCAAAAGCTAGGTTAGTGGTCGTGCTATGGCGTCGAAATTTCTCACGAAACGGCGGAAGTAGGAACAAAGGCCGATGAAGCTGCGCACATCCTTGACACACTTCGGAACAGGGAAGTGCGCAACAGCATGAATCTTGCCTGGGTCCGGTTGCACTCCGTTCGCGTCAACGAGATGTCCAAGGACGGTAATCTGGCCACGGCCGAATTGACACTTCGATGCGTTGAGTTGCAGACCGGCTCGACGAAAAACGCCCAGGACTGCTGAGAGGCGCTCGAGGTGAGTAGTAAACGTTGGGGAGAATACGATAACGTCGTCCAAGTAGCACAGGCACGTGGACCATTTGAAACCGTGAAGAAGGGAGTCCATCATGTGTTCGGAAGTGGCAGGGGCGTTACGTAGACCGAACGGCATCACTTTGAATTGATAAAGACCGCCGGGTGTTACAAAAGCAGTCTTCTCGCGGTCGAGATCGTCCACGGCAATCTGCCAGTAGCCGGAGCGAAGGTCTATAGAGGAGAAATAGCGAGCACCGTGGAGGCAGTCAAGGGCGTCATCCATCCGAGGTAGGGGATACACGTCCTTTTTGGTAACCCTGTTAAGGTGCCGATAGTCGACGCAAAAGCGCCATGAGCCATCCTTCTTTTTGACCAGTACAACAGGTGACGCCCATGGAATATATGATGCTTCAATAATATTCCGGGCAAGCATTTTGCGAACTTCTGCGTGAATAACTTGACGCTCAGCTGGTGACACGCGATACGGGCGGCGATGAATAGGCGGGCCATCGCCGGTATTAATGCGATGTTTGACAGCTGTAGTTTGGGCCAAAGGACGATCGGTAAAGTCAAAAATATCGTGGTAGGAAAATAGAACGCGGTAGAGTTCACGATCGTGCTCGGACGGCAAGTCGGGCGCAATCATTTTCTGTAAGTTGGCGATGGTACAATTTTCCGACTGCGATGGAAGAGGAGTACGGGTTGAAGTGTCGTCTACTGCAATGGATGCTACTGAATGATCCTCGAATGAGCAAACTGGGCCAGAGACATCCCGCGTGGCAGCACTTGTGTCGTCAAGCTAAAGTTGATCACTGGCAGGCAGACGGAATTCGCCGTAATAGATAAAACTGTATGAGGTACGGTGATCCCGTGTTAAAGGAGGAAGTCTTGCATAGGAGGCGCGATGTAGTGACCGTCGGGGACTGGTGGGGTGACACTAGGTCAACGTAGGTCAGTGCCAAAGGTGTCAAGCGAACGAAGTCGACAGAACTAGGCGACTGGGGTGTGGTTCGGCATGATCCAGAACAGGCAGGTCAAGGGGGAGAGTACTGGCGGAACAATCAATGAGAGCAGAATGTGCGGAGAGGAAGTCTAAGACGAGGATGATGTCGTGGGGACAGTGGGCGATGATTGTGAATAGCACGATTGTTGAGCGATCGGCGAAGGAGACGCGGGCGGTACACATACCAATTACGGGGGCTGTTCCGCCATCGGCGACACGGACAACGGGCGTCGTGGTGGGTGTGATAATTTTCTTGAGCTGGTTACGAAGGTCAGCGCTCATTACGGACAAATGCGCCCCAGTGTCTATGAGTGCAGACACAGAAACACCGTCGACTTGCACGTCAAGAATGTTCATATGAGTGGGCAACATCAGTAGAGGATTTGGCGGCGTAGGGAGTAATGCAGCGTCACCTCGAGGCGCTGCATCGTCTAGTTTTCCGGCTGGGAGCGACGTCCGAAGCGAGTCGGCGAATTGGAGCGACGGGGCTGGGGAGAGCGAGATTGTCGTCGTTGGGCCGAAGGCGAACGAGAATAGGAGCGGTTCGGTGCTGAAGAATCAGTGGCGGCGTTATCAGAGCGTGCGGCATAGGGGCGAAAAGGGCCACCTCGGGAGCGAGAGTAGACAGTATAAGTAGACCGGGTCGGGGAACTCCAGCGACTGCGACAGTGCCGAGAAATGTGCCCGATTCGATGGCAGTTGAAACAAATGGGCTTGTCGTCAGCAGTGCGCCACTCAGATGGGTTGCGGAAACGTGGTGAGTAAGGAGATGCGGGACGGGGCGGAATCGACGAAGCCGGGAGGGTATCAGGACGATGGGCCGAGCAGATGGTGTGAAGACCCATGTTTTCGAACTCTTGCCGGACAACTGCCTGGATCAGTGAGACCGTGACTGCAGATGTGTTGGTGGAACTGGAGTCGAAGGCAGCCGGATAGGCGGCCTCAATCTCACGCCGGACGATCCTGGTAACATCGGCAGGGTTGTTGGGACGAGGAGTGTCAGCACAGGAAGATGTCGCTGGGGTGTTGGGCAGACGGGCAAACTGCTGGTCAATACGTCGGCTTTTAGCGAGTTCCAGGTGGCGGCACTCTTTTATAACAGCATCCACCGTCGCTACGTTGCTGCAAACGAGCAAGTTGAAGGCGTCATCGGGAATGCCTTTGAGGATGTGGTCAACCTTGTCTGACTCAGTCATGTGGGTGTCAACTTTGTGGCACAGAGCCAAGACGTCCTGAATGTACGTGACATAGGGCTCTGTTGACGTCTGCACACGGCCGGAGAGCGCCTTCTGCGCGGCAAGTTGTTGACTGTAGGGGCTGCCGAACAAGTTTCGAAGCTGTGTCTAAAGTAAATCCCAACTGGTGACATCATCTTCGTGCGTGTGATACCAAACTCGAGGTGTGCCACTCGAGGTGTGCCACCAAAAAGACTACGTTGGCGAGCATAATAGTAGGGTCCCACAGGTTATTGCGGCTAACGTTTTCATACAGGCTGATCCAGTCATCGACATCTTCCCCATCTTTGCCCGAGAATACGCCAGGATCACGGGGAGCGGGGAGAGTGATGTTGGTCGTCGAAGTGGCAGCAGGTGTCGGAGCCGGCGGAGTCGGGTTGTCGTCGG